>NC_081842.1:10585411-11785411 GCF_963259705.1 Myotis daubentonii | reverse complement strand
GGGCAAAACTCAGGGCCCATGGAAGCCGCCCTGGCCTTGGAGAGGAACCTGACCCAGGCCCTCTTGGAGCTGCAGGCCCTGGGTTCTACCCCCAGACCCTCAGCTCTGTGACTTCTTGGAGGACCACTTCCAGGATAAGGGGGTGAAACGCATCAAGAAGATGGGCAACACCTGACTCACCTCCACAGGCTGCTGGCCCCCAGGCTGGGCTGGGCAAGTAACTCTTCGAAGGGCTTCCCCTCAAGCATGACTAGGAGCCTTCGGAGCCCAGAGGCCTTTGAGGGGCCCCTCTGCATCCCCTGGTGTCTCTGGCTTTTGCCTGAGCCTCTTTCCCAAACTACTAGCCATTCTTTTAACCACCCTGAAGCCCTCTCCCATGCATTGGGCCAAATGGAAACAATAAAGCTTTTTGCAGCAAAATAATAATAATAATAATAATAATAATAATAATAATAATAATAATAATAGTTACCTACTATTTTTGCTCTAAAGTGACTCTTTAAAAAATCAGGTGCCTATACTTGTATACAGTATAAAGATTTCTGGTACCAAGAATTAACCAATCAGATGCAACTTTATTATGGGACATGACCAATAAGATGCAACTCTATTATATGACCAATACATTTATGGTTGAAGATGGAGCGTGCACACTGGACAACTATTGTTGTGTTGGTTATTGTCATTTTTTAAAATTTGACCATCTAAGGGGGAAAGGTCAATGCTCCTGACCATATAGCCAGGTTTTTAAAAATAGCCATATTTTAAAAGGTCTTGCAGCACACCAGTGTGTTGAAAATCACTGCTATAGATTAAAGATTCTTCTGATCAAATTAATGCAGGTTGGGCAGAAAGAGGCAGATCCAACCAGGAGAACACAGCAACAGGGAATTAGAGGGGGTGACCATCTTTACTGCCACACATTTATCTAAGGCGGGTGAGTGCAGGCAGCGGGGATGCGGCAGAGACAGTAAGAGCCTTGTGCTCCTGCGTCTTATCCACTCACCACCTTCAGAACCACCTCCTCCACATTTCCCAGCTTCCCCGGCTTCTTAGAGGAGAGAGACTATGTGACAAATACTCCCTAAAAGAATATTAAAGGAAGTGCTGCATCCATTCCTGTCAAGGTCAGTAAAGATTTCGTGTTTCTTCCTCACCTTTTACTATCCCAGCTTGTCTGTGGTTCTGGAACCATCCTGGGATGGTGAGCCCACAGTATGGAAGGAGACCAAGTCCCTGCGTCACAGCTTGAGAGAGATACAAACAGCTTATGTGTTCAAGAAATGAAGTGGTATTGGTCTAAGACCCTGAGATTTCAGGGCTTATCTGTTTTTGCAGAATAGCCTAAATATCTTGACTAAGGTATGGGTGTTTTGATGCAGAGCCTAGGATGCGGATTTGCCATGACAAAGTTTAAATCCTGTTTCTACCACTAATGAGCTCTGTGACTTGACCTCTCTAAGCTTCAGTTTGGGGAGGGGGGGGCAAGAATCTTGCTACCAGAATGAGACATCATAAAAGGGTTTCAACTCAGGAAATAATTATGGAAGTCCAGGAGTGTTCCGTGGAAATGCTACCTTCCAAGACAGGAGCAATTTCCAAGGAATCAGGTGTGGCTATCAGGCTCCCTGAGTTACACAGCTGCTCCTGATTGGGTCAAGAATATGAGCGCCAGTCCCATTATGCCTCAGAGTGGCGCCCGTGGTCCTCACCTCTGGTTTCACGTTAGATTTAAATTAAATCATACACACACACACACACACACACACACACACACACACACACACACAATACTGATGCCGGGGCCCTAATCCAAATGAATTAAATCAGAATTTCTGGTGATGAGATCCAGATATTTTTATATTTTTTAAAGTCAGCTGCTGGTGCTAATCTAGAGTCAGAGCTGAGGATCAATGGGCTGTTATAACGAAGAGGTCTAAAGCTGCTTGCAAGCTTCCTGTTTCAGCTGAAATTGGTTAAGAAGGTGAAGGGCAGGGCCAGGGGGAAGAAACATAAGGTTGAATCTGATATGTGGAACTGGAAAAAGAGGTGATTTTAGCAGCAATTTCTCACCAAAAAGGATAGTAATTTAAGTCAAAACATTTCTGTTTACAGAAATGAAATAGAAGAAACGTCATTATGTATGTGACTATTATTTTCTTTCCAGTCCTCATTTTATTTCATGTTTTCAGTCTACTGAATGCATTTGAAATATGGGAAGAAATCACGGGTGCCCAGGTGCAAAATGAATTTCCAACATAGAAAAATATGTCTGATTGGTACTACACAAAACTAGGAAAATGTTAACAAAAAGTTAAAAAAGTACAGAAACTGAACAATTGTTTGCAATCTTTACTGCTCAGAGATAGTCATTAAAGTATATGTCTGGCTCTATGAAACAGGTGGATCAGTGCTTCCCAAGTAGGGAGAAAACAGTCCAGCAGCCTGGAATTGCCAGATTGGTTCAGACCCATTATTTATCCAACATCCTGTTCTATTGCTGACCTAACCCACATCCAGCAAGAAAGATCAATTTTCTAGAAGATATAAGTAAATCTTAGTGAAAAGGTATACTTTAATTTCCTTTAGTCATTTATAACTGTTACTAAAGTTTCTCCTAAGCAGTTTTTGAACTGCTTAAGTCCAGTGGGATGACAAATTTGAAAGCATCTGCTGGTAATGAAAGATATTAATTGGACAGTAACATATTAATCTCTTAGCTTTGAGGATATAGAAAGGTCATTAAAGAATACTCCATTCACTTACACTAAATCGCATGGGTGCCAAGGGATTTTATTTTTTTCTTCTTTACTTGGCATCAAAGTCAACAATCTTAATAATTTTTCTGGTCCTTCAAATATTCACACACTTGCTCAGATTTAATTTGCAAGTAAGCCTCTTTTCACCAATGTACCCTCATCAGGAAATCCAAATCATAAAAATTCCAGGGAATAACACCAATAACTTATTTAATGTAGAGTTTGGGATTATGTCCATCATTTCACCAGTTCATGACTTCAAGACTGTTTCATCAATCTTCTATCACTCAAGCCACAGAACATAAAATAAATCCTTTAACAAGAATTCGGATTTTGTTCTATTAAACAAAGGTCAGTTTTTAAAAAGCAAATCAGCTAGCATGCCTACAAAGAAAAATGATCATAGAGCCTTTTGGCTCTATTCTATAAATCTTGGCCTCTTCCCCCCCCCCCCCCCCCATCTGCTACTAGCAGATAGTTTGCTGCTTATATTTGTACCTAAGGGAAGTTCTAGTACTACATGGGGCTAAGAAATATAACTTGGTCTTTTACTATTTTAAGTTCAAGTTATTAAAATGCCATGGACTCAGTGAAATGTGGCTCATATATGACCAACCTGAGAAGGAGTCACACTTACTGCTTCTGACAACTATATTGTGATAATCTAAAACTAATAATTGTTTTTTTGATAATAAATCCATTTAAGATCAAGGCCCCCTAATTGTTATGTTTTAAAATGCCTAAGAAACACACAGTCTTTTCTACATTGAAAGACAAGCAAAACATGGCTCTTTCAGTCAGGTGACCATGTGTAAATATTGATTTTATGCTCTCCACTGAATGAAAAAGTCTGAATTAAATCTCAAATTGAGTTTCCATATGTCATTTTTGTCATATATTTTCATTTAGTTTGAAATTTCAAGCAGCTAAATTTGACATCAGCTTTACAATATTTTCATCTTTTACATTTCAAAAAAGCATGAGTGCTGAAAGCTACCCATTGTCTACACTGTCATGAAAGTGCAGCAGGGAACACAGAAGGCTGATGGACCTTGGGCTTTAGCAAGGGCTAAAAGCTATGCACTGATTGTTCTGTGGAGATAATAGTGGCTCAAGGCAATCCCCTAACCCAGTGGTCGGCAAACTCATTAGTCAACAGAGCCAGATATCAACAGTACAACAATTGAAATTTCTTTTGAGAGCCAAATTTTTTAAACTTAAACTATATAGGTAGGTACATTGTTATTAACTTAATTAGGGTACTCCTAAGGCTTAGGAAGAGCCACACTCAAGGGGCCAAAAAGCCGCATGTGGCTCTCGAGCCGCAGTTTGCCGACCATGGCCCTGATAATTTCTTACTGTTTACCAAACCTTACCTTTATATGCGTGTTTGCTTTGCTAAAGGGGTAATGTGTATTCTAGTAAATAAAAAGCCAATGGTCCGGGCATTCGGGGAACCTCTCCACTAGAGAGTAAGGTCTCCACCTGACTCCCCCCATGCCTTCTAAATTTACATTTCTTGTCTAGTATATCCGTTTGTGCACAGCCCCTTCTCCAGATCCTGAATCCTCACTGCAAAAGGTTGCAGCAAATGAGAAACAGATCTCTTCATATATTTGTCCACTGTGGATGTAGTACCTATTCAGATGTTTGTCTGGGAACTGTAGATCCAGAAAGTGTCTCTTTTGAATGATACCAGGGAAGGAAGTCAGTTAGACAAGATATTAAGAAATATGAAAGAAATGATAATGAAAATGAGCTTTGAAAGGTGAGTTGGTCAAGGAAGTAAAAAAAAAGTATTCAGAAAGAAAAACAAGCCATGAGAGAGTGAGAGAAAGAGGAGGGCAAATATTAAGAGGAAACAGTTCAGTAAAGTAAGTACTATAAGTAGCTTTGATGGCAGGAAGATGTTTGACTAATGGTTGCAGATGAGCTCAGAAAGCTAAACTAGAGTGAGCTCATAAAAGGCCTTGAAAACCATGGTAAAGGGTGACTGTATAGCGGAGAGGTCAGTGGCAGGAATAGAGGTGTGTTTCAGGAGAATATCCATAGACTAACAAATAGCTTGCAAGAGGCAAGAATGGAGAGACAGGGTCATCAATTAGGAGTTTTCAAAAGAGGTGAGGAAAGGCATGGGCAAGTACAGTGGATTGAATGATGCTCTTCAGAAAATGTGTCTGGTCGTAACTCCCAGAACCTGTGAGTGTTATCTTATTTGGAAAAGGTCTTTACAGATGTACTGAACTTAAGAATCTTGAGATCAAGAGATCATCCTGGACATCTGGATGGTTCCAAACCCAATGACAGGTATCCTTAAAGAGACACGCAGGAAAGATTTGACAGACAGAAGCAGGCAGTGTGACCACGGTGACAGAGAGTGGAACAAGCCAAGGAATGTCAACAGCCCCCAGAAACTAGAAGAGACAAGAGAACGTTCTCCCCTAGGGCCTCCAGAGGGAGCCAGGCCCTGCTGATACCTTGATACCTTGATTTCAGACATCTGGCCCCAGGACTGTGAGAACAAGTTTTTGTTGATTTAAGCTACACTTTTCAGTAATTTGTTATGGCCTCAACAGTAAACGAATTCAGCAAGGCAAGAGAAAGCCCAGGCAAGGGGGAGGGAGGGAACACAGGGCATTTGGGACCCTGCAAAGTATGGTAGAGCAGAATGGCTGGGAGTTCATGAGTGAGGCCAGACATGAGGTCAACAGACAAGCAGGAGGTTCTGCTCGTGAAAAGCTGCGGGGTCCGAATGCACAAAATATCAGCGAGCACATGAAAATGGCTGAAAAAGAATTATGTTCTTCAACAATGGGAAGAAAAATGGGAAAGGGTGGGAAAATGCAGTATTTTCTTGCTAGAGGAAGAGTCTATGGCAGTGCAGGCAGGGAGGGGGCAAGGGCTGAGTGAGGGAATTTCTACCCTAGTCAAATAAAAGGCAGTGTCTTTTCTTGATTTTAATATATTTTTATTGATTTCAGAGAGGAAGGGAGAGGAAGAGAGAGATAGAAACATCAATGATGAGAAATTCATTGATTGGCTGCCTCCTGCATGCCCCACATTGGGGACCGAACCTGCAACCTGGGCATGTGCCCTGACCAGGAATCAAACCATGACCTCCTGGTTCATAGGTGGATGCTGAACCACTGAGCCACGCCAGCTGGGCCAAGACAGCGTCACCCAGTGACTTTGTTATGGTAGCCCAAGCAGACTAAGACACTGCTGTTTCCTTTGCAGGTAGTCAGGGAGTAGATGAAAATGTATAGCAAATTTGATAAGAAGACTAAGTTACATTTATAGAGCAATAGGAGAATAGTAGGTTATTTATGAATTTAAGCATTTCAAAAGAAAGATATAGTCACAGTGTGCTTCTTACACACTAATTACTTTAAGCTGTAAAGCCCCCAGCAAATAGAAAATAGTTAAATTATTTTGGCCCTTATAATTTCTCTTGGTTTTTGCATCTACAAGGATGAGATATAACAGTGTCTGTCTTTCCTTTTATAGGCCACTGATTCCTTGTATTCCCGAAACAAGTGTTATAAGTCTATTTATAAATTGTTTAACTCCTAATATATTTCCTTTTTTATCCTGTTTGTCTCCATGTTGTAATACACCTGTGAGCTGTAGCCAATGTTAAAGCTAAGATTTAATTTAAGTTATCTTTAATGCTACCTGTGGAACAGGTGGTGCTCTGCTTCTGTAGGTGCATACTTTTGTCGATGAATTTTCTTCTTTTTATTCTTTATTCACATGTGCTAGTTTGTTTTTGTCCAAATGTTTATATTCTGCTCTATAGATATGGTCAAGAGGGTATTTGCTCTTTTCAAAAGTGTCTATTTTATACTTGATTCTGGAGGTAGATGGGAAAAGGAAAGGAAAAAACATTGGATATAATTCCTAACAAGTTTAACATTCTCCCTCCCTCCCCCACAAGATTCTCCATTATAGGCGAGAATGTATGGGGACCTCATTTATTTAGGATATTAGTGAGATAATTTGGAGTCTGTTCTTGAGTGGTGGGATATACTTTCAAATATCCAAGTCCTGCCTTCCTAAACCATGTATTTCATTCTTTTAAAAAGGGAAAAGTAATTTGAGGTATATGATTGAAATTGAATCAAAATTATATTTTAAGAGTGCATTATTGAGCACTACATGTTATTGATTAAAAATTCAAAGGTGATTAAACAAGTCCTGAATGAATAATAAAAAATAATAGTCTAAGTTAAGAAATAAATTATAGGTTAAACATCTTTCTTTTAACTCCTCTCTCCAAGACACTAGAATGTTCTCATATATGTCTCATCAGACATGTCTACATTTCTTCTACATTCTTCTTTTTTCCAACCTCAGCATCTTTATCTGATTTCTGTTCATTTTTGTGTCCTTTCCAGTCTCTATCTGCCTGGAATCCTGTTGCCTAGAGACCACTCTTGAAGAACATGCACTGTCACGGCCTCTTGGAGATTTAACATCTAATGAGGAGCTGACAGAAATCATCAGCTTGTCTTGAGCAGGTAACATTGTTAAAAAGTCACAATAAAACACTTGTCTGGATATTACCTACTCAGGTTATCATAACACTTAAGTATAGCAGTCAGAGGAGAAAAAATACCTTTGGGAAAATTGGAATTTTATAACTCCTTGCAAAAGGGAGGTGTGATAAAAATTAAACTCTGTACTTTTTTAAAAAATAAGTGAACATTTTAGGTCTCCCCACATTGCTTATCTATGTATATATAAAACCCTACTATGCAAATAGACTGAAGGGTGGAACAACTGAACAACTGAACAACCGGTCACTATGACGTGTGCTGACCACCAGGGGGCGCACGCAGAACATGGCGGGTGTCAGCAGCAGGCGGCAGAGTGCAGAACATGGCAGGCATTGGCTGTGGCGTGATGGTGGAGCAGGTGAGCAGGGGAGCCAGACCAAGCCAGGGCGCTGGCTGCTGTCATGGGGCAAGCCTCTGGTGGTTACTGAAAATTCTTTGCTCCTGAGCACTGCAGTCCTGGCGGGTGCTTGCATCCACTGCTGGCACCGGAGCTGCCTCTGGCACCCACTACCAGCACCTGGCGCCGGTCCTGATCGCTCAGCACTGTCAGCAGGTGTGAGCAGCGGCTGCTGGCCCCAATCACCCCTAAGGGCTTCTCTACCTCCACTTGCTCCTGGGGGGCGATCAGGGCAGCAGCCTCTGCTTGCAGTCGCTGACGGCACAGTCCCGTTCACACCTGTTGCTGGTGCCAGCCCAGTTGCTCTGCCATCAGCGGAGTGGTGCTAGTGGGGCCAGTGCCCTCAGTGTGTGGGAGTGGCAGCAGCAGGAGCAGGGCTGCTGGCTAACAGGGGACCAGGGGCCATGGTGGGAGGGGCCAGGCGGGGGCATGGAGGATGGGCCGAGACCCACCCCTGTGCCCATTGCAGCCTCGAGGCTCACAGTTCCTTTTAAGGTGCACGAGTTCATGCACTGGGCCCCTAGTATATTATAATTTTAAAAACTATTCTAAAGGCTCTATTATCTGTATTTTAGTTCTTCTGTGGGCCTATTGACATTCTCTTTATTCCAAGGGCATTTTGAAGCAGCAAATTCAATAAAATGGCATAAGAACAACTGTTAAAAAAAAGTCGACAATAAAGGAGAGAAAACACAGTTATAAGAACATCATGTCAGCAAAGAAACAATCAACAAGAAACAATCAACAAATGAAAAGGCAACGGATGGAATCAGAGGAAATATTTGCAAATCATGTGTCTCATAGGGGTTAACATCCACAATATATAAAGAACCCATTTAACTCAATAGCAAAAACCCAAATGGGTAAAAAAAAAAAACCTGAATAGACATTTTTCCAAGAAGACAATCAAATGGCTAAGAGGTATATGAAATGTGCTCATCACTAATCATTTGGGAAATGCAAATCAAAACCACAGTGAGATATCACCGCACACTTATTAGAATGGCTGCCATCAAAATGACAAGATAACAAATGCTGGGGAGAAGGTGGAGAAAAGAGAACCCATGTGCACTGCTGTGGGATTGTAAATTGGTGCGGCCACTATGAAAAACAGTCTGAAGGATCTTAAAAAAATTAAGTAAAAGCACAACCCCCATATGATCTAGTAATTCCACTTTTGGGTGGAATTATCTGAAGGAAACAAACTCACTGCCAAACGCACACCCATGTAGAATCTTAAGAACAAAATAAACAAACAAACAAAACAGAGACAGACTCATAGGTCCCCAAAGATGTTTTTGGTTCCACGTTCAGAGTCAAAGCATGATGCGATCGATGACTGAGCTCGGCGATTTTCGTATGAAGCAGCTCTCCGTGTTTCTCTAGCATCAGTGTCTCCTGTGCCCTGAGTTGTACACATTAGATACCTGCCCCGGATGCCCATGCTGTGAATCCTTTCATTGGAGGGAAGAGAAACAGGCTCCAAAAGTGTATGATCTCTGGAAGCTCCCTACCCAATCTAGGTGAGCGCCCACTTGCTAAAATGACCCTGGTCCCTCATCTGAGCTTTACAAACAAACAGAGTGCTCTAGGTTTATAGTTGATTGCAGAGAAACTAGAATCATTCCTACTACCATCCTTTTCATAACAGTACCAGTGAGCTCCGAGCTTGCATTTTTCCACTTGCTGCACAAAAGTGCGAAGAGTATAATAATTCAACTTGGGAAGAACTCACATAGTAGCTCTGAGAACCCTCAGCCCACAGGTTGCTGTGGTTTCTCACTTTTCTCTTCTAAAGGGTTCATTTTACTTTTGACTTTAAAATTCTCACTCAATTTTGACAGGAGACATATGACTCAGTTCTTTACAGGACCAATCCTGTAAAAACAGATGAGTCAGCCACCAGTTATAACAGCACATTATTGCAGTATTCAGCCAAACATGCCTTATGCTGTCTAGAGAGGACTTTTAAGTTGATGAGGCAAAAACAGCAATGCCCCAACTCAGAACATATGTCGTCCTGTAATAAGAAAAAAAAAAAGAGCCAAATATAAATACTAAACAACATTGTATTCCGGAAATGTAATCCCTTAAAAAATACCCGGCATCTCTACTTCCCCCATTATTTGATTATTAATTTTAGAGTAGCTGCTCTCTTAAATGAAATCTATTTTTATACAAATTTCAGAATTCAGATCCCCATAGGAACAAAGAAACCAAGAGCTGATTTTTCTCAGCAAGTTCCCCTTTCAAAGCCAAAGCACAGAGTGCACAAGGAAAATAAGCTTAGCCCTAAGAAGAATGGTAATCATCTAATACCAAGGGCTGCGAGCCAAAAAAAAGAATTACAAAGATAAATCAATCTGGAGCAATAAAATGCCCCCCTCAAAACCTGAGTAAGAACAAGTTCAACATTAAAGTACTCTTTTTTTCAAGTTTCCAAATAAACTGCTAAAAGAAAAGATTACATTTTCCCTCATGAAGGATATGACTGAACAGTGCCACTTTTTACCCAATGAGCATCCCAGGATGGATGGGTGTCGAGATATAGGCATGACATCTTTTAAATTCCATTAATACCAGGCAACAGAGCTAGAATGGTATTTAGAGCTATGAATTCATTCCACATGGACTGAGCACCTACTATGTATCTACTATGTATGGCTCTGTGTTAGGGGTTTGGCACACAAAGAGTTGTCTTGGGTGAGTGGGGGTGGGGGAGTGAGGTGACAGATGTAAGCTCAGTGTCACCATTGAAATATTTATATATGAGGAGCCCTGGAGGGGAGATCAGGGAAAGTTTTACAAATGGCATGACATATTAGCAGAGGCTGAAAGCAGTAGGAATTTGCCAGTTAAACAAGATGAAAAAATATTTTGGCAGAGGGCATGTGCAAAGTCACTGATGTGGGAAATAGCTTATAAAGTTTGTAAAACAATAAGCAGTTTTGCGTGGCTGAGGCAAAAGTTGCCATCCTCTCCCGCCTTATTTTCTCACAGCACCAGTAAATGCTTTTGTACTTCTCTGAAATATCTTAATGGGAGATAGTGGTGTATTGGGATATTGGTAAAGTGCTGATAGCAGCTGTAGAAATAATTGAGATGAGAAGTATTAAAATAGGCTGAGCTTATGCTGCTGTGACAAACAAGCCCAAATCTCAGTAGCTAAACTGAGAAAGTGTATTTCTTCTTTCACCAAAGTCTGCTTAAGTCAGACGACTCACCAGGAGAGCTCTCCTCCATGCAATGACTCAGGGATCCAGGCACTTTGCATTGAAAGGTCCCACAGAGGCTTTTAGCTAACCAAGTCTGGAAATGGTGCACAGTTTTGCTCATTGTGCAATGATCAGAGCTATCCCATGAGTCCACTTCACTACAAGAGGGCTTCCTAGGAAGCATAGTCTTCTATTTTCCCTGGAAGGAAGAGACCTGGATATTGGTGAGCACTCCTCAAGTCCACCAGAGCAGCCCCAACTGGCACTGGGCAAGACAGCCCCGATAGGCCCTGATCGCCGAATTTCATGCACCAGGCCTCTAGTGCACAAATAATGTAGTATGAAACATGGAAAACCCGTCTGCATGAGAGAAAATAAATTATACTCTCATTTACATTAATGTTGATAAAGTTATCCCATTGTAAGAGCCATAGAGAATGGTTACATTTCTAGATCTGCCGGTTCATAGCTGTTGTAACTAAGCACTGAAGTTAGGAGCTGTTTATGTCTGGTGTATTATATGAAAGGAGCAAGAAGAAAATGCCAAGGAAATTCAGAGGTTGAACAAACATTTAAGATTACCAAAAGCACAAGTTTGCTGACTATGAAGACACTTTTGTGCTATGGTTGCCTGCAAGCGTGGATGAATCCAATATTAGCAGCTTGTGTGGTATCTTGTGCTCTGTTGCTGTTTTATGCAGTGTTGTAAGAAAACAGGACTAGGTTATTGCAAAGTGAATGCTCCTTTGTCTCTACATGCTGACAACTCATACTACTGCCTTGACTCAAGGGTTGGGGTTAACACCCCTGTCCCCCACCCCAAAGATTGTTGAGAATGATTGCTTTTTTTCTTTTAATCTGCCCTGGTTGGGTGGCTCAGTTGGTTAGAGCATTGTGTTGACACTCTAAGGTTGCTAGTTTGATCCCAGGACAGGGCACATACAAGAATCAACCAAATAAATAAGTGGAACAACAAGTCAATCTCTCTCTCTCTCTCTCTCTCTCTCTCTCTCTCTCTCTCTCTCTCTCTCTCTTTCTCAAATTAATAAATAAAAAATTTAAGTACTAAAGAATAATATATAAATGAAATTTCACTTTCTTAGATTACTCTCTGTTGGCAATTTTTTCTTCTGAAGTTTGTCCCCACATTCAACCCTTTTTGTGTGTGTGATTTGAGTCTTTGCAGTTAATACAATTCTTTCAGGCCGCTGGAATTATTTAGAAAGAAGCAGGCCTCGTAGGCCTGCAGACCAAAGGGTCCCGGGTTCCATTCTAGTCAAGGGCAAGTACCTCTGTTGCAGGCTCCTCCCAGGCCCAGGCCCTGGTTGGGGCTCCTGCTGGAGGCAACCAGTTGATGTGTTTCTCTCATATAAATGTTTCTCTTTGTCTTTCCTTCTCTCTAAAAATCAATGGAAAAATATCATCGAGTGAGGATCAAAAAAAAAAAAAAAAGCAGCAGCTCTATGAAATGGAAGAAGAGGTTAGAATTTGAAGGTGGACTATGGCTCTTTGTTCTACACCACTTGCAAAGCCAATATGAGGATCTGAGTCTAAAAATACTTTCCATACCACTAATATGTACAGACTTATTGTCATACAAGCTGTTTTTCAAAATTTTAATAAAACATACTGATTTGCATCCTATGATCATGTATCCTTCCAAGAATTTCTATTTAAATAACTGCATACTTTCTTGTGCTACATAATTTACATCATTGTGACAGTCCTATTGTCCAAGGGCCCTTTGAAAGCCAATTTGAATGGGAGAGCAAAACATATTTAGGATATTTAAAAATTATATTAAAAGAGAATTTTCTCATTTTATAAATAGTAACGTATTTATTAATGGAAACTAAAGGGTACTAAATTATGAAAAAATAATTTTGAGTTTGCAGTAACTATAAGAAGAGTTACCATTATGAAAGCAAGCTAAAACTAAGAAATATATTCTTTTGAAAATTGCACCTTAAAATTATTGATTGCAGAATATCAAAATGATGGATTTTGCTAGTTGATAAGTTCCCTAGTTTTGATAGGTATACAGAGGCTTCACAAAATATAATCAATTTTTAATTATCTATGTAAATAGACAATAGTAGCTGTGTATATTATGTGCCATAATGGTCAAATTTAAAGCTGCTTATATTAGTCCCTAGAATGTGTTACATATTTTAAGGGCTATTTACTTGAGAATTCTTTGCTTAACTTAATGTTAAAATTATTCTAAAGGCTGGCAAGTAATGAAGGGATTCTAGGGAATAATAAAAGAAATGTTTAGCCAGGATTTAATAAATCACTAGGCTAATCTATCCAATTTTAATTTTGACTACCATCAAGGTTAAAAATAATGTACCTATCAATAAAGTGAATTACAAGGAAGAAATAGAACACCCTCTACTAGGATTATCTGAGCCTATTTCTTCTAGAAGCCATTTTTTACTTTTCATGTTATTATATGCAATTTTAATATGGTATTACTTCTAATCTTTCAAGTACTGCTGTCAGAAAAAACTAATTATTTCCCAGAAATGGGTTGCTATTAAAAAAAATGCAGCTGAAAACTTATTCATTCAGTCATATTTAGTTTACATAAAAATATTTTTTTTATTCTTTCATGTAGAAGAAAAAGACTCAGATGGATGGGGAATTGGACATATTGGCACAGGTGGGAGTAGAGGGTGTTTGTTGGGGAGGGGAGAGGGAACCCTAAAATTTGAGATAGCACAGACAACTCTTCATTAAACCTCTAAGAGACCTCTGAAAATTTCTACACAGGCATATACAGGCATTTCTCAGGGACTGCTATGGATTGAATATTTGTGAACCTGCAGGATTCATATGTTGAAGCCCTAATTCCAATGCAATGACATTTGGAGGTGGGACCTTTGGAAGGTAACTAGGTATAGATGAGATAATGCGGGTATAACCCCCAGGATGGGATTAGTGTCCTTATAAAGAGATCATCGAACTGACTCTCTCACTGCCCTGGCCCCAGTATAAAGGAGGCTGTCTATAAATCAGGAAGAGGGCCCTGGCCAAGAACCCAACCGTGCTGACTGATCTTGCCTTCCCAGTATCCATAACTGTGAGAAATCAATGTTGGTTGCTTGAGCATCCAGTCTATGACATTGTGTGATCACAGTCTGAGTGGACTATGACCTGAATGTTCACATCAGTGTTCCTCTCCCTCGGCCCTAAGATCTTGGCCCACATCAGAGAATCTTTGGGTCTCAGCTCCAGCACTGCCTACACACAGCTATGATGAAGACATTGGATCTTTAACAAGAAAAGGCTGCTTTCAAGTGTGAGTTATGAAAGCAGAAATCAGCGCCTGTGGACCTGCAACCATCTGAGATCCCCAGATATGGCTGTCCCAGACACAAACTTCTTAATCAATTGCTTTTATCTCTTCACTTGTGAAAAACAGAAATTATGCTACTTTATTCCTTATAGCTTCATACTTTTTGTTCCCAAGCTGCTCTCTCCCTAAAGCTCAGCCTTCCAACACACCAAACAATGGTTCAACTTAGTTCCTCACCAATGGACTACTTAAGAAAGAGTTCTGAAATTAGGCAGTAATTCATTTTTTTTTTTTTTTAATATCACTGAAATCTTTTCTCCTGGAATTGAGTAGATCTGGTAGAACTATCCCTGCTCCTTCACTCAGGCCTGTCTGAGGTCAGTGGCAAACACTTTAATGTAGCTCTTAAGATTAGAGGTAAACTCAGGTTTGGGCAGGAGCATGTCTTCTTATTCATTTTGGTTTCCTCAGAATGAATTAAGACATACATGTTAGGTTGTCCAGCCAATCTGTTCATTCATCTGATCATCTGATTCAACAAATATACTGAGAGCCTATACTATGTGCCAAGAGCTATTTTAGGTGTTTGGAATATATTATTAAGATACCTATCCTTGAAGAGACTACATCCTGGAAGGAGTTGGGGAACAAGCAATAAACATAACAAAAATATATTTATACCATAAATAAAGTATAAATATTATCCAAAGCTATTACATTTCACAAGGAATAAAATAATGTCAGCAGGATAAGGAGGACCAGGGAAGGGATACAGGTTAGCTGAGAGACAAAGAAAGACTTGAAGGTGGGGAAAGAGTTGGCCAAGCAGACACCTGGACAAGGCCATTCCAAGCAGATGGCCCAGATAGAGCAATTGCCTATGGCAGTTGTCAGGGTGGTTGGGGAGAGTGCCTAAGGGGAAAGATGGTAGGAGATAAAGTCACAGGCTGAGAGGCCTGAGGGACTTGTAGGCCTTTTAAGGGCTTTGGCTCTTACTCTGCATGATAATGGAAAGTGCTAAAAAGGGTTGTGAGCAGAAGAGTGACATAATCCAACCCTGGGATTTTGAAAGCTATCACTCTAGTTGCTGGGCTGATAAGATTTTGAAAGCTATCACTCTAGTTGCTGAGCTAAGAGACTGTGGGAGTAGGGTTAAAGTGGGAGAAATTGCAGTAATCCAGGTGAGATATTTTTAAGAGATAAAATCAGCAACCCTGGTCCCTACTTGAATTAACCTATCATGCTCTCGATGCCAGGCTAAAATGGCTTTAGATGTGTACTAAAGGCATCTACTTAAATAGATGCAGCAGCACTGGCCAATAAGATATTCTCAAAGTTGTCTTAATTCTTAAATTTTGTAAAGAGCTGGTACATTAAATAGATACTGAATTCAATAACAAATTCCAGTAAAATTCATCAGAACCAATGCATCTAAAAGGAACATTTAAATTCACATTAATTAGTAATAACAAAGAATAGTCTCCTTCAATGTTTTCTAATTTTGACCATGCAATAGTATTACTATCTATTTTTTTTGTAAAGAATTCCTGATGAACTGCAACCATATTTTTCTGCGTATAAGACGCCCCATGTATAAGATACCCCCCACTTTTCCAACCTAAATTAAGAAATCAATATTTTAAACATTTTGCTGGTTTTCCTCTTAAGGCCTTCTTCTTTTTTTGGCATCTTAAGGAGTTGTTCTTCCTGTTTTCTCCACTGTCTGGTCATACACTCAGTGGGAGGAGGTTCAAATTGTTTCTCTGAAGCTCTATTTCCATGCTCTTTTCCATAGCTGATTACATTCGTTTTGAATTTTGCAGAGTAAGACAATTGCTTACTGGTATTTATCTTCTCATTTTTTGACATCTTTATGGGTTCAGAACACTCTGGTCCATCTTGCATCTGTGCACTCTCCACCTCCACCTCCAATAAGGGCATCAGCTGACGTCAGTAACAATAAGGCTTGTGATTGGAGGAAGCCTGTTTGACAAGGTATAGGCAGCTACGCACCCTCATGGCTCCCTCCTTGGCTGACTTCCATGTATAAGAAGCTTCTCAATTTTCAGTCTAATGATTTTAGAAAAAAATAGTGTCTTATACATGGAAAAATACGGTACCCTATTGAACACTTGAGTATCTTATTCCAAAGAGAATGATCAACAAATTGCTGTTTCATTGGGTCCTGAATACATGCTACACATTTGAATATATCTACTCAGAGCTCATCTGTGACATAGCATCTGAGTCACAGGTCTATAGTACTCCAAAGGAAAAAAACATGATGAAACAGAATCAAATATTTACTCATGTTCAGGAAGCTAAGGTAGCATTTGTAACATTTCTCTCTCTTTTTTTGAGCTTCTTGTTGGCTGTTTTGTCCTTCAGAAAAGAATCTGTTGTGGTACAGATTGAAAAGGTTCACTGTCATCCTTGTACAAATAAAGTCTATCCGAAGCAAAAATTCACCAAGTTTTACACTGATGCTGTATTGTTCTACGTGGTATTCTCCCCAAACTATATGCTGTAGAGAGCAGCGATTTTCAACCGGTGTGCCACAAGAATTTTAAAATATGCAACAGCTGGTTATTTAGTCAGGGGCACTGACCTCTTTTCCCTCAGACTGTCAAATAAAAAATGACAACAGCCAACACAACAATAGCCTTCCCGTGTGAAAGAATCAAAATTATACCAATTGTTCTTGTCAGATCGGCTAAACTTTTAACATATTTTTTGGTGTGGCACAGAATTTTAGTAATTAGTTTATGTGTACCAGGAGATGAAGGTTGAAAATCGCTGCTCTAGAACAAAGAATTCACCTTTATTTATTAGCACATTTCAACCAGCCATAGTATTAGACACCTATACTCTGAGAATAGTAGCAGTAGACAATGTGGACAATAATATAACCACAGAGGAGTTTTAGTGTATATTATTTTTAGAAATCTCAAAAAGTATAGTCTTGACCTATTTCAGGAGTGGGTTTAAAGGGACCTGGTAACCTCTAAAATTATTTGCAAAGTCACACATTGATATGAATCTATTAATTGATCTATTTTTATCACAATTTCAAAGGCACCTGTGATGACAGTCCACCTCAAAAAACACTTAGAAGAAAATATTTTATTTCACCTGGTATAGTGTATTTGTTTTTTACGATGGAATAGACCTTCATTTATTTCAACCAATATTCATGAACACCCACTATACACGGAGGATACAGTGACGGGGAAAAAAAAAGTCTAGGCTCCTGCCCCTGAGAATCTCATTCTGTATCAGGAGAGATACAGACACAACTCATAATCATATACCGTGAAAAAGAGTATTAAGGAAATGAATTCAAGAGCAGTTTTATCCCCAGGAAAACTGAATTCTGTCAAGGGTTATTGAGGCTGGAAAGATGAACAAGATTTCCCAGGCATAGCAAGAGAACTAGAGTGTGAGCATACTATATTGTATTTCATTGCCTGAATATCCCACAATTCACTTTTTTTCCTCCTTGATGAATATTTTGGGGTTTAGTTAGTTTTATTTCTCTCTCTCCTGACCCCAGTGAACATCATTGAATATGCCCCTTTCACCATGTGTCAAAGGTTCTACTGATTTACATTCCAATTACTGGTGCAAAAGAGATATTTTTATCATTTCTTTTTACTTTCCTTTAAGCTCTATTGCTGTCTTCAGACTTCCTGAGCTGAATGCTTAACTCAATTATTTTCAATCTTTTTAAGATGATCCATTTTACTCTAAGTAGTTTGGTTGGCATTTCAGAAAACTTCATATAGTTCTTTTGATGCTATCGAATTCAAATCATTTTTATAATTTCCATTAAGATTTTCTCTTTAATCTATCATTTATTTATGAGCGATATATTCCCCCCATTTTCTAAACTTAGGTATTATAATTATCTTTAGATGCTTGATATTTAACTTTCATTGTAACACGGGTGGGTGGTCTGTAGGATATTATTTCTTGATATCTGTTTAAATTTTCTTGGTAGTCATAATTTGTAAATGTGACATATATTCACATATATATAATTAATATATATACTAGAGGCCCGGTGCACAAAAATTTGTGCACTTGGGGGGGGAGGGGGGGCCTTCAGCTCGGCCTGTGCCCTCTCGCAGTCTTGGACCCCTCGGGAGATAATGACCTTCTGGCTTAGGCTGCTCCCAGGTGGCAGAAGGTAGGCCCAATCCCTAGGTGCAGCCCCTGGTTGGGCTCAGAGCAGGGCCAATTGGGGAGTTGGGGTGCCGCCCCCTGTCATGCACAGAGCAGGGCAGATCGGGAGGTTTCGATGCCACCCTCAGTCACGCTCAGGGTAGGGCCAATTGGGGGGTTGGGGCACCGCCCCTGTCACACTCAAGGCAGGATCGATGGGGAGGTTGCGGCGCCACCCCCTGTCATGCACATAGCAGGGCCAATCAGGAGGTTGGGGCACTGCCTCCTGTCACTCACAGAGCAGGGCCCATCAGAAGGGCTGGGGCTCCATACCCTGTCACGCACAGAGCAGGACGGATCAGGGGGTTGAGGAGCTCCCCCCTGTCACTCACAGAGTAGGGCCAATAGGGGAGTTGGGGCACCGCCCCCGTCACACACAGAGCAGGGCCCATGGGTGGGGGTTGGGGCGCTGCACCCTGTCACACACAGAGCAGGGCCGATCAGGGGGTTGGGGCACTGCACCCTGTCACACACAGAGCCACAGGGCGATCAGGGGGTTTGGGCGCTGCCCCCTGTCACGCTGATCCCAGTGCTGGGAGGCATATTACCCTTTTACTATATAGGATAGAGGCCTGGTGCATGGGTGGGGACCGGCTGGTTTGCCCTGAAGGGTGTCCTGGATCAATGTGGGGGTCCCCACTGGGGTGCCTGGCTAGTCTGGATGAGGGGCTGAGGGCTGTTTTCAGGCTGGCTGGTGGGTGACTGAAGCTCCCAACCGCTCCTTTTATACTTTCTTTTTTTTTTATTCTGGGCCAGCTTTAGCTCTGAGGCTTAGCTCTAACTCTTAGGCCTCCGCTGCTGAAAGCAGGTATCTGGTTTGTTTGGGTTCTATAACCGAAACACTGTTTCAACTCCAGCTCTGAGATCCCGGCTGGCTGAAAGCAGGGATCTGGAGTTTTGTTTAGCTTCTATATTTGTAACAATGTTTCAAACTGCAAGCTCAGAGGCCGGCAGCGGCAGGTGGGGAACGTTGGAGTCCTCCGTCACTGAAGCAAGCAAGCCTCATGTTCGCTTCAAGCTGCCTGGCTCCTGGCCGCCATCTTGGCTGGCAGTTAATTTGCATATCGCCCTGATTAGCCAATGGGAAGGGTAGCGGAGGTACGGCTAATTACCATGTTTCTCTTTTATTAGATAGGATAATTGATTTCAGAGTGGAAGGGAGAGAAAGAGAGAGATAGAAACATCAATGATGAGAAAGAATCATTGGTAGGATGCCTCCTGCACGCCCCCTACTGGGGATCAAGCCTGCAACCTGGGCATATGTCCTTCCCTGGGATTGAACCTGGCACACTTCAGTTAGTAGGCCCACACTCTTCCCACTGTGCCAAACTGGCGACATATATTCTTGAAAGAAAAGTGAAGTCTCTGCTTCTTGGTGCAGAGTTTTTAACCAACATATTTACCTGTCTTCTCATCATCTAGATCAGCCGTGGGCAAACTACGGCCCGCGGGCCGGATCTGGCCCATTTTAAATGAATAAAACTAAAAAAAAAAAAAAAAAGACCGTACCCTTTTATGTAATGATGTTTACTTTGAATTTATATTAGTTCACACAAACACTCCATCCATGCTTTTGTTCCGGCCCTCCGGTCCAGTTTAAGAACCCATTGTGGCCCTCGAGTCAAAAATTTTGCCCACCCCTGATCTAGATCCTCACAAATTATATTTCTGAAAAGTCTATTCATTTCTGAGAAGTGTGTTAAAATATCCCATTGGCATGATTGTGCATTGTCAATTTTATATGTGGGTTCTATCAAATTTTGCTTTATGTAATTTAAGATTATATTGATAGATAGGCTTAGGATCATGTATCATTCTCATGATAACTGAACTGGTGGGTTGTGCCTTACACTCCATAAGTAATAAACATCCTTGCATAATACTACCTTTGCTTTCAATTTTCCTTAATAGTGCTTTATGCTTTAAAGATTTTTTTTGTCTAATTAAATTTATATTGTCATGCTTTCTTTTGATTAATATTTGCATGGTGTATTTTTTTCCTTTCTTTATTTTCAAAGTTTCGTTTGTGTATCATTTTGTCTCTTGTAAAAAACTAATAGTTGGATTAAATGAAAAAATCCAACCTGAAAATTTTGGTCCTTTCATATATGATTTAGCTGGTTTACCTTTATTGTGATTACTAGAGGCCCAATGCACGAAATTCGTGCAAGAGTAGGCTTTCTTCCCCCAGCTGCCAGCACTGTCTTTCCTGTGCACCCGGGACCCAAGCTTCCCTCCGACCGCCAGCAGGCATCTGGGACCCGGGCTTCCTTCGCAGCCCTGGCTTCATCCGGAAGGTCATCCAGAAGGATGTCCAGTCTAATTAGCATATTATACTTTATTATTATAGATAATAATTTTGGCGCTTTCTCCTCCATATTGTTTATGTGTGTGTTTTAAACCATGGTTTCCTTTTGGTTGTTTTTTCCTCTCCTTTTCATCTTCTTTTGGATTGATGAAATTGATTTAATTTATTCCTTTTTCTTGGTACTACTTCAGAAACAATACATCATATCTTTATTCTTTCAGGATACTTAACATGTAGAGTTGACATAAATAAATCTAAAGTTGCCGAAACCGGTTTGGCTCAGTGGATAGAGCGTCGGCCTGTGGACTGAAAGGTCCCAGGTTCGATTCCGGTCAAGGGCATGTACCTGGGTTGTGGGCACTTCCCCAGTGGGGAATGTGCAGGAGGCAGCTGATCGATGTTTCTCTCTCATCGATGTTTCTAACTCTCTATCTCTCTCCCTTCCTCTCTGTAAAAAATCAATAAAATATATTAAAAAAAATAAATCTAAAGTTAATTTGTATCTCCATTTACTTTCCAAATAATGGAGAGATTGTCTCAGGATATAGGGAAGCATGGGAGACTTGGTTGGAAAGTTTGTAAGGAGGACATTCCGAAAAGGGGAAGTGTGCTGAAGGCAGCCCACCCTGTTTATCAGAATTCCGACTTAGGGGAGTGCCAAAGGTGGGCAAGAAGGATGACACCCTCCAGAGAGCACGCGGAGAGTGGGTGATCAGAAACCGAAGGTTTGGGTCTGCAGAGCCAGTGGCAGCTCTGCTGGAACTGGGGTGCTGATAGGCTGCATGGGCATCTGCAGAGGGAGTGGAGGCTGGGGATGCACTGCCTGTAGGAGGCCTTTGGTGCTGGCAGGAAGCCTTCAGGGCTTGGTTTCCTTGGTTAAAGGGCTGGGGGCGGGGGAGGGGGGCGGGAGGTGCGGGGGGGTGTGGGGAGAGATTACTATCAGGCCAAAGCTGCAAGGTTGTTGGTAGATTTTGCATTCTCAGTGGGTGCTCATTCACACTTCTGACCTTCTCCAACTCCATGCACCTCCAGTGCCCTCTACTGAGAAAGCTCAACATCAAGAGGAATATAGAACTAACAGGCAATAGATGGATAATTGGCATGGAGACATGAAAACATTCTCTTTGACATCCCTTTTCTGATGCCCTTTATGAATTCCTCAGTTCCAATTTCCAATTCACGAAGTCTCTCTTCAACCATATATAGATCTCAGTCTATGCAATTTTCCTTTTATCTCAATGTCACTTTTTGAAAAAACTTTTAGGATGTGTAATTATTTCTCTTCCTTCACCTACTTCTTTTTCATTTCTGCCTGCTTTTCTTTGTTGTTCTCTCAAAATTTTTCATAAAGTTCCTCTGTGTCTCTGAGAATCTTTAAACTGTTTATTCTGAGCCATTTGTCAGTGCTTCTTTGCAGCTTTTTCAGCTTCTCTGATTGGTGGGTGAGCTGACCTCAGTCCATAATTGCCACAGATTCAAGCAGTGAGTCTGTTTCCCAGCCCCGTTGTCCCCAACCCCCCCCCCCCCAGCCCCCCATAAGTGCAGTACTTTGGAATCTAATTCCTAACCATCCCTGCCTGCTTCTCTTCCTAAAGGCTTCCATGGAGATATTTACCCTATTTTTGAGCCCTACTACAACTTCCTAAGTAAAAATAGTTATTCTTATGTGTACATGGAAGCTTATCATTTTTCTCAAGGGACCCACTTATTGATTAAAGCTATCCTAGGCTATCTGACCCTCATGAACCTCTATAATCATTGTCTACATTTAAAATCATTTTACTCTGCTAACATGGTGAGTGGTTCCCATTGGCTGAAGAGTTTTACTTTAGCTTGCTGAAGTAGCCAGAGGGCAGTCTGTAATCTATCTATATATATATGCCTAATGACTGTTACAACCGGTCAACTGAACAACCGGTCAACCGGTAGCTATGATGCACATTGACCACTAGGGGGCAGACGCTCAACTCAGGAACTGCCCCCTGGTGGTCAGTGCGCTCCTACAGCCAACCTCCCGCGGTCGCTCCCCCTGGCCAGCCGGCTCTGATCAGCCTGGATCGGGAATGGGTGAGACAGCCCCAATAGGCCCTGGTTGCCGGCCAGGCTGAGGGACCCCACCTGTGCACGAATTTGTGCACTGGGCCTCTAGTTTACTAATAAATTGTTTTACAGCAGTTACATTTTAAATCTCTTATTGCAATATAGAAATGTCTTAAATGTTAAGACCATGACAGGCATTTTGAATTATAATTTATTTAATGAATATGATCATTCAAACTGCATTCAAAATAATTTATATGTTTTTCAAATAAAAATTTAAAAAAGGAATCCAACTTCAACTACAGGATTCCCAGGAACACCTATTTCCACCTTGGTATCCTGACATAAGATTAAAAACAAACAAACAAACAAATAAATTTCAATCTCAGATCAACAATCTAGCCTTCTTTGGTTGCTTCCCTCTACAGAGACTTCAGCCCTAACATGTGTATTTCTCTTCTTCTACTACTTCTTTTTTAATCCATGGAGATATTTACTTATTTTGGGGCCCTACGATGACTTTTTATTAGCTGAGTAACTATGTGAAACTTGTGTAGAGCTCTTCACCTCCTTGAGTCTTTTTAAAAAAATCTTTAAAGTGATATAATAATTCTTATCCTTACTTCAGGGTTCTATATATCAAAAGAAATAAGAAAGGTGAAAACACTTTAAAACTCAGCAACTCCACTTAAGAATACATCACATGTCCTCCAAACACTATGGCCCCATTAATTCTCAATGTAGGCCGAGAGGTCCTCTCCTGCATGAAAGAAGCCAAGAATTCAGGCCAATCACTCAATATGAGTTAGACCATAAAGTAGTTGACCCCAAAGATAAAGGTGCTCTGAACTCTTCTATTTTTTTCCTTGCACATATGCTGGTGTGTTCATAACATGACTGATCAGAAGTCAGGGAATGGCTGCCCCCATGTGACTCTGTTCTGCCCTGGAAACCCATGAAAGGGCATTTGGACTAGAGCCAGAGAAAAGGCCAAAGCACTGCCAGATTTCCTCTTTTCTTTCTTAACTGTCCAAAATATCAAAACAGGTAGTCTTGTCAATACAGTGAGGCTTAGAATTTGGAGGTAACCTAGCATGGTTTCTAAAATATTATGGCTTTTTATCTTGTTTTGTTTTTGCAGGCATGGAGTTGTGTAAGCTCAGTATATTTTAATTATGTAAAATAATCCAATTTATATAACCAACAAAGTCAAATCTCTTTTATTTTTCTTAGTGACTGTTGTGTAAACCTCAAAGGTAGAAAGCCACCTCAGAAAGGATATCTATTAAGTAGCTGTTTACATTCTTCCTGAATTTAGGAATCTTTCCTTATGGACAATTCTTGATTGTTGAATAGATCTGTTTTCATCATCAGGCAAAAATGGCTGATGTTGGGATGGACATATTCTATTCCATTGCTGCCCCTCAACGATTCTTTTGCATGAATATGGCCATTTAAATGATTTATAAAGAAAGTTCAGCTCCTCTGGTACACCGCTATGTTACAAGGGCTTCTGCTGCCAAATTCAAAGCTAAACTCAGGTTTGACCTCAAACTTTCATAGGTCCTGGGTGAATATTTACACTTAAAATGAGTAAAAATCTAGAAATGTTGTTGAAATCTGGTCAACTGTCTATAAAAACAAGGCAAATATCATTAAAGAAAAACTATTTTGACAGAATAAAAATATTTATTTTAGCCAACATATTCTTATTTATTATTTTGGTTAATAACTAAATTATTGCTTTTAGAGCAAGAAGGTTTCCATTTAAACAGTTTTTATTTTTTGAAATTTCTGTTAGGTAAAAACTTCCAGAAATTTGTTGATGCAACTTTGGAAAGACCGTGAAATGGAGAAGAAAGTGAAAATTTAATATACAATTTAGTTCAATCTATTGGGCCGGTACTTGCATACTTGGAGACAGGCAATTTCCTGATCATAAATCAATTTGACCTAATGTTATTGAAGAGCTTGGTTACTGATTATATGTGGGCTTAGAGGAGAAAGTATACAAAAAAAGAAAAAACATTCAAATAAGTCTGTATAAGCCTTTTTAATAAAGGTTTTGCTGAGGCAGGCAGGCTGACACCATAAAGCTTTACTAGTTTATTATCTATTTCACACCTAGCTACTCCATTATTAATAGCAAACTAAGATGTAAAGATGAAATTAAAGTAATTACTGAATCCGTCCTCTCTACACTTTATAAGTATACCATACCCATATTACTTATTTCTCACAACAATACAATAGGTATGTATTGTCATTGCTACTTAACATATAAAGTAAGGTCCAGAGGGGGTTAGTAACTTGCCTAAATTAATCTAGTTAGTAAAGTGGCAGAGGTGGCAATTCAAATAGAAATCTGCTTAGTGCAAAGCCCATCTGTGTCTATCTCATCAGATTTTCCTACATATGTTCCCTTTGAATATTTTTAGAAAGATTTAGAGTTTTATGAAATACACTAGAGGCCTGGTACACAAATTTGTGCACAGGAGGGGTTCCTAGGCCTGGCCAGCGATCAGGGTTGATCAGGGCCATCTCGCCCAGTCCCGATCAGTGCCTGCCGGCTGTGGGGAGGGATAGGAGAGGGACTGTGGGAGGTTGGCTGGCTGTGGGAGCACACTGGCCATGAGGGGGCAGCTCCTGCATTGAGCATCTGCCCCCTGGTGGTCAGTGCATGTCATAGCGACTGGTCAACCAGTCATTCTGGTCATTCGGTTGTTAACGGTTACTTAGGCTTTTATATATATAGATGAGTTTCTGACAAACTGGATATAAATGATCTTTTATAGATTAAATGACATACTAACATATATGGGGCAATCATTAATTTGAGTGCCATGCATTACATTTATAAAGTACACAATTCACAAAGAAAACAGGTCAGCACAATTTTTATTTAGATTTTAATGCAAAGGCGCACTCATGGCTTTGCCTAAAGTGGATGAAATCTGTGTAAAACATGGTTTTGTTTAAGGCAGCAGCAGCTGTTAGCATGGGAATAAGTACACACTGTTGTAGACTTGGAGTGTGGCTGTACCAATAGCATGGCACATACAAACACAGATCCTGAAGGCACAGGAGAACATGGTTGGCACAGTCCAGTTATTATCCATCTCTCTTTCATTTAATTTAAAATTATTGGCTGCAGTTAGTTTTTTATCAGAGATCATTTTGGTTCAATGGTATTAATCATTAAGCACTTAAGTTGTTTGCTGGAATGGTTGAAGGACAGAGGTGTATTGGGAGAGATTAAGAGTTAGCCCTTAGACCTTTGGTAACAGTGGACTTCAAAATGCAGAAACCAAGGGATCTTGAAAGCCCCTTTCTTGACAATTTTGTTATTGTACCCAACTCATCTTTTCTAGAGACAACGATGAACTGTGTAGCAACACTAGTATATATCCACTGACATGTTAGTATTGGTAAGCAACTCCATAACTATGATAAATAAATGAGTAGTTCTTCCATTGGAGACTAGAGCTAACCCTAAAAGCTATATTATTTGGGGTGCAATGTGAAGCTTAGATTTGTCAGTCAGTTTGCTCGTGTTTATGTGTTATGAAAGTCATTGAAGTTGAGACACTGTTTATAGAATTCAGGCTGTTCACAAGCAGCCTGCATGATTGTTCTGCCATTATCCTATATAATAAAAGTCTAATATGCAAATTGACCAAACTGCGGAATGACCGGTCACTATGACATGCACTGACCACCAGGGGCAGACGCTCAATGCAGGAGCTGCCCCTGGTGGTCAGTGTACTTCTATAGGGGGAGTGCCACTCAGCCAGAAGCCAGGCTCATGGCTGGTGAATGCAGTGGCAGTGGCGGGAGCCTCTCCCACCTCTGCAGCAGCACTAAGGTTGTCCAACTGCTGGCTTAGACCCGATTTCCATGGGGCCATCCCCCATGGCTCCTGGACTGCAAGAGGGCACAGGGCAGGCTGAGTGACCCCCCCCCCCCAGTGCACAAATTTCGTGCACCGAGCCTCTAGTAAAATTATGTTTTGTTTTTGTTTTCTTAATGGAGAAATTTTGCTGGTATTCAGAAGTAGAGTACTGTCTTATTTTGGCCACACTATAGGCAGCACTTTCAAGAACTGTTCATGACAAAATGTCAAGTTGACTGTTGCTATTGCCAGTGGTGGTGGTATGTGAGTATGTGTGTGCATGCACTTGTTTTGTGTTCAATGCTTGGCATTGGTTCTGAGAGTGAAAAGACTGTAAAATTGAATCTTAACAAACACCATTTTACATAACATAGCCAGCCAAAACCACTTATCCTTTCATGGCAAAAGGCCTAGAAGCTTCTGTTAATAATTTAGGACTCAGGTGTACTTGTTGTAAGATTGATTCAAATGGCATAAAATTCATATTCTAAGTAAATGGAGGTTCAAGCACACATGGCATGCCATTCACTAATATTTCTGTCACTGTGTCAGCATCTGTTTCAAATCAGTTCAAGTAATTTGTCAACCAGAATCTCAGAACAATGACCTTGTACAAATACTTGGCCAATATTTCACTACTATCATTCGCCTGTTTATTTGTCTGATTTCTCCATTACAACTCTTGGAAGGCAGAAATGATGTCTTATTTCTTTGTATCCCAGGGAACTGGTTGACTTCCTTTATATAATAAGGGCTTGATATAGGGTTCCTGTTAAATGAGTGAGTCAGTGAATGTGAGTTGCTGATTTCTCGCTTCCTTGCTCAGCTGTAGAGTTGGTGGCCACACATTGCATCTCCACATTGTGTTAATGTGCTGAATATTTTCTTCTTGGCCCTCCTGACCCACCTTCCACCCTTCTCCATCTTGCTCAGTATTCAGGAAGGCTGACCCATAACAACTGAATCACCAGTCCTACTTGCCTTCTGACTTCTGTTTGGGTTTGGCCAATGAATGTTTGCTGCAGGAGACTGCAGGTTGAAAGTGAGAATGAGATCTATGATGCTCTGGCTCCCTGCCTGGTCAGTCCCTCCAGTTGGCTGCCTTCCCTAGACTGCCCTTCTCTCAGGAGAAGTCCTTTTCCTACAGCGACTCTCTCTGAATTTTGGTAAATGCTCCCCCTCCTCATCTCTCTCAGGCTTAGGGGTGGTAAAGGTGCTCTGCCCTTGACAACCCAGAATACCGCACCATCTTGTGCTGGTTTCTCCAGTCCCTCGCTGCACCTTTATTCAAGGTCTTTTATTAAACTCTTCAAGTTTCAGTTTGAGTATGTTGTTTTCTGCTGGGACCCTCATCTGGTATCATAATAGTTGCATACATAGATCTTATGTAATTAATTTTACTCCTTACATTTGCAAGAAAATTAGGGCTATTCCTATTTTGCAACTTAGCTGTGATAGAAATGCATCTTACCTGGAACTTGTATTATATTCATTCATTTATTTATTCATTCATTCATTAAATTCTTTCTCTTTCCCCTTCCTTCCTTCTTTCCTTCCTCCCTCCCTCCCTCTCTCTCTTCCTTCCTTCCTTCCTTCTTTCTGTCCTTCCTTCCTCCCTCCCTCCCTCTGTTCTTCCTTCCTTCCTTCCTTCCTTCCTTCCTTCCTTCCTTCCTTCCTTCCTTCCTTCCTTCCTTCCTTCCTTCCTTCCTTTTTTCCTTCCTTTCCCATAGTCATTGCAAATTTGTCCATTGGCACAGTAACTGCTAGGTGTAATTCTTGATAGAGCAGAATACCACAGAGAAGTTCTGGCCCAAAGTGAGTGCCTCTGTTAGATAAACAAATAAATCTGTGTAAGGGGGCCTTTGCTGTGAAGGTAAAAGCGGGGAGGGGGAGTTATAAAAGGAGAAATGGAGGAGGCTCAGCTCAGAATATGTTTGCTATTGTAAAGAACAGTCCTATTGAAGTTTTGCTCTTATATTCATTTGTGTGGAGTGAGGGGGGTGGGGGGAAGGAGGCAGAAATGATGAGACCTCTACTAGTCTACTAGACCTCTACTGTGAGACCTCTACTAGTACCAAGCCCAATGACTTTGGAGTGAATTCTAAACCAGGCTTTCCTACAGCACCCTCTAAAGTCTAGGAGACTCTCTCCTCTCATTTGTTTTAAACACAGTGTCTGCATCCTGAGGGTTCTTTCCCTTGCATGTGCTGTCACAGTGAGTCACTGGCCACTCTCAGATCCCACTCTCCAAGGACTTGCCTCAGTTTCTCCATCAGGCTCAAGAGTCAAGGGAACCCTGAGGCACCTCCGCCCGAGGATATGTGTAACTTGCTTATCCAACAGACCAGCAGTGAGCTTGTGTGGCTCCTTTCCCACTTAACCCGAAGTTGCCAGAGGAGCATGAAGATGAAGGGAAGATGTAACATATTGTTGAAAGTCATACAGGAATTAAGCCCTGCTTTTCTATGAGATGCTTAAACAAATAGGTAAATGTATTCAGTCTATGTGAATTAGGAAATGGTGCACATTATCAAAGGAAGGCAATGTCAAATGATAAGATTCCAAAATTAGGAGCCGAAGACTTTTGGGAAAGTGCAAGTCACCTGAACACATTTCAAACACCATTTTATCCATACTCCAGAGGTTTTCCTTTTAGAAAAGAATGGTTAGAGTCACTCTAATGTGATTATAAAGGGCCTTTTGCTTTTAAAATTCAATACTTGGGTAGAAAGAAAATGAAAAAAACTTTTCCCTTTGATTTTTGTCACTATTTTTGTCACACTAGCAACCCCGAGACACCAGAATGGAAATGTATCTTTTTCTTGATGTTACCTGGGCAACGCAAAATCAAGTCCCTTCCCAGACTGTTTTCATCTGTGCCTTAATCTTTACCTCTGCATTCCCCCGAAACCACATCATTTCTGTATTCTCCAGACTTATTCTCAACTTTCTTGACATTACATTTACTTGTTCATTAAAAATGTATTGAGTACCCACTGTGCGCCTGGCCCAGACAGAGACGTTGCACTCATGGAGTCAAAGAAAATAAATAAATATTTGGAAACACGGATAATAGTAAACACTGTGAAGGAACAGTCCGAGTGTAGGGGTATAAAGCCAGGGACCTTACCTGGCAACTGGGTTTAGAGATATTTTCTTAGGGAAATGATGTTGGAGGAGATTGTGATGGATGGGAACACATTGGTAGGTTGAAGAGTAAATGAGAAGGTCTAATAAATGTTTATGAGTTAGAAGAATGGCATATACAGGGACCAGAGAGTGTGTGGTGCTGAAATATGGAATGGATATATGCAGTGTTTGACTTAAAACCCTTGGACTTCAGGCAACTTATGACTAAGATCAAGGCTCAGATATTACAGGGTCCAAGTTGGCTTCCTCTGTCCTATTCTTCTGTGTGGCATCCACCTTGGTTCACAAGTCAAAATACATGAAGAGCAGATGCAGGGAGGTAGACGGTAGAGATTCTAGCTGATGCTGCAGTACAACCAACCTCAAGCTCTCAGTGCTTGGTCCAAGCGAGCTTTATCTAGTGCTCAAGCTTTGTAACCAAGACGGGTTGATAGGAAGGGGTTTTGTCCTTTATCGATACTCAGCAGCCTAAGCTGGCAGGGGTTCTACTGAGACAGAGAGAAGAGCACCTGCCAAAAGGTGAAACAGTTCAGAAATGTTTCCAGAAGTGCTGCTCAGTTCACTGGACAAAACAAGTCACAGGGCAATGCTTATAGGGGAGAGGGAGCAGCCTGCTACTAGGAGGCTGGGCAAAAGAAAGGCAGAAAAACTAGGTGAGGAACAGTAGTGTTCACCTTGGAGATGAACCTTTGTTTATCAGATATTGCTATCGACGGAAAGAGCAAATAACTGGTGCCCTGCTTGCAACCAACCCATTTTCTAGCCTTCTCTCCTTTCCAGCCCCTGGCGACTGCAGAGATGAGTGGGCATGGGTGGGGCATTGTAATGGATGGTAATGTGAGGGAGTGGAGGTCAGAAGGCATTGACTAAGCAGTGCAACGTTTTATGAACGGAAACAGGTAGAGCAGATAAAAGACCGTTTCCATCTTTTGACTTCTCTACTTCCTGGAAGAAGGAAATGAATCATGGTGTCCTTATTATATTCTGCATGTCTGTTGACCTTCTTATTGAAGCTGCCATAATTGAGTTTCCAAGAGCTTCTTTGTATTCTTTGTTCCTTTGTACATGGTGCCGTGGTCTTGTGTTATGGATGCAATAGAGTCTCTTATTTCCCTCAGGATATGAGTGATGTTTCTTTCACATGTGTATTTTCACACCACTTAGTTTTTCTCCCTTCTTTGTTTCTTATTTGATTCTATTTTGTTTTGTTCTATCTCGGCCTTTCACGGTAGAGGCTGGCCTCAACTGTCTGGTCTTCCTTAGATGTCAAATAACATTTGAGAGTGAGGCCTGGAAGTACCCCTTTTGGGAGCATGAGTGTGGCTTACTCATTTGTGTCTCACTGTAGGATTGCTACTGTTCGTTTGGTTGGAGGAATCTCCAAATGCCTGTATCCATAATTTAGGGATTCTTTACTGTGTGTGTGTGTGTGTGTGTGTGTGTGTGTGTATGTGTGTATGGTCCTTTGGTGAAGTCTATGAAAACTCTGTTTCCAAATGTTTTAAAATACATGAAACTAATTAAATAAAAATCTTAAAAGTTAAATTTGTTACAGTAATAGGTGCGTCATTATTAATGCATCATATATTAAGCTTTAGAATTGTGTCTAATGACTGTTAGAGTTGGGTCTAATACCTGATGAGTGTACTTCAAAGAAATGTCATAAGAAAATAACAGTGACAAAGGTCACAGGTACTGCCATTATTATGGTGGTTTGTTTGCTACATTCAGAAATAACAGAAGTGCTAACTTTCAGAGGATAGTAAAAACAAAAATGCATTATTATTCTCATTTGAGTTCACAGACCCTCTGGTTAAAAATCCCTGCTGGAGGTCTATACTTTTGGGTGGATTTTTTTTTTCCAGAAGGCAGTACCAATCTCCCACCTCAAGTTTGTATGCCTGGCTGCAGGCCTTTCTGGAGCTTTGCAGGGAGCAAGTCTCTCTTCAGTGGGAAGATTTTCCCATAATCCCTCTGGTTTCAGCACAGTAACTCATCCTCTGTCCTCAGCAATTCTTTGCTGTTTCCAAATCCAGAGCCTGTCAGTCAGATAAAAGCTCTCCAAAAGTGGACCAGGTTTTTTCTGGGTGGAGTAGGGCTAGAGAAGGAATATGGAAAATCTAACTCCTCTTTTAGAGATGCTCAATCCAAACTCCCTTTTCAGTCACTGTCCCCCTCTCTGTTTTATTTTTTCTTTTTCCTTTTAAGCATCAGTTGCCACCAATTCATGAGATTAGCTATAGTTTTGTGTGAAAATGACTAGCTTTATGACTTTTTTGTCTCAACAGACTCAGATCATTATATTTTTTAGTTTACAGTTACCAGTGGTTAAAATAGCCCAGATTTCACAATGTTACTTACGTTGTCTGTTGTCTTTTTTTTCCTTGTGAGTTTTTTTTCTTAATTATTTTATTGTCATTGCTCTGTAAGGCTTCAGGAGGAAGTACAGATAGACATTTGCATTCAATCTATGCTGTTTAGCAGAAGCTTTGATGCATTCATACATTCATAAGCAGCATTTTATTATGTCTGAATTCACATCTTTTCTTCCGCTCATAATAGCATATCTACTTCTCTCTGATTTAATATAAAAGTGAGTGGAAAACAAGGTTGATATGCAATGCCACTGCAAAGAAGACATCTATTTTGTATTTTAAAGAAATCATTTCTTAAAAGAACTAGTCAGAGACTCTCTCCCTAGGTGCTTTTAGCATCTCTCCTTAGGACATCAGACTATGAGTTCCTCAAAGGCAACAACCAGAAGTGTAGGCAGTTTCTTCTTCTGGTAGAAAGGTAAAAGTGGAGTAGGTTCTATTGGTACAGCCATACCACAGAAAACAACTACACATTCTTAGCAATATGAAAAATACATCCTGAAGTCACTAGAGGGAAACTAAAAGCAGGCATAAATTGGAGGAGAGTCAAAACTTAGACATAGGAAATGGGATTGGGTGAACTTCCTGTTTGATAAGACATTTGCTCAAGGGCATATCCCAGTCAGATTAAGCAAATTGGCTAAATCTTGGCTACAACCCACAGCAGTGCACTGGTTTAAGAATCACAGGACAGAATTTAGGACAATCAAAGTAGAGGAAGGTGGGGGGGGGGGAGCGGGGGAAATCAGGGAAAGGAGAAACGACAAAGGGAAAGGACATTAAATTTTGTACATAAATTCTGGGAAAAGTTTCAGAATCACCTCTGAATGGCTCATGCAAGGGGCAAACTGCCAGCAGCTCAGCCAAGGCTTACAGAACTGAACAGCGTTGTGAGCAGCTACCCACTGCAGGAGGGACCACGCCTGGGAGGTGAGTCCTGCCGTGTTAACTACCTGATAAAACAAAACATCAACTCTGAGGAAGTAACAGAATTCAGTTTCTACCATGTATTTTTCGCAATGTTCGGGATACATCCCAAATTACTAGGTATACAGTATGAGGAAAGGAAGTTAAAGTCCTGCAGGACATTTTCTCCTGTCCAAAGCATCCATGGAGACATCTGGTCCACGCCAAAAGGTCCTCAAAATTTGGTCCTATACATAATGTCTGTGAGCATATTTGGTCCACACCAAATGGTCCTTGATATTTTGTCCTGTCAAAAACTACCATGCTTAGGAAATGTCTTGGGTTCAAGCAACCCATAATGGTCATTTATCTGTATGGCTTATAGGATTAATATATTAAAAATACTATCATGTTTGGTTGGTCCAATAATTGTTCTGTGGCCATATTGCCAATAATAACCCTTCTTGTCTCGGAGGCCTTGTTTGTTGTGGCACATGGGGTTAGGTAGATGGGTTGGTGTGGACCACATGTCTCCATGAACATTTTGGACTGGGCCAAATGTCTGCTCATCAATTAAAGAGACTAATTATGAGATGACCCTGATGCTAAAATTAGCAAACAAGGATTTTAAGGTAGCTATTATAACTACATTCAGGGTTACAAAGGAAAATATGTTTGTAATAAATGGATAAACAGGAAGTCTCAGCAAAAAGATATTAACTATTAAAAAGAGCAAAATGGAAACTCTAGAAACGAAAAACACAATATCTGAAACAAAAAATTCCACAGGTGGGTTTAACAGCATACTGTAAATGAAGGAAGAGTCAGTAACTTGAAGATAGTTCAATCAAAATTGTACAATGTGGAGAACAGAAAGAAAAAAATATCAGTCTCAGTGATTTGTGGGACTATATCAAAAGGTCAAATACAAATGGAGTTTTAGAAGGAGATGAAAAAATTGGATAATTCCAACATTTGAAGAAAAAAATGGAAGAAATTTTCTGAAATTTACAGATTCGGAAACCTTAGGAAACCTTTTGTAGAACAAATAGAAACAAAACAAAACAAAACAAAACAAAATAGCCTTGGAGATATATGACAGTTAAACTGATGAAAGGAACAGATGAGGAGAATCTTGAAAGCATTCAGAGGAAAAAAAGACACCTTTACACAGACCGGAACAAAAATACTAGTTTCCAACACTTCTTAGCAGAAACACTGGAAGGCAGAATACAGTGGAATGGCAGCTTTAAAGTGTCATATGAAAACAACAAACTGTTAATCCAGAATTACATAAGGAGCAAAAATAACCTTCAGGAATAAAGGTGAAATAAAAGCATTTTCAGGTGAAAAGAAAAAAGAAAAGGTAATTCTTCAGCAGACCTTCTCTATGAGAAAAGCTAAAGGAATTTCTTCAAGCCACAGGGAAATGATGCCAGGTAAAAATTCAGATCTTAATTTTAAAAAGTATTTATGACTATTTAAAGTCAAAATGATAGCATATAGCATATTATGTAATAAACATAAAAAGCATAGCATAAATGGCAGGGAATAAAAGACCTATAAGATTGCACTAAAAAAAGATTGCAAAATTATTACATTTTATGACACCATTAACTTTCACAGACTGAAAAAATAAGGATGTATATTGTAATCTGCAGTGCACACTAAAATAATAATACCAAAAGGTAAGCAAAAAAGCCAATCAATAACTTAAAGTAGATTTCCAAAAGCAATTTCAATTAACTCAACAATGATAGAAGCAGAGGAACACAAAACAAATGAGACAAAGCCCTAAAGGATAGATTAAGAAAACTATGATCTGCTTTGTTTTTAATTTCAGAAAAAGTTGGGGTCATATTTCTGTGGCCTTTAATTCTCTTGATATTTTTCTTAAAATGCAGTTTTTCAAACACAAAATAGAGAGCTTTAAAAATACAATATAAAATGCAAAATCATACTAAAAAAATCTTTCTGTTACTGAACAGGTTTGGTTAAATGTATCCATCCTTCATCATCCCAAAATCCAACAATTGTAGTGATAACAACAGCAGCAACAACAGCAGGTATTTCTGCTATAACATGATATATGCATTTCTGAGAAAAACTCACGGTCTACCATATCATGAATTAAAAATAATATGATTTATGGGAGAAACGGGTTAGAGACAGACCAGTTGAGATCTATGCCACTTGCTAACCAAAGCTATTGGCGATCAGTGTTTCCTGGAGTCTGAAACATGTAAAATTTTGGGGACACTTAAAAGAAAATATGTTAGTTTAACTTCCTGACACAACGTTTCACTACATTTTTTATTTTTATTTATTTTTTGCTGCAAATTCTTTGAGCTCCTCTTCATAAGACAATAACTTTGCAATATCTTTTTCCAAACAGGGAAGAGAAAGATAATATAGTGTTTCATCTAACACAGTGATTTTAAACTTTTTTCATCTCATGCCACACATAAACTTATTACTAAAATTTTGCAGCACATAAAAAATGTATTATATTTTTGGCCGATCTGACAAACATTAGGTATAATTTTGATTCATTCACACCAGACGACTATTGTTGTGTTGGCTGTTGTCATTTTTAATTTGCCAATCTAAGGGAAAAGGGGTGAGTACCCCTGACTAAATGGTCAGGTACTGCATATTTAAAAAATTCTTGCCGCACACCAGTGTGCTGGGACATACCAGTTGAAAATCGCTGCTCTAACATGATGGATTGAAATTTGATTTGAGTTGTTTGATTATTTTGAGGAGCCATTCCTGTATCAGAATGGCTAGCAATAACTTAACTATACTTGGAAGCATCAATGAACCACATAAATGTATACTAAACTTAGAATAAACCTATCCACAATTCCACTTCCCCTGGCTGGATCCCTAAAATGGTGCAGTCATTCCAAAGTCCCTGGGGAAGAAAACATTGAAGTAGAAAGAGACCGTGGTCTTAAAAGAAACAGCCAAAATATTTTACTATGCAGGTTTTACAAAAATGCCCCACCACGTGAATGTGCCATCTTAGACGCAGTGAAGTGGCCCATGCAAGATAGGAGCCCTGACAAGAAAGCCGCATTAATGCCACAATGGACTCTGCTGGGCTTGGAGTACTCCAGCAACTGCAGTGGACACTAAGGGAAAACCATGCCCAGCTTGGGGAGGAAGTTCACTGTGGCCGGAGGCTGCCTGAGAGGATATTTAAAGGCACAAAAAACAACCTGGTGGGAACACCAGCGTCCCAGCACTGAGGCAATGCAGACGAAAGTGCCATCTGCCAGAAGTCAAGAGCTGAGCAAGATTGAGGGTGCATGTTTCTGGCTGGGGGACCCCAGGTACCAGCACTCATTTTGATTTTTCCTAAAATAGAGCAAGAAAGGGTCCAGCCTGTGCAGCATTTAACCAAAGCTTTTGTCCTGTCTGGCTGAAGATTGTAATTCTATTCCCACATTTTTTTTTACTCCTTTGACAAGAAAAAGTCATGTTTAACACAACTTTCCTCTTAAAGTAATACCATTCCCAGAATCACCCATCATGTAAAAGCTAATTGATGTAATGAAAGCATACATTGGCAAAAGATAGGCGGTAGGTAATAATTACTGACCTCCAGCTGCTGTCCTAAGTGGTTCATAAGTATTAACTAGTTTATTCCTTGTAGCCACCTATGGAACAGATTCCTGCGTTACCACCATTTTACAACCCTATTTTGGGTAGAGGTAAAAGCTTTGTTCATTTGACTGTTTGTGGGCTTACTGAGAACCCACTGGTTCTCGAGTAATTTCAAGAACTCTATTCAATTACTTTGATTAAACGTGAATAAATCTTCATGGCATTGGATTTTCAACACTCCAGGATATTTTTACCATAGTAAATTGAACTAAGCCTTTATGTAAGTCTGTGTAAGTGTAAAGAAGCTATAGTTCATGAAATGACAGTTTTATTATCCTATATAATAAAAGCCTAATCTCTCTATATAAAAGCCCAGTGACCAAAGGGTGGAACAACCAGAACGACTGGTTAACTAGTCACTATGATGTGCACTGACCACCAAGGGGCAGACATTCAACACAGGAGCTGCCCCCTGGTGGTCAGTATGCTCCTACAGCAGGAACAGCTGCTCAGCTGACGGGAATGAGCAGTGCTCCCACAGTGGGAGCAGCCACTCAGAGGGCAGGTCCACAGCTGCTCGACTGACCGGGATGAGCAGCGCTCCCACAGCGGGCCGATCCTTGCAGGCCATGCCCCACCAGTGCATGAATTCGTGCACCGGGCCTCTAGTATGCTAATAAAAGCCTAATATGTCCAGTTGTCTGGTCGTCCGTTCAACCAATCAAAGTGTTATATGTTAATAATATGCTAAGGCCACTCAATCACTCATTATGACATGCACTGACCACTAGGGGGCAGACGCTCAACACAGGAGCTGCCCCCTGGTGGTCAGTGCACTCCACAGGGGTGTGCCGCTCAGCCAGAGGCCAGGCCTCCACAGCAGCGTTAAGGATGTTCAACTGACGGCTTAGGCCCACTCCCTCCGCCCTGGACTGCAAGAGGGCGCAGGCCAGGCTGAGGGATCCCCCCCTCTGAGTGCATGAATTTCATGCACTGGGCCTCTAGTATCTCTTAATTTGATAACCAAATAGGATAATAGGCGTCCCAAATAAAATGTTTTTGATATGGTTTACTTAGACCACTGTGGTCCAAGGGTCATTTGTTCCAGAATCTCCTAGTGGGAGATGGTTAATAAAAATATGCATTTCCTTACTCCATTTTGGATCTACTGAACTTGAATTCCTAGATATGGTCTTGGGAAAATGTTTTTAGCAAGCACTCCCAGGGGTTCTCATACTAAAGTTTAAGAACCTCTAATTTAAACTAATGTAAATGCTGTGAAATTTCTACGCTTAACAGACATAATTATTGTATCACAAGGCATTTACAAGCTTGAATGTTATTTAAAAAATGAATCAATATATTTTTTTTCTTCCATGCTAATATAGGCTTACAAGTGCTATTTTAAACAAATGATATAATATGGGGGGGAAAAAACTACAAGATTTTGCAGATCTTTAAATCAGATCATTGATTGATTGAAACACCTGGGGGTTGGTCTTCCTAATAGCATAATCTGAAAAGTAGAATAGAGTTCACTGGCTTTAAATGAATCATTTCAGGATAAGTTCTTTTCTCTTATGAGCTACTTTCTCCCTTATGACCTAATTTCATTCTAGAAAGAAATGAATTTTGGGGTCTTGCAGTTCTGTGTGAGCTCTCCCTTCTCATCAATATTAGATTAGAAGAAACACCCAGGATCATTCTTTTAAAAAGTTTAATGAATTTTTAAAAATGTATGAATATAGTTGGAAAAGCCTGCTAGTGATTAAAGAGGCTTGGTTTTAATATTACACTCATTTACCTTCCAAAATTCTCTTCCACATTTCATGAGACAATATATTTCTCCTAATTAACCCAAGTTGAAATTAATTATTTTAGTCATTTTCATCCCAACATTTAATTATCGACGCTCGATTTTCTAGGGTTTGTGTCCATGTCTCTCTTCCATGTCACCTACAGAAAGCACTTTCAATCCAGTATGTTAAATTAATATTTCTACCATCATTGAAATGGGTTTTTAGTGCACTATAAAAATGCATACGTGTGGGACATCTCTGGGAAGATTTCATTTCCTCATGGAAGTGTTTATAAAAAACGACAGATTACCAAATTTTAGATTGGTTTAGAATGGGAATAGAGTAAAACTAAGCTACCATTTATTATATGCATTAATTGGTATGACTCATAATTAAAAATAAAGAAGAGAGCCCAGCCAGCGTGGCTCAGTGGTTGAGTATCAACCTATGAACCAGGAGGTCACAGTTTGATTTCCAGTCAGAGCATATGCCCAAGTTGTGAGCTTGATCCCCAGTGTGGGGCATGCAGGAGGCCGCTGATCAATGATTCTCTCTTATCATTGATGTTTCTATATATCTTTCTCCCTCTCCCTTCCTCTCTGAGATCAATTAAAAATATTTAAAAAAATAAAATAGCGAGAGAAAGGGAAAATAAAAATAATTTCATTTAACCTTGTATGTAGGTTAACATACATGTTTTGTCCTTTTTCCCATGTAAACTGAGTTTCAACAAACAAAATTAGTTTCTTTACTTGGTGTTGATAAAAACCGAATGTCAAAATTTTTAATTTCTCCTTTTGATTGTTAGTTCTTCCTGGTTGATTGATCCTTTACACATTATGTCACTTTTTATGGCTGGTAATATTCTCTGCTCTGAACTTTGTGTTACATTAATGTAACAACAATCCAATTTTATTTTGCTTAATATTTACATGGTATATCTTTTTCCATCCTTTCTCTTTTATTCTTTTCATGGCTTAATAGCTCATTGCTTCCTCACCACCAGCTTTATCAAGGTATAATTGACAATGAAAATTATATATCTTTGATGTGTACAACCTGATGGCTTGATATACATTAATAAATAATCATCACAGTCAAGGTAATTAACATATCCATCACCTCACATAGCTAGCTTTTTCTTGTGTGTGTGTTTGTTGAGAAAACTTAAAATCTAACCTCTTTGCAAATTTCAATTACACATTAGTATTGTCCACTATAGTCACATTATCCAGTAGATCTCCAGAATTTATTCATCTTAGATCATTGAAACTTTGTACCCATGACCAACATCTTCCATTTCCCCTCCTCCAATACTTTTAACCTACTTATATCATTGTAGTTGAAGTGAGTTTCATGAAGATAGGACAAACTCTGCCAGTTAAAAATACCCACTCGCTATCCTTTATTTTAGTTACTGTGTTTTGATCACTAATTATCGATGTTGGATTTGGGTCTATTATGTTATTATTTGCTTTCTGTTTGTTTTCTTGGTTTATCATTTCTTGATTCTCCTTTCCTGCCTTCTTTTAAATTAAATTGCACTGTAGGTTTTTAGTTTATTTGTGTTTTGGGCTATGTTTAGTCCAGAGTGGAGTAAGCAGAGGGGAAAAACTGGTAGACTCATGGCTAGTTAGGTGGTACTTCAAATTTTGGTCTTGTTCACCAATCTGCTTGCTATTCTTTTCTTCCCATATGCCTGAAATTGCCGCTCTGCACATTCCACCCAAATCCCATAGCTGCATTCAGTGGGAGGCAGAGAGTGAAGTGTGCTTTCTGTCTTACCCCAAATTGGAGCCTATCCTTCCAACAAAAGGTAATGAAACAAAAACTACCGCAGACACTGTGCAAACTATAGAGCATGGTAAACTGGCTGTTTAGAGCCAACAAGCTGTGTAAAAAGAAACTCATTCTAGAATTGATAGACCTCAGTTGATCCTTGGTACGATCAATGATGTTTTATTCAGTATGCCAGCTGGCATTTATTGCCATCATGAAAATTCATTCAATCTGGCGATTGTTGCCGATGTAGGTTGTGTATAATATCATCAGAGGGATGTCATTGCTCGTTTTATTCTTGTAAGTCTCCTAAGCACTTGATATATTGAAAGAACTTCTGATGAACACATTTTCTAAAAATGCCTAATCAGGGTAATTCTAAACTTTTCCATGCCAAAGCATGCTCGAGTACATGGAGTACTGTGACCACTGCTGGAATGGCTAGCAGTTAAACCACTGTTTTGTGCATAAATTGTTGTGGGCAAGTCATCAGTTGAGACAAACCAGTCGTATGTACAATGTGCACTTCTGAAAAGTTGTGAATAAAATAAATTTTGAACAGTGAATTATCTGGAGCTCTATAATGAATCCTTTTCTAAAGCAAATTACTGCCCTCTGATTTTTGGTATTGCGTGTGTTATGCTTATATAGTATTTTTGTTTAGACTGGTTTCCTCTAATGGACAAGTCAGTCTAGGGCAGTGGTCAGCAAACTCATTAGTCAACAGAGCCAAATATCAACAGTACAATGATTGAAATTTCTTTTGAGAGCCAAATTTTTTAAACTTAAACTATATCGGTAGGTACATTGTTATTAACTTAATTAGGGTATTCCTAAGCTGGCCTTTGCTAAAAACGTCCTCAATATGATTGAGGTATGTTCGCTGAGGTCGACCCCTTCCAACTCTCCCATCCACACTCGTCTTGTATACTTGTCTCGTCTATCTCCTTTCTGAAAACCAACTTCTGCGCATGGGCCACGAAGTTTCAATCGCACTGTACATGTGCGTCCGCACATGGTATTTTGTGGAAGAGCCACATTCAAGGGGCCAAAGAGCCGCATGTGGCTCGCGAGCTGTGGTTTGCCGACCACCGGTAGGGCAACAAGGCAGATTTGTCTACTTAATGCACATGACTTTGGGGGCTGCATTTTGCTTTTGGCAACTGCTGGGCAGCGGGACATGGTGCTTAATTAGCTGCCTTTGCCGTCATCAGGCCGCAGTCACATTTGACTCAGGAGATCGTTTGTTTCAGTCAGTGCTGAGAGTGCTCCCTGAAGAGAGACGCCCATGCTTTGGTCTAAAGAACCAGGGAGAGAGCCTCCCACCCACAGCCATGCTCTGCCGGTCAGTCCTGAGCTTCCAAACGACCTTGGGGGAGTCACTTTGCTCCCATTGCTTCCATCTTTTTCCAAGCTCCAGATGGTTTCACCACCCAGTGTTTTCACTATGACAGAGAACAATTCCAAAGCCATTCTAAGTGCTTTTATGTAAAGATTTTTCTTTCTTTATGTGCAAATGTTTCCTCCAGCTTTATTCTCAGATATAGGTAACCTACTACTGCTATTCCTTTTTAAAAAATATATATATTTTATTGATTTTTTACTAAGAGGAAGGGAGAGGGATAGGGAGTTAGAAACATCGATGAGAGAGAAACATCGATCAGCTGCCTCCTGCACACCCCCTACTGGGGATGTGCCCATAACCAAGGTACATGCCCTTGACCGGAATCGAACCTGGGACCCTTCAGGCTGACAGGCAGACGTTCTATCCACGGAGCCAAACCGGTTAGGGCCTATTCCTTTTTTATAAATGAATAAACTGAGGCTCAGTGATATTAGGAGAATAAAGTTCACACAGCATAAAAGAGGAACTCACAACTTTTATCAATTGCCCTACAACCTACTATCACTGAAACCACTGTGAATTAAGAACACTCACAAAGAGTTGTTTCCTGAAAAAGGGCAAAGTCTATTTATTTAATATATTGCTCAAGATTGCCAACTGCATAGTGGAGTTTTTACCATTTATTGGATAAATTTAAATTCAAATATTTCCCTCTGGGTAAGACTTTGAAGACTGATTTTGTTTCATTTCTGGTGTTTGTTGAGGGAAAATGCTGTATCAACATTATGCAGTTGGTTATTTGCAACCACAGGTAGCACTTATTTTCTCTGCAAAAGGCAGCATAGCATAGAGAGCTATTGTTCTGCCTACCTTTTGGGCAGTGTGAATTCATAAAGAGTATGTGTGAGGTAATTTGTCATATTTTTTTCCTATTTTTGTCAGCTTGGTGCAAAGGCATAAAAAGGCTTTCTTCTCATTACCTGTAAGATTTTTCTTCTTCCTGTTTTTACAAGAAAGGATGTCGACACTAGAAATTCTGTTCATCTTGAGTTACTATGAGTTAAGGAGGCAAGGCTTGCACCCATGGCACTTTCAGATGGAATCCTATTACACTGCAGGGGGTTACCATCGCCCTCTGAAATTGTCATTCATCATGGGTGTGTTCATCCTAACATTTTACATTTCGGAGGCAGCTGCATGTTGTGTTCTGACCAGCAGCTTGACATCACTCTGTGTGTGCATAATTCTTCCTTCCACAACATTATCAATAAGACATTTTATTTCCAAAAATTGCACAACTGAATGGAGTTGTACAGCAGCCTGTTGCCTCAATAGTCACAGGCAGGCAGGTCACACTTCCTCATTGATGGACCACATTCAAATATGTGCTGTGTCAATGAAACATGGCAACAGGTAAAAATTATTATAACTAAATTGGCATTTGAGTTCTCATCTTATTATCTGATTTTTAATTTATTGTCATACAAAGTGTGACTAGAAAGTGATCACTGAATCAATCCATGGAATGATACCTGATTTGTATTCTGTGAAAATAAATTCTAACATATTCAAATTACAATTTGTTTTTTTCTAAGCAAATATATATCCACATGATACATATCTATTTAGAACACACAAAATGTCAGGTTTTTCATGTTTAGATAGAGGATTGGTCTGCATTTAGTGATGTATCATCGATCACTGAGTTGGCCAGGCCCTGTACCTTCCACTAAGTTGTCAGATTGGCTTCATGTCCCTTCATGGTCTAGAGCAGCGGTTCTCAACCTGTGGGTCGCGACCCCTTTGGCGGTTGAACGACCCTTTCACAGGGGTCGCCTAAGACCATCCTGCATATCAGATATTTACATTACAATTCATAACAGTAGCAACATTACAGTGATGAAGTAGCAATGAAAATAATTTTATGGTTGGGTCACAACATGAGGAACTGTATTTAAAGGTCCAGAAGGTTGAGAACCACTGGCTAGAGTGTGGAAAGTCAGGCAGGTAATTTAGGAACTTGAATAAAGTCATAAATAATAATATAGTAGGTAAAAGATAATGTATGGCAGCATATAAGAGAGAATTTAATCCAGATATTGAGGGTAAGAAAAGGCTCACCCCAAAATATGGTTTTAAAACTTCACAAGGTCACAGACCAATGAATAGCTTCCATTCTCCCATCCTGAAAGCTTCAGATTTTCAGGAGCTGGTAGGGAGCAGCAGAAAGAGTCCAGCACATGTATTTTTAAATGCCGGCTCATTAAAACTAGTAGCCATGTGAATTCTGAAAAAAGGTCCCTAATTCTGAGCCTCAGTTTCTTTATCTATACAGACTAGAGTAATAATACTTAGGTCATGAGGGCTACTCTGAAGATTAATAAACTAATATAACCTAAGCATCTGGAACAGGAAAAGGATAAATAAATGGTAGTTCCCATGACTTTCGTAATCCTTACCACCATCAAACAGACCTTCTCTTATAATACCAACTCTGATTTCTATCTAAGGTAGTCCCTAAACCCTGGAATATATGACCAGATATGATTGGGTACAATCAGGATACCTGAAGATGGAGCCTCACATCAGCTGCTTTGTTATGGCAATGTATGCAATTCACACTGAACTAAAAGACCAGCACTTTTATTTTTTATCATAATAATAAAAGGCCAAGAGGCGTCACAAACAAAACTACCAAATGACCAAATGACCGGTCACTATGAGGTGCATGGAGCACCTCTCGGACCCTCCCCCACGGCCCACAGGCTCTGATCCAGCAGCTGGTGGGCAGGTGGGGCAGAGTGCGGGTGGGCGGGGCTGCACAATTGCGTGCACTGGGCCTCTAGTATAATATAAAACACAAGAAGAAAATAAAGTTATTTACTATTCCTACCATCACAGGAAGTGTCTTCAAGCTTATTAGGGAAGGACAGATTAATTTTCATAGGGGTGAAGGAATTTTGAAAGGATGAGGGGCACTTGAAGGAAATAGATGTAGAACAATTTTCAGGAAGCTGATCAAGTAACTGGTAAAGAACATAAAATATCTCTGTCCTTATTTATAGAAATAAGTTACTGAGACTTTTTCCTAAAAACTTAATCTATGCCTTCCTAAAAACAAATTATGATTTTGACATTAGACTTAATTTGCAAAGACAGTTCTGATAGAATTGAATATAGATTTGACTGAGAAAAGTTTTAGACATTTAAGAACATAAAGTTTGCTTTTTATAACATAACCCATAAAATGTAAGTGTATGTAAGTTTCTGAGAATCACTGACTTTCTTCTTATATTAAAATCATTTGTTAAGCCCTAGCAGGCTTGGCTCAGTGGATAGAGCATCAGCCGGCAGACTGAAGGGTCCCAGGTTTGATTCCAGCCAAGGGCACTGGGTTCTGGGCTCAATCCCCAGTAGGGGGTGTGCAGGAGGCAGCCAATCAATGATTCTCTCTCATCATTGGTGTTTCTATCTCTCTCTCCCTCTCCTTTCCTCTCTTAAATCAATAAATATATTTTAAAAAAATCATTTGTTAAATTTACATTACATTCATATATTTTTAACATTGTTAGTTATTTATCTTTATGTCACTATTAAAACAAAAATAAGACTCCCACAGACTTTGGTTTGCTTAATATGCTCCATCCCAGAAGTGTTCTTTTCCTGAGTACTAAGAAAATTTAAATTTAATTAATTTAAATGTTTTTACCAATGCCAAAGGCCTTTCAAAATGCATTATGTTTCTGTCAGCATTTGCATAGCCTCATATGTTTTATTCAGAATGCTCAGCTACTTAATGAGCTTAGAACCTCAAATGCCATTTGAAAATATGAAACCTTTATCTTTTAACTTCGTTTTGCTTTCATGCATAACATGACTCTAAAATCACAGTTGTGATATTTAGTAGCTGTCTTTGCAAAACTCCAGGCAATACATCTTTCACATTTCATTGAGAAGAAAAGAACCTTAATCCCACCAGGATCTTCATTATTAGTTCTTCCTCTGGACTTTTCCCCATGGGGATTTTGAGTTGGTCAGATGTCTCTCTGACGAATCCCTAGACAGACCTGCATCTTACAAAGACAAGCTGGAAGAGCAAAAATCTATTTTTGAGGAAGGGGATTAAATCTTACTTCTTGTCATCTGGCTCACTGTGTCCAATCCAGTCATTACTGCTTCCTATTCAATATTGTACAATTATTCTCTTACTCATGTCGTAGCTTCCCTTCACTTTCAGTAGTCTAACAATAATTAGCCACTCAACTGCACTCTCTATTCCCTTGAATTCTACTAATTCTAAAGACTATTGTAGAAAACACATCTTTACACTGGATCCTCTCTCTAGGGAATGCCAATTCAATTTCATCAGCAGCAAAAATTGAAATAGCCTATTCCATATTCATCACAGATGTTTATCTTCCGTGGACCAGAGCGGCTGAGTGAAATGTTTGAGAATCAATTGGATGAGAAATTGTTTATTTCTTGAATTGGCCCAATTCTCATTTTTAAGCATAGTGAGGCTTTAATCTTCAGGTAGTTGCTTTTGTGATAAAAAATGTCAAAAATGGCAAAATGATTCCAAAGTCACACAGTCTGTCATAAATGGTTCTAAATACTGTAACAGCTCAAATGTTTATTCAAAATCTTTTCTCTATGGAGTGATTAATTATCATCATTATTTGGTACCTTCTCACCTATATCCCTTGTTTCAGTGCTAAGAATTTGTTCTTTCTATAAAAAACCAGCTGTCTTATTTCTAGAAAAATACTGAATTATTTTGTTTCAATTGTGTTAGGCATGACCAATAAATGTATGAAATCTACCAACAAAAGTATGCAAACGTAAGAACTTATCTTTTGACTTATCGACCTATTCTTATGTTATATTAACCCTTTGCGGTCGTTTGTCTACTCTCAGCCACCAAAGCTTTTTTACCGTTCCGGTCGTATGTCTGCTCTCAGCCACCACAACAAGGAACCGTACGAATCTTAACTCTATTCATTCATGTATCAGTTCATAGTTTCTCTGAAAGCTCATAAGTGTCTAAGCGACCTTGTCATGAACCAAAACATTGCCCCGACAAATTGGAGATATCGAGACTCAATATAAACATGCTGAGGCCGGTTTGGCTCAGTGGATGGAGCGTCGGCCTGCGGACTGGGGGGTCCCAGGTTCGATTCTGGTCGGGGGCATGTACCTGGGTTGCGGGCATATCCCCAGTGGGAGATGTGCAGGAGGCAGCTGATCGGTGTTTCTATGTTTCTGACTCTCTGTCTCTCTCCCTTCCTCTCTGTGAAAAATCAATGGAATATATTTAAAAAAAAAAAAAAGAAACTCAATATAAACAAACGTGGTCGTTCCACACTCGCCATGCAAAACACCGTGGCGAGTCAGTCGCCTTTTGAGAGTGAAGAAATCGACAAGCTTCGGAGATACTTCGCAGAATTTCAAATAAAGCTTTACAAATTACATTTAACTGTAATTAGGCATTCTAGCTTGTTAAGATATTTCAAAATAATACTCCAAAACATTACCGAAAGAAGTGTACTGCGAATCTGAAAGTAACGATGAAGAGTTTTATTTTGGCACCTTGAATACTGACTCTGATGTAGAAAGTGATAACATTTGTAGTGATTCTACTAGTAGTGACGTAGTTCCAAAAAAGAATTAATAAATCTTGTTTATCCTTCATAATCTTGCATGTTATGTATCACTGCTCTTTCAATGGAAAATAATTCCGACCAGTGCGACACCCATGTCCAAATTTAATATGACCGCAAAGGGTTAAAAGGTTACCCTTACCTCTCTAGCAATGCTGAGCAACATGGCTTTTTACAAACTGGCCATTTCCTTTCTTATATCTTTGTTTTGAAAGCACAAATCCATCTGTCTAGAAGTGCTTACCTTTTTTCACTGTCCATTTGCAAATTAAGTTCTTTCAAAGTTCTGTTCAAATTTCATGTTTATGAGGTTTTCTCCAAACATTTTTTCTAGACACACACACACACACACACACACACACACACACACACACACACACACACACACACACACTCTGCACTGTTTTCTCTCTTCCTGGCCCTCTAATAGCACATCATGTATTACTTCATCAAATTAGACTGTTTTGCCTACACTCTCTTTTCTTATTATAGAAGATCCTCAAGGTCAGGGTACATCCTTTATTCATCTTTGATAATCTAGCTCAGTACTGCCATGGTTATGGCACACTCTATGTATTTGTTAATAATTGATTGCATAGTATATGCTGACTTCTGTAAAATTATTCCTAACTTCTGGAAAATAACTACTACTTTTCTATACTGAAAACATTATCTGTGACCATAATGACTTAAGTAGAATATTCTATTTTAAATAGACATATGTTAAATAGACTTACCGTGGTGATCAAACCATTACCTTATACACCTGAAACTAATACAATGTTATATGCCAATTATATCTTCATTAAAAAGGTAGTTATGCTATTGTAAAACTTTAACTTTTAAGGTTTTCCATGAGATACAAGTAAATTTTAAAGCTACTAACCACAAAAGGGATAAAAGGGGGGAGGGTCAATTTATTTGTAAAAATTAACTCATCCAGGTAAAATAAGGCTTTTTAACTAAAAGGTAAAAAAAAAGTTGGCTCTTGTGATCTCTTCAAAATGAGTCTTAATGTTTAGTCTGCAAAACAGAGCAGAGTTGAACTAGAGAGAATTAAGGGTGAAACACACGTACTCCCATCATTTCAGAGGGTGACTAGGGACAGCACTCAGCGGCCATGATACGCGTTCCAGACTTCACCCGTTACCAACAGTCTAGAATGACCCAAATTGTACTCTTTTTAGCTCATTCTAAGCTGAGCCAAGATATTTTCTATTTTTAAACAGACAAAAATAGAAGCCAATTTGTAAAGTTGTTCATTTATGAGACAAAACATCCATTGTGTTTATTGCTTTCTTCCTTATTACTTTTCTGATAACCATAAAGATTTAATTTTCTGTTAAGATGATTAAAATGATTTTGCTAGGAATGTGCCTAGATGCTTGGAATAGAGAAAGCATAGCTTCTGAGTTCCAAAATAGCTATATTTGAAGGCATGTGCATGAAAGAACTTTCGTAAGCATTCTTGGACTGATATTTTTTCTCTCAACCCCTCCACCCACACCCAACTTAAAAAAACAACAACTTTGGGTGGAGTTAAGAACTCTTTTCAAATCTTAAACAATAACTGGAAATCCTGAAAATGTATTCTCCTTTATCCAGTGGGGAAAACATTTTAAAGTACCTCCTCCTTTTCCCCCCTAAGAATTGTTTAGCAAGGGATTTACTTAGGGGTTTCTATTTTGAACAGAAAATTCAGTGTTAACTGCCTGAAACATAATGCCATCTGTCTCAAAGACAAAATCTAACCGCCCCCCCCCCCAATATTACAAGTACATGGCCCTAATAACCCAGATAAATATATCAATTCAACTACTTCTTTACTTTAATTAAGTGGTGAAATTAGTGACTTAGAATATGTACCATTAAAATGTGAATATGATTGCAAATTAAAACATAGCAAGCATGCCTAAGCTTAATTTTTAAGTATTCTGATTAATAAATTATGTCTCACATATATATATTTACCAGGGTGGCGGGAGCTATCAGATGAGAGACAAGGGCACAGAGCGCGGTGTAGTTAGTGGACAGGGAAATGGGCCAGGAACCAGAGGACCAAAGAACCACAGAATCACTCTGTCAGCTTCCTCAAATGTATACCACCTGCTGGGACCACTCACACATCTACCCAGCACAGCAGTATCTGGCATGTGGAGACTACTCGAAAATAAAATTGGAACTTAGTCATAATGTAGTTTAAATGTGAAGTGATATATAAATGTGCAACATCATTCATTATATACTTATATTTAGGGTATTCTGAGCTAATTCCTATAACTATCATTCTGACCATTCCCTAATGTAAGAAGGAAACTTCATCTCTTTTCCACCAAGTCTTCCATGAAAAAAAAATTCAAACATTTTATTTAGAGTTTATATGCATTTCAAACATGCTGAAGTTCCATCCCTCGATCTTTATTACAGCCTGACCTTTCTGACATGACCATGACATTCTTCAAGAGGAACCGGAAGCCTGCTGCTTGTTGTCTCATTCAGAGAGACAGGATCTCCAGTATCAGCCCCAACATTGAGTCTAGAAAGTTTGTTATACCAGGTTTTCTATTTTCAGGAAAGGGATGTTGAGTTATATGCCGTCGCAGGGGACAACCTTTAGTGCCTAATCTTTCCTGGTTCCAAGTAAGCCCTCATAGAGCCTGAGTGAAGCCACAACAGGACAGCATCTAAATCATCCTGATGTCCACTTGATGAATAAAAACTAAGGAAAACACAGGCTAGACTCTTGCAGCTATCTGAAAAACACAGGCAATTCTGACTCAGAAAAGTCTTACCTTCCTAATTCTCTCCCTCTAATTTCCCACCATGACGGTCTGTGCAGAGAAACTGAGAGTTGTATACTTTTCAGACATACAACCCTGAAGGCAGTTTCTGCTTCTCCATTTCCCGTTGACTAGATACAGTGGTTCTCAACCTTCCTCATGCCGTGACCCTTTAATACAGTTCCTCATGTTGTGGTGACCCCCAATTTCATTGTTACAAATTGAACATAATTAAAGCATAGTGATTAATCACAAAAACAATATGTAATTATATATGTGTTTTCCGATGGTCTTACGCGACCCCTGTGAAAGGGTCACTAGAAGCATCTCTAAAATAAAATGTTAGTTCGTTATAGAGAAATGCTTAACACAGGCGAAGTGTGTATGTCTCATTGCTTTTCGTAGTTGGTTATTACTTTACATTGCTGATGCCTAGACTATCTTGGCTCTAAACTTGGTTCCTGAAGTTGCTTTATATGCATTACATAGAAAATTGACATTTCATATCTCAGCTGTTTTTATTCATAATGTCTCTTTTCCAGGATATTTACTGAAGGAGTTAGACAAATACATAGATGGCAAAATAAACTGGCTATAATTACATGACAAATTCTAACTTATAAACGTTGTAACAAAGCAGGCAGCGTAATTTACAATGTTGAAAAAAAGATCAGTAATATGAATAAGGTCTACTTTAAACATTGTTATTATTTTAAAACACAAATTAAGCAACAATCAAGGCAATTTATTTTATATATTAACCTATACATGTTGTCCAGTAATATAACATACTAGGGAGTGATGAGGATTTAGTATCTCCAGTACAGATTATATGTCAACAACCACTCTTAAAAATTTCTTGCCCATGCCTATAATAGTACATTTTGAAACCATATCTGGGCATGAGAAGGGGCATCAATATTGCTAAATTTGACCACTACTCACGAGAGGATATTCCCAATATAGGCGTAGTAGGAGCAACAATAGGGCGTGGTCCCATCACAGCAGTAAGATCTGCAGTCTTTGCCACACTGAGCAAGACAATTGTCTAAAAAACAAAAACAACATATCCAGTTACAGTTCTGAAATCACAACTTCATGAAAAATTATCCCATTTCATACCTTAACCATTCCTCAGTGGATTTAAATTTTTGTTTAACGTACCCAGAATGGTAAAACATTTGTAAACATCTGAACTAATCTTCCTTCTCTATTAGATATAAAGCTAGAAAAGGCAAAGACCATTCTTTCAATCACCTGCATCCAGCACCATAGTTGGTGGTCAGAATTGAATTAGACAATGAAGGGAGGAATGAATGACCTAACTAAACAGTCATTCAATTTGTCAACTGAGTTCTCATAATAATTCTTAAATGGTCAAGTCTTTTGACTTTAGGGTATTACTTTCAACTTCATTTAATGGAAAATGTCATTGACATGAATAATGTCAACTGGAAATAATTTTAAAATAATGTACAATGATCACGGTTTGCCTACATATGGTAACACAAATAAGTCTGCATATCTTGTCAACGTATTTGGATTAGAAAATACGAAATTTCCCTAGATAATTAACTTGTGGAAAATTAAGGGTTTAATGTCAGGTTGAAGAATCAATGAACTATGAAACAGCACTCTGTGATGGGGGGAAGGTATTTTCTGATTAAAAAGGACATGTTAGAGTTAACAAAACCAAATTACTATCTTTTTTTTGCCACATGTTTTTGGTAAGGAGAATTATACCAAAAATGTTGAATAGAAATTACCCTGGCTTTTAAAAATTCTTTATTCCATCTAAATAATTTATGTTTAACAGGTTAAGGTTACCATTTAGTTATGGTTAGTGGTATACATTATAATGGATATATGAGCTTCAGGTATAGCATTAGGAAAACATGAAGTACAGCCTGATAATTTAAGTTAGATGTTCAAAATTCACGAAATAAGTCATTTCCAACTCAATCTCTGAAGGTAATAACAATTTTCTAAATTATGTAAGGCTTTTGCTTTCTTGCTCAAGTCACATAAAAATATAAGATGTTATCTTTAGGTCTACATGCCCAATTGATTTATCTGGAAAGAAAAATTTTGCTTTTGCTTTTAAATCAACTCTTTGCCAAGATGAACTTTTACAAAAGGATGTGACCAAAAAGTAGCAAAGTTCATTCACCTTTACCAATAATGTGTGGCCTTTGTGGAACAAGATTAAAAAGTTCACATTTTCTTTCCCCCAACTTTATTTCTAACTTCTAAATTAACAAACTTTAATGTCTTCCTCTGGGATGGGGTAAAAAGAAATGGGGAGGGGGATAGTTACCTTTGTAAGATGCAGTAACTCTGCTTAAATTTACTTGAAAATTTTGAAGATAGAAACACAATCTAATGATTTATTGATTGTATGCTTTTGCAGAACGCATCAAACTTTTAAAGGCTATTTATTTTCTCATTTTCCCAGTGAATGTTTACTTTAATGCTCTCATTTTTTGTGTGCTGTTTAATTAATTCAAATATTTAGGAATGTTTGGCTTCATGATCTTAAAAGCTATAAAAGACATTGAGATACAGGCAGAGCTGATATCCTCATTTGTTCTGCGGGAGGACAACCGATATGTAAGCAGCTTTATGAGGTGCCTTTTCAATGACACCCAGGACAGGGATCTTACTAAGCACTCCATGAATATCAAAGACGCAATTACTACTATTGCACTCAATTACTCTTAATGTAGGGACATGCTGATATCAAAATATTTTGAGCCAATGTGACAGGAAACCAAGCCCAAGATCTTGTAGCCAAGAAACTGGCTTTTACCTGCAGCAAACATCTCCATCATGTCACACATTGTTCATGATTTTTATGGCATTTTCCAGGGCTCCTGTCTACTTCCCAGAATTAAACGACTGAAAAGGGCAGATTTAATAGCTCGGCAAATACATTCACAACCATGGCATTTCCAGACCGAGGTTCCAACAACACCTCAAAGCTTATTTTGATATGTTAGTTGTGTTCTCCACTTTATTTGAGACTAATTCTGCAAAGATCAGAGTCTGAACAATACAGGAGCGTTTTCTCACTTGTAAAAAAAAAAAAAGGAACATTTTTATGGTCTTCAGAAAACAAATAATATTGCTTCTCATATTCAAGGTAATATCCTTGAAAATCAGCCAATGCAAACTTAGTTAAAGACATGAAGATCTGGACGAAGGTTTCCCACCCCCACCCCACCTTAAGGAATGTGTCCTACAGGAAAAACAGCATCTGGCTGCAAAGATTTGCTCAGAACAAGGTTCTTATAAGCTACAGCTAAGGATAAGAGAGGAAGGAAAGGGAGGGGACAGAAGTCACTCTAGCTGAGACTGAAAAGTCAAAACCTTGGCCAAATCCTGTCTTTGTAGCCTGTACTGGGCGTTGGTTAATAATGTAAACACTTCATTGGGTTTCATTCCAGAAGTGACTCCACAATACAGCATGACGCTTCAGGTTTAGAAACTTGCTCGTATCTCCTTAACAAATGGGCCAGGAATTTAATGCATTTGCTTTAGGGTTATAATTCAGGTTATGGACAGCACATCTACTTGTGTTTTTGTCCCATTAAAACAATTCATTTAACAGGGTGTCTGAACTATTCTTACTTCTGTAGTGTCCCCTTATCTCATCTCAATCCTCACTTCCAGCCATAACTCTTACTTCCAACCAAACTGAATTATCTATTTTTGCGAAGACACATCTCATGGTTTTTGCCTTTGTGCATACTATGTCCTATTACTCCATCTCCAAGACCTCCCTATCTTTCAAAGGCCTAGTTCCTAAAAGTCCTACTCAATTCAGTTTTTCTGAACAAATATTGATTGTGTTCCACTTATGGGCCAAGCGTTTTGCTAGTCTCTGAGACTATTAAGCTGAGCAAAACAGACATCATTTTCATGGAGCTTACACTCCTAGGCCAGCAATAAGGCCCTCTCCTTTGAACACCAATAGCACGTGATTGTACCTCTCCTGTGACCCATTTGGGTAATGGGCACACTATCTCCTAGCCAAGACTCAGAGGAAGACCTCTGTCACTCACCATATCTCACTCAGCAAATATTAGATGAATGAATATGGAAGCCTCTGATATAAAAAACCTCTGCTATAAAGAGTTCAGGAATTAACACCAAAGAACACATTAACTAAATATTTCTTATCAAAGACAATAAGTCAACTTAGTATTTTTGGCTTCAGATTGTGTATTTTGTAGCTTAGCAGGGAGAGATGTGGAAAGGCAGAAGAAATGGATGGAGAGAAAACTTTCTGAACTAACCAACCAGCTCTGCAGAAGGGAACCTGGGGAAGGGAGCCAAGAGAAGGAAAAGTGTGCAAATTAGAAGCTTTCTCTTCACCACAAAGTATAGAATAAGACAAAAGAATAAGAAAAAGTTGTTATCAATGGTGTGGTTGAGTAAGAGCAAATGAGGTTATTACAGTTGCATTTGCTGTGTTCGATTTTCCTATTTTTGTATTCTCTTGATAAAGACAAGGGGTAGGAAAGAATTATCATTACTTCAAAGAAACGAATAAAGAGATAAAACAAATATGAATGCAGTTGATTCTATTAGTCCCTCAAGTTCTGAAACCTTGTATGATTTAAGTAAAAGAAATAAGTGTAAACAGATTAGAATGTGAATTCTCCTCATTAAACAGGAAGTGCTTTTCCTACTTTTATAAATTTCTTCATTTTCCCTACAGGAAAATATCTTTGAACTAACTTATGGAAACCACTAATTTGCATTTCAATAAACAGACTGAAAATTTCCATAAGAGTTATTGTGTGTCATTTCTGGCAGAGTTGAAAGAGGAATTCAAAGCTTTTGATGTGCAGATAATGTTGAAGAACTCTTCATTTCAGCTCTAGTATCTTTATATGCACTTATAAAAACAATCTTTCTATATATTAAAAAGTAAATCACACTGCTATACGTAAATTTAGTATCGCAAGGTCATGGGTACCAGCCTCTGGTTTTCCTCATAGGAAATTAGAGACAGGGAAAACATTTTGCAAAACACTTCGCTTTTAGCTTGTGTTGTGAATAGAAAACAGATGCAAAAACCCGTGTGTAATTAACTTTAGACCTGAGTAAGGAATGGAAGGCCAGATCATCGGGCTCCATAGCAATAGCTAAAGAAGAAAAGCACGTTGCCTCATCAGTCATCAGCAATGCTCACTGAGAGGAATTAGGAGGAGGGACATGAGGTGCCCTTCACCTACAAACAAGGGCTCAACAAAATCCACGAAAACAGACTAGACTCCGGGTGAATGTATGCCTCCCCAAAAACCTGATGTTTGATTTCAAAGCATCCGATTGCCCAGGCGACTGCCCTAGAGAATGGCCTCTAAAGAATAAAAACAAAGGTCTCAGGGGTTTTATTTCCAGAGGGAAAAGCGGAATATTCAAAACGCAAAACGCGAGGGTGGAGAGGCAGTGCATAGCCTGCAGTGAAATGCAAAAGTCACCGCCCTGGTTCCTTGGAAAACGTCCGCAATACTCCCCAGACTTAGGTGCTTTTAAACATGTTTTCCTTCCACCCCGTAGCCTCCAACCGCCCTGATTCCGGAGTCGTGGCTACGGACACAACTGGATAAAGTTCCGTTATCCAGAGGGTGAAATCCCCTGAGTGTGGGGTTGGGGGTTCCAGGGTGCTGGGTGCAGAAAGGGAAAGAGAAGAACAGCGAGGGAACTTCAGAGGAAAGGGCACCATAAAGGAAAGGAACAAAACCAAACCGCGTGGAGGTGGAGACCAGGGTCCCCGTCCCCGGGGACCACACCATCTTCGCGCTCCCGGGCGTCGACTCAGACCGCGTCGCCCCGAGTGGGACCCAAGCGGGGCCCCGGGGCCCCCATCCCGCTCCCCCGCCCTGGGTCACTGACCTGCGAGCACAGAGAGCAGAACCAACTTTGGAAGCAAGAGCCCTGGACCGCCGGGCAGCCTTCGCGCGTCCATCCAAGCCGGTGGCTGGAGGTCGCGCGCCAGGCCAGCCGGACAGACAGACAGACGGGAGCGGCTGGGAGCGACGGGAGAGGCCGGAACGGAAGGGGATGGAGGGGACGGAGGGGACGGGACGGAGGGCGGTCAGATGGAGCCGGCAGTGCTCCCGGGAGGGGGGTCGCGCAGAGACCTGGCCATGGCCCGGGAGCCTTGGAGGGGAGCCCGGGGGCCGCACCCGGCCGCGCTGGGGCCGAGGTCTCTTTGTCTCTCCCGGCGGGGCCCTGGCGGCGGGCGAGGGGGACGATTGTGTGTCCTGGGCCACCCGGGTTCACGTTTCATCGCCGCCGGTGGCACCGACGCGGGCTGGGGGCGGAGGTGGCCCGACTCCTCCCCAAGTCCCAGTTCTTCCTTCTGCCGTGACCCCAGAAGGTCCTCTACCCCTGGGCTCTGGCAAGCTCATTTTCGCTCTGACCTCCACTTTTTTTTTCTTCCTTTTGAAGCCATAGATAAGAGATGAAGAATCGTATTTTTTTTAATTTTTTTTTTTTCTTTAAACAAATGAAGGGCATTTTCAAGGTGGAAGGCATTGGACAAAAAAGGTAGTGATGAAAATGCAGGAGAACTGGAAAGTACACATCCAGTATATGGTAGCTCCACTGAAAGCTGTTAAAAATAATTGTTTATTTGTTAAACATCCAAAGCACTTCCCATGTAATCAGGAAAAACAAAAATGCACACCATGGTCACTATTGTTTGACAACGCTATGGAGTTAGTGGCCTATGGGATTAGGCAAGAGAAAGAAAATGGAATTATAAAAGTTAGAAGGAAAATTATCACTTGCTGATGATATATGCTTTTATACATGGGAAATCAAAGAGAATAAACTATAAAGGTCTATTAATACTGTAAACTAGAGTTGAATGACTAAAAATTCAATAGCATTCTTTTATGAAGTGAAAAGTCAGTTGGAAAGTTCTCAGTTATATGCACGAAGGAATAAAAGGCATAAGTGAACAGAATACTTCTCTTGACTAGAAAATTCAATAATACGAAGATATCAGTTTTCCCTCAATTAATCTCTAAATATGGGAATCAAACTGAACTCAGCAAAAATACCAATATGATTTTTTTCAAACCACTCTGATTCTAAAGATTACAAAAAAAATGAACATGTAAGATCTATTAAAAATGAGTAAATGAGCTGACAAAAATATTTCACAAGAGGATAGGCAAAATAAATATTTCAATTAACTAAACAGAAGTTCCCAATTTATGTTGTTCTAAAGTAATATTAGCCTAATTTACACTTTGGCAAAGGAAACCTATCATCCATACTTTCAGTATTTTCTTTTCTTTTTTGAGGTAGGTGGTGTATAGTCTCATTTATTCTTTGAATGCATACATAACTTCACATAGTTGAAGTGTAATGTCTGCTCAATTTTATATACTGACTTTTGTTCAGTTAACATTGTATCCTAAACATTTTCATTATTTGTACCATCTCCATAATCTTTACAGTCAGTAGCTGCTTACAATTCCAGTAGGTCATTTCAGCATATTTTACTTAGCCTTTCTTTATTGCTGCAATTGTCTTCTTACAGTTCTGTCCATTTCCACTTTCTCATAGTCAGTCTGTCTTCCAGGCATTAGCCTGTTTAATTTTTTAGAAGTAATATCAGATCCCCCATCCCACTGATTGAATTTTTTTAAAAATATATTTTATTGCTATTTTACAGAGAGGAAGGGAGATAGTTAGAAACATCAATGAGAGAGAAACATCAATCAGCTGCCTCCTGCACATCTCCCACCAGGGATATGCCCGCAACCCAGGTACATGCCCTTGACCGGAATCTAACCTGGGACCCTTCAGTCCCCAGGCCGATGCTCTATCCACTGAGCCAAACCGGTTTCGGCTGATTGAATTTTTTAATGGATTTCCTTTTCATTTTGAATAATATTCAGACTCCTTACCAAAACCTACAGTGCCATGCACAGTTTGGTTCCCATCTGTCTTTCTGATTTCTCATCACATGTTCATCCCTCCTTTCTATGATCTGGCCACAGAGCCTCTTGGCACTTCTCAGAAGTACCAGTCGTTTTCTTGCCTCAGAACCCTAGCTCATGCTATCCCCTCTCTCTGCAGCAGACCTCTCCCTAAATCTTAAACTTTGAGTTCACCTAAAAGGTCACTTCTTCAGATTTCTTCCTTGGTCACCTTCTGTTATTATCAATTAACACACTGCATTAATTTAATATGACTTCCAGGAAATTCTGATGTATATTTAAATTTGAGAACCATTTGTCTAGGAAATTGCTGTCCAATGAAAATATCACATGAGCCACATATGTATTTTAAGTTTCCCATAGCCATGTTAAAGAAGTAAAATGAAAGAGTGACATTAATTTAAAGATATATGTTATTAACTTTGGTCCATCCAGAATATTATTATAACATATAATCAACATAAACAATTATTGAGATATTTTGCATTATTTTTTATATCATCTTCAAAATCCTCTGTGTATTTTACATTTAATATCCTGTTTTAATTTGGATACTAAACTTCTATCAGAAAACCCAATCTAGATTTTGACTTCATAAAATTTACAGTTGATAAAGTAGATACACATACCAAAGTTGTTCCAAATATACCTAAAAGTTTTCTAATAATGAATGCAGCAACTGACTTGACATTTTAATTTAAATTCATTTAAAAATTTAGTAAGTCCATTGCTCTAGCCATATTCTGAGAGCCCAAGAGGTGCACAAAGCTATTAGCTACCATATTAATTGGCACAAATCTAGCAAATGCCCAAATTGTACCACGAGGAACTTACCTGAGGACTCTGCCCCTTGGGCACCAAATGCTACTACCAGAGTCCCTATTACTCGTCTGTCTCTGGCCTAAGTGACTTTTCTGCAACACCCCAGCACTCACCAAAAATATAAATCTCTGGTGTCTTTGTCTTTATGGAACTATCTTATTTAGTCTCTTATCAGTGCATGTGACTGGAAGGGCCATAGTCACAGCCCTGTGATCTAGCTGCAAGAGAGTCTGGGAAGGGCGGGGGCAAGCTGGGAGAGGTCCATGGAGGAAAAAGGGGACATATGTAATACTTTCAACAATAAAGAATTTGGGGGGAAAAAAGAGAGAGTCTGGGGATGTTGAGTTTTGGCATCTTCCTTGGGGAGGCTGGTCTGTGTAGGTAGAAAATTTGCAAAACACTGGACAGGTGCTCTAAGAGTGCTGGGCAGTCACAGAGGTCTGGAAAACAGCCACTGCTTGTCCCCACAACAGGGTAAGCTCCCATCTCAGGGATTTCATCATGTTGTTCAGGGATGATTCACCCAGAGCTTTGAACTTAGTTTGGCTCAAATGGCTGTGCAATGGTTTTTGGCTTAATCTAGAAGTTTATGGTTCACACCAAAGAATATGAACTAAGAAATATAAAACATGTGCGTTTCCCTGTCTGGGGAAAATCAGTTTCAATATGACTCTGCTGTGAGGAAGACATACTCTTATCTATTTGCTTTTAACCTCTGCTACTGCCAGGATGATTTTTCTGATAACTTCCAGGGCCTTCTCTGGATAATAAGTTAAAAATGGAACATGAATGATAGCAGAGATGAAGGGTAGAATGACCTTGAGTGCACAGCAAAGAGTGATCCAGCTGGTGATGTCAGGAGATGTGTCCATCAGGAAGCTTGCTTCCCCAGACTCTTAAAGAGAAACTGACTTGACTGCAGGCAGGTGTAATACCAACTGCCCTTTCTCCACTACAGACTTTTTGTTTGATTAGCAAGGGCATCTGATCCAAGATTAGGCAATCCATAGACTGGCAAACAGTTTATGGCATTACTTGAAGCAAAAGGTAAGTTCAGCCCATCAGATGAATTCAAATTATGAAATACCAAAATACGGCAACAGTAGAAGCTGAAAATATAGGAGGGTGAAATGAGGAGAGAGCAGGTAACTGTAATGGGTCATTTGCTGGCCTGTGTTAACAAGGAAGGAGTAACTATGATTAAACAGAAGCAAAGGTGTAGAGAAAAAGTTAAATGTGTATATGTATACATACTGTTTTAAGTCTATTCAGGCTGCTATTACAAAAACGTCATAGACTGGTAGACTTATAAACAACAGAAATTTGGTTCTCACAGTTCTGGAGGCTGGAAACTCCAAGATTAAGGTTCTGTCCACTTCAGTTCTGGTGCAACCCCACTTCCTAGTCAGCTGCATCCTCACATGGTTGAAGCAGGTAGGGAGAGCAGTCAATTTTCTGAGGGCACTCATCCCCTTCACGACGTCTCCCACCTCAGGACCTAATTACCTCCCAAAGGCCTCATCTTTTTTGTTTGTTTGTTTTTTTTGTTCAATCCTCACCTGAGGATATTTTCCCAGTGATTTTTAGAGAGAGTGGAAGGGAAGGGGAGAGACAGAGAGAGAGAAACATCAGTGTGAGAGAGACACATTGATTGGTTATCTCCCCATGCACCCTGGCCAGGGCCAGTGATCAAGCCTGCACCCGAGATACATGCCCTTGACTGGAATTGAACCTGGGACTCTTCAGTCCATGGGCCAATGCTCTATCTATTGAGCCAAACAGGCTAGGGCAGGCCTCATCTTTTAATACCACCATTTTTGGGGATTAGGATTTTAAATATGAATTTGGGGGGACACAATAATTCATATCATAATACATATGTATACACACATGTGCGTATACCCATATATGCACACATATATTCACATGTGCACACCTACACATATGGCTCTGGTTGTTTCCTTCTCCTACTGTACTCTTTCTAGGTCTTTAAATGGGAAAACTTTCATTATATCCTCTAATTATGTTTTGGGTTTGAGTCAGATGTCATTTATTCAGTGGATCTTCCCTGACTTCCCAGTCTAATTTTGTATTCTCTGTTTCTGTCCTTACCATCATTCATTTCTAACTCATCACAGTCTTTTATTTTCTATACTAGAGGCCCAGTGCACGAAATTCATGCAAGGGGCTCAGCCCTTGCAGCCTCGGTGGCTTGCCTTGACCCTCGCAGCCCCGGCTTCATCCAGAAGGTTGTCTGGAAGGATGTCTGGAAGGTCATTTGGCTGTCCTGTCTAATTAGCATATTATGTTTTTATTAGTATAGATAGCACTCATCACCACCTGAGATAACTTATTTGTTGATGGGTTTACAATGTACTGTCAATTGTTCCCTTGAATTTAAACACCATGAAAGTTGAAGTCCTAATATCATACACACTGCTGCAAGTATGTACAGTGTCCCCAGTGGTCCCTGACATAGTGTGTGTCCAGGGAAGTAAATGTATGTTAAAAGAATATGTGATAAGTATAAATGTATATATGACATACACTGCATCAGGTTGGTAGGTAGAAAGGAAATACTGAGAACTGCAGTGATACTCAACTCTGAAAATAGTGAAACACACGTACAAAGACTTAAGGACCCTACTGCTAAGTCCCTCAGATCCACCTTGGCTCCTGCCATTTCCTGCTTGTCCTGAGATCAGACAGTAAATCAGGGTCAAAATTATTGGCATGTCTCGGTGCAAGCCTTTCCAAGTCACATTTTATTGGTTAAATTAAGGAGTAGAGGATTTTTCTTTTATCTGTCACTTTCTCTTCTTTCCTTTGGCAGCAATACTCTGATTTCTCTCTAAACTAGTGCTTCTCAACCAGAGAAAGTCCTCCCATCCCCCTTCAGGAGACATCTGATAATATCTGGAGACAGAACTGGGATGCTTCTAAACATACTACAATGCGTAGGACAGCCCCGCCCAACAGAGTAATTTAGTGCAAATGTCAATAGTACTGAAGTTGAGAAACGCTGCTGTGAACTATCACCCCAACCATTGTTCTTATACAAATTATGCAGTGTTTGTTTTGACCCAAATATAAGGGTTTTATGCCAGTTATTATAATAGAAGAGTTGGAATAGAGAAATCAAGTTAATGCTAGTGATGCTTCTCATGAATCAGCAGATGATTACATGCACGTACCTACTCTTCCTCCCAAAGTCCACGAAAGAAGAATTAAGGGGTAAAAGTGTGTTGATTCATAAGGTCAAAGAGAACAAGACAAAACATATCTGTAGACAAATATTGTCATGAATTTTGGAAGCTAGGAAGTCAGTTGAGGAAAAGTATCTGACCTGGCAGGGAGCAAAGACACCTTCGCTTGAGCATCTGCAAAAGGTACTCGAATTGCAATGTTTAGAAGTTGGAGGAATAGATACACATGGATGGTAGTGGTAGAAAGCAGGAGCGAAATGAAAAGGATTGGTTGAAAGTGAGTATATAAAAATAGGTGGACTCCAGGTCTCCCTGCAGCCATGAAATACCAGTTGCTATGCTTTCCTTTCTCTCTCCCTCTTCCATCACTTCCCCTTCCCCCTAGCCTCATGAGCACCTCATATTTGGACTCTAGAACATTCAAACAAGAGAGTTTCTGGTATCAGTGAAGTCAAGTGACTAGGCTAATATAGGCAGGGGGTTAGTGGTATGAAATGATGGTGTTGGATTTAAGCCTTGTTAGTTTTGGTAGACCACAATAAAAAGTTCAAACTTTAGTCTAAATATAGCAGAATGACTTTGAGAGTTTCAAGAAAAGGAATGCCAGGATTTGATGTATCTTTAAATTTTTTTTCTCTGATTGCGGTATGGAAAATGGACTAGAAAGAAAGCAAGGGGATAATTTTGGAAGCTTTTTTTTTTTTGTATTTCATGGTGATTTGGATATGTATGGTGGCAGAATAAATTAGAGAAATGGATGACTCAGCTCCCATCATGAAGGTAGAAGAACAAGAAAAAGCTGTTGATGGACTATATATAGAAGATGAGGGTAAGAGAGGGACAAGAGATGACTTTTAGATTTTTTTTAATTGAATAGTGAGGCAGATATTAGCCATTCACTGAGAAGAAGAAAGCTGAGAATGGAAAGGTTTGGAAGTGGAGGGTTGGGACAGTTGAGTTTTGCTCTTGTTGAGATGCCTCTTTCAATATCCAAGTGGAGCTACCAAGTAGGCAACTGGGAGATGGCTCAGGATCAATACTACAGATATAAATTTGGGACTTAGTCTATTAATGGTGCTGTGGGTTGAATTGTGTCCCCTAGTCCCCAAAAGATATGTTGAAGTCCTGACTCCCAGTACATCAGAATGTAACCTCTTTTAGAAATACAGTGGGGCCTTGACTTACGAGTGTCCCGACTAACGAGTTTTTCGAGATACGAGCTGTCTCTCGGCCGATTTTTTGCTTTGAGTTGCAAGCTAAAATTCGGGTTACGAGCCAGCTTCAGACACCCCACCACTAGCTGGCACAGCGAACGTCACAGTGAATGCCACAACATCAGCCCAGCATCACGTGTTTCACTCATTCACTTTTTGATTTGACATACGAGTAATTTGAGTTACGAGCTCCGTCACGGAACGAATTAAACTCATAAGTCAAGGTCCCACTGTATGATCATTGCAGATGTTAATAGTCAAGTTAGGATGAAATTATACTGGAGTGGAGTAGGCTCTCAATCTGATCAGACTGGTGTCCTTATAAGAAGATAAGAGACACAGAGATTTGGACACACGAGGAGAGAATGCTATGCGATGATTCAGGCAGAGACGAGTGATGCAGCTGCAAACCAAAAAAAGCCAAGGATTGTCAGCAAACCAACGGAATCTAGGAAGAGGCAAGGAAGGATTCTACCCTACAGACTCAAAGGGATCATAGCCCTGCTGACAACTTGATTTCAGACTTCTGGTCTCCAAAACTGTAAGACAAAACCTTTCCGTTGTTTTAAGCAATCTAGTTTGTGTGCTAGGCTATGGCACCGGCCCAGAAACTGATAAGATGGTATTTAAGGGCAAGGACCTGGCGAAAACATTCAGTGTGAGAATATATACAGGAAAGAGAGCTAAGAACTGAGCCATGAGGCATTCCAGCTGGGAAGATCTATGGCTTTGCCCCAGTTTCTGGCTGGTTTCTGACTCCGGTGGTACCTCAGTGCTTCCTCCCACATAGACAAGCTTATTACACCCTACCCAGGCGCTGCAGACATGTGTCATGGTTTCCCCTGGTGTTATCGTCATGCCTCTGTCGGTTACAATGACTCCTGCCAGTGCTGCCTCACTAAAATGAGAGAGAGAAAGGCTGGCAACCTTGAGAAGTACCACTTTTTTTAAAAAAAAATATATTTTATTGATTTTTTACAGAGAGGAAGGGAGAGAGATAGAGAGTTAGAAACATCGATGAGAGAGAAACATCAATCAGCCGCCTCCTGCACACCCCCTACTGGGGATGTGCCCACAACCCAGGTACATGCCCCTGACCGGAATCGAACCCGGGACCTTTCAGTCCGCAGGCCGACGCTCTATCCACTGAGCCACACCGGTTTCGGCGAGAAGTACCACTTTTGTGACCATATGTTAAAGGAGTTTACGGAATTGTCCGATTCACAACTAATAAACAACGGCATCAGAATATTAAGGTCAGAGTATTTAAAAACTCATTATTTTTAGTTATAATCTCACGATAGCTTCTTATGCCAATCAGAGGGAGCCTTCACATCATTGTGAACATGGTGATATTCTGTGTTAGGACTCAAAGACCCTTTTATAACATCTGATTCAATGCACATTCTAAGTCATAGGCATAATGAAGACCGTCCCTTCAACATGGGGCATTCAAGCTAAAGCGGAGGAAATCTTGCCTTCTGTCTACTGCAGTGGTTCTCAACCTTCTGGCCCTTTCAATACAGTTCCTCATATTGTGACCCAACCATAAAATCATTTTCGTTGCTACTTCATAACTGTAATGTTGCTACTGTTGTGAATTGTAACATAAATATCTGATATGCAGGATGGTCTTAGGTAACCCCTGTGAAAGGGTCGTTTACCGCCAAAGGGGTCACGACCCACAGGTTGAGAACCTCTGGTCTACTGGAATCAGTGCCTCTGCTGTGCAGTTTATCAGCATGCACACAAGGCTTCTCATATATGTATTCCCTCTTGACTACAGCAAGATTGTACGCACTTTAAAGCTGGTTTTCCATCTTCCATTTCTCTATGACCATGCACTTTATTATTTCTATGTCTTAATGTGAGAAGCAGGGGTGCAATAATATTTCTCTTTTTTTTAAATATATATATTTTATTGATTTTTTACAGAGAGGAAGGGAGAGGGATAGAGAGTTAGAAGCATCGATGAGAGAGAAACATCAATCAGCTGCCTCCTGCACACCCCCTACTGGGAATGTGCCTGCAACCAAGGTAAGTGCCCTTGACCGGAATCGAACCTGGGACCTTTCAGTCCGCAGGCCTACGCTCTATCCACTGAGCCAGGCCGGTTAGGGCAATAATATTTCTCTTTTACAGAGTTCATTCACACTCAGGAAGGCGAAGAGGCTTCTTCACTAACCATCCAGAAGTTAGTTGTGGAATTGAAAGGAATCTGTTTTCCCCTATCTATTTCCCAGATCATAGCAGGGGTTTCAGTTTTCATTTAGAATCTTTGCCCAGACCTTTATTCCTGAGCTTCCACCAGCTTTTCTGTCCATATAAGGCTATTTCATCCACTGTGTTCTGACTTCCATCTCCTTCTATCTCCTAATTATAGCCCTCTTAAGAGAACATTTTTCTCCATGTATCTCTTATTCAGCATCTTAGCACCCCTTCCTTTATTCTCTGGCTCTTTCCTGAGTATGTAAACAGGACTGCAGATGTTATAAACTGAAAAACAATGTAGTCTCTTTGGTAATTTTAACTGATGTGCGTGTGTTTTTGGCACAGCTATGTCTCTACAGGTTTTGTTGCTTCTCTGAGAGATGTGTTTCTGCTTTATGAATATTCAGGGATTGGCAAAAGTAGGCTTACCATTGAGAGTATGCAAAAACAGTTTATTCTTATATTAGTATGTATTAATGATTGCATTATTTTCCATACAAGGAACTGAAGATCTATTTTTTGTCCACTCCTGTATTTATAATGTAGTCTGCTTGTATACTATAATTTGCTCTTTGACATTACATGTATTCTTGCTTGAGCAGCTGTTTTCTGGAATGAGGATCTGAGATGAAGAGGACTCCAGGAAAGAGATATAGATATAATTTTTAACTTACACTGGAAATACGCCAGAAAAGGAAGGACACTTGTTCTTGTGCGTGAACATTGTTGTGGGACTTTGATTTCTCAGCAGTGGTATTGTCTGAGACTGAAGGACCTGGATGCTGAGGAATGACTTTGTCCCAAGCACCACAAGGTCACTGGTTCGATTCCTGGTCAGGGCACATGACAGGGTCATGGGCTTGATCCCCATTAGGAGCCATGCAAAAGGCAGCCCATTGATGTTTCTCTCTCTCTCTTCCTCTCCATTCTTCTCTCCCTAAAACAAACAAACAAACAAAAAACACACAAAACAAAATATAAAAAATAATAATTAGCTGATTTTTTTTATTTTTCTTGAGAGTGTGGCTTAACTAAAAATGATTATTGATTATAAAAAAATACATTATGCTTCAGTCCCAGGTATGGAAATATTGACTATAATTTTCTAGTATAAAATATAAATCATGATATTAGAATACAGGATATTAAAACATTGTTTCATTTATTATAATCAAGGTTCCAGGTTTTATATGAACCCATATAAACAGAGGACAGTTTGGGAATTTTATAATTGTAATACAAAGTACAATAAAGATGATGACCTAAGTGTTGGTAAGTTAAGGCAACACTGGCAGGAAATAATAGCCCAGTACCCTTGGGAAGGTTGCTCAATCTTTTTGACTCACAGTATTCACAGTTGCAAAATGGAAGAATTACTTTAGTGAAGATCTTTTTTTTTTTTCATCTCAAAAGCATACATAGTTCTCTGCTGGGTGCTAGCTCAGGGTGAGAAGGTAAGGGATTCAGTTGGGTTGAGGGTGGAGGGAATGGGATGGAGAGAAAGTTCTTAAAGGAACTCTCCTTCTTCCCTGCCCAAGGAAGATGAACTACTATTCTAAGTGGTCAGCTGAATAGTAAGTCTTGAAGTCAGGTCGCATTAGTCCTCCAGCAAGGTTTGTCTCCTTGATTACTGCATTGGCTATTCTGGGTCTTTTGCCTCTCCATATAAAGTTTAGATTCAGTTTGTAGATATTCACACAATAATTTGATAGGATTTTTATTAGGAGTGTATTGAATCTATAGATTACATTGGAAAGAACTGACACTTTAGTAGTATTGAATCTTCCTATCCATGAACATGGAATATCTCACCATTGGTTTAGTTCTTTGATTTTGATTATCAGAGTTTTGTAGTTTGTACATATTTTGTTAGATTTATACCTAAGTATTTTACTTATTTGAGGTGGTAATGTAAATGGTATTGTGTGCCCTCTCTCACCACCACTGTTCAACTTTATATTGGAAGTCCTCACTAATGCCATAAGACAGGTGAAAAATCACATACAAATCAGAAAGGAAGAAATAAATTTATCTGTTCACAGATGACTTGATTGTGTATAAAATCCAAATGAATGGGAAAAAACTTCTAGAATGAATAAGCAATTATTGCAAGGTTGTAGAATACAAGGGTAATACACAAAAGTCAGTTGCTTTCCTGTATACCAGCAACAAGTCTGTCAAGAAAAATATATTAACTTTATTTTATGTGAAAAATTTTTATAACACCTTTCTCCAGAAATAGCTTTATTCTTTCTTTAATTATATATAACTTTAAAAACAACCTTTGAGAGAGGAATATCTTGAAAGAGGAATATACAGTGCATGCTCTATTATAGGAAGCTTAACCTATTTTCATGATAGTTATATTTATTACCACTATAATGTGACTATATTACCAACTGACATAAAGAAAAAAATGAAAAAGAAAAAGAGAATATGAGAGAGGGAGAGGTTATTTCTGGTTTGAGATTATTATGTTTTTGTTTTTCACTGATTAGGACATCACTATAGGTAATATAGTAAATGTTTGTCTTCCATGACCTTATTTTTAATCTTTCTTTTTTTTTTTTTTTTTTTTTTTTTCTTTTTTCCCCCCCATAACTCCCCTCCTCCCAGTTCCCCCCCCACCCTCCGCCCTCACTCCCCACCCACTGTCCTCATCCATAGGTGCACGATTTTTGTCCAGTCTCTTCCCACATCTCCCACACCCCTTTCCCCCCCAAGAATAGTCAGTCCATTCCCTTTCTATGTCCCTGATTCTATTATAATCAACAGTTTATTCTGTTCATCAGATTATTTATTCACTTGATTCTTAGATTCACTTGTTGATAGATGCATATTTGTTGTTCATAATTTGTATCTTTACCTTTTTCTTCCTCTTCCTCTTCTTAAAGGATACCTTTCAGCATTTCATATAATCCTGGTTTGGTGGTGATGAACTCCTTTAGCTTTTCCTTATCTGTGAAGCTCTTTATCTGACCTTCAATTCTGAATGATAGCTTTGCTGGATAAAGTAATCTTGGTTGTAGGTTCTTGGTATTCATCACTTTGAATATTTCTTGCCACTCCCTTCTGGCCTGCAAAGTTTCTGTTGAGAAATCAGCTGACAGTCGTATGGGTATTCCCTTGTAGGTAACTGAGTTTCTTTCTCTTGCTGTTTTTAAGATTCTCTCTTTATCTTTTGCTCTTGGCATTTTAATTATGATGTGTCTTGGTGTGGTCCTCTTTGGATTCCTTTTGTTTGGGGTTCTCCGCGCTTCTTGGACCTGTAAGTCCATTTCTTTCACCAGGTGGGGGAAGTTTTCTGTCATTATTTCTTCAAATAGGTTTTCAATATCTTGCTCTCTCTCATCTTCTGGCACCCCTATAATTCTGATGTTGGTACGCTTGAAGCTGTCCCAGAGGCTCCTTACACTATCCTCGCATTTTTGGATTCTTTTTTCATTTTGCTTTTCCGGTTGGATGTTTTTTGCTTCCTCGCATTTCAAATCATTGACTTGATTCTTGCGCTCCTCTGGTCTGCTGTCGGGCGTCTGTATAATATTCGTTATTTCAGTCCGTGTGTGCTTAATTTCTAGTTGGTTCCCCAATATAAGATCGAGGGTCTTATTAGTTTTCGTGTAGAGCTCATTAAGTTTATCGGCAGCTTCTAAACAGTTCTTGAGAGACCTTAAAAGTGTGGTTCTGAACTCTATTTCTTCCATTGACAATTTTGTCCTGTTTCTTTGTCTCCGCATTTTGTTATGCTTCCTTGGTGCACCCCCTAGTGGTCTTTGTTCGCAGTCTTATAGATAAATCTTGATTGCTGTAGCTAATTCCAGGGAGGGTTTGACCTCCAGGCCAAGTGGCTATGAGATTCAGCTGTGTCAGCGGTGAGAGAACTTCTGTCCTCTAGGGAGGTGCTAATCTAGCCTTTGCCTGAGGCTATCCGGCAAATGCCTCTGTGCAGGGCTTGGGCAGGGCGGGTCGAACAGGATCAACAGTGTGGGCCGGAGAGAGCAGTTATGGCGGCTCTCAGTCCTGTCCCAAGGGGCTCTGCCTCTCTGAGTCCCAGCACCCGCTGCAAAGCTCGGAGAGAAAGCTGCACTCGCTCTGACCGAAGCCAGACAGTCCCGCTTCTCCCGTTTGAGTCTGGGTCCCTAAAGACTCGCCCGGATCTGGAGCTCAGAGTCTGCGACTCCCTCCCGATTGAAAACAACAACCGCGCCCTCCGCCGCCAGCCCGATCCGCGCACTCCGCACCTCAGAATTTGACTTCAGCACTGCGCCTCCTCTGAGTGTCCGTATGCGTTTCTCTTTCCTCCTAGTTGTAGGACTTCCACTCAGCCAGCGCCCCTGTGGTTCTGGGTGATGTCCCTTCCGTTTTTTGGTTTCACTTTTGAAGTAGTTGTTCAAAGCAGCAAACTCCGGCGTTAACCTATGCCGCCATCTTGGTTCTCTCTCCCAGCCTCTATTTTTAATCTTTCAAGTAACAGGATTGGGGATAAAACATTTTGTATACATTGCTGGCTTCTCGAGCTTCATCACTATTCTAGGAGATAAAGCTGGTTTAGATGACAACATTCCTTGCACTTAAGTTTTTCTGTGACTATTTTGCTAAGAATTCAAGTCATATACATTTTATTTACCTGGAATAAATATACCTGAATGATAATGATTATCTTGATTCGTAGAATCATTACTTATTGCTATTGATTCTTAAGATAGCTAGAATTTTATTAGCTAGCCTTCGAGATCCAGTATAAATTTAACTTATTAATATTTGAGGAGGGAAAGTATTTACCAGGTGTCCATTTTTGTGGCTTCTACATTTAAAAAAAATTATCTTTATTGTTGAAAGTATTACAGGTGTCTTCTTTTTTTTTTCCCCATTGACCCCCTCCACTCCGCACCAGTCCCTCCCCCTCCAGGCCTTCAGCACACTATTGTCTATGTCCATGGGTTATGCATACATGCATATAAATTCTCTCCCCACCCACCCACACACCCCTGCCTTCCTTTTGAGAATCATCAGTTTGTTCTATGCTTCTATGTCTCTGGATCTATTTTGTTCATTAGTTTATTTTTTTCTTCATTATATTCTACATATGAGTGAGATCATGTGATACTTGTCTTTCTCTGACTGGCTTATTTTGCTTAGCATAATACTATCAAGTTCCCTCCATGCTGTCTCAAAGGGTAACCCACTCCACTTTCAAACCATATCTCCCCATTGTCAGTCAGCAAGTAGGTAGGGAATTATGACTAATTTTATTAATACACAAAACAAAACATAATTAAGAAAATGTATAAAAAATTAAAAAGCTGCAATTTTCATAATGCAATTAAAAGCTAAAGAAAAATGATTTTTAATTATATGCTCATTTGAGTTATGTGTCATAGCTCCCCAAGAGAGATGTCTGTGTAGACCCAAGTACTGGCCTCAGTAATTCATTATGACATCATGGGGTGGTGTAAAAGGAAGTAAAATTGCTACTCCCTCCACCCTCTCCTTCCTTTTTTTCCAGGCCTGGGGACAGAATATGATAAGATATGGCCCTTGCTATTCTCAATCAAAGATTCACTCCTTGTCTCAAGTGTGTGCTCAATTCTGGAGCATTGGGTAGGGGAAGGATCTATTATTGAACTGTTTCTTATAGTGAATTTCAACCACTTCCTCTTTTGAGCCCCATCTGCCCACTCATTCCGTTCCTCAGCTCTTTTGTAGTTCTGTAGGCCAGCACATGCACTTTGGGGAAGGCAGGTAGCTTTCAGCTAAATCCCTTATCACGTTTCTGTTTCCCTATTTCTAATTTTTTTTAACATGTCTGCTCTTGTCTCTTTTACTACTTTCTTTGTCCTTGTGAGATTATGGCTTTCTCCTTTTGTTGTTGTTGTTTATCTCTTTACTGTCATCTTGGGTAGAGTCCTGAGGACAGCATGGGAAAATGCATCTGTGCAATCTGCCGCTCTAAACACCTGCCCCTGAGACAATATTTTGAACGAGGGGAAAATAAGTCTTGGCTCTTTGCTTTGCTCTCTGCAGTCTGCCCCCTTCATTTCTGTCTCACTTATGCCTTGAAAGGTACCTATAAAGTTCTCAACCAGCTGTCAGTTCATCTCCACCAAGGCATTACTTGATATCAGCTTAAAAAAATAACCTATGGCCCTAGCTGGTTTGGCTTAGTGGATAGAGCGTCAGCTTGCGGACTGAAGGGTCCCAGGTTCGATTCCAGTCAGGGGCACATGCCCGGGTTGCAGGCTCGATCCCCAGTAAGGGGCAAGCAGGAGGCGGCCGGTTGGTGATTCTCTCTCATCTTTGATGTTTCTATCTTTCTATCCCTTTCCCTTCCTCTCTGAAATCAATAAAAATATATTTTTAAAAAAGAAATAACTTATGGAGGAAGTAAATATATATCCAAAAGAAATACATTCTGTTTTCAGTAATATAAACAATATAGAAGGATACAAAGAGGTAGCAGAATTTCTTTTAAATGGGAGTCTAAAAAGACTTTAGGACTATCAAGGAATAAATAAATCTTAATTGAAAATTCAGATTGAGTCAGTTGTTCAGGAATAGAAGATTGTCTTCAATCTGATCTAATTAACCTGTATCAACTCAGAGAAACTGCTCTCTGAGATGCAAGCAGCAGGTATGATATTAACCAAAAGTTTCCTATTGTAGATAAACAACCAAATGAATCAAAAGAGGAGCGCATCTCTTTTCCAAAAAAGTTTGTAGTTTTTACTCTAGGCTGCTTTTTTATTAATTAGCTTAGATGACATTTCTAAGTAATGCTTATACTTCAAAAGATTGGTAGAAAAAAAATCCATTTTTTTTTTACAATATGATGGACACATCATAATCACCCCAAATCCATAGTTTACTTGGTGTTATGCATTCTGTGAATTTGAACACATGTATAATGACATGTACCCATTATTGTAATTAATATACAAAGTAGTTGCACTACCCTAAAAATCCTCTGTGCTTGCCTATTAATCCCTTCACTCCCAACCACTGATCTTTATACTGATCCATAGTTTTGGCTTTTACAGAATGTCATATAGTTGGAATCTTACAATATGTAGCCTTTTCAGATGAGCTTCTTTTACTTGATAACATGAATTTAAGGTTCCTTCATGTCTTTCCTTTGTTTGCTAGTTCATTTCTTTTTCCAAGAATCAGTTCAAATTTATAACAAAGCACATTTTGAAAAGCACTTCAGTTGAAGGCATAAAGAGAGGTTAAGAAAATATCCTGTTAGTCAATTGTATGAAATAGCTGAAGAAAATTACTAAGACATCTCTCTTTTTTTTTTCTTTTTTCATCCTCATCTGAGGATACTTTTTTCATTAATTTTTAGAGGAGTTGAAGGGAGAGGGAGAGACAGAGAGAAACACCGATGTGAGAGAGACATATCAATTGGTTGCCTCCGACATGCTGTTCCCAAGGTATGTGCCCTTGACCAGAATCAAACCTGGGACCCTTCAGTCTGCAGGCCAATGCTCTATCCAGTGAGCAAAACTGACTAGGGCAAAACATCTCTCTTTTGGATTACTGTTTATCCATATGCCTTAAAACCTTGATAGCTGGAGAGACCCCAGCACAACCTAAGAAACAAGTTCTTGAATGCTCATAAATTCCTGAAAAAATAAATTCTTGAGTGTATTATTTCTCCATAAAGAAGACAGAAAATAAAACAAATTCCCAAATCCCAAGGAAAAAATAAGCAGTAATTAAAAATCTATTATTAAACAGTGAGAGCAGCAAAATTTATTTTTATGGCCCTTTGGAAATATTTTTAAAGCTGTATATGTAGCAATATTTACTACAAGCCAGCTCCATGTACAGAACATTCCCAAGTGAAAATTTTAGAAATTTTATCGGGTGTTAAATCTTTAACAGGGAAGCTGACATAGTAATATTCTTAAGTCCCCCTAGGAAAACACCTTGTTTAAGCTGTCATCCTCTATTACCTTAAAAAAGAAACTTTCTAGGTTAGATCATCTTTCTAGTTTTGATCTAGCGTTAAAGAAATATTTTTCATATTAAACACTTAATGACTATTGGTGTCTGGGGTGCTGAGCTGAAGGTAACGAGGCACAGAACAAAACTTTTGACTTAATTGCAGAATTTCCCATGTTATTTGAAATGTTAATCTTATCACAAGTTTTCCTTGATCTACCTTCAGGAGTAAACCTCAAACAGGTCTGAGGTCTGGATGGGCTTAGAAAAGAACCTGGAGATTTTACCTCTGCCTCTCAGAAAACATTTATAAACGTGCTGGATTCATGTTCCTGCTGAGGAGGCAAAACCACCATCTCTGTCTTTCCAACAATTCAGTGGTGAGAAGGAGGGACAAGAGAGCCTAAAACCCCTAAGTGAATGCGCCAGGAACTTCTCTCACCTGGTTGTACCCTTTCTCTCCAGAGATGGAATCATGCTCAGTTACGCATCCCTAGCTCTTCCCACAATAGTGTTGGGAACTGAAAAAGTGTAGCTATATGTAACCTTCTCCATATGCAACCAAGTCCATACATTTCCATTTCTTTTGCTATTAGCTCAGCTTTTTAACTGTATTTGTTGGCTTCTTTTTATGAAGGACATCGCCATTTCATTGTGATGATAATGCACTAACACTGATTTAGAGAATTCAAGACATTGGAACATTTTATTGCAAATAGGTCTGCCTTCTAGAAGGATAAGACGTAGCCTAGCTTTTCTACTAAGATCCTGCCCTTCTACCTTTTCTTCAGTGTGTATTTTCAGTAACTGTATTCGTTTGACCACTGGGAAAATCTCAGTTATCATCTGGGACAATGGGGGACTTCCACTGTGTCAGACCTCTCTGGTTTTTCGGGGACATGTTCTGTGACACCCGTCTCTCACAGTGAAGTGCCAGATCTCATCGTGCCAGCCAATTATGTTCATCTCTTCCCAACTTTGCATTCATCAAAGTCTAGTCAAGAGCATGAATCAGCCATGGTGGGAGTGTTGACAACATTGAAATTGATCATAGCTACAAATGCAGGCTTTCATTGCCTTCTCTCCCTATGCAGGTGGTTAAGCCTTTACCAGCATTCCACTGTCCCCAAATTATCTATATGTTCATACACATTTGAATCTATGTATACATTATGTTTTAGCACAGATAGTAAAAAAGATAAATCTGAAAATGTCAAAGCAACTTCTCTAGTCCTGAGAAAAGATCAGATACTCTTCAATAGTACCAGTCCCTCACTCATCATGCTTAACTGCTTGCAATGCTGATTTATGGAATCAAGCATCTGGAAGTTCAGCTGCTTCACTGTTTCCCAAATATTCTAGCTTAAACTCTCGTTATTCTAATATATTTTCTGAAAAATCTCATTAGGAATTAGTTGTATCACTTCTGAGAGGTCTAGTACCATCAGAGAAAATTTGTTATTATTACATATTTTGGACATACTATAAGACACAAGAGATATTATAATGACCACTCATGTATCCGTAGCCCAGATTAAAGAAAATTAATTAAGGCTCCACTGCCTGTCATTTATGTCTCTTTCTTTTCTGCAGATGAAATTATTATCCTTCATATGATGTATATAATTTCTATAATTTCTTGATACATTTTCTACGTAATATGTGCTATTCTATTACTGCTTTAAATGTTGATTTTTTTTGCTCAATATTATATTTATGAGAATTATCCAAGTACATACAAGTAGCTCATAGTTAGTTTTAGTGCTATGTAACGTTCAATCTAAGAATACATGTCACAATTTATTCATTCTTCTAATGCCAAAACATTTATGATGTTTTGACTTTTTGTTTTTATAAAAACTGCTGCTATAAACATTTTTGTAGATGTCTCCTTATATACATATCTGAGAATATCGTTAAAATATATAAATGGGACTGGTTTGGCTGAATAGATAAAGGGTTGGCCTGCAGACTGATGGGTCCCAGTTCAATTCTAGTCAAGGGTACATGCCTGGATTGCGGTCTGGATCCCCAGTAGGGGGCATGCAGGAGGCAGCCAATCAATGATTCTCTCTCATCATTGATGTTTCTATCTCCCTCTCCCTTCCTCTCTGAAATCTGAAATCAATTAAATAAATAAATAATAAATGAACAAATAAATAAATAAATAATAAATAAATAATAAAAATATATGACTGGTTGTGGAATTACTGGTGAGTAGAGACTGTGCCTCTACTACTTTCTTAAATATTGACAAATTGCTCTTCAAAGTAAGTATAATAATTTACATTCCATCCAGCAGAATGTTTCTGAATTCTGGTTTCTGAATAATCTTTCCTAAATGTGCTGTTAGGTTTAAATTTTGGCTGGTATGATGGATGTGAAATTAATGAAGTGGTTTTAAATAAAAGCATATCTACACTAATAAAAGACAAATATGCTAATTGACTGTACCTTTGCTACACCCAGGCCATGCCCAGCAGCCAATCAGAGCGACTATATGCAAATTAACCCAACCAAGATGGCGGCCAGCAGCCATGGAGCTGGAACAAGCAGGAGGCTTGGGGGGCTTAGCCAGCCTGAAAATGGCCCTAAGCCCCTCACCCAGACTGGCCAGGCACCACAGCAGGACCCCCGACCCTGAAGGGGCTATGGCCAGCCTGCAAACAGCCATCAGCCCCTCACCCAGGCTGGCCAGGCACTCCTATATAATAAAAGGGTAATATGAAAATTGACCCTAACAGCAGAATGCCTGGGAATGACTGGTCACTATCACACACACTGACCACCAGCGGGCAGATGCTCAATGCAGGAACTGCCCCCTGGTGGTCAGTGTGTTCTCACAGGGGGAGCTCTGCTCAGCCACAAGCCAGGCTGATGGCTGCCAGTCCAGCGGTGGTGGTTGGAGCCTCTCCCACCTCCTCAGCAGCACTAAGGATGTCCAACTGCAGCTTAGGCCTGCTTTCTGCTGGCAAGTGGATATCCCCCGAGGGCTCCCAGGCTGCCAGAGGGATGTCTGACTGCCAGCTTAGGCCCAATCCCCTGGGGAGCGGGCCTAAGCCAGCAGATGGTCATCCCCCGAGGGGTCTCAGACTGCAAGAGGGCACAGGCCGGGATGAGGGACTCCCCCCTGAGTGCACAAATTTTTGTGCACTGGGCCTCTAGTGTGTGTGTGTGTGTGTGTGTGTGTGTGTGTGTGTGTGTATTTAAACACAAAGTAGCAGAAGAGCCCCAAATTGACAAAACCCAATGCACTTCAACTAGGGTAAACAATGGTATACTCATGCAACAGAATGCCACTTAGCAATAAAACGGAACAAAATACTGCTCCATGGAAATATGAATAAATCACACAATGGTGATAGAAATCATCATGCTGGTCATCTCTGTTAATTGTAGGGAACTGCCTGACAAGGATTTAAAGACACTTTATGGACTAATGGAAATTGTCTACATATTTTGGGTGTTGGTTATACAGGAGGGTATATTTGTCAAAATATATTGAACTGTACATGTAAAATATAATATAATTATACATCAGAAATTTTAAAAGAATATTAATAGAAAATAAAATTGTAAAAATAAAACTATATTGAATATGAACTTCACAGCTTTTTCCCCACCTTCATATTATGAGAAGAGCACTTAATTACTTGTGCAGCTACCAGGTTGTCTTTTTATTTTATTATTCTTTTAACATATGTTGAGCAAGACAATGGAAGCAACTGCAAAAATTTAGGAAGAAAGAATTAGGGGGAGCTGAGTGGAGAGAGAAGAGAATTGGGAGCAACAGGCTTTGCCATGTTGTGTAAGATATTGAAAGAGAGTCTCAGATAAAGAGATTTTTAAACATTTTGCTCAGAGTTAAAAATACAGTCCCTCTTTAATGCTTTCCAAAAGCAGCAGTAAAAATTTAAATTGCCTTCCAATCATTTTTAGATGTAACACTGATGCTTTATCTAAATGTATTCTCTCTACCGAGTTAGACCGGGAAACAGTGTCTCTTGAGACACACGAGTGGAATATGTTAAAGTATAGTACATTCTTATGACTATTCTTAAGACACATAAAACAAGTTTTAGCATTTTATTCAAATCCTAAATCACATCCACTGGTGAATTTATTTTAAATTAATCATACAGAAAAAGTGTGACTTAAAAAGTAAATAATAAAAAATGAGGTATTTTATTTTGGAAGTGAATATATGTGGAATTTTGAGTACTATGGCATGGACTATATTATGGAAAATATATAAAAGCAGCTTTCATTATCTGCTTTTGGATATCTTGCAACTTGTAATTTTTCCCATAATTTTGTGTTTTGTTTTTAGATAAATAGGATAGGCCATTTAAAATTATTTCAATCATACTTTGTAAATACACTGTAAATTCAGGTAATCATTATTTCCAAAGGCAAATGTCAAATTAGAGGTATTTCATCCCTGGGTTATATCTTTTTAACATTGATTGTTAAACTCAAAGAATCATTTTAAAGTGATAGTGAAGAATTTTGATCTTGTAAAGATTACTCTAAAGCATAATTTTGGATTTTCATCCTTTTTATATGCCTCTCATTATCTTTAATTCAAAATAAATGTTTCTTATGCTTCTTGCTTTTAACGAATGGTCTAAAATGAGTAAACATCACACAGGGTATGACTGAAATTAAAAGTAGTAAAAAAAATTAAAATGCAACACTCCTCAAAACTACCATGGTGTTCAGTAAGGTACAAATGAGTCACAGATCCATGAGTATTGCTCAAGGGCATATCAGACCACTCACCTAATCTCTACCAGCTCGCTTCATGTTCCACTGTAAAGAGAAATTAAATGTTGTTTTGTGAATTGATTAACAAGACAGAAATGGGAGTTGTCATGGACATTTTAGAATGCTTTGACTGACTTCTGGTCATTCACAAACCACAGGTTGTGAAAAGTTTATCTAGTTCATGCTTTTAATGTTGGGAAAGATAAAACCCCTGTAAAATAACATCCTCTACACTAATTTCCTAAGATATGTAACAGCATAATGTGCAAAGATCATGACATGGTAAACGTAATCCAAATGATTATATATTTTTCAATTGATTAATAAGATAGTAAGGCCTGTATATAACGTTAATCTATGAACAAGATAATTAATAACAAAATGCACTTCTGGGTATTTGTCCCAAAGAAATTAAAAACAGGATCTTGAAGAGATATTTGCACTTCCATGTTGACTACAGAACTATTCAAAGTAGCCAAGAGGTGGAAACAACCTAAGTGCCTATAGATGGATGATTAATAAAGTAAATGTGGTCTTAACATAATATTTTTCAGCCTTGACAAAGAAGGAGTTTTTGTCATATATAGCAACAAGGATGAGTCTGGAGGACATTATGCTAACTGAAATAAGTCAATCACAGAAAGACAAATTGTGTGATTCCATTTATATGAGAGACTAAACTACTTAAACTCATATAAGTAGAAAGTAGAATGGTGGTTGCCAAGGGCTGGAAGGAGGGAGAAATGGCAAGTTGATATGCAATGGGTCATGCAAGGTCAAAAAAGCTCCAGAGATCTGCTATACAATAATGCTGTATACAGAGGTACCCCAAAAATGTATACACACTCTACAGATGATAGCTCAATTTTAAAAATGAAATGTATTTTAATAAACACTGTCTTGATACTTATTCAAAGTATGTGTATACATTTTTTAGAACACCCTATAGTTAACAATATGCACTTCTTATTTAAAAGTTTGTTAGTGGGGTAAACTTCTTGTATGTGTGTGTGTGTTTTTTTCCACAATAAAAAAGGCTAAATATACTCTATAATAAAAGGCCAATATGCAAATTGACTGAACAGTGGAATGACCAGTCGCTATGATGTGCACTGAGCACCAGGGGGCAGATGCTTAACGCAGAAGCTGCCCCCTGATGGTCAGTGCACTCCTACAGGGGGAGCACCACTCAACCAGAAGCCCTGAGCCAGGCTCACAGCTGACTAGTGCAGCAACGGTGGTGAGAGCCTCTCCCGCCTCCATGGCAGTGCCTAAGGATGTCCGACTGACAGCTTAGGCTGGCTGCCTATGCCTAAGCTGTCAGTCGAACATCCCCCGAGGGCTCCTGGACTGTGAGAGGGTGCAGGCTGGGCTGAGGGACCCCCACCCCCACCCCCAATTGCACAAATTTTATGCACTGGGCTTCTAGTATATAATAAATATAATTCCATGCTTATTTTTTTTAAATATATTTTATTGATTTTTTACAGAGAGGAAGGGAGAGAGATAGAGAGTTAGAAACATCGATGAGAGAGAAACATTGATCAGCTGCCTCCTGCACATCTCCCACTGGGGATATGCCCGCAACCCAGGTACGTGCCCCCAACCGGAATCGAACCTGGGACCTTTCAGTCCGCAGGCCGACGCTCTATCCACTGAGCCAAACCGGTTTTGGCAATTCCATGCTTATTATTTGTAGGCAATTGTTTGCATGGGATTTAAGGGCAAGGAATGGCTGTTATGGACAGGTTTACCAGAAGGCAGACTCTGAGGCTGGCTTTAGTGTTCAGAAAGCTGCTGTTGGGAATGCTCTTGGGATCACCACTGTGGGAGAGTGAAGGAGGTAGAACTAGGCAGAGAGAGAGGCTGAATTGTATTGTAACCACAAGTAGGTGTCTGCCAACTTAACAGGTAGGTGGAGCTGGTTGGCCTTATGGAGTTGATTCGAATAGGACCAAGCAGCCCAGGCCTCCATATCCTTAAATCTGTCAACCATTGGATGCCTGGAGCCCCAAGTAAAGGGATGTGACTTTGATCTTCTGTGGAGGGTAACTACATGGAGGAGAGTGGGGAGGAGAAGCTCGCTGTTGGGAAGGAGCACATTTGTCTGGAAAGGAAATCCATGTGTCTAACCAGTGTCCACTAGAGGGGGTTGAGACAAGCTATTTAGAACTGAAAGTGTTGCAGAAAGTGAAATAGTGAAAGAGGGAAATGAATGAACCAGAAGTAGGTAGTAATGTTGCCCTTTCGAAGATCAAAATATATGGATGGGAATCTAGAACTATATTTTTAGTCTGAAAAGAAGTTTTCACAAATGAGAGTTCATACACATGTCTCTGTGTGTGTGTGTGTATATATATATATATATACACATATATATATTTTAAATATATTTTTATTGATTTAAGAGAGGAAGGGAGAGGGAGATAGAAACATCAATGATGAGAGAGAATCATTGACTGGCTGCCTCCTAGACATGTGCCCTTGACCTGAATTGAACCTGGGACCCTTCAGTCCACAGGCCGACACTCTATCCACTAAGCCAAAGCAGCTAGGGCCACATGTCTGTATTTAACATTGTGATGTTAATCTAGGAATTTTGGTTTACCTGAATATGGTTTGATATATGTTGCAAGCACAATGTATTGTTATTTATGAAATAATTGCCATTTTATATAAAATCTATTGCTTTAGTGCAACTTTCTGCCTTTAGACCTGTGGCTACATATTTGCATTGTCAAGATAATTATCTATCTCCCTGATGCATGTTTTACTTATATATCAGAATCTCCTAATGACAAATGTTTTTTACTCTCTAGTACCCTCTTGGAGGTTATAATGGTACTTATATATCCTCCTTGCTCATACATAATACATGAATACTGCAGAAGCAGGCTATTGAAGTATTTCACTTATCTCCTGCATCACCTTTTCAGTTGATGTGTAGTGAATAGGAACTTAATATGCAGATGTTTTCTTCCACATTTATGCACCAATTGCAAATCTAGGTTGTGTATACATAAAAGAGAGTTTAAGGAAACTAGTTAAATTTTGGAATAAACAGTGTCCTAGGTTGGATTCTAGTGCTTGCTCTGCTATTAACTTTGTGGGGGATATTGATCAAGAAGCTTTATTTATTTGGTCCCTTTTATTATTTGTAAAATTCGGTGTTGGATTACTTGATTTATAATGACATTACCCAGCCCTCATTTCATTGCCTGTTGAATGGGTAGATAGAAGTTTTCTATTAACAATATTTATGTTGCCACCAAAGGAAATGAATCTTTTCTTATTCACTGTCGCTCAACCTACACAGGACACTTAGTGGTGCACAACTTCAGACTTTCAGTTGGTTTCATTAACCTAAATCCAGCCCAAAGCTGTAGTAAGATCAATGAGGTACTCTTATAAATTCAAACGTTATAGAATATAACAGTTGCATTACTTCCTATCATTGATCAAAAATGCCTAACAACTTTCCATTGCCACCGAGGGCAAGAAAAATTCTAACTCCCTTTCAGACCTGTTTTCTCTGTTCCCTATCCTATGCCCCAAGTGAGAAGACAGTTCTCATGCTCCCATGAGGACAAAGGGAGGGACCCGGATGTACATGTGAATTGTTGTGTGTCCTCAGGAGTCTCATGGGGCTCTTGTCTAGCTGGGCGCCTGCTGTGGTGTCTACTGTGGTACAGCAGGATGCTCTGCTAATGCCGGGGTCTGCGTGTCCTCCCAGTTCTGGTTTCTGGAGCTCTGACTTCTGGCTACTGGGTCCTTGTGAGGCATAGTGGATGGTCTTCAGGCACTAGCTGGATATCTCCTCCAGAGCATCCTGGAGCTGGGGACTCAGTGGAGTCTTGAGTGCCACCTTTACCTCCCAATCATTTGCAAGTGACCCAAAGTTTTCCCCTCTGTCGGATTCTTTTGACTTCCTGGGTTATTTTATTTTATTTTATTTTTTTGAAAGTCTGGAGAGTTGGTCCAAGTGTGAGCAATCATCTGTTGCTTTCTACAGACCCATGTAAAACTAGGAATTTCGATCACACCAACCTCAATCTAAGAGAAATCGGTTTGATAATGTATCTTCTTCCAACTCATGATGCCAATCTGCCATTTCCGGCCTGGAACACATAGGGTCATAGGTGACCCTCTTGTCAGGTGCCATAAAAATTCCCCCAGGATCTGTTGGGGACAAAATCCTGCAGCTCTTGGGTTGGTTCCTCAACTCCTCTGGCTGTTTGTCGCAGATTCACCCATTACATAAGTCTGAACATGAACGTCTCACCTTCTGTTCATTCTTTTCCCTCAGACCCCACCTGGGACCCTGAAAGTTTCACCTACTTCCCTATGTGTCAGGCGGAGACTTCTCTGTGCATTCTGTCCTCCAGCTTCTCATAGTGGGGTTCACCTTTCCTCTTCCCTGGAGGCCTGGTGGCTACTGATAAGAAGTGTCCTTTGGATGATATTTGAAACATATCGTTCTCTCTACTAAAGCATGTAGTTAAATCTCCTCAACACGGAAGGTCAAGCTGCTGCATCTTGTATTACAGAGAAGGGAAATGCTACACAGACCCCTTTAATTTTGATGGTCATGTGTATCCCATTGGGGATGCCTCTGACCCACTTCCTGGTGACCCTGTGGGGCTGCTGGGCTTAAGCTTCTTCAGCAGGTCCTGCAGGGCAAGCCGCTCTGCCATTTGGACCTTTCGAACCAGGAGAATCAATGTGGCTTGAACTTTTTATAGCTGATTGGATTGTTCTATGGTTCCTGTAGTGAATCCCAGTAGGAACAGTATTGTGAGGCCTTGAGGACAGCATGTTTAAAATTGTGTGTGGTGACCCATTAGTGAGTTGTGAAATCCATTCACAAGGTCTTGAGCAACATTCAAAAAATATGGAAGAGAATAGAATAGAAAGGCAAATATCAGTGAACATAGCTTATAGTAAGGCAACATTTATTAAATGCGTTCATTTTGTTAAAGGTCTTCGTGTGTTGTACTGGTTTACAAATTAAAATGCATTTCTTACAGAGTTCTGAGGTCACAATTTTTGAAAGCCATTTTCTTTAGGATATCTGAGGAACGTCCTGCCTATTTAGTCAAGTAACTCTTTTTTGTTGTTTTGTTTTGTTTTCAAGAAACCTCTCTTGGCTTGGTAGTGGGAACTGGAAGGTAGAGACCAGGTCCAGGATGGTAACACAAGAGGACCATGTTGCTCTTGAGGAACTGGGCGTTATCTGACCCACCAGTCCATAAATTAGGGCCTGCCTAGCACTACCATCAGCTGGAGGTGACATATTTTGGATGGGGCTCTAACTGATCCAGGGCACACACTGAGGAATGGGAGCAGGCTGTTCTCACTCCCAGTGCACATCCTTTGGCACAACTGCCACCTGTCCCAGCACCCACATGGCGGGAGTCTCCTGGGGAGTTCCATTTCACCTGTTGACTAAGAAAAAACAAGGAAAGAGAAGAAGTTCTAGTTTACAGATGGTTCCTCCCAAATTCTAAACTGGCTGTGAGTAGATGTGCCACATTCAGCCATTTGGGGGAAATTTGAAAATACTTCATAAATTGGGAGCTCGATAGTGACTCAAATACACTTAATTTGTCAGAAATCATATTTACTCTCCTTGTCCTCTAGACTCAACAATATGAATGGAAGTTGGAGGTATGCATGAGGCCTGAAGAAATATAGGAATACAATCATTATAGAAGTTCCAGAGGTGAGTACTCTGCTGTAGGTTTAAGAATGACTGAGGTTATTTGGGAATAGTTTTTCAGAAGACATGAGATTTGCCTTGCTGTTTAACGGGCGAGAGGAATGCAGTGCAGTGTCAGGCAGGATGAAAAAAGCTGCTGCAAGCTTTGTGGGGGTCAGAGGGCAGGTAGATAAGTGGAAGACTGAGAAAGTTGCCCAGAGGACGCACAAGTTAGGCTGGTATTGACTGTGCATTTTTGTGTGTGTATTGTTTTCATTAATTTTTTATTGTTGAAAGTATTACATATGTCCTCTTTTCCCCCTATTGTCCTCTCGCAGCCTGCTCCCACTCCCCAGCCCAGGCCTTCACCGCCACCCCCTTTGTCTGTGTCCATTGGTTATGCTTATAAGCATACAAGTTTTTTGGTTGTTCTCTTACCCCCTCAAACTTCCCGCCCTTCCTCCCCTGCCTTCCCTCTGAAGTTTAAGTCTGTTCTATGATTCAATGTCTCTGACAGTGTTTTGTGGCTAGAAATATGATAGACATTGGCACAAAAGGATAAGGTAAGAAATATCAGCAGAGAAAAGTAAATGAAATAAAAAGTTTCTGCTTGATACAAAAAAGTTTTTATTTGATTCAAAAACATAATAAATATGTGCTTAGAGGATTTTAAATAGCAAACATTGATTAAAGGAAAAGAAAACAGATTATTAAGCTAACAGAATATTCTAGAATATTGGTAAATTATGCTACAATGATATAGCAATTAGCAGGCTACATTTATTTAATGTACATATTAAGATAAATAATATTTGATGGCTTTTGATCTTTAGTATAATAAGTCTTACCATTTAGAATTATTCCGTATTCAAATAAGGATAACATCAAAATTAGATATTGATATATTTGCTTAATATATTTTGATAATCTTTAAAACTGATTGTTCTTTAAGAAGTAATGTGCTCTAATGGCTCTATTTCTGTTTAGAGTTTCTAGTCATTTGTCAATTTGTCTCTGTTTTATTAGAATTGGCTATATCTTGACTCTAGGTTTTTTCCATCAACCAAATGTTCTTCGTGGACACGTAAATTTGTCTCTTTTTGGAAAATGTAAACCTTACCCATAAAGCTTTTTTGTCTAGAAGTTATATAATTTATATTATACATTTGAGTAAAATGTATAAAAGTACATTTCTCTAGCTATTCCATAATTTTATTTTCACAGCATTAATTCCATCATTATCAAGCAAAAGCAAAAAGGAATAAAACAATTAGTATTGGAGGGGACTGTTAATGTCTATGCTATGTATATACTCGAATGTCATGCTTTTTCTTCTGCATCTTGTAATTTTAATAGATACAAAGCATTTTATAAACCTCCAATATGGAATGGATGTATTATGAAAGAATTACTTGTTTAATGATAGTACAAAATATTTTCATTAACATCACTCTGGTTTGCCAGACGCATGATGTGATTGGTTTAAAAACATCAGAAAATCTCTCACCTAATTATGCAGATGTAGACAATGGACCATGAAAGCTCCAAAGAGATTTATTCTAGTTTATTGAATAAATAGGTATTTATTCCTAATGAAGTTATTCCAGGTTCTTGTGTGAACATTTATTTTAGACTTTCCCCTCCCCAAAGTTTTAAATGCATTTATAGGATTGTAATACAATTGTAATATTAAAATGTAGTTTAGCATTACAACCAGAGATGTTAGATTATTCAGTGTTTGAATACTGAGAAGAGAATTGAAAACCAGTACTTTTTCTAAGGATAATCCTTTAAATAATCTAGTGAGTAAAGAATTATTGTCAATTATTCCCTACATTTCCTCTTTCACCATCAGCTTTTATGAAGAAAAGAAAATGTATTTTAAAAGCAACAATACCTGAAGGATTAATATAAATACATTTTATTCATGAAAAATTATTTAAACTATAACCATTCTCCTTCCAAATTTAATCCTCAAAGCAAGTGCAAAAACACAGAGAGAGGACAGATGTTTTTCTGAGCTGTTTGGTCATACAAATTGGATTTTATTGGACTCTTAAAAGAGTTCTTTTGTTGGATTTACATTCATGTTTAAGTAACTAGACCCCAAGTTCTCAGAGTTAGGGTCAAATAATATGTTTCTAATTTCACGAGTCGTTTAATGCAGATCGATCCCAAATCCTCTAACACTGTATGTTTCTATAAGAAACTCAGATAAGAGCATTATTCCACTTAAATAGGGAGCCGTCTTTTATGTCCATAAAGCTCCTTCTGAATGCAATCGGGCCTGTGTGAGGCTAGAAGATAAATGGGATATGGGGAAAAATGATAATCTTACCCTCTGCTTTTCCACTAAAAAACAAAATAAAATGCAGCATTTCTGTGTCTTGTGAAAATGATGTTGCTATGGAGACTGCCTTTATGAATCCAAATGAAATTGATGTTAGCAACACTCTTCTGATTTTGAGTTCCCATGAGTTAAGGTTGCCTCTCCTTCTCTTAAACCTTCTTATTCTTTGTTGAATATGCATAGGGCAGCAGAGCATGGCATGTAAATCTGTAGGATAGCCATTTTCCCCATAACAAAGTAGAAAACATGGAAATAAAGCATTGTCATTTTCCAAGAAAAGGATTCATTTGCACATTGTAAGGAGAATATGCATAAAAAATGGCTTTTCTTACTTGCTCTGCACATGGGTAAAGAAGAAAAAGCATGAGAAGTTGGAAAATTATCTTTCTGTGTTTTTTATGTGGTGAAACTGCATATATAATATTTAAACATGATCTTTGTTGATTTACAAGAACTAGAGCATACACTGACTTACATTTTCTCAATAGTATTTTATCTCCTAAAATTTGCAACAATAACAGATGTCCTGTTATTTGCTTCCATAAACAAACACCATCTTCTCTTTCTAAATGTTACTGCAACCCAAATTGCATTATGTAGGAAGGTGAGAGAAAAACTCACACCTGAACCTACCCAAACCAAATCAAAATGTTTCTTAATGCAGACACTAATGACCAAGTGGAGAAAGACCAGAATCTTTTCCCTCGATTAGGAGTTTTAGTAGAGTGTCTCATTTTAATTTATGAAGTGTTCAGTTTTAAATCATGTTCTTTTAAAGCTGGAAATTTGATTAATACAAAAGTATCATTTGGGGCATTTTCTCCCTCTGAGTTCTCATAGCATCTTGTATGCTTCTTAGAATGTTGGCCCACTACGGTAATGACTTGCTCTCCTATCTACGCCTTTTCCAAACTGTGAGCTACAGGATTCTAGGCTTGTGTTCGCGTTGTCCTTCTTTCCCAGCACACTGCGTAGTGCCTGGAAAATGGTGGAGGGAGGGGACCCTCCATGGTCATTGAACAAACACTAATCAGGTCTCTGCCAAATACTTGGTGAATTCTTTCCATCTCTTCTTTGAGAGGTCTCTTCAAAACGTTTGATTCTGGTGTTCAGTTGAATGTATACATCATATGCTCAGTTTCCTTTTTTATTCCTAGAAAAAATTTACATGCCAAGTGAGACCACATATAATTTTCTCTAAGATTTCGGGGATTGGATAGGTATTAGGAGAACAAGTAATTTAAGTCTTACTTCAATAACCAATTCAAAAGTAGTAATATATATCAAAACAAACAAGTACAAAACTGTGTTGGGAGAACAGATAATGTCCTTTATACTTGTAATATGGCAGAGTACATGCTGTGGGAGATACATATGAAGAGACAGCTAAGTACTATATATCTTCAGGTAAATTAAAATGACTTTAGCCAGAGGGAAAGTGGGATGAGGGAGGCAAAAGTGGACAGATGGGGGATGAATGGGAATGGAAAGAGATTGACTTTGGTGGTTGACCACACGATGCTGTATGCAGATGTTTTGATTTGTACGCTTGAAACCTGTATGGTTTTGTTAACGAATGTCATCTCAATAAATTCAATTAAAATGACTTTAGAATATTTTTTAAAAATTTATTTTTATTGATTTCATAGAGGAAGGGAGAGGAAAAGAGAGATAGAAACATCAATGATGAGAGAGAATCATTGATTGGCTGCCTCCTGCACAACCCACACTGGGGATCAAGCCTGGAACCCGGGCATGTGTCCTGTCTGGGAATCAAATCATGACCTTGTTCATAGGTTGATGCTCAACCACTGGCCAGGCAACTTTAGAACATTTTTATGAAAAAGTGGGGGAAATGTGAACTGTTTTAGAGTGAAACTTCATTAACTATATGGTTGTTGATTTCATAAAATTACTCTCCCTCAGGATTTGTAGGGAGAGTAGTTTTTCCTTCATCTATTTTCATGGTTGGGCATCTTCTTATCACAGGCTTTCCCCAGAATTCTGTCCAAAACAATTAATTTTCCTTCTAACGGAATTACCTTTGTAAGTACTGCATCAATTTTTCTGTGTGTTTTTTTTCCTGCACATATGCTGATATCCTCAACATCTGCCATGGCTCCTAAAACTTAGCTCATCTTCTATGCCCAAATACCTTTCTCTCTTTAAGCTATCTACAGATGAGGTACAATGACAAAGAAGATGAGATCAAACTAATAAGGAAGAGGCCATGGTACATTGTTTTAATGATAAATATGTTGAAAACTATTGTGAAAACTATAATACTACAAAGATTATTAATGGCAGCAGTCATAGAGATAATTTTATGATATTTGTGTTTATATTCAGAAAATTATCTGTGCTATGGAGATTATTCAGGTCTAGTTCTGCACATTTAAAAGAAAGGTACAAATAATAAATAGGAACAATGAAATGATAACATTTTCCCCAATAAAGCAGGTGTCTGTATTCTATCTAATGGCCTAAATTTCTTTTTTTTTTTTAAATATATTTTATTGATTCTTTACAGAGAGGAAGGGAGAGGGATAGAGAGTTAGAAACATAGATGAGAGAAACATCGATCAGCTGCCCCCTACACACCCTCTACTGGGGATGTGCCGTCAACCAAGGTACATGCCCTTGACCAGAATAGAACCTGGGACCTTTCAGTCCGCAGGCTGATGCTCTATCCACTGAGCCAAACCGGTTAGGGGAGATGGCCAAAATTTCTACATCTATAGAACATCACAAAAGTTAGTCTATATATCAGTAATGTTTATATAATGGCCTAAACAGTCAGAGAAATACACAATCGCCGTTAAAAGCTGTCAAAGAAATATTAAGTATATGAAATAATATCCCTATCATTTGGATCATTGCTTATTTAGTATAATTCATTCCCTTAGAGAACTGGATATTTGGGGTTTCATTAACACATTCAATAAATATCTTGTCATTTGAGGACAAGCATTTGTATATGGTGTTGGAGTATTATGGAATATCTAGGAAGAAAATTTCATGTTAATTTATTTTATTGCTGACAATATTGGCTAACAGTCAGGAGGCATATTACCACTAAATTGAATATGTCATTTATGAACAAAAGACAATTGGGAATTGATTTCCACCTTGCACAGGGGGAAGAAATCTACTCTTTTTCTCAGCTGTCTATTATCTCTGAGACATTATATGCAATGATAATAAAAATCAATAGGACACACACTGAGCTTGGAATACTCAGCGATAATTTTTCCAATCAGAGTTCCGCCGAATGAAATGAAAGAAGCTCATGACGTCTGGTGCCCTGTGCTCGTTCCTGGCTTCTGTCGACGCTGTGGTCTGCAGATGGGAGCTGGCTGCTGCGTTTTGGCTTTCTTCGAACTTATAATGGGAATCTGATTTACGCGCTCAAGCCCTTACCTAATGGTTACTCCGCTTTCAGGACTGTTGCCATCAATGACTACATGATGCTCAGGCCACTACATTCTTATGCCTGTCCCTTTTGTACAGGCAGATTCTAATGCTTGATGGAGTCACAAAGTATCACTATGGGAAAATGACCAGTGACTTCAAGATGTCAGGACCTCCAGGAACTGTAAGGAGAACTGGATACATTGCATTTGGTGGGTTACTTGACAGTTGATTTGCACAAAAGATGCCATGGGATATGGTGAAATAATGTGTTCTACTTGGGGCAGGCAGGCTCAGAATGAAAACACACTAAGCTCTAATCTCAGTAAGGCGTCATAGGAAACGGGACAGAAGTTCAATGGAGTACCTCTCTTGGCCTTTTAATGTATAGTCAGTAAAGCATGTTAAAGAATGGCTTCACATGGAGGAAAGTTTCTTTTTTAATACAGCTTTAGAGGCCTTTATAAGATAACTAGAGGCCTGATGCACAGGATTCGTGCACTGGTGGGGGCTTGGCCTGCGGGGATGGGCCGCTGTGGGAGCACTGCTCATCCTGGTCAACCGAGTAGCTGTGGACCCGCCCTCTGAGCGGCTGCTCCCACTGTGGGAGCACCACTCATCCCAGTCAGCCCAGCGGCACTCTGACCATCAGGAGGCAGCTCCTGCATTGGGCATCTGCCCGCTGGTGGTCAGTGCATGTCATAGCGACTGGTTGACCAGTTGTTCTGGTCATTCTGCTGTTTGGTTGCTGGTCTTTTATTATATAGGATATGGGAAGGTTGTGTCTAACTACAACAAAGTAGATTCTTTTAACATTTTTTCTTATTATAAAAGCTAATAATATTTAAGAAATACATTAAAAATAAAAAAGAAGAATATAAAAAGTCTACCATTCCTGAAATAAGGTAACATAGACTTTCCACATTATTACATATGTGATTTTTATATACATCATTTATGCACACATTGTTTTTGATGAGAATAGACTACACTGTAATCTGCTCTTTTGTTGTTAATTTAGCAACGTATTAGTATTAATGTTAATGAAAACATTCAATGATCATCATTTGAATGTTTGCTGAGAATTAATTAGTTTTACTGATAGATCCTGATTATATAATCATTCCTTTGGTGATAATCATTGAAGTTTTTTTCTTTTTTTTTTCTACCCATCACCCACCTTCTCTCATTTTCTTAATTATTTTGGAGTTAAGTCATGCTAAAATGAAAATCATAACAGCTATGTGTGATCCCTACATGGTTATCCTCTTACATAAAATAACTAGAAAAATGAGTGGTGAATCTAAGGGTATGTACCATGGTGTAGAGATCAGCAGGATTCAATAGGGCTCCAGCATATAATACCTATTCTTTTTTCTACTATCCCTTTAAACTTCTGCTGTGAACAAGTTCTTTTGTTCTACAACTGGATGAAATCTTAAGCATGTCTCATAGTCTTGCACAACCCCCTTAATTAATAAACAGATCCTTTTTTTGACTTTAAAAAAAGTTTATATTTTAAAACCTGGAAGAATGTTATGGTCTAATGTGATCAGGTGTTCCTCCTGGAAGTAATTGCCATTCTTGATAAAATTCTCCAATTCTCTAATAGAAATTAATAAATTTATGAGCCCCTCCTAAAATTCTAATAGTGTTCAACCTCAGAAAGAGCCTAATGTCATTTAACCAATCTCACAAAGAGCCTATAATATTTAACCAGCCATTGCATTATATTTCATCCAATTTAGTGACTACTGGACAGCTACTTTCCTACCTAGAATGTCCCTCCCTGAGGAATTATCTGAATTGTCATGACATAAGCTCCTTTTTTGTGTGACAAATTTCAAGAAAAACCCCAACATGTGTTTATAATCAATTTCTCTGAGATGATATTTTAATAAACATGAGAAAGTTTTATCTGTGAGACTGAGTGGGGTTTATTCCAAGTAGGTAAATACAGATTAAAAAAATATCAGGCCTGGCTGGCATGGCTCAGTGGTTGAACGTTGACCTAGGAACCAGGAGGTCAGGATTTGATTCCTGGTCAGGGCACATGCCTGGGTTGTGGGCTCCATTCCAAGTAGGGGCCATTCAGGAAGCAGCAGATCAATGATTCTCTCTCATCATTGATGTTTCTATCTCTTTCTTTCTTTGCACTGAAATCAATAAATTATATTTTAAAATCAGCATAATCTGCTGTTATTGAATAAAAATAAAGGTCATGTGATCATGTTGTTAGATACAGAAAAAGCATTTAGTTAAATTCAACAGTCATTTATGAAATGATGAAAATAAACAACAAAACAAACAAAAAACCCTTGCAAATTAGAAATAGAAAGGAATTTTCTTAATCTTACAAACAATATTTTTTAAAAAAAACCCTATAGGAATAATCATATATCATGGTGAAATATTGAAAATATTCTCTTAAGATTATAAACAAGATGATGGCACTTTTTAAAAATTCAGTATTTTAATTTGGTCCCCAGCCAATAAGATAAAAAATAAATAAAAGTAGAAGGATAGTTAAGAGGGAAATAAAAATTTCATTATTTGTAGAACAAGATGATTATGTTCAAGAAAAAAAGTTACTTCATTTAAAAACTCTTAAGTTAAATAATGATTTAAATAGTGTCACTATATTGATGATTATAAGTTTGTTTATATACAAGCAGGAACTGGAATAGGAGAAAAAGCTTACAAGAAAAATATCTATATATATAAAAGGCAAGTGACCAGAATGCCAGAATGATTGGAACAACTGATCGCTATGGCATGCACTGCGGTTGGCCAACCTGCCGATCAGGGGGTGATCCCCTCCCCCCCCCCCCCAGCCGGCCTGGCCGGATCAGGGGCGGGACTGGCCAGCCAACCTCCCACATCCCCTCCACCTCCCCACTGCCTGGCCCAATTGGGCCCCCATGGGGGCGGGATGGCTGGACCCCACCCATGCACGAATTTGTGCACCGGGCCTCTAGTGTAATAATAAATTTAAATAGTAATGTGCAAAGTGTCTTAAAAATAGCAATTCACTAATAAAAGGTGAGTGTTTCTAATAAATAGATTAAACTCTTTGGATATTCACATGAAAAAAATGATCTTAATCCTAACTCACAATACAGTATTTAAAGGGAAATGAAACTAATGAGAAAAGAACTAGAAGTATAAAATAAAGAACACCGAAAGCAAAGAATAAGAAATCACTCATTGAACGGGTTTAAAAGCAGAAGACATTGTAGAAGCTCATTAATAAACTTGAAAGTAATAGAAAGTATAGCAACTGGGACACAAAAAGGAGAAAAAACCCTGAAATTATTGATCAGACCTGGTGTTATAGGATGAATTGTGTCTGCCCTTCCCGAATTCGTAAGTTGAAATACTAACCTCTGGTATCTTTGACGTGACCTTAGTTGAAAAGGGGGTTATTGTAGATGTAATTAGTTAAGATGAATTCATATTGAATTCAGAATAGGCCTACAATACAATGTGACTGATGCTCTTATGCAAAGGAGAAATTTACACATACACATAGGAAGAATGCTATGTGAAAATGGAGGCAGAAATTGATGTGATTCATCTATAAGTCAAGAAGTGCTGGATTGCTAACAGACCACCTGAAAACCAGAGAGAGAAATCTTCTTCACAGTCCTCAGGAGGAACCAATTCTGCAGACTCCTTGACCTTAGACTTCTAGCCTCGAGAGCTTATTGTGAAACAATAAATTTCTATTGTTTACTCAGCACAACACCCTCTAGGTCCACCCATGCTGTTGCAGAAGGCAAGATTTTAATCTTCTTTATGGTTGAGTCATATTCCATTATAGGTCAGACAGAGAAAAACAAATGCCATAGAATTTCACTTATATGTGGGATCTAAAGAAAACAAAGGAACAAGCAGAATAGAAACAGACTCAAAGATAGAGAGAGCATCTGATGGTTGCCAGATGGGTGGGGGTTAGGAGGAGGGGTGGAAAAGGTGAAGGGATTAAGAAGTACAAATTGGTAGTTACAGACTAGTCCTCGGGATATAAGTATAGCATAAGGAATATAGTCAATAATATTTTAGTAAGTATGTATGGTGTCAGACTGATACTAGATTTATCCGTGTGATCACTTTGTAAGTTATATAAATATCTAATCACTGGTTTGTACACCGGAAACTAATATAATATTGTATGTCAACTGTAATTGAAAAAAAATATATTTAAAAAATTTTATTGTTTAAGCCATCCAGTTTATAATACTTTGTTAGGGCAGCCACAGAAAATTACTATACATGCAACCCCTTCTTAAAAAATCAAAAATAAAACTCTAATTTTTAAAAGTGGTCAGAAACAAAAGATTCATTCACAGATCATGCTAACATTATTTATGTAACAAAGCTAGATAAAAATATATGTTACAGGAGGTATTGCCCAAAAGTCTGAAGTTGATGCAAATGACAAGAACTTTATTTTTTAAAATATATATCATATACGACTGTCAGCTGATTTTTCAACAGAAATTTTGCAGACCAGAAGGGAGTGGCAAGAAATATTCGAAGTGATGAATAGCAAAGACCTACAACCAAGATTACTCTACCCAGCAAATCTATCATTTAGAATTGAAGGTCAGATAAAGAGCTTCACAGACAAGAAAAAGCTAAAAGATATCATTACCACCAAAACAGTATTACATGAAATGTTGAAGGGAATTCTTTAAGAAAAAGAAGGAGAAAAAAATAGATAAAAAATATGAACACTAAAATGGCAATAAATACATATCTATTAAAAATTGAACCTAAAAATCAAAATAAACGAACAAGGAATCTAATGAACAAAATAAACTGATGAATAAATCTGAGGGACGAAGGGAGCAGGAAGAGATTAACCAAAGAACATATGCATATGTGCATTACCTATGGACACAATAGGGTGGTGAAGGCCTGGGGTGGGACTGGAATCAGGTGGAGGGAGGCAAGTGGGGGGTCGGGTAATAGAGGGCATCTGCAATACTTTTAACAATAAGATTTTTAAAAAAATAGATATCATAATCTCTATATATAAAGAGCCAGGGGCCATCACTTCTGAAACAACTGAACGGATGACCGAACAGGCTGAGTGGGGCGACCAGGCTGGCAGGGGCATTAGTGAGGGACGACCAAACAACTGAACACCAGGCTGCGTGAGGTGACCAGGCCAGCAGGGGCATTAGTGAGGGATGATGAACCGACTGAGCAGCAGACTGCCTGGGGTGATCAGGCTGGCAGGGGTGCCAGTTAGGGGCGATCAGGCAGGCAGGCAGGTGAGCAGTTAGGAGCCAGTGGCCTGGATTGTGAGAGGGATGTCTGACTGCTGGTTTAAGCCTGATCCTGGACCTAAACTGGCAGTCAGACATCCCCCATAGGGTCCCAGATTGGAGAGGGTGCAGGCTGGGCTGAAGGGACCCCTGTGCCCCATGCACAAATTTTGTGCACCAGGCCTCTAGTTGTATCATAAAAATATTTAAAATTACTTTTGTTTGGTATGTTTCTTTAAATGAAGAGAGCTTTTCAGTGGATAGAGTGTCAACCTGCAGACTGAGGGGTCCCAGCTTTGATTTCACTTAAGGGGGCACATGCCCAGTTTGCAGGCTCGATCCCCAGTTGGGGGTGAGCAGAAGGCAGCTGATCAATGATTCTCTCTCATCACTGATGTTTCAATCTATCTCTCCCTCTCTTTTCCTCTGTGAAATCAATAAAAAATATATTGAGGAAAAAAATAAAATAAACAAAGAGAGCTTTTAAAAATGGTGCTGAGATAAATGACACTCACTAGGAGCAAAGTGTGAAGTAAAGAAATGTCATTTATCATTAAGTGGTTTTAACTATTAGGATTTTGCATTTTTCTGGCTCTAAAACAGCAAAATACCACATCCAAATGTTTTAAATGGAGCTCAAAATATCTTTAGATTATTGCAGGAGGAGCTGTGAAATTCAAATTTCCTCCTCGTGCTTCTCTAGTGTTTCAGAGGAATGGAATTGGTGGGTGAATTTTTATTAAGATGCCTTTTGAGTTTGAGGCATTTCACAGTGAGTTATTCAGAAGGTACATTGTTACCCTTTTACCAGCTCTCATTTGTACTTTCCGGGTCAGTGACCAAAATGGAGGATGCTTTGCGAGTCAGAGTGACTGCGCCATAAAAGATGTTAAAGAGGCAAAATTGCATGCTGGGTGAATCTTTATCTTAATTAGATACTAGGACTTAAAGGGTTTACTTTTGTGCCTAAAAAGTAATACAACTGCATACTCATGTAGAACATTCATTGACTACCCAGTACAGATTTTTTTCCCCTGAGATAATAAAATTTTAGAGGGGAAAAATAAATAAACCCTTTTCTTGGAAGCAATATACATACCTATTTTCCGCAGAATAGTGAAGCATGTGCATTTCCATCTGAACAGGACCTACCTGCTTTTAAAAATATCTCACTGATGCTTACAATTTGAGACTGCCATTTTCAAATGGCAATCGCTACAGGCCATTCATCTTTGTGGGCAGAAAAAGATGTTCTTGCATCTATTTTCCCCTGAAACTGGCTGGCATCCCTCCCCCATTTTTTCCTTCTCATAGTGAAATTGAGGAAAAGGAGTTTATGAATTTCTGCTGAACATTTCCATTTGTGCCATTTTTAACTCTATGAGACCATGTCACAGTGAAACTACAGAGTATTTCGAGAGACTTTTCTAAATAGATTCACTTGACAGGTGCTTTTCTACTGTCCTTGCTTCTCTTGATCACGCTGCCTTGAAATACAGCATTCTGGAGTATTGGCCCAAATCTGGCCTACCATCACATGTAGATACGTGGCTGGTCTGGGTGTTTTGAAGCATTGCTGATGGAAACTCATACAGGACAAAGGTCAGAGGAAAGTTATTCAGTGACTCCACATGAATTAACTGAGAATTTACTAGGCAAATGACTATCCAAGGACACATGCACATGAGAAGTACAAAGACAAATTAGCTTAGAAATTGATGTAAAGGTAGGATGACAGATTGTGCAGGTTGAATCCCAATGAGACTATCTGTAGCATCGGATTTTCTGCTTTGGACTGAAAAATGCCTTGTTATATCTGCCGTGTGGCCTCACCTGGTTAGCATTTTCAAGTGCAGTGACTCTGCTGAATATTTTCCATTTATTCCCTCAAGTTCCACGTTTGAATCTTTCCTACTCTATGCCCCAGGACGCTGACCATAGGGTCCCTGTCCTCTGGATTCAGGCTGGATCCAGCCAATGGGAAGCACAGATAGAGAGTGAGGTTTGCTTATGTTATTTTCCAGGCTCCCTCCCCGGGTATTGGCTGCCTCCCTCTCCTGGAGGCTAGAGTTTCTCTCAGGAATTTGTCTCCATACAGATGCCCTTTGCAAGTTCGTCACCTCTTCCCACTCTCTTCCCCTTCTGAGAGAGCCTAAGAGACTGTTACGACCAAACGACCGGAACAACTGGTGGCTATGACATGCACTGACTACCAGAGGGCAGACATGCAACACAGTAACTGTCCCCTGGTGGTCAGTGTGCTTCCACAGGCAAACTCCCGCGGCCAGCGTACCCCCCCCCCCAGTCCTTCCCCACAGCTGGCCGGTCACCCTCCCATGGTCCCTCCCCTGGCCAGTCCTCCCCACTGCTGGATGGCCAATCTCCCATGGCCCCTCCCCGCAACCGGCCAACCTCCTGTGGTCCCACCTCCTGTCCCTCCCCCGGGCCAACAGGTCTCAATCAGCCCAGCCCCAATTGGCCCGGCCCCGATTGGCCCTGATCATTGGCCAGGCCTACTTAGGGACCCCACCCGTGCACAAATTCGTGCACTGGGCCTCTAGTATATATATATGAAATTACCATATATATATAGGAAACATAGACACAGACAACAGTATGGTTATAACCAGGAGAAAAAAGGGTGTGGGAAGTGGAAGTGGGCAAAGGGGAGATCAATGGGGACAGAAAGAGGCTTGAATTTGGGTGGTAAGCTAGCAATGCAGTATGCAGGTGATGTTCTCTTGAGTTGCACATTTGAAACCTGTGTTTATTAACCAATGTCATTCCAACAAATTCAATAAAAAATAAAATCTTTTCAAATTACTCAGTTGCAGTGTGGCAACTTTTCTTTCCAGGACCCTACCTGATACAAAAACTAAACTATGGTTTGGATATGTGCCTAGGAAACCCATGTTTTGATGTTAGTAGATTTGTATTGTAATTAAGCCCAAGGATTCCATGGCGAAGAAGATGCAGAAATGTGACTGTGACTTTAGATACTTGGTTCATGGATCATTGAATACTCAATGACTGCAGAAAAGAGCTAGGCTGACATTGTTCACATTTTTCCTCAAAAGCAGAGATTCATCAGAAAGAGATTGGGATGATTTAACATCATGAATGCTCCCTGGTTTATGCAACTACAGTAGAAATGTTAAAAATCGGTGGTTTGTGGTCCTGGACAGGTAGCTCGGTTGGTTAGAGCATCATCCTGATATGCCAAGGTTTCTGGTTTGATCCTGGGTCAGGGCACATGCAAACAAGAAGCAAACAATGAATGCATAAATAAGTGGAACAACAAATCTCTCTCTCTATCTCTAAAATAAATAAAATAAAATAAAAAAATAGATGGTTTGCCATGTGAATTTTTAATGATTTTCCGGGTTTTAAAGATAGGGGATGAGAAGTGTGTGTGTGTGTGTGTGTGTGTGTGTGTGTGTGTGTGTGTGTGTATACAGAGTAGTCACAGGGATTATAGTTTATCTGAGTCCCAGTTGTTGGTATGGAAACATAAATATCTATTCTAGTAAGATGCAGATATATGCTCTGTTGTTTGACATCTTGACCAAAATATTTTCCAATTACTGGTGCAATGAGAACAGAATAGACCATCTGTTTGAGGGCAAGGTGAACAGGTTTAAGGACCACCTCTCTTCTTTTTAACTCATTAATAAAATGATAAATTGCTAGCTAGAAAGAAAAAAATAATAATCCTAGGAGGATGTTGAAAAGAGGCAATTTTTAAAAAAGTAAATCTATATCCAGGACATCATCAAGAAATCAGTATGTAAAAACAACATGATGCTTAAAAGAGGAATTACTATAAATTCTGCACCACTCTAAGTAAAGCAACAGGTATAACCATTTTCAAGGAGGGCATGTTCAGAGCTGCTTAGGCAGTAGTTCCCAATGCCACAAGAAACAAAAAGGGCCATTTGATAGGCAGAGAAAATATGCTTTGGTCTCTCATGAAAGAGAGGACTATGGTTATTGATGATTTTCTGAGGAATGGTGAAGTGGCAAAGCATGTGTAACAGGTGACCCATTTTCTTCCTGTAAGTCTCTTATGTGCAGTGAGTAAACTTCTGAGAACTGACAAACTCATTGAAACTCCCATGTCTATTGATTTATGTAGGAAGAAGTTCTATTACCAGACTGAACTGGAAATACGAAAGAAATTAAAATCTTGGGAAGACAATGGACAGCTGAAGTTACAAGAAAATCTTTTATCTTTATGTTATCTCTCATGAAAAATAAAAATAATTTCAACCAAGTTGATATAAAAATGGACTTTGATTTTCTGGTTTATGATTTATGATTCTAGGATAAGTGCCTGTTGAATGGGGTAGTCCATTTCATGAGCTCTGGGGTAAAAGTTTGACAGGAAATTTGTTTACCTGACTGACCAAATGGACTGTTGAAATGAAATAGGAGACAAAATAAACACAATTATAAAAACCAAAACAAAATATGAATCTGGATCCTTTGGGAAGCCACCGCTAAGACACAAAAAGGTAACAACATGGCTCATTGGGATCAATCTCTGGATGAAATGATAAGGTTGAGCTTCTGAGAGATCAAAGTTAAAGGCTTTTTGTTTTCATCAACCAGTGATTATTTCACGATAAGTAAATAGGCAACCTTCTATCCGTCTATGGAACGTTAGTGAGCTTGACCTAGAAATGGAACGGATCTAGTTGGCGCTGACTTTTCCTTTCCATAAACATTGTAATCATTCATGGAGGCATAATAAACTATATACAAAGAATAATTAAAGAAACCAAGGAGAGTTTAAATGAATAAATTAGCCTTATTTCTAAAGTGTATAATATTTAGGTGATTACTATCTGTGACCACAGGCTTAATCACTATCTTTTGAGAGTTTTGATGTCCTTTACAACTTCAGAACATCCCATAAATCCCAGACTTCTCACCTTAAAATGACAGAGTTTCCAACATCAGTAGGAAAATGGTATCATGGGGCAGCAATTTTACTACTGACTGTGACTTCACATAAAATGATATCCTTAAATATACTAGTATAATTATAATCAGGCAGGAGTTTAATTATATTTGTGTTTTAAGTTATAATATTACAAAAGTTCTATTTATAATTTTGCAAAACCATAATGAACAGAATGTTCTACTTAGTTTCTTTTTACATTCTGACAGAACATATGGTCAGAAAGGAGCTACAGCACAAAGCTGATTTTACTTGCAATTTATTTCTTTGGAGAGGTGCCATTTTCTTCAAGAAAATGATTTATCAATTTTGTCAGAAAGTATTGACTGCTCTCTTGAGCAACTGGTCTATTCTATTTTTTTTATTGAAGTATAGTTGCCATACAATATTATATTTGTTTCAGGTATACAACATAGTAATTCAACATTTCTATACCTTACAGTGTGATCACCATGGTAAATCTAGTATCCATCTATCACCATACAAAGTTATTGGAAGCTTATTGACTATATTCCCTATGCTGTAATTTACATCCCTGTGATTTACTTTATTTTAACTGGAACTTTGTATCTCTTATTCCCCTCACTTCCTTTTTTATCTATTCTCCTCACTCCTCCCCTCTGGCAACAACCATCAGTTTGTTCTCTATATCTGTGAGTTTGTTTCTGTTCTCTATATCTGTGAGTTATTCTTATTTTATGGCTACAGTAATCCACTCTAACCCATGATTCAATTATCTGATCTACCTGATGTAATCACGTTTCTTCTTTTGCAGAGTAGAAATCTTGGGTTCTTATTCACGTCTCATCTTTAGTCAATGGAAGAGTCCCCCAACATACATCTTGTTCATTATCCTCAATCATGGCTTCAGCTTATTTTTCTAAAATTCATGCTCTTTTCACTTCATAATTAAATGTTGAAAATCTCACTGTGCTGGGTCTATTTTTGCAAGTCAATTTACATCCTTTCTGAAGCAAACTGGTCTATAAATAAAATAGATAAATGATCGGTGAGTGGATAGATAACAGGAATCTAGAATTTAGTCTATATTCACCAGCAGAACCACAAAGATGTGTGGTGCAGTGGAAAGTCTAATAAGCTACTTCACAGGAGAATTGATGCTTGGTTCTTATTCCACCCTTAACTGGCCTTGATGATTTAGAGAAGTCATTACATTTCTGTAAGCTTCAATGTTCTTATTTGTCAATAGGGAGAGTGATGGGGTGATGTGCAAAATTCATTCCAGCTTTCATAATATTATGAGACTGAAACATATCAGCAGCAAAACCTCCTAGAAAGCTCTCATGCGGAAGCATGCCGTTGAGTATCACTACCATGCAAAAGTTATTGCTGTTTTCTTATTGCAACAGAGAAGTTTTCTTAGGTGGAAAATGGAGTTATCAGATGAACAACACTGCCTTCTGGTAGAACTCCCTGAACATTCATTAGTCTAAATCCATGGTCGGCAAACTGCGGCTCGCGAGCCACATGCAGCTCTTTGGCCCCTTGAGTGTGGCTCTTCCTAAGCCTCAGGAGTACCCTAATTAAGTTAACAACAATGTACCTACCTATATAGTTTAAGTTTAAAAAATTTGGCTCTCAAAAGAAATTTCAGTCGTTGTACTGTGGATATTTGGCTCTGTTGACTCATGAGTTTGCCAACCACTGGTCTAAATGGTCTCATCACTGTCATGGGACTAAGGGTGGAGCTGAGTCTTCAGTCTGATTATACGTTACTACAGGTACGAAAAGGTTGGTGACAGATTACTGATGAAATACGACAGAAATGATAGGAAAAAAACTCAGAAGCAGCCAATTATCACTAAAGATTACTTTTAATAAACATTTTGGCTTGTTTTCTACAATGTAAAAAATCCATCTTCATACACAAGTGTTTAATGTACAAGTTTCCATATTTAACATGTTTTCTTTTTTTAATTTAGTGGATTTTCCTTCTTTTTGGAAACTTAAAACTGCAAGAATAAAATATCCCTTATCTGGTAAATTTGTTCCCAACTATAAATTCGTAGGCCAAAACTTCCAAGGCCACTTTAGAATAGGAAGGAAAATGGACAGGTTTTGTTTGCCAATGCACCCATATCCCAGTTTTGAGTGTTGGCTACGAACAGCTACTAACTGTCTTTTTTGTGAATGGCTCTGGGTTGATAGGAGCCACTTCATCTCTCCGGAAAATACCCAAGGGGTTAGGCTATTCCCAGGTAGGCAGTAGCCAGAAAAGATAGAAAAATGATAGGGGTGCAACAAAGAGAAATAATACTGAAAATATTAATGGAATATAAGTAAAATTGTTTCTCTTGGTGCCAATTTTTAAGAGATTGATGTTCTTAACAAATAAAGGAATAAATACTACACTTCAGAAGAATTGATAGTTTGTGTAATCAATTTATCAATTTTTAATTCATTTTCATCAGCTATACTCTTCTTTCTGAAATGCAATACATTTTAGGTCACCAAAGACTTTATTATCCTTCAAGCAAAAATGAGGCATGAGGAGTTCAGTTTATTAAGCCTCTAATATCCAAATTAGTAAATATTAAACCACATGTACTGTGTCAGTGATGAACATTAGCACGACACATTCTTTAGCCAGGTAAAACTGTTCTATTACTAGCTCCACTTACTAGCTAAAATTTTATTTAAACTTTCTGTTCTTCAGTTTTACCAGGTAATAAATGGAGGAGATAATAAGGCTGTCTTACCGGGTTGCTGCAATGATTGATTATAATAAAATATGTAAAACACTTGCCTGCCAAAAGAAAGCAATAAATATTAAGTTTTATGTCCTTTCATTCTCTCTTCTTACTTCCCTCTACTCTTCTCTAATTTGCCCTTCCTTTCTTCCTCCCTCCCTTCCTTCCTTCTTTCCTTCCTCTTCTCTTGTTTCATTCATCCCTCTCTCCTCTTCCTTTTCCTCCCTTCCCCTCCCCTCTTTTCTTTGTATATGGGGATGGCGAGTCTCCATGAACAAGTGGATGGTCTAATAAGTGAGAATTTATTTAAAACTACAGGCCTGGTGCATGAAATTCATTCACGGGGGGCATGGATGGGGTTGTCCCTCAGCCTGGTCTGTACCCACTCCCAATCCAGGACCTTTTGAGGGATGTCCAACTGCCAGTTTAGGCTCGATCCTGTGTGGATCAGGCCTAAACTGCAGTTGGACATCCCTCTCGCAATCTGGGACTGCTGGCTCCTAACTGCTCGCCTGCCTGCCTGATCACCCTTAACCACGTGCCTGCCTGCCTGATCACCCCTAACCACTGGCCTGCCTGCCTGATAACCCATACCCACCCCCTGGGGGCAGAGCCAGCGAGGGGGAAGGGCCATGGTCATTCTGGTCATTCTACCATTTTGGTTGCTGGGCTTTTATTATATAAGATAAACTAGTTAGCTCGCCCAGCTGGCATGGGTCAGTGGTTGAGCATTGACCTATGAACCAGGAGGTCATAGTTCAATTCCCAGTCAGGGCACATGCCCAAGTTCTGACTGTATCCCCTGTGTAGAGTGTGCAGGAGGAGCTGACCAATGATTTTCTCTTATAATTGATGTTACTATCTCTCTTTCTCTCCCAAATCAATAAAAAATAAAATAAATTAGCTAAATTAAAATATTCAAATTTTAATTTCCTTGAGTAAATACTATAGCTTTAAAAAGTGTAAGTATTTTTCCCAATTAAGATGAAAACATGCCTGAAAACTATACTGTCTTATATTTGATTCCAGCCTTATATTGAATTGACTAATAATTCTATTGAAATTATAATAACTGCTTAGCATCCTAAATATCAACAGAAGCAATGACCAGGAAGATCCTACTGCTTCCTTCATCAAAGAAGCTACAATTTTTCTTTTTCTTCTTACCAGGTGGCCTCTTCTAAGATTCCTACTATTTTGAAATATTATATTTTATTTAGGTTGTACACTGGTAAATGAAGTGTACACAAACACACACACAAAAGATTTGAGGGATTCTACAAAAAAAATTAAGATTCTTGGGCATTTCCTGTTCTTAAGATATAGCGCTTATGAGAATTAAAGAATTATAGGATGTTACAAATGAAAACTATAAAGCTGTTTCCTATTAAAATACATTGAAATGTGTTAGGTGTTTGCGTCATTGACAGAGAAAAGCACATTTGAAAAACCCTCTACATATCAAGATTTTGCTTCTTTCCTTTTCACTCCCCACCTTATTTTCTGCCACACTATGTTCTACTTCTGCTCTTTTTGCTACATTTTAAAATATGTGGATATTTAGATATTGCTAAGGATAAATAGTATTTACATTATTGCCAACAATAATCCAAGACCCAAAACATTGTGAAACCAGTGTCAAGACTTTTTCACTCCCTTTTACTTATTTTTGGAAAGACAATTCCATACACTTAGTAGTTAAACACATTTGTTGGTTGTAGGTAATCATCTCATAACATTTCTGAGCAGCGCCACTACTTTTGATTGGATGACCTCATTCCCAACATGAAATACCAAGAAAAGAATCCTCAGTGCCCTCGAGGTTGTGTGGAAAACCACTCAAGAAACCAGGAAGACGGGCACCTCACTTATGTGGATGCCACTTCAAAATCTGATGTGGATTTTCCAAGGTGGTAGGTTGGAAATCTTCCTCCAAACCCATCTGTATGGATTGTGGCATCATCACTGAGTCCTGAAGCAGGGGCTGCTTGCCCAGTTCTAGTTGTGAGAGTAGAAAGATGTTTTTTCATAAAGTATATTCAAGAACGAGCCCAGTAAAGTCTCCATGTCCTGTGGTAGCTATTAGGAGCCCACAGCATCCTGACTAGGGCCTACAAACCTTCACTGCACACCTTTCTTCAACCTGGTGTTCTCAAGGCAGGGCTTCTAAGCCTTCCGAGACTCCATTAGAAAATGCCCTCGGTGATTACTGACCTCACAGCTACAGCGCATCTCTTTTGGATTTCAGTTTGTAGGACCCAAATGCCCAAGAAGCTCAGTTATATGAAACTATGGTTGATTTCATTGTTTTGCTGTTTCAATACCTCTTTTTCCCAGCAAATGCCACAAGAACACACACACTGTCACAACTTGGCCATCAGAGTATGATGGAATGTTGTTCCCCGAAGTCCCAGGATGGCTATTTCAAACACCCAAGGACTATTCCAACCACTCAAGCCCTGAGGAGTATTTCACAAGACGATTACCTGGGTGAGTGTGCAGCTATTCAGATCCGCAATCCTGTGTCTGCTTAAATCTCCAAGGAATTCTGTTTTTCTCCCTCATCTTAAAAGAGGGTACTGATGACTCTATTATTTCTAACATGTTAAAAATGGCATAAATGAAAGCGGTTTAAGCAATTTAAAACCACCACAATGATAGCATGAAACTGTACAGGAATCCATTCAAGCCGAAATTTTAAGACCTTTGTATTTTAAAACATTGGTGATAAAGCTGGGTATATCTTCCCTTAGGGGAGAAAAGCCCAGTGACTCTCATGTCAGGATGAAAATTATATTTCTTTACTTAGTTCTCATAAGCATATTTGATTGATAATTTAAGTTAATGAGGCACTGGGAAAACTTTACTTTGCATTGCAAATGGAGCAGGGAAATACATGATTCAGTAGGAAAATAAATTTAATAGTTGTGAACATAAACCATATCACTATAAAGGTCAGAATACTCTTTTCTCTTCCCAGAGCAAATAAAATCAAAATATCAGTAAAGGTATCCTTTTGGTATTCCCAGATAATGCCATAAATAAGAAGAAACCTAAGCAATAAATATTATTTTTTAAAGAGTCATCCTCTTTCCTGAACCTAGAACTGAAAACAAACAAAAAAGCAAGTTAATGCTACTTATGTAGATACCTAATTTACATATAAGTAAAAGTTCAGTCCTATGAAAATTTTTCTTTAAAATTATCAGCATAACCCTAGCCCGTGTGGCTCAGTTGGTTGGGCATTGTCCCACGCACTGAAAGGTTGCCGGTTCCATTCTCGGTCGGGGCACATGCTTGGGTTGCTGGCTCCATCTCCCTTAGGGGGCTTGCTTGCAGGAGGCAGCTAATCGATGTTTCTCTCACATTGATGTTTCTGTCTCTCCCTCTCCCTTCTTCTCTCTTTAAAAATCAATAAAAAATATTTAAATAGAATAAAATAAAATTATCAGCATATATTATATTAAAATAATATAAAACTTAAGAAAACAATCAATTTTGTCCTGGTTTGGTTCATTTCTATTAACCATTTTGTTAAGTGTTTCTAAACTTTCTCTGTTAAATCTGCTAAAGAAAAGTCTTCAAAACCTAGGAAGTTGGTTTGACACAAATAAAATGACAATCTATATAGCTCCCATAATTAGCACACTTTGTGCATAAGAAGAATCTAAAATAATTAGAAACATCGTTTAAAGATTGTCCTAATACCTTGAAACATGAAACAGAAAGATTTAGCCAAATTATCACAAAAAATAAGCTGTTTTAAAATTATTTTTCCTTGCACAATGTAAAATTCACATCCAATTACGTTAAAAAGATATAAAAATGAGCTCAGGTTCTGCTTCAGTAATCTTAGAAGTCAGCCCTTGAGCATAACCAGGCTTAGAAGTTCAATCAGCACAGGAGCCTGATTGGTTTCTCCTGACCTGAAGACCAACCCAATTAAGAGAATATGAAACTCATTTCAACATTTCTTCCCCAATATTATTAGCTTGAATGAAAGAGCAAAACCCGAGGAAAGGTACAACCAGAATCCTATCTGGTTGTGAAAAGTGAGCTATTATTCCCATAATAACTTAGACATAGCTTCTGTTTTAAGCACCTGAGGATATTTCAGAAAAATCTTTATTCTAACATCAGGTAATCAGAATCCATCTAATGTTAATAGACATAAGGCAACTTATAGTGTCATGGTTGATACTGACTACTAAAATGAGGCATAATTCATTAACCTTTAAGCCAGAACATATTATCCTTAACTTTGCCTGGCTTTAATTCATGTGAATCAGCAACCTTCTGTGCGTGTTCATTTCCTGTGATTTCAAACCCTGGTCTTCTGAATCATTGGAGTTTAGGAAACACTACATATCTTGCTTTATTTCCACCATTTTCCTAACTCGTTGGATAAAGTGTATTGTTTATCCTGGTGCTCATACTTTAAAAGGTAAAATCTTTGATTCTTTATTGATTCACATCCTCCCTCCTTAGCTAGCCTGTCCATCATTTCACTTTAGATTTCATACTCACCGTTATTTTCTTCTCAATAGCCAAATTGTATTTCTCAATTTCTACCTCGAATCATTGTGGATTCATGTTACCCTAAGCAACTTAAAAATATCTAGAAATTTCAGCTGGTCCATACACAACACTGGTGTAATGATGTTATATTGCATGTCTTTTAAGGTAGTTTGGAGCATCGACTGAAAAAAGCAATGTGCTCACCATAGACGCTATACATATGCAAGTTATTACGCTTATTTGTCATTTGCTTTGTTTCTTTAAATTGTAAGCACAAACGCAGCAGGAACCTTCTTCTGTTAGCTCTTTAACAACCACTAGCAAACTTATAGGCAGAACTCAATAAACTTCCAGTTATGGAAGTTAGCAGATGTTGAAGAAAATCATTTAAATTGTTCCTCCCGTTATGAAAATACACATTCCAGTACTCTCCGCTTCCTGTAAAATTATAGTAGGAATGGTAATAACCTAGCAAAGAATGACTTTCTATATCTGTGTTTAGAAAATAAGGCTGAGAAGGCTTACTTGGGGGTAGCAGAGTGGTATTGAATTTAAGTGAAAAGCAAGAGGAGGAAGCGATGAGGTTGTCATGTACTTCTGGCTTCATTACTCTGAGGAAGTTCCTTTTCCTGAATGCATGCACTCAACTCCCTGAATGTTAATGAAAGTGGTGTGTGCCCAATGAGGGGAGAAGAGAGCTAAGATTAAAAACCAACATCAATGATGCACATTTAATGAACTGCTCTTACAGTTTCATGCACTACTTCTTTAAAATTCTGATTTTTTTTTTTTGAAGGTACATTAGCAGTGTCTATTTGGGGCATAGAAGAAGTTCAAAGTGAAGAAAACACTTGCTTGAAAATTAAACAGTGAATAGTTTCCAATGCAAACAAAAACTGCTGGTCTTGGAGGCCTATTTGAAAATTCATGATTTTGATGATTGTTAGAGAAGGTGGGCATGAGACTAACAATGGTTCTTCTGAGTCATTGTTATGTGCGTTGAGCATTTGCTCGTCCACATCTAAACTATACTATTGTGCTTTTTTGTTACATTCTTGGGTTTGGAGAGTGAATCAAGTATTCTAACTGGATGAGGTTTTAGTCAATTGTGAGATCATTTGTTTTCCCCTCCCCTGTCATTTTGGAAAATCCCATTCAAATGGCATCATCCAACATCAGCATAAGACCAAAAGTCCTGCTCCCATATATTATGATATTAACAGTAATTACCGCATTTCAAAAACTCTTTAATGGAGATACATCATTTGATCCCTTCTCAATAATTCAGTATATCATTGGGCCATCTTTTCTCACAGCATACCAACAGTGGGGCTAGGAACATCACTTCAGTTAAAATTATATTAGGCAAAGTTAGGAAAGTGAATAATGTATGCGAAACCCAATGATCAATATTTACATTACCTACTCTTCTAGATAATCTATGTCACTGTCCCTCCAATTACCACGGATATTTGAGAGATGAATATCATTATACTTACTCCACAAAATGATAAATCCCGGCTTCCATGAGGTGATGATTCTTTAAAGCACCTTTTTCCTAAAATATGATCTTGGATCACAGACATCAGAAATATCTGGGTTCTTTTAAGCTGTTGTTTCCTGGTCACCAATTCTGGGATTTTATTAAATAGATAAAGTGGTGGCTTAAATACTTTAAATTTCTTTTGGATAAGCTTGCAACTGGTAAGTAGACGTGTAAAGAAATAAACATTGATGAAATGTATAAGCATTACCGGGCACCAAAACTTGTTAATTTATATTTTCTGTGTGTATCAGAAAGACATCGATTGTGATGGAATTCCGGGCCACGTGTTTGCCTTACCAGTTGCTACATATGTAGCACATATGAAAATCTTAATTGTTACATAAACAATTTTTGCTATTGAAATGGTGCCAGGAAACAAATGTTTTAATATCAAATCTCAAACAATCAATCCTCCATGTGGAGTAAATTCTGTAAGAATAGCTCACTATTGGCTGCTAATAACACTTTTTACATCAGTTCTGTTAAAATCAAACATTCAAGGGCTACCACTGTGCATTTCTGTAATTTCATAGTAAACAGCAGAAAATGAAATAATTTTAGTTCTCATTACTTCACATTGTATTTTTTTACCTGAATTTCTTTTCAATTCTCACAATAAGGACAAGGAGAGGGAGAAAGAGAGCTTGAGATGAGAACAAGATAAAATTTCAAAATTTCACTTTGAGTGTATGTTCCATTTGGCCCATAAACCTCTGTGACTTAGCCTTTATGTCCAGTCAACTTGATCAGCCACCTAAGGACAGATGGAAGGAAAACCTTCCCTTAGTCTAATGCAGTCATTTAATGATTACCTAGTCCATTCAGTCCTAAGTGAAAATTTATTTTTATTTTATTCCTAATCACCTACCTTTCACTGATGAGGCAAGCAATTTGACTCTACCTGAACTCAGTATTGTGCTTCTACAGGAAAGTAATGAGATATACATGCCTCATATAAAACTTTCACAATAGAAAAAGAGATTTTAATTTTAAAAAAGCGCGTTCTTACCAACTTGCACCATGTTTATTTTCAGGAGTTATTAACAAGATTATATAAGTATCAACCTGAAATTGCTATGGTAGATGGTTATTTGATTTTGCATTCAGATCATATCTTTTATTTGTATTTGAAAGTATTTGAAGCATTTAGGATCTGGTTTATGAAGCACTTTTCTGTGACTGTTAAAAGTGGAGACCCATAATAATATAACCAAGCTCTTGAAATTGCTTTATGCTAATATTTTAACCTTATGGAACTATATTTTATCTTTCTCTCTTTTGAAATGGAGAGCCTCAAAGAGATGCATAACTTCACTTACTCATTCTTAGCAAAAGAGAATGAGATTACCACTACAGTGGAAGCTTTTAATACATTAAGGAGTTAGAAGAGTGGTAGTTTCTGTATCAAACACTAGGATTGTAACCACTCCTCCCCCCTTCCAGAATTTTTTCTATGTTGATGTTTTATAAGTGGTTTGCTTCACAGCACAGATGTTTTTATAGATCAGCACCTGCATATTTATGCTCGTTTTAATCTATATTTATATGACAGCCATCAATCTAAAAATCAAAGCTGTTTGAATCATAAATTGGGATGAACTCAATTAGCCACATCAAAAAAGTTTGATAGCAGAAGTGCTTCAGAAACTCTCAGACATGAAGACGGGAGAAATCATTGAGTCCTTATACACAGTGCCTGCATCTTAAGTAACAATTATCAGTTTTAAAACAAGAAATAGTAGATGTTGTAGAAATTACTAAAAAAAAAAAAAAAAAAAAAAAAAAGGCTACATTAGAGTACCTGTCCTAAATGTTTTTGTAAACCAATCAGGACTTCAAAGTCGACATGACACACTAAAAGGGGTTAGTCGTGGCTGGTGAATATAAATGAACATAAAAGATTTGATGTAGGAATGACTGAACTTGACCTAATAGACGGTGAGATAGAAGCTTGTCAATGAGATTTTAGCTGTAGAAGACTATGTATTGCATAAGCTTTACAGTTAACATGTATGACCAGAAAGTACAGGGATTTATAGAGGCAAACCCTACAACCAGGAAAAGAAAGAGAAATGTTGACATTATTCATTCAGTGTATTGCTCAATCAAAAACAAGGTAACACACTCGTTGGGAATTGAGCATTTGCATTGAACTTCCTGTGGTTATGTAGTTCCTGGGCCCACTGTTCTTCTCTTTCATGTTTTTTCATCTGTAAAGTGGAAATATGACTAGTCTAGCATAATGCGATGTTGTGAGGTTTAAATGAAATAACCCATATAAAATACATAGCATAGTGCCAGGCACGTAGTAAAATTTAAATGTTACCTCTGACTATCTTTATGAACTCTAGTTCCCTTTCAACTCTGGAATTTTTGAATTATAAAATTGGAAGATATTTTTTATTGTTTACCAATAAAGATGTATGTCGTGCCTTTAAAAATAAGACCATAAAAGATGGTGAATTAGAAATGAGATATAGGAAAGGAATGCCTTTCCCCCTAATGTTATGTGCTAGATGTTGATGTACCATAAATAAATAAATAAATAAATAAATAAATAAATAAATAAATAACTCAACCTCTCTAAATTAATTGACTATTTTATAAAGATATATCATCTTTCACCAAGGAGTCTGGATTAATACCAATGCATCACTTCTATTCATTCATTCATTCATTCATTCGTCCACTGAACAGTCCTTTATTTCATACTGACCACATCTCAGACCAATGCTAAGTGTTGAGAACACAAGGACTAAATCACACAAGATCTCTGACTTCAAGAAACCGGAGCTCTAATGGGGTGAAAAGATACGTCAAGAGAAGTTACAATGAAATGCCACAACAGATGTGCCATTGCAGGAGTAAACCCAAATGTAGGTGTTAATTCAAGAATTGGACTTGGATAAGCAGACAGGTAAGGAAGTGCATCTCTGAAGTGAGAACACATGACCGGAGGCTGGAGACGTGCCCGGGAGGCCAAGCTTGGGAATGGAGAGGAGCTTAGTGCGGTGAAACAGGGACATATCAGAAAGGAGCTTCAATGGCAAACCAATACATTTGAACGTCTGAAAATTGATAGGAACCAATGGGGGATTTTAAACTGGGAGTAAATGTGGGGCAGTGAGGAGAATAAGCTAGATGCTTATGCTATACCGCTGTAAAAGAGACCCACCAGGTGGTTGCAGTATTCTAGGTGAGAGGTAACGGGGCTAGAAATGCAGGAGGGGATTAAACCACACACATACACAAAATCTTTGACAGGGAGTCAGCAGTAGAATCTTCAGCCCACATAAATTTCACTGGAAGAGGTAGTACCTTGTGATTTAGTGATTATTGTACTATGAAATTGAAGTTACTGTATTTTTGGCATAAAACCATAAGTACAAAAGTTTGATAAAGATACTTAAAATTTGATTTACTTGTAAACTAGCCTATTACTTAATGAAGTTAGCTGAGAAACAAAAATGACTTTTTCCTTTTAGTCAAGGTTTTTTGAACCCATAGGTAATAGATGCCTGGATGTAAAATTTTCACATTTTGTTTTGTGCTCAGCTTTGCAGCCATGTATCTAAGATAGAAAACCAGGTGGTCATACTGCAATGTATTTTGTGGCACATTTTGATGGAAAATGACCCATGACTTGGGCTTATATGATCTTTACTCATAAATATATATGAGGATAATGCCTCGAAGCTCCTACTTAATGCATTTTATGAAAAATGTTCACATTCTGGGAAGTCTTTCATTCAGAGCGGCTGCCTGGAAACACTGATGATCTCTGAGGAGAAGCTGTGAACAGACATAGGCATTTTGTGAAATGATGCAGTTAGGCAACTAACAATCCAAAGCTCAATACAGTGGCATCATCTTGCTGTCAGAGGTGGGAACTGTCTCTGCCATTTCAGAACTTCGGAAAATTCTTTTATCTTTCTGAACAGATATTTTCTCATTATTAAAATGGGGGTGCTATTCCTATGTTGTTAAGTTGTGATGAAAGAAAAGCATGAAGTAACCTAAGTACAGTGACATTTCCTTCCCTTCACCCCTTCTCTACTCAATTACCACATTAAGGTTACCACAGCAAGGTTACTCTTGGTAGACCACCAATTAAGTAGGACACTGGTTTTCAATTATTTCAGGACTATACCAAAATGTTGACAATGCTGAACTTGAACTTGCATTTGAATTTTCTTTTTAAATTAGTAATATTCTTTATATCTCAGACATGAAGACAGGAGAAATCATTGAGTCCTTATACACAGTGGTGCATCTTAATATCATAAAGACTAGTTGAAGAAAGAACCCCAAATCATAATTCAGAGCCCTTGACATTGTTTGCCTGTAGTTATTTGGATTCACCTGATCATGACTGACCCCTTGTATCAAGGCAGAAGTGAGATGAGATGGGATAGAAAGAGCTTTTCTGGAGCAAGGGCTCTGGCTGTGGCCCGTCTGGCTGATGGACAAACATGGGACCCAAGGACTTCAAGCATCTCCACCCATAGCCCAAGTAGAAGGAAGCAACACAAGTTTATTGTCATAAAACAAGATCCGTGTGAGCAGCAAACACAACTTCAGGAAATGCCATGGTATCAATTTCTGTGGATGGAGGGCAGCATCAGGGCTGTGCACTTACAGCCAATACTGAGGAGAGGGTTCATTTGAGTAAAAATAGTAGGTTCAGGAGAAAGAGAGTCACATGCAGAACATAGGAGTTGTTTGATTCTTCATCAGGATACAACCTAAAGATTTCCTGATGGAAAAAGGGCCTGCAGCAAATTAGATAATTTGATAAAAACAAACAAACAAACAAACAAAAAACACATGTCACCTTCTTCATTTAGGACTAAAATATATACAGGAGTGGGCAAAAGTAGGTGTAGAGTTGTTCGTATGGAAAAAGACATGCAGGTTATAATTTTTACAATAGCTTTATTAACTCTGTGTTTTGTGTACTCACAACTATAACCTACTTTTGCCCATCCCTGTATAAATGTCACTATGAATTAGAAGGCAGCTATCTACAAGCCAGAAAGTGGGCTCTCACCAGAAATCAAAACTGCCAGCACCTTGAACTTGGACTTTCCAACTTCCAGAACAGTGAAAAATCAATGTTTGTTGTTTAAGCTACCCAGTCTATAGCATTTTGTTATAGTAATCTAACCAGACTAATGAAAACATTTTTACTAGAGAAAGCTCAAAGTCACAATAAATATCTTCAGTTTTTATAGTGAAAGATGTCTGTGCAATCAACATGCTGAGGGCTCCGGAGTCCCATAGGTCTTCACATGTTCCTTGTTCTAATTGTTGCTTCTCCTGATGACTGGCTGGCTATGAAGTTGGTTTATCAATCATGGTTCTTTGTTGTAAACAACAGGAGGCTACTGGATTAAAATAGCAAAAAATATGTTTATTCAGAAGATTTGGGGTAGCTGATCAAGGTTAGGCTCAAGGCCTTGGAATATTCCCTTAAAGTCTGCTACTCTGCTGTGAAGCCATTCCAGCTGCCACCAGATACTACTAGGTACTACGGTTAGCACTGCAGCCAACTAGGCAGTCTTTACTTCTGCATGAAGCTCAATCCTAAGCCATTGCTACCACCATCAGTGCCAGAGAGAAAAGGCAACCTCCCTTTTCTTTTCCTTTTTGTGTCACTAGTTCTGATTGGCAGAGCCTAACGTGCATGCTTGTGACTAGCTGCAAGGGAGGCTGTAAAAGTATTGAACATTCTTAGTACTCCTAGGGGGAGAAACTCTGTATACTCTACCAAGACTCAAAACATGGAGAATTCTTTAAAGAAAGAAAGGTGTTTAGTTGTCAGGACTCAAATTGCTTGACAAATGCCCACTAGGTTTGAGTGTCATCTCTCTCCTTGTCAACATTACACCTTCAGTGACTAAAAGTGTCATCTCAACAACTATTTACTAAACAAATGAATGTTTATAGAGAAAGCACATCAAGTTTAAATAATTTCAAATCGTAATTCAGAGAATTTTTATGTATACAGAGAACAAACTGGTGGTTGCTAGAGTTGGCAAGGAGGGGATGGGCAAAATGGGTGAAAGCTGTCAAAAGCTACAAACCTCTCATTATAAAATAAATAAGTCCTGAGGAGATAATGCACAGCATACTGACTATCCTATATAATAAGAGCCCAGTGACTGAAACAGTGGAATGACCAGAATGACCAGAGACCAAAACAATCATGGCCCCTTGCCCCGGCCAGCCCTGCCCCCCCAGCAGGGACCCCACCCTGATTGGGGGCATGGCTGGCCTGCAAACCACCCCCTGCCCTTTGCCCCCCAGCAGGGACCCCCACCCTGACCAGGTGCCCGCATCAGGACAGGCTGGCTAGCCCCCACCCATGCACTGGGCCTCTATCCTATATAATAAAAAGGGTAATATGCAAATTGACCCTAATGACGGAATGACCAGAACAACTGCTTGACCAGTCACTATGAGGCACACTGACCACTTCGTGGTCCTTTTCCCTGGCTGGCAGGCTCCGATCGCCCAGTGGCAAACAGGGAACCAGGGGTGGGTGGCGGGGGATGCGGGTGATGCCAGGCCAAGGCCCCCACCCCACTAGTCGCCTCACGTAAAGAGGGCAACCCACAGGGTGTGGGCAGGGCCGGCAAGTGGACGAGAATGGCTGACCTCTTGGTCCCTTCCCCTAGCCATCAGGCTCTGATTGCCCAATGACGAATGGGGTACTGGGGTGGGTGGTGGCAGGAGGTAGGGCTGATGAGTGGGTGGAACAGCTGACCTCTTGGTTCCTCCCCCTGGCTGGCAGGCTCCGATCACCGGATGGTAAATGGGGAGCCAGGGGTGGGTGGCAGTGGGGGGAGGACCCTAATCGCAGGACAGGCCTAGGGACTGTACCTGTGCACGAATTTTGTGCACCAGACCTCTAGTAGTTAATAATACTATATTGTATATTTGTAAGTTACCTAGAGAGTAGATCTTGAAAGTTCTCATCATAATTGTGGTGATGATTTCACTATATATATACACATATTGAATCATGTTATATACCTAAACTAATGTACTAACATATGTCAACTATCCTATATAATAAAAGGCTAATATGCAAATAGACCAAATGGTGGAACAACTGAACAACCGGTTGCTATGATGTGCGCTGACCACCAGGGGGTGCACGCGGAACATGGTAGGCATCCGCAGCAGGCAGCAAAGCTCAGAACATGGTGGGTGTCGGCCACGGTGGGATGGTGGAGCAGGTGAGCGGGTGTGCCAGAGCAAGGTGGGGTGCCAGTCGCTGTCATGGGGTGAGCCTCTGGTGGTTACTGAAAATTCTTTGCTCCTGCATGCCACGGTCCTGCCCAGTGCTCGCACCCACTCTTAGCACCTGGTGCTGGTCCTGATGGCTCAGCACTGACAGTGGGTGCAAGCAGTGGCTCCAACGCTGGCAGCAGGTGCGAGTGGCAGTTGCTAGTCCCGATTGCCCCTCAGGACTTAACCACCTCCCCCTGCTCCTGAGGGGTGGTCAGGGCAGCAGCTGCCATTCACACCTGCTGCAGGTGATGGCCCCACTCGCACCCGCTGCAGGCACTGGAGCCACTGTTGCACCCACTGCCAGCGCTGACACTGCTCGCACCCACAGCCAGCGCTGAAGCTGCCACTTGCAACTGCTGATGGTGCCAGCCCCGCTCGCACCTGCTGCTGGCACCGGCAGCAATAGCTCCACACTGTCAGTGGGTGCGAGCAGGGCCGGCATCATCAGCACGTGGGAGCAGCTGCAGCAGGATGGTGCTGCAGGCAGACAGAGATTGGGGGGCCATAGCGGGAGGGGCTGGGCGGGGGCAAGGAGGATGGGCTGAGACCTGCCCCTGTGCCAACTGCAGCCTTGAGACCCACAGTTCCTTTCAAGGTGCACGAATTCATGCACTGGGCCCCTAGTAACTCAACAACAACAAAAAAGAATGGAACGTTTTATACAAACTCAGATGTTCTATTTTTTTATGCTGTGAGATTTCTGGTTAGAAATTAAAATAGATGACTTTAAAGGATCTTTATTAGCCAAGACTATCATTAGACAGAACCCCTCTTCTCACTCTTGTTTACTTGTCACTAGCTGTAGCTGAACTGCTTAGCTAATTCTTGGCAATCCTTTAAGCCTCTGGTTTACTTGCTGTCTTCCAGCGAGGCTTCATGCCTAGTTGATATCCTGCCCACTAGGCCAGTGGTGGCGAACCTTTTGAGCTCGGCGTGTCAGCATTTTGAAAAACCCTTACTTAACTCTGGTGCCGTGTCACATATAGAAATTTTTTGATATTTGCAACCATAGTAAAACAAAGACATATTTTTGATATTTATTTTATATATTTAAATGCCATTTAACAAAGAAAAATCAACCAGAAAAATGAGTTCACGTGTCACCTCTGACACACGTGTCATAGGTTCACCATCACTGCACTAGACTATAATCTCCTTGAGGTCAGGAATGGTGCATCTGGCTTGCTGTTGTAGTTGGCACCCAGCACAATTCCTGGTGCTTACTATGCATTCAGTGCATGTTTGTTGAGCAGATGCATAAAATAATTTTCTATAGGCACCACCCTACTGATAACAAATTGAAGAAATGATGAAATTTATTGTTATTATAGACATTCATGTGGTATAGGGCAGATCTAACTTTCCATTATGTGGTTTGGTTTCTGAAAAGTTATTTATTTAAATCTCTTGTAGAATTAGAGTCACACACAACCCATTATATAAATATATTCATACCATCTCAGAGAGCCATAGGATGACAAAGAACATATAATGGTTGTCAATTTTCCTTTAAAAAAAAACACCCGATCATAAGCATCTGTTTCTCATATTGTTCATTTCATGAGCAATGCAGCAACTCTGCATTTAAATAGGAAAATTGGGTGAATTCTAAAATCAGAACCTAACATATTTTGAATCATTATTTGGTAAGTCACCCAGAAAGAGCCTTAAGGACACATCTCTATTCCTGTGTGTCACCCTGGGCCTGCAAATAAGGATTCCAGGACGCTAGTGATGGCAATATAAACGTGGCTTTGGTTTGTTTTGGATGATTTAGAGGGAGTGGTAGAGAAGGTAGAACATGAACAATTGAAATTAACCACATTCTTAAATCTTTTCTTCTGGCATCGTTGTTGCCCTGTATCTGTGACTTCATGCGATTTTCCTCTTTCCACATTTCTTAGCCTGGCACCATGCTCTCCTTTATGACATCAGCACTAGTCCTACATCTGCTGATGACGTGCATTCACATTGACCTCTGCCTCTACATGCTCTTTGGTCATCTTTTCCATTTTCTTTTACTATCCCAAGTAATTATTCACATGTCGTTGGCTTATGGTTATGGATGGCCATGCCCGCTGGCTATGCAGCACCCTCACGTTGGCATTCCTCTGGTCGTTGGCATCTGTGGATGGAGCGCTCGTGCTCATGGTCCTCGCGGCTCTCTGCCGGCCCCATGCTGCAGGAAGCTGCTCTCAGCAAGCTGCCCAGCTAGAGAGGAAGTAATGAATCATTTGCTGAAGAGTAAAAATCTAAATCTTAATGTGTCAGCCTTCACAGCAGTGCTTGCATTTTCTTCTGGGAATGATTATTTTGGGGGGACAGGGAAAGGAGTAGAAAAAAGAACGATAGTATTTAAGGTCTAAAATGCAGGATAGTAAAGATTTTGGGAACAAATATAGTTTCCTGATGTGTAGAAGGCCTAGTCTAAGCTGATTTCTAGTTTTGGACCATCCATGAATTTCTTTGATGATCCAATACAAAAAAAAAAAAAGAGTAAACATTTCAAAAAGATTGACTTGTTGTGTTTGAGGGACTGGGCAGCCATTATCACATTGTGCATATGGCTACAGCTTGAGTTGCTTCTTGGGAATTTTGAATTTAATTAAACAGGAATAAAATAAAGCTAAAAGGTCTTTATTTCTCCCCTTTTTCATCATCATAATAAAAATTGATCTAGCAAAACATGCATAAAAAACTTACAATTAAAAGATATATGTCAAATTTCCAAATTCTAACTTAGCATTAAAATATTTTCTCTTCTTTTCTTTTTTCTTTCCCATTGAAAAGAGTTATTGAAAACTAAACACAAACTATCCACTCCCACAGCTCATACAACGTGCATGTAAATAGAGAATATAGGTCATCTTTCGACTTACAGATTCACCAAGTACATGATAAACTTTTAATGACTTCAACACTAGGGAGGAAATGTATTACCTACAATACATGGGTGTCATTGGAAAAAAAATCCATTTTGCTTCCTAGACCAGTCGTATTATTTGCAACGTTGTTATGCTTTTTCATAAACTGAAGAACATAGCTCGTCTGAAGCTTGTTACGGATGCAAGTAAACATTTTTTTAAACACAGAATATAGCTAACTGTGTGAGGTGCATGCAGGATGAAGCCTAGAAAAGAAAATCACTCATTAGGAGGGTCACTGGTTACTGCAGCAAGAATCAAGAGAGCGTTAGCCATCACATTTTATGGCCACGAATGGAGGATAAACACGAAGACCATGGTGCACTCTTGTAAATGGTATGCCTTGTAAATGTCAGCGAGGACTTATTTAACACTAAAAGGTTATAAGAATTTGCGATGGGAGTTTTAAAATTCAACCAAGGCAGCTGAAGGTTACCTAAGGAAAGGGCAGCTATTTATAGCATAGCAGGCACACACACAGGTAATGTACAATATGAATGGACAAAAAAAGAAGCAAACTTAGTTCTAATTGGAGGGCTGCATTATATTTGGTATTCTAGAAAGCACAGGTATTGAAGGCCGTGAGTTTGGCATTATGAATATTTTATCGTGTACCTTGCTTTATATTCACAGAAAGTTTGAGCTAAATATAATCAGTGTATAGGTAGAGGCAGATTGCAAAGAGCAGCCTGATAGATAAATGCAGTGGAGAATACACCCTTCGGATGCATTGCAATCTCTTTCTGGGAAGCTGGCTCAAAGTTTAGAGTTGCAACATTTAGCTGCACACAGTGCTCATCTCCCCACCCAACCATGTTAAATAGGGCCTTATTGGTCTGGGTGTCGTGCTGCAAACATAATCAGGAAGGCTTTTGGGAGTTTTCAGAGCCACATCTTTATATCTGCAGAGTTTCTTGGAGGACAGTCGGGACATTCTGACCTGAGCGGAGAATCAACACAGTGTAACAGGGGCCATGGACGGCATGGATGGCAAAGAACAGACCTGAGAGATGGTCTGGCCACTTTCAAAGCAAAATTCTCTTTGAAGGGACTAGTTTTAGTTTCTCTCCATGGATTTACTTCAAGTTGAAAAGAAGAGAGCAACTCCATGGAGAAGATAAGCATTGTGTTCTGAATAGGCTGTCATAGTTAAAAATGCAATATCACAACTTTTACAGTACAAGTTTAATGAGGACTTTTCAACAGAAATAAAGCCTGGGATACTTTGTTTTTTTTTATTATTTGTATTTTCCAATTACAGTTTACTTGCACTTTTATTTTGTTTTGGTTTCAGGTGTACAGCATGGTGGTTAGACTTTACAAAGTGTTCCCCCGATACACCCAGTACCCACATAAGCCAGGCATACTTTGTACTTCAAAACAAATTCGTTCTAGTATCCAGGCCTCTTTAGTGGTCATAAAGAAAAGAAAGAGGAACTAACATGCATGTTGTCCCTTCAGCCCCTAAGAAGTTCAGTGCTTCATAAGCTTCCCAATACCTCACAAAATTAGCAGAGCAACTTGCTGGAGGCTTTCAGGGGGCTCTGTTTCCTGGCTTTTTCTAGCTCCTAGCAGCTGCCTGCCTTCCTTGGCTCCTGGCCCAGCATATCATTCTGACCTCTGCTTTCATCATTGCAAATTCTCTGAATTTGACTCTCCTGCCTACTGTTAGACAGAAGGACTCTTGTGACTACATCAGGCTCACACAGATAATCAAGGATACTTTTCCCATCTCAAGATTCTTAAATTTGGCACTCTTTCTCTCCCTAGAGCACACTCCACACCTTTCCCTCTTTCTTTCTCCCCCGCACTTTCTGTCTTTCTTTATCCTGAGCTCCAAGGGCCCTTCTTTTGCCTTTGTTACTTGTTTCCTGGGCCCACGCAGCCCAGCTGGCTCACTTCTTCCATGGATTACTTCTTATACTGCTGTGATTTTTTAAATGCACTTTCACTTGTAAATGGAGAAAGAAAGAAAGAAAGAAAGAAAGAAAGAAAGAAAGAAAGAAAGAAAGAAAGAAAGAAAGAAAGAAAGAAAGGTCATTAGATTCATCACATCTGCAAAGTCCCCTTTTCTATGGAGGGTAACATATTCACAGATTGAACACTATAATGTGGACATCTTGAGGACCATTATTTTCCTGACCACACATGAATATTATAGAAATGTTATATCATCTCTGGCCCTATTCTATATCTACTAGTTTACCTTTATTATCTATTACTTTGAAACTCCTGTTTCAAGACTGGAAACGAGGGGAGGTGGCCAACTCGATTACGGAATATTCAGGGAACATGAATGACATCATTTAACTAAGGTCTTCCAATTCCATCCACACAAACCTCTCCTCAACATATCTACCAGAAAGCAAAATCGATTTCAGTATAAAAGGATTCGATGTTAATTTCCTTTTCTGCTCTATTCCAACGTGCTTGTGTCTTGCAATGGTGCCAGTGAGCTGTGAAAAGATGGATTGTTAGGCAACATTTCTGAGAGAGGAAAGGAAGTGGGGGAATTGATTCACATGCAGGATAATAAAACGATGATTACTAAGGAGAATATCTCCTACTTAAGGAACAATGGGATTGTAATTATTGAATTGTTCCTACATAGAAAGACCATCCAGCGGAATTACAGGGACCATGGCAGGACGGGGCCTTTTTGCCATCCTGCCGACCATCTGACATTGGCATGACCATTTTCTATTATCCTGTGTATACTGACATTTTACAGTAATGAAATGCTAAGTACTCATATCCGTGCCTTCAGGGCAGCTAAACCAACGATGTAATGCAATTTACCTACTTAAAGCTGGTTCTGCGAAAGAAATAAATCACTACATAAACCTGTACTTCCCAAATTTTATATTCTAGTGAAAATTATTTTATATATCTACTTTTAGTTTATGAAAATAGTTCCCATTTTGTATTAAAACAACCAATTTTGACACTTAACAGTTCTGACCTGAGTTGCAAAGCCACCTCCAGATATTTAAGTAATTTTTACTGGGGCTCTGGTTAATGAGCGTAGTTTCTCTCCTTCTGTAAAGGCCGCTTCTTTTACGTGTGCTCTGGGTCCCAACCCCTTTCATTGTCATGCCTGTTTTTTTTCTTTATTGATTAAGGTGTTACATATGTGTCCTTATTCCCCCATTTCCCCTCCACCCTCCCACTCATGCCCTCACCGCACCACCCCCCCCTCCCGGTGTCTGTGTCCATTGGTTATGCTTATATACATGCATACAAGTCCTTTGGTTGCTCTCCCCCCCTTACCCCCACTCTCCCCTACCTTCCCTCTGAGGTTTGGCATTGTCATGTCTTGATCCTGCATCCTTAAATCCTTCCTCTCTGCAGGATCATTTTCTTTAGCAGAGAAATGCCCTGTAGTATCACCAATATTAAAACCAACACTAAATTAAAAGCAAACAAAACTTCCCTTGATACCTATCTTCTCGATGCAATTTCTCTCCACTCCTCAGACCTCGTTCATTTTTCAAGGGCTGTCTATACCCACTTAATTTACTTCTTTGACCAATACAGTCTTTTTTTGAGGCTGGTAGTATATATGTTAGGCAAAAAGAAAACACATAGAGAATAATATAATGAGCTCTCATTATATTGGATTCTCATGTAGTTTGTACCTAATGTGGTCAAATCTTAACATTTTGAAAAATAAGCTTCATAACTCTTTTTTTCCCTTTTATGAATGTTTACTATCTAAATATGGCTTAGTTTCTTCTTATAAAACATGACTTGAGTGTTACATTTGTTGAATTTCAATTTAATAAGGCAATCCTTATAATTGAAAACAAAAAGAAAAATTAATACAAATATGCTTTTATCTGCCTACTTGCAAAAAATAATGGAACTCTACTAGAGAGCTGTTTGATATTACTTTTTATCTTTCAAACATTTTCTCTTAATACTAAAAAAATATACAAATAATTTATATAAAACTAAATGCTGGTTACAGTGTATATAAGCACAATTCAGCATATGCAAAATTAATCTCACACCCTGATTAGTTACTGAAAACCATTAAGAAAAGTTCTTCACTGGCAACAGTGTTCAATGCTTCACATTAAGTGAATATTAATGTGTTTTTTATATTCTCTTAGCTCTTAAGTGCTTCATGCCTTTTAAAAGTTAAATAATTCTACAGAGACAACCCCTTTTTATACTTCCCAAATCCCATTCCACTCCTCCCTTACCAAGGTATCAAGGCTGCTCTGCATTGCTATCTATGACTTATCTTCTTTCTAACCAGCTTTCTCTTTTCAATCCTACCTGACTTCTCTACTCAGATGTCTCACTCTTGTCAGGTTAAAGATAACAGAAATTGGACTCCTAGCCCTTATAACTTGCTTCTCTTTTTGTCATATCAAAGCCAATGTTATCATGATCCACCTAGTTGTTTAAGGCCAGAACACGAGTATCTGTCTTGACTCTACACTTCTGCTTCTCCCTACGTTTAGTCTATGACAGTTGTTATGGATTCCATCTTCCAAGCATACATGCTGGCTCCTGGTCTGTGTGCCTTCCCATTGCTCTGCTGTCCATTGAAGGTGGCTGGTTCCTGCAGTCTCAGTTCTCCAGGCTCCTGTGTAAGCTGCCTTCTAGCTGGACTTTGTCGATGGGAAGCACCGTGGGGTGAGTGACAGTGGGAGAGACCTGTAAGCCTCCTGCTTTGGGCTGCATCCCCTGCAAGAGCTTCATCTCCTCCCTGGCTGCAACCCCTTCTGAACTGGCCCATGGTTCCCACGTCCACCTGATGACACAGCCTTGGATTCTGCTAACATTATATCCTCCCTTAAGCCCTCCAACCTTGGGAGGTAGTGGCTGCCTGATGGTGTTAATCCCTGAAGTATCCCACCACCGACTTCTGTTTAGCTTCTCATCAATGCCATTGGAGGGATAACCAACTCCTTGCATTAAATTGAAAATGCTCGAGGATAGCTCATGATTTTGACCACACTGGCTGACATTTTTCTTACATCTGAGACAGGATGTGATTTGTCTTTGGGTTGCCTATGCTGTGTGCCTTGCTTTTTTCATCCCTCATTTTAAGATACTTGGAGTGAATTCTGCTTTTCTGATTAGACCCTGACTGACACAATATATTTTTCCTCTGCCATGGAGCCTTCTAATTTGTATTTGTGCTTTCCTTCTTAATTTCATAATCCATTCTTTTTACAGTAAGGCAGAAGATAGCATTGGCTAGTGTAAACCCTGTATCGGCGTTCTCTGCACTTAGAATGATAGACAACTTTTCAACCTCAGCCTGCACTACCCTTTCCTCCTGCCCCCTCAGTACTTCTACTGAAAATGACCAAGCCCTCTGTACTTCAGCTTTGGTACATGCTGTTCCACTGCTTAAAATGCTGTTCCCTCTGTTTAAAATGCTGTTTCCCACCCTGACTCCTAGCTGAGGGTATTTCATTCTTCAGAATTTAGTTTAAATCACCTCCTCACAGATCTTCTCTAATAACGTATACCAAAGTATATTAACTTGTTACTGGCCTTTGGAGAAACTACTTTTTGTTTTTTGTTAATTCCTTGGATGTTAGCACTGTTTGCATGTATTTAGTCACTTATGAGTTTACTAGTTCAGTGATTTTCTCCACTTTCCTCCACAGGTTGGAGGCTCCATGAATCTGGACTCATGATATATCTGTCCACCATCGTGTCCTTGTTGCACCCAATAGCATCTGACACAGACAAAATGACCCATAAGTAGCCTATCTAATAAAGAGGGAATATGCTAATTGACCCTCATGCTGTGGCAAAGATGGCAGTGCCCACAGCCAATAAGGAGGGAATATGCTAATTGACTGCCCCGCCCTCAAAGATGGAGGTGCCCAAAGCCAATAAGGAGGGAATATGCTAATTGACTGCCCCACCCTCAAAGATGATGGTGCCCACAGCCACAGATGGCGATGCCCAATCCCCTCAGCCCTGCTGGGTGGCAGACATGTGGCAAGGCTGGGCCTGCCCCCAGGTGGGCCTGGCTGCTCCACACGCCTGCCTCCAGAGTCCCCCATTCCCCTCAGCCCTCCAGCCACCCAGGGCCGCCCAAGGCTCAGGTAACGAGGGCCGGCCGAGGTTTGCGCTGCTGGCAGTGGCAGCAGCAGAGGTGTGATGGGGTGTCTCCTTCCCCCGATTGCCGGGTCACCTCCTGCTCCTGAGGGCTCCCAGACTGTGAGAGGGGGTAGGCCGGGCTGAGGGACCCCCCCCCCTCCAGTGCATGAATTTTCATGCACCAGGCCTCTAGTTTGTGAATATATGTTAAACTCATAAAAGGGGGATCCTTAGAGTTTATTTTCCAACTACATTGATAACTAGACTTGAGATTAAACATGCTGGAGAATGGCTCAAGATTTTGCCTGTATTGGTTGGCATTTTTCGCACAGACCCATGCCAGGTTTTGGCTCCTCTCCGCCTTGCCTCTGCTGTGCGCTCTGCTTTTGCTGGGGCGCTTCTCATGGCCTCTCTGCATTGGATCTGGACAGAAAGCGAAAGAACGCCAGACAAAATCTGGAGCTAACTCTCTTTGAACATAAAGGGATTTTTCTGAATGGAAAAACGTCTCTTTTCAATAAATCACCAGGAAAGCATATTTTCCTTGCCTGTGTGCACGATTCTTCTTCGCAGCAGTCTCTCCTAAAAATAGTCACCGACTGCGGGGGAAAGTGAGTGCTGCGGCCGGTGGCCGCTGATGCAGAGCAGAGGGCTGTGTGCAGAGGCGGGCCGGTGCGGGTGGGCTCTGAAGAAGGAACGAACCATCGGCGGGCTGCACATGCAACGGCATCCCACTTAAACCTAGATGCCTGAAATGCCACCTTGAGGAGTCATGTATCGTTTAACTTTTGCAGATATCCTTCCTTAAAGATGAAAGACCAAACCTTCCAGGGTCTATAATTACCTACCTTTCTGTTTGAACAATGTCTTGTTGCCTAGGAACTGGGGTGGCAGATCTGCCATAAATACATCTTCGAATCATCTTTTCTTTCTGGATCAATTCTCCCTCCTCCCCACGCCAGACACACACACACACACACACACACACACACACGCACACGCACACGCACATGCACACACTGCTTCTATTGTTATGAAGGTTCATTAGACTACCTGCCCTATTTGGTACTTGTTTGTCTCCAATATGTACAAACTGTATATGCCCAATTAAGCATGAATAACATGCTCTAGTTTCCACTTTTCTTTCCATTTCTTATCTGATAGAACTTGGCTCCTGTGGAAAACATCTATTTATGTATCCAGAAAGAATACGGTTGAAGGGTGATTTATCTAGCATTCTCTGAGCTGAAGCCCTTCTGATAATTTTTTCACACATAGTGCAATGAAAACTAATGTTTATAATGATGCTATTAAACAGATAACCCTGAGTCATCACAAAATTAGCCAATTAATCCCATAATTCTATGCACCAGAGAATGGAGCCTCTGAGAGTTTATCTGCCCCCAAGCCCACGGTAAACCACAGGCCTGGGACTGGAGTTTGAGGTTTCTGACTCCCTTTCCAAGGTGTTCATGATTCACTCCTTGCCTGAAATTTCCTTCCCGCCACTAATGCTGTCTCTTCGCAATTATTCTCTTATTAATCTCTCAATTCGAGCCGAAAGTTACCTCTGTGGTGTTTGAATGCCAAAAGCATTACCATATGGAGGGCTTTTATCTTGATACTTAGTCACAGGGATGGCTCATTTAATAAACTCAGACGACACATCCCTTTCAAAACTTCTGTATACTCACAACCATCGGTTTTGAACATTATTTTTCTTTTATTAAACCTTTGATTATGTTATGTTCGCCTGCAAACAGAATATACAGAAGCCCCTGTAAATGAGGTAGGTAATAATCACACAGACACTCGGCAGTCACCATGTAAGAACTAGCGCAGGGCCTATTCAGTGACGCCACTTCTGTGTTCCTTTGTGTTCCCCCTCCCTCTTAATGTTAAGCATCTTTTTCACTCTCGAGTCTCTGAAAATTCCTAATCTCTATAGGGTCCATGGTAATCCTGTTCAGTGCAATTAAACAGGAAAACTTTCCTTTATCATACTGCATTCATGAGTTAGTTTATTCATTGAAACTATCATTCAGTCAACCCTTAATGAATACTGATGCTCTACCAGGTACTGCGCCAGGAGATAAGGAGTGATATTATACTACATTAAGTAATAGAATTTTATGCATTACAGGATTGGGTGTGTGTGTGTGTGTGTGTGTGTGTGTGTGTGTGTGTGTGTGTATTATCTGTTTATCTTTCTCAAGATATATTAACTATTACCAAAGGCTATAATATACAACAGGACATTATAGGTTTCTTTGGCCTTTAAATAGTAACAATGTTCACCAATTATTGAACATTAATCACAGTGCGCTCTAAGCACTCTGTGATTACTATCTCTTTTAATCCCTAGGATAACCTTATGAAATGGTGTATTATTTGGGGTATGTGAATTGTTCTAGCAAGCAAATCTCAGTGACTTAACAAAGGGAAGTTTATTACTTGCTCATTTCACAATCCCTTCAAGCAGGGATTCCAAAGACAGGGAATCTAGTCTTTTTCAAGCTAGTATCTCTACCATCAGCATCCCTACCCCCAGCCTCCACTTTCTCTGCTGGGTCTTTTGCAGCTGGACAACCAGTAAAGAGAACACATGAAGAGGCTTGTGAGACCAGCTTGGAAATGGCACACACCCATTCTTCTCACCAAAATTAGCAACAATATCAATTGGATTGAAGGGGATCTGGGAAATAAAGTCTAGATGTGTGCCCACCAAAAGTGAAAATGTTTGGAAAACTCATAGTATTTTCCCTGCCACAATTAGGAGTTATTGTTATTCTCAGCGTATAAGTGAGAAAGGCAAGGATTCAGGAGATAAAATGACTTGCTTGTGGTAGGCAACTTGTGGAGATGAGAGGCTAACGCTGAGTTCATGCCCTTACTTACTGCATAATACTGTCTCCTAGCTAAACCTTGAACGAACTGATGTTAATTACACCAGTGGACTTCTATGTTGTAACCGTGTAGCAAATGAGAAAAACACAAATGGCTTTCTTTTCTTTTTTTTTTTAGTAATTGACTGGTTGCCTATGTATTTTTCTTAAAAAATAAAATGGCATACCTATCTCTTGCCTTTTTTTATCTTTTGAGTCATTGATTTCCAAGCAAATGATTTAGACTTCATAAATCAGATGGAAACTAATTATTTGTTTTCAACTACATCAGTTGTAATTAATTATTGGGCAACTTGAGCATTTTCTGATTTTGTTTTGTGGAATTTAGAGTCAGAGTTAAATATAACCTCCCTTAATGATGACTAAATTAAAAGAAATTATGGTTGTCTCATCACTATAGATAATTGGGCCATCTATATGAGGTGCTTCCAATTTTGAATTAATTCATTTAATACTTTTTAAATAAACTATGTTGATGCTTTACAACAACATAGGACTAACTAAATTACTAGATTAAAAATGTTATTTCTTCATTTTCATGACAGTGACATACACTTTCCCCTAAACCCTGTCTCAGTTTCTGTTATGTGCCTGTGGTCCTCTAGACTGTGCAGGAAGCTGGGTCATTCTCCTGTCTCACACCCAAGGTCTGGGGAACACGAGAGGGGGGTTGAAAGCCCTGGGACTAGCATCCAGGAGTTCAGCATTAGAACCAGGACCAGCAAGAAACTGCAACAATGCTTTCCAGCACCAGGTGGCGCCCTGGCACCCAGTCTCCATTCAAGGGAATGCCACCCATTCCTGTGCTGAGGTATTAGCTGTGTTCCCCCTTCATTGGTGTGCACCTCTAGCTGTCAGTTGGCTACACTCACCCATCAAACAGAAGTGATGCCTATTTGTGGTCTGAGGCAGTGTTCAGACTTAGATAGGGCTAATGGTTACAAGAGAATTCATAATCCTGCAGAAGCAGAAGATGGAGACAACAACCCCTGGGTGATATGTTGATGTTGTAGAAAACAAATCCTCAATATATGTGCCTTGAGTGACTTACAGATGTCCCAGCACCCCCTCCCAGCTCAGACAGTGGTGTTGCTCCCTCTGACCCCCCCCCCCCGCCCCCCATACATCCAATAGAACCCTTGCTCCAAATTCTCTTTAGGGTGCTGGTTGCCCTTCTGAAGATGCTTTTGATATTAAATTTGGTAAGATTTCCTCAGGAGACACCCAGCATGATTTGCCCCACCCCACAAAATGTGGCTTATGCAGTCGCCATCCTTCCCTGTGTTGTGGGAAACATGCAAACGATACATTGGGTTGGCATGCCCCTTCTTGTGACCTACTGCTGGTCCATAATATCAAAGCCCAGTGCTAGGCTTCATGGAAGAAGCCATCATCTCCCACTGAAATTGATCATTTCCTTTTTTAGGCAAGGGACTAGGTCAGCTATTAAGCATGTTCAAGACACATTATCATTTATTTTCATATAATCAACATCAACTCAGGTGAAATTAGTCCTCTTTAAAGACCTTTGGTTTGGAAGGAGTTTCATTTTCTTCTTTTTTCCCCCAATCTTTATTGTTGAAAGTATTACATAGACCCCCTTTTTCTCCCTGTTAACCTCTTCCAGCCCGCTCCTGCCACCCCCGCCCCCCCCCCCCGGGCTCTCATCACCCAACTGTCCGTGTCCACAGGTTATGCATGTATACATACAAGTTCATTGGTTGATCTCTTCCTACCCACCCTCCCCTGCCTTCTCTCTGAGATTCAATAGTCTGTTCATGCTTCTATGTCTCTGTGGAAGGGGTTTTATTGTTTTTGTTACATATAATACCTGGTCTTTGAAAGGTAATCTGTAAACAAATACAATAATGAGAATTGGTTTGGATTAATGTCATTGTGAAAATTTAGGTTTAAGAAGACACGTGCATATAGTAGGTTCCTTCTGAGTTGAGTAGAGTGCAACAGAAAATCCAGGTTCATGTTGCTTACAGCTGCTGCATTTTGCAAGTCTATCCATTTCAAATTGTAGGCTTACATAAATCTATCACTTGGTACATTAAGTAGCTCAGAATTACTCACAGTTTGGCTATTAACCCCTTTTTTTTTAATGCAACTTGTGTTTTAGAAAATGATACTCCAGTATAACTTATGGAATTTTATCTAAAATTAAGATTTCTAAAACATGATATTCTCTTTTATCTCAGCTTTAGAGTCCTTCCCCAAACAGTAAAAATGCCTGCATAAACATAAAATATTGCTAACAGACTTAGTAGTCACTGATTATGGGTTGAATGCGCCACCTTGTGGTTAGGTAAGAAAGTTCATGTTTTAGCTTGTAATTTAATATAAAATTCGTCTTCTTTTGTCCTTTTGTATTAGAAGGACAGCTGCTGATGGTGAAATTATCCATAAGGTGTATATAGATCCAAGAAGGTGCCATGATATGATGGTTGCAGAAGCCATATTTGGAGGTATGCAGTAGACTCAGCAAATGACACTGGATGCCACCTGGTAAAACATGGCCAAATCGAACACCAGGTTGTAGGCTGAAAGCTTTACCTCTGTTCAGAGACCTTTCCTAAGTCATTCTACATAGTAAATTAATATAACTAATACCAGCACATACAGTCAAGAAAAAAAAAAAAAGGAGTGTGTGTGTGTGTGTGCGCGCAGATGGGGCAGAGGTGGAGGACAAGAAATTACAACCCTGAAGATAGAAGTAATTTAGCCATAAAGGCATGGTTCACAGCCTCTACTTCCAGAATACCCCCTGCTTGCTTACAAACCATAAACCCTGTCTCTTGGAGAAGCAGGAAGGAGGGCAGGCCCCCTTGATACCTAATGAAAAGTTCCAGCCTCATCAGCTCCCTCCAGAAGCGGGTCATCTCCCCCCCCCACCCCCCCGCCCCTTCCAAGAATTATTTCTCCTTTTCAGCAGTGCGTTTTATAGCCACAGCACATCTCAGCTAATATTTGTTGCCTTCAACATTATCTGCTTTATTATTTTCTATCTTTAGTAAAAATAGCTTCTGACAACAAAGTGAGGACAGCAGTCTTCCTGATTCAAGGAGGGAGGCTTGCGGTGTGTTCATATCTCAGTGTCTTTCTGTCTTTTCCTTAACAATGTGAGACTTAGAAGGAAGCCCCAAGCCTGGAGCCTCTCCCCTTCCCTTCTTCACAAGGAGGGACTGCTGAGGCCTGATTCCCGCATGGGAACAGACATTCCTACAGCCCAGTTTGACCTCGTTAGCACTGGAGAAGAAAGAAATGTTTTTTACTAAATGTATTTGCCTGTAATATTATACAAACCTGATGTTTAACACAATGCCACCTATATAGACTATGAGATTGAGAAGATTATGACAGTTGGCAGTCTGGTTGGGAGATTGGAAAGTGGAGGTGGTTACAAATATATAGCATTTTTGGAGCCTTAACCATGTGCCCAGTGATTTTTAAATAGCTTTCCAAATGGGAGCTCTCTTAATAATCACAGCTCTATAAAATGGGACTACTAATGCTCCCATTTAACAGGTGAGGAAACTGAGGTACGGGGTCATAGTAAAACATGCCTAAAGTCATCCAGCAGAAAGTGATAGAGTCAGGATTTAAACCCAATGTTCTTCTGCCTCCAGCATCCACGCTCTTCATCTTTTTGTGTAACAGCATAAAATCAACATCGCTCCAAACTGCTATTAACTCAACAAATGTTTGTGAACTCGGACTGAGAGTCCAGCCCTGCGACGAGCACTGAGGGTGCAGAGATGGATGACCCAGGCCCCAGTGGGCAAGTCTCTAATGAGTCTTTCTCCACCTTTGAACAGAGCCATGAGAAACTTCCAGAACCACAGCTTTCGCCCACCTCGCAGTTCCAACAAATGGTGTCTAGACACCACATACCTCTGAGTGGCTGCCTTGCCAGCAATGAGGTCACAGGGCACAGCAGTCACCAGCACAGAGGCTGTGCTGGCAGTGGCCTGGCCTGCTAATTGGGACAGGTGCAGAGGGTGATGACAGAAGGCCACCCACGGAGCTCTGGCACCCAGAGCAAAGGCATGAAGAGCAGGAAGAAGAACTCAGACGGGGCCTAGACTCCAGCTCAGGCGATCATGGCTGGGAAAAAGCACACGTAGGCCAGGGGCCATCCTGGGATGTACCAAGAAGAAAAAGTTGGTCATTTTTAGACTGGGGATTCCCCAATCTCTATGCAAACTAGAGAGCCTCAGGAGATGTTTCCACATATATAGCCACAAACTGGCCAAAACAAAACGATCTCACAACACACACACACACACACACACACACACACACACACACACACACAATCAGTATCATGGCAGAACTGTGGTTCTTTCTAGGGAGTAGAGGAAGATCCTGTTTCAGGGAAGACTTGTAAAAAATGTTATTACATTTTTTGGGGTGACATTGGTAAATAAAATGACAAGTACACACTTCTGTTATCATCATCTGTATATTGTATTGTGTGTTCACCACCCAAAATCAAGTCTCCTTCCATCACCAGCTACCCTACTACCTCTCCCCCAAACTCCCTCCCTCCCTGGTAACACCATACTATTGTCTGTGTCTATGAGTTTTTGTTTGTCTTGGGAAAAGTCTTTTTTATCACGGCATTTCAAATGATAGACAAAAATTAGGGATATATATGGGGTAGGCAAAAGTAGGTTTATAGTTGTTCCTATTAAAATAATACAGTAATGGAGAGAACCAAGATGGCGGTATAGGTAAACACCTATACTTGCTGCCACATCAAAATAACAACTAAAAGGCAGAACAATGACCACCCAGAACCGCGGAAAAGCTGGCTGAGTGGAAGCTCCGCAACTAGAGAGGTGAAGAAGGCGCATTGAGACTGGTAAGAGGTGCCGGCACCTGGATGTGCTGCTCTTTTAATCGGGAGGGAGATATGAGCTTCCCCTTGTTCTGAACTCCAGTTCTGGGCAAGACTCTGGAGACCCAGGCACATATTGGGAGAAACTAGACTGTCTGGCATTGGGACAGGAATGCGAGGGTAGCTTACTCTTAGAGGTGCTCACAGTGATCATTGTTCCTTCATGGGGGCGCGAGACACTGAGACGCGGGGGTCCTCTCTGGTGCAGGGCTGACTGGCAGCCATTGCTGTTTGCTCTGCCCTGGTGATTCCCAGAGACCTCGCCCCACCCAATTTACAACCCCACCCAAGCTGTGCCCATCGGCTTTTGCATATGAATGGCTTGTCCTTTCTCCATCTAAAACCTGTCAAACTGCAGCCGGATCAGAGAGCCCCAGAACTTCCAAAAGAAGGCCCAAAGCCTGGCAACAGCAGCCTTCCTTGCTTCACAGCTAGGCCTCCTCTGGGCACTTCCAAACCCGATACAAAGAGGAGGAATCTGAAGATGTCTCTGTAGCTCCTGCTGGGCAGCCCCAGACAGTGGCTGACCTTGCACCTCCTTGGAGATCCAAGAGCCAGTGTACCCAGTGGTCAGAGTGAGACCATACTGCATTACAACTCTTCCCATCCATAAGAGACACACTCAAGGGGCAGACTCAATGAGCACCAAAGCCCCACTGAAGCAAGTCCTGCCCCATAAGGGTGTCCCCTGTGCAACAGATCTTCCAGTGTAGACACAGCTGGTCATCACAGCCAATTGGCCTGAAGGTCAATTCCTCCCAGTGATACCAACAACAATCAAAGTTAACTACAACAAGACTGTGCAAACAGCCCACAAAGGGGTGCACCAAGAGTGTCCACCTCAGGTGACTGGGGAGGCTGAGCCACTGGGCCCTATAGGACACCTACCACACAAGGCCACTCTATCAACTCAAGGAAACTTAGCAGCTACCCAATACATAGAAACAAACACAGGGAAGCAGTCAAAATGTGGAGACAAAGAAACAAGTTACAAATGAAAGAAATGGATGAAAGCAAAATACTGGATATAGAGTTCAAAACCATGATTATAAGGTTATTCAAGAATCTTCTAGAAACCTATGAGAAATTTAGTGAGACCCTCAAGGATATGAAAAAGGAATAATCAGAAATTAAGCATACACTGACTGAAATAAAGAATAATATACAGAGATCCAACAGCAGACTAGAGGATCGCAAGAATCAAGTCAAAGATTTTAAATATGAAGAAGTAAAATACACCCAACTGGAAAAGCAAAAAGAATCCAAAAATATGAAGATAGTGTAAGAAGCCTCTGGGACAACTTCAAGTGTACCAATATCTGAATTATGGGGGTGCCAGAAGAAGAGAGAGAGCAAGATATTGAACATCTATTTGAAGAAATAATGACAGAAAACTTCCCCTACCTGGTCAAAGAAATAGACTTACAAGTCTAGGAAGCACAGAGAACCCCAAGAAAAAGGAATCCAAAGAGGACCACACCAAGACACATCATAATTAAAATGCCAAGGGCAAAAGACAAAGAGAGAATCTTAAAAGCAGCAAGAGAAAAACAGTTAGTTACCTATAAGGGAGTACCCATATGACTGTCAACTGATTTCTCAACAGAAACTATGCAGGCCAGAGGGAGTGGCAAGAAATATACAAAGTGATACATAGCAAGAACCTACAACTAAGATTACTCTACCCAGCAAAGCTATCATTTAGAATTGAAGGTCAGATAAAGAGCTTCACAGACAAGAAAAAGCTAAAGGAGTTCATCACCACCAAACCAGGATTATATGAAATGCTGAAGGGTATTGTCTAAGAAGAGAAAGAAGTAAAAGGTAAAGATAAAAAATTATGAACAACAAATACATATCTATCAACAACTGAACCTAAAAATCAAATGAATAAAAAAACCTGATGAACAGAACAGGCTGGTGAATGTAATAGAATCAGGGGCATGGAAAGAGAGCAATCTGACAATTCTCGGGGGAAGGAGTTGTAGGGGGTGTGGGAAGAGATTGGACAAAGAGCTTACACCTGTGGACGAGATCAGTGGGGGAGGGGGACAGGCCTGGAGTGGGGTGGGAACCGGATGGAGGGGAGCTATGGGGGGAAAAAGAGGAACATCTGTAATAAACTGAGAAATAAAGATTAAAAAAAATAAAAAATAATAGTACAATAATGAATAAATGATTGTACAAGAGTAAACTCTGTGTTTTGCATACTCACAACTGTAAGCCTACTTTTGCCCAACCCATGTATAGAAGAAATACAGTATCTCAATTTCATTTATGAGTTGATTTGAAGAGATCATGAAAATATTAAAGGGAAAGAAGTAGATATAGGCTGCTCACTGAGAGAAGCAAGTCAAGAAATGTGTGACTGTCTTGGATTCTGAAGGAATAAACTTCATCAGCAGAGCTCATTTACCGTTGTAAGCATTGGCAGGAATGTTCTAGAACACCAAGAGGAATGGGAGAAAGTCACTTGATTCCAGAAATTTACTGTATATTGTAAGAGGGAAAGTAATTGAGAAGTTCAGAAATATTTGAGTTTTTAGTAAAGAGGCATCCATTTTTATGAGAACTAGTTGATGTTAATTTGCTTTGAAAGGTCTAATGCCAGTACTGAATTTAAATTCTATAATGGCATGTGACATGCATTTCTCATTTGATCTGTTATGATATGAGTGGGACTTAAAAAATAATAGACATGGCCCTGGCCGGTTTTGCTCAGCGGATAGAGCGTCGGCCTGTCGACTCAAGGGTCCCAGGTTCAATTTCAGTCAGGGCGTGTACCCTGGTTTCCGGCACATCCCCAGTAGGGAGTGTGCAGAAAGCAGCTGATCGATGTTTCTCTCTCATCAATGTTTCTAACTCTCTATCCCTCTCCCTTCCTCTCTGTGAGAAATCAATAAAATATATTTTAAAAAAATAATAGACATGGAAACATGAGTCTTTACTGATATGCTAGAATAAAAACAGTGTATATGTTTTGTGTTATACAGCTTTATTTTTTTAGTTAGGAGCCATTAACAATTGCTTTCTTAATCTATACCTTTACAGTTAAACCATGAGTTGAACATCAGATACTGATTCATTTTCTTCCACCTCACATGTTATCAGTAAATCACAGACACTAAGAACATTTTAATAAGCCACCTTCCTTTATTTCAAAAGCTTGTGCTTTGCAATGTATTTTTTTTTTTTATCACAGAACACCTGACAGCTACTCCATCGCATTTGGAAGTTGCAAAAATAAAATTAAGATAATATTCATGAAGTCTATTGAGACCTTTGTTACAGAGATTTGAGATAAGCATTTCACTGTAATTAGAAGAAGCCAAAGCAATCTACTGAAGCCCCACAACATTTATTTTTTAATTGTAAAAACTTGAAAGCTATTTGGTGTTGGCATAATTGTAATGCTTAGATTAAACACGCAAAAGTCAGAGATGAAGTAAAGTAAACTTATTTGCTAATGTTTGTATTTGCATGTGTGTGTGTGTGTGTGTGTGTGTGTGTGTGTATTAGGATGACTGATGACCCACAAAGATACCCAGGTCCTAATCTTTGTGAATGTTGCCTTATATGGCAAAAGAGACTTTGCAGATGTGATTAAGTTGAAGATCTTGAAGTGAGGAAATTAGTCTGGATTATCTGGGTAGGCCCAATGTAATCACAGGGTCTTTGTGTCAGTGAGGATATTTATGTGGAATTGGCTCATGTAATTATGGAGGCTGAGAAATCTCCTAACCCCATGTTGTTCAAGGGTCAACTGTTCCCTTTTTCTGGTCAAGCAGACATTTAGGGGGACACAAAAATTATTTAAGCTTCAGTTTGCTGATGAGGCACCCCTGGCAAGAGCGACTCCATCTTGAGCCTAGAAATTTATTTCAACACAAGCTATAAGAAATTTAGAAAACTATGGAGGGAGACAATGGAATAAATTATTAATAGTTGCCATCAATGAATACATTAAAATATGCTTGTCATTTAACATCTGTTAACTCTAATCAACACAACAATCCTGGAGGATAAATCCTATCATCACCATTTTTCAATTGGGAAAGTGAGCCTAAGAAGAATGGTATATTGCCCAACTTTTCACACGGTAAGTAGAGCTAGAATATGAACCCAAACATAATCCCAAAGTCCTTAATTTGAAGAAGGGAGAAGGTTTATCAGCAGTCCCTGATATCAACTAGTGGCCAAGGTCTTTTCTTTTACCAGTAATTCTTAGCCCCTCATTGAACCTAGAGGCTATCTTGTCAATAAAAAAGGATTCTATGAGTTTACTTGTTTAATTTTTCTCTAAGGCTTTTAGCTAAGAAGTTTTGAGCTCCTTCTTATTTTGATTTGAGGCCAAATGAGGATGTGTTGATCCCTGGGCTCATTGAACAGGCAAATTCCATTTCTACTGGAAATAAATTTGATTAAATTGACCTGGTCACTGGCTACTGTTCTCTGAGCAGTAACCTCCAATGTATTTTTTTTAAAACCTCATCCAAGGATATCCTATCTAATAAAAGAGTAATATGCAAATTGACCATCACTCCAACACACAAGATGGCCGCCCCCATGTGGTCAAAGATGGCTGCCTCCATGTGGACACAAGATCGCCACCAGAAGATGGCCAGCAGGGGAGGGCAGTTAAGGATGACCAGGCTGGCAGGGGAGTGGTTAGGGGTAATCAGGCAGGCAGGTAGGCGAGTGGTTGGGAGCCAGAAGTCCTGGATTGTGAGAGGGATGTCTGACTGCCCATTTTGGCCTGATCCCACTGGCAGTTGGACCTCCCCCGAGGGATCCCAGATTGGAGAGGATGCAGGCTGGGCTGAGGGACACACACACACACACACACACACACACACACACACACGTGCATGAATTTTGTGCACCGGGCCTCTAGTATTTGATATTTAGAGAGAGTGGAAAGGAGGGAGGTGGTGGAGAGAGAGAGAGAAAGAGAGAAAGAGAGGTCAAACTCTTTGTTTTCTATTCTTATAAAGACACTAATCCTATTGGATGAAGGCCCCCATCCTCATAACCTTGTTTCCCATAACTACTTCCTTACTCCACATACAGCCACACTGTAGGTTAGAATTTCAATATATGAATTTGGCGGGGGAAGAGGGAAGAAATAAACATTAAATTCATAACAGAGCATTGAATAAATACATAAAAATGATTTAAAGACCTTTGCCCAATTCAGCCTTTCATTAGATGTAGTAGCCAAGCCATATCCACTTCATTTAAGAGTTATAGAGGCAGTGGCAAATCCTGTGAAAACTTCCACTGATTTAGTTCTAGGCTGTCCTTTAAAATTAATTATTTCCAATGCTGACTCTTCTGCTGACAGAACACACTCAGAATTTCTCAGCTAGTTACCTTCTTTCCCCTTCACACATCACTACCCATGCAACAATCCAAACACAGTAGAAGGAGAATGTCATGATTGGAAAACTCTCCAAGCCCATTGGAGACTCCTTTCAATATCTCTAATTTAATTTTGTCTGTTAATGGCTTAACTTCAAAGGAAAAACTAAAATGTACCAAGCAAGATATGTTATAGCAGATCTGAATTTACTCTTGAAATATAAGCCACGCCCAGAAATTAAATCAGTTCAAATGGTAAAATTAATTGCCCTTGCCCAGATCTGCCAGCTAGCAAAAGAAAAAGAGACAGTACTTATACTAAAAGTAAGTATAATTTTGGACTAGTGTATGACTTCAAACACTATGTTTTTTTTAACTTCTACAGAAAATCTTATGACCACAAATTAAAGATTTTTATATGCTTTTTTTTATTGCCTAAGGAGATTCACATAATGATATAGTGGTTTAACCAAAGTGCTTCAGGATATTATCCACAATTGCAGAGATAAATTAGCAGTGATATTGACTCAACATTAGCAAGTAGTTTTAAGAATATTTTCAAGAATAGTTGTAATGTATGTCCTTCCTACCAATGTCACAATTATGATCAGGCTGTAAATAAATAAATAAATAAATAAATAAATAAATAAAAAGGAACTGCTGGGCTATGAGTATGTTCTGGCAATTGTTTATTATCTCAGAATGGACTGAGATTGTTCCTGGAGTCTCTGATATAATAGATACTTTCTGTCCTAAAGGATGGCACCTCATTATTCATAGAGATTTCTCATAATTGAGGCTTTGGTTATACCTGTAGACTATTCCAGCATTATAAGAAGTTGGCTGCCCCCAGATGGCACAGGGGGTTGACATAAGACACTCCTAATAATAAGGGTAACTCTAAATTGTCATATACAGCATCTAAATTCCAATTATACCCCCAGGGACTGGAGAAATGAATACTTAGTGGTGTGTGGATGCAGTGGGCACATTATAAGACAGGACTCCATGGGCTTACGTGGACCCATAGGCTTCCCACCCTAATAGGGGGACCAAAACAATGCTTCAGGTCTCTGTTTATCAATGTCAGCTCAGAACCTGTATCCAATAGTTCTCCAAATATGCCGGGAGCCGGTCCATGCTTGCTGTTTCAAGGGACCTGGCATATATGGCATACTTTTCTTAATATGTTTGCTCACCTTCTTGGCACTATGGGTTTTAACCAAGGTCACCTCTGAGAAAGGTTGTTTCCCCAGGTAGGGATTTTCCCCTGAAGTTAGGGAGGGAATAAAACCCCTTAACTAAGTGCCAGGCGGGTAATTAATCACTTTAACTACGAACAATCATGCTTAAGCTACATAATCTTTACTCCCTGGAATGGAGATAAGAAACGCCCTAACCTTTGGAATAGAGATTAATGGGATTGAGTCAACTGGTATAAATACAGATGTAACAAGACAGAACTCAGGAGACAGAACTAAGAAGAGAGCCAAGAAGACAGAACCTACACAGAACCTACAGACAGAAGAACTTCGCTGCAGAGAACATGGCAAAAGATCCTGGACTGAACCTGACTACAGAAATTGGCAAGAGAACCTGACTAGAACCTGGTGACTGAACCTGGCTGGAGAACCTGGACAGAACCTGCCTGGAGAACGTAGCGAGGGAACATGGACACAGAACCTCGGTGGAGATCCAGAGCAGAACCTCTCTGGAGATCCAGACCAGAACTTGGCTGGAGATCCTGGCTGGAGATCCTGGCTAGGCTGCTGATCAACTGAACACTGTCCCCGTGTCCTTCCTTCTTCGCCGACTCCGTCCACGCCTTTGGGAACCCCTGGACCTGCTGGTGTTGGACCCCGGCACAAATATATTGATGTTTTCCCTTTCCAAGCAAACTGCCACCTGTGTAAATGGCAATAGGTCCCCTTCCAGTGGTTCTCAACCTTCCTAATGCCGCGACCCTTTAATACAGTTCCTCATGTTGTGGTGACCCCCAACCATAAAATTATTTTTGTTGCTACTTCATAACTGTAATTTTGCTACTGTTATGAATTGTAATGTAAATATCTGATATGTTATATGTGTTTCACGACCCACAGGTTGAGAACCACTGCTAGGCAAAGACTTAGAAAAATAGTTATGGTGTGTATTTGCTATGATGTTACAAGGTCCTTCCTCTTAAGGATTCAACCACCTCTTTATTCAATGAACGAATCATGGAAACTTAGCAAAAGGTCATTTATTTATTTCAGAAACAACCTCTAGCCTTCTATTCTTCAATTCTTTTTCCTTTGGTTATATATGATAAACACCATCTTATGGGCTGCCCATCTCCTTGGTCTTGGGAATACTGTGTTTGGTTAAAAAGCTTCAAAACGTTCAGTGGATTATGGCCCTTTGTCCCTTCTACTTAGCTGTTCATTATGGTAATTTGGCTTCCAAGTTTGTGGCCATGTGGTTTTTATTCCTTCAATGTCCCATCATCCTCTTGGCTGATAATTATCCTAGCTCTGTGACAGGGTCTCCTACCATGATATCATCTCTGACCTGGGGCAGGGGGAGACCACAACTGAATTCTTAGTGATGCTGGTGCCCCTCCCACCAACACATTCCTGATGGCCTTGGAGAATGGTGTATCGTCTGGGCCTTCTCCTGGTTCAAATGATCTGGCATTGCATAAGGTAGCCATTCCAGCATGTCCGCTCTCAGCCTCTTCATTCCCTCTTCTATTATGTGTAAGAGCAAATCAGGCATTTCCATTTTGTTGAGATTTTACTTCAGGGTTCTAAAAGTAACCCTAGCAAGAAGTTTGGCCTACCTCTGAAATAGCTGATTGGATATTAAATCCTGACTGCTGAGAACTAGGGCCTATAATCAAGGAATTTTTATTTCTCAAGTCTTACATTCCTGATCAAATACTTTCAAAATCCCATCCCGGGGTCCGCCCCTATCTCTGACAAGCATATGCCAACAAATTCTTTCATCATATAGTATCTTTCCTCTCTTATCAGGACCATCATACCCCCAGATCTTTCAGACTGGGATTTACAGTAGTTATTGACCTACTTTTACAATTTCAGGATAATTTAATGCTTTTCTGTTGTCATCATGAAATTATTTTTTTTTAAACCATTATTGTTGAAACAATTAAGTCCCCTACTGACCTTCTCTAGTCACCCTCCCCCACTGTGCTCCCCATAATTCTTAACAATTTCGGGGGGAAAATGGACTACTATTTCATTTTGCATTGGACCTTGCAAATTATGTAACCAGACCTGTCAACCTTACCAGCAACATCTAGCTCATCAAGAATGAGATTAAATGTTGGGCTATCTTGGCTAAAATATTTAGTTTGTTTTCCTCAGAGACACTCCAGCCAGCTTTTCAACAGCTGTTTAACTCCTCTGAAAAGTTTCCCATTTACAGAGACTAATCATCAGCTCACTTCTATTGAGATATTCAATATTTATATTTCCACTGGACTCTATACCCCTTTAAATCACTACTATTTATGAGAACACAATCTCTGCTCTGGAAATCCAACAAAACAGTTTGAGTTCATTAACCAGAGTTGTCACGGTCAAATGCATAGCATTTAATTTCTTTTTAGCTAGCCAAAGGGCAGTTTATGCTTATAATAAACACACCTGGCTACACCTATATAAATATTATTGATCAAGTAAAAAAAAAATGCATGACTGGAAGGGAAAAAGCCAACCAGATCTGTAGAAAAGACCCAGATGAATGTGGAGACATATTTTCATTGCCTGGGTTTGATAATTCAGGATCTTGTTTCAGGTTCTAAACAGCATTTCCCCACACTGATTACCTCAGCTACAGTGGGTCCTTTGCAGAGTCTTAAATGTTACCACACAGCCATTGTCACATCGGACAGTTCAATTTCACCTCTAACAAAAGGGTCAAGAAGAACTAACCCAGGTCCAACTACAGACAATCTTCTCTAGACAAACTCCTGAGAGGAAAAATCATGGCCATGGTAATGACCCTGATACTGTACATTCACATCCCCTGTGCCAAAAGCGGGTACTGAGAAAGACAACAGTACCCCCATCGCTGTCAGCCTGGCTGGCCTGGTTTTAACAGCTAGGCCATGGTGCTCTGCTGGACAAAAAGAATGTCATAGAGCCCTGGCTGGTTGCTCAGTGGTTAAAGCGTTGGCCCTCAGACTGAAAGGTCTCGGATTCAATTCCCGGTCAAGGGCACCTACCTCGTAGATTCCCGTCCCTGGTCAGGGCTTGTGTGGGAGCCAATCAATCAATGTTTTTCTCTCTCCCCCTCCTCCCTCCCTTTCACTCTCTCTAGAAATCAATGGAAAAAATATCCTCTGGTGAGGATTTTTAAAAAATGGCATAGGACACCTCGGACAAGGTCACCCAGTGACCGTGATGGAAGAAGACAAAGCAAGACCACTTCATAGTCATATCTGAGCACAGCCGAAATCAAGAACATAGTCCAAACCACAAAATGATCAGGCGTCCCCTCCCTTAGCTGCATGAGTGACTGGTGTTTATCTACCAATGACAGCTTTACCTTATTTAGTTCCGCCTGCCTTTAGATAAAAAGTATTTATATACCTAGTAGCAGAATTGCCCTTAATTTCAGATAGCACTCAATTCAAAGCAAAACTATACTTCCTTGAACCCTCTCTAAAATCATGTAATGTAAGCCCCAGTTCTACAGTACTCCTTACCCCCTAACACTCTTTCCTGGAGATGCACTATAGCTCACCCTGTGAGTTCTCCCTCATAGCAACCAGCCAATAAATCTAGCTTTGTATGACTACCAGTGTGTTCCTGGTGAACTATGGCTAGAAGGCACTGGTAGGTCTTATCTCAGGAATTTTGATTATATCCTTATTTGTATGGCTATTTGTTAAAGTTGGGCTCCTCACAGAATTATAAAGACAGCAGGAATTGTGTTGGTTTTGTTCACACTGAATTCACAAAGCCCGCACAAGGCCTGGTATTTTGTAATCTGTAAATAATTACTTGTTGGATGAATGGGGAAGAAAGGAACTCTGAAAATGGAAACAAATCAATATATTTGACTTGAAAAAAGTTTTAAAAAATGATCCTCTTTACTGTGTAAAACTCCATAAGCAAATTGCACCAAGTACGACAAGGTTAGAATCAATATCCTTACTTTATAAAGACTTAGCTTAAAAATATAGCCACTACAATGAGATATTATTTGGCCATAAAAGGGAATTATGTAGTGTTATATACTACAGCATAGGGTGAACCTTGAAAACATTATGCTAAGCGAAGGAAACCAATGACAAAAGACCATTTAATATGTGATTCTATTTATGTGAACTGACCAATAGGTAAATCTGGACAGAAAGTAGATTAGTGGTTGCCCAGGGTTGAAGGTTAGGGAGATTGGAGGGGTAACTAAAAGGTAGGGTTTCTTTGCCTGGTCCATAATGTGAATGCGGAGACATTGAAAAAAATAAAATAAAAGGTAGGGCTTCTTTTTGTGTGGACTAATGAAAATATTCTAGAGTTTATTGCAATGATAGCTGCACAACTCTGTAAATCCTTTAAAAACCATTGAATTATCTAATTCAAGTGGGTAAATTATACAAAGTATATAAATTACATCTTAGTAAGGCTGTTACAAAAAAATGAGCATCATTATAGCATTTTACATCCATTAGAGATGATACCCCTGATGTTTTTAATGACATGGAAACACACTGTTAATATAATGCTATGCAAAATGGCAAGACACAGAAAGGAATATAACATGTGAGGTAAAGTATATTTATACACACAGAGAAAGACTAAAAAAGAAATACTCTAAAATGTCAACGCTATTTATATCAACAGATTTTTATTTTCCATTGCATAGTTTACATATTTTCCAAATATTTAATAATGAGAAGATATTACTTATAATAAGAAAACTATCACAGAAACATTTAGCTATAATACTCCGATATGTTCTCAACATAGCTCAGTTGCAAAATAGAAAGCTTTGGCTTCTCTCAATGTAACCATGCCTCACAGAGAACACAGGAAATACATCTTTTTTTTATATCTAATGATCACTTCCTCAAGAGAATAGCCTGCTAGAAATTAACACTTTCTGATGGCATTTAGCGATGACATTTGAGTAAAAATTACCAACAGAGTCAAAGGCAAAATTCTAATTTTTAATAACTCATCTTAAGAATAACATGTCCTTAAAGAAGACAACATAAAAACCCTCATCATTCCGTGCATGACTTCCCAGAAATTTAAAAACAGAAAAAAACCCTGATTTTAAAAGTACAAACTTGTCCTTAAAATATAGTTTAAGAAAATCTTAGTTGGTACATAAAAACTCAAAATGTCAACTCTAACATTATATTACAGGATTCAGTTGGCTGCCAATGTGGTTATTTAGATATGTACATAATAAATAAGCAGTATAGTCCCTGTCCTCAAGGAAGTGCCATGCTAGTTGGGGACATTAAAGACAGGTTCAAAAATACATAAGGATCAATATTGTTCTGGAACAATCTGTGGTCAATAACGAATTCACCTTCTGCATGTGAACTAACATTAAGGATACACAGCCCATGCGAGGGAAGCAGCCCTGCAATCCATCTCTTGCAAACCAGGTAGTTAGACGAGGAGCACATCCTACAGTAAGACTTAAAGGCTCTTCTGGACACAGCAATAGATGCCATTCTCCTCCGAGATGGTCTTAACTGACCCAGCTGCCTTAATTCATCGGTTCTCTTGTCAGAGCATTCTTAAATACGCCTCCCTGTCTGCTTACCTCTGCATCTATTTCCCTGCTTGCCATACCTTGATCTTGACCTTGATTTTAATGCTGCCTAGAATTTCAGTTTGGTAGGTGCTACGGATTGAATGTTTGTGTCTCCCCCAAATCCATATATTGAAGCCAACATCACCAATGTGGTGGTATTTGGACATGAGCCTTTGGGGGGTAAGTGTGGTTAGGTCATGAGGGTGGAGTCCTTAGGATGGAAGGAGAAGAGACACTGGAGAGCTTGCTTGCTCTCTCTGCCATGTGCGGACACAGCCAGAAGGTGGCAGTCTGCAAGTCAGGTTGAGAGCTCTCACCAGAGCACAATCATATTGGTGCCCTGGCCTCAGACTTCCAGCCTCCAGAGCTGAGAAATGCATTTCTGTTGTTTAAGCCACTTCGTTGATGGCATTTGTTATGGCAGCCCAAGGTAATACAGTAGACTTTCCCCACTGCTCTTTGAAGAACTTACTTTTTAAGACATCTTGTGTATTGAAGTTTGGGGTAGAAAAATGTTGAGAAAATCAAAGAGTAAAATTACCTGTAACTACTGCAATTAGTGTCTGTACATTTTGTAAAATTCCATGATTAAAAGCAAGGGTTTGCCTTGGTCTCTCATTTTTAACTTATACCTTCTATAAGTTTTACATCTTAATCACTTGACACCAGAAGAGCTGATCAATTCTCTTAAAATAGAGATGTGAAAAAGTCTTTCCCCAAATGCTATCTGCTCTTTTTCATTATGATGAGATAGAACCAACCTGAAGAATCAATGGCTTTGCTATTTTTTATTGCTAAAACAGTAATTCATAGTGCTTGGTACAAGTTGTCTGAGAAAGACATTTATGCATATGGAACTGCACTTGTTTAAGTAGTCAGTACAAATCACTCTTTCTAGATCATTTATTTGATCAGCTTCATAAAACTGCCTTCCATAGTAAGTCAGCTTGGCAGGCACATGGCAATCATGTGCTCGGAACTCAGTTCCTGTTCTGTCCTGTTGCTGAGGTTTTCACCCGTCCTGGTGAGCAGCTGGCAACTGATGCTACGAACCTTTTTCTGAGTCAAACCATGTTTGTCAAGCTCCATGGTGAGGACCTTTGAGTCCTCATCCAAGCATGAGGCAGGAGCTGGAGGCGGTAATGTGCTCCCTAAAGGTTGGTTGTGCGGATGAACACCCTGTCCTGCCATTTCACACAGTGCCTGGTTTCCAAAGCTAAGAAACTTCAAGTGCTGTCTCTAATGAACAGCAGAGCATAGCTGTTATCTCAGTCCTGGAGGAAATTATCCCGCTGACTTGTCTGGCATAGAGCTCCTAGCAGCATCTTGGTAGAAAGAAAAGACATTCCCAGAAGATAACTTGGAGATGCGCTTGTGTGGTCATTTTTCTAAGTAGTTTAAATGCAACATTTGGATCAAAATATTATGTGATGGCTGCAAATTTCAGTTACAGGGCCAGAGTGCCTAATAGCATCCCCTTCACTGGACTGTATTCTGATGAGCAGCTTTGGACTTCGGAGCAAAGCCATTCAAATCTGCGATTGTAACACTACTTGTACGAGCGCTGCGCATGGATGGCATGGCTCTATTCCTCCAGTTGCATGGCCCAGGAGAAAAATGTATGTTAGAACTTGAAATGGCCAAAGGCTTTGGATGATTGAATAACTGATATATTTCCCTGTTTCAAGCAAACACAGTTATGACGTGCCACCTTTTCCTGTTCACGTTGGAGTCTAAGGTGCATTGTTAGGTCTTGTATTGATGCAATGTTAAGGCATAGCATATTCGCCTTGTTTTTCTTTTAATTCTGTTTTCTTCCTTTGCTATGTTGTTATTTTTTATGCTACTTTAAAAAATATATATAGTTTTATTGATTTCAGAGAGGAACAGAAAGGGAGAAAGATAGAAACATCAATGAGGAGAGAGAATCATTGGTTGGTTGCCTCCTGCACGCCACCTACTGGGGATGGAGCCTGTAACTTAGGCATGTGCCCAGACCAGGAATCAAACCATGAACTCCTAGTTCATAGGTCAATGCTTAACCACTGAGCCATGCTAGCCAGGCTATTAGGCTACTCTTTATCAATAACTATCTTTAAATGCTTGTGTTTTTACAGTGGGAAAATATAAATATATGATTATTTGGTCTTTAAAATTAACATTAAAAATGGGAACTGTATAAAGTTACATTGATATGTGTATCTCCTAAAGGCCCACCTCAGGAAAGAGAGAAATCAGCGCCTGTCTAACCCATCAGGACAAGGCAGGCCATCCCAACCCTCCTCACATAAACAGTAGGACAGGCATTGCTGAATGCTGAGAAATCTTGTTTGTAAGAAACAAAAAGCAATGCTGGCCTCCTTCTTCCTCTCAACAGTATGTGACATTTCATGAAATCTAAAGGCAGTTGTCTAGTAACTGCAAACACAGGGCTCATGAAGTTGAACTCAAGTCTATATGAAGCTTTAACAAACACCTTGACTCTATTTCTGTGGACTTATGTGTCAGGTATGAAAAAAAATCTGGTGTGTGATTTTATCCAAACTTTACATACTATGACAAGTTAAAAATCACTAGGTTCAGAAACTCTTCAATTGTGTTAAAATGTAATAAATTTTATATACTTAATTTCTGGTAAAAGAAAAAAAGAATACTTGAGTTTGATGCAAAAAAAAGGCGGGGGGGAATTGGGTTAGAATGAACTTGTAAATATAAACCTTTTTTCTTGTCTTTTTTTAAAAAAGCAATTCATAGTAATTTCCGTCACTCAGTACAGCTGGTCTATTAAAGACAAATTTTTACAACTTGTCTTCATTATCTATTCACTTGGCATTTTCCCCAAATGTCCAAAATGCTGAAGGAAAAAGCACATGGACATGAGGCAGAAAAGTCTTTCTAGATTTCAGGGTATTTCCATGTGGGCTCCTGTTTTCATTAGGATCGCGATGTGGCGAATACCCAATGTAAAGCAAAAGACCTGACATTACCTAGAAAACTGCAGACTGATCAACCAAGAACCAAGCCATGTGCTTTGTCTTTGTCTTCCAGCCTGACATCTACATTCTGCCTTTTCTTTATGTTTTACCCCTGAATGCTTATTCTCTATGATGCATCCTGTACTCACAGATGAGTGCTGAGCCCTCTTCAGCAAAGGAGGATAGCTGCCAGGTGGTGAGGTTTTTTTTATAAATAGAAAGCAAGACATGAGAGAGTTTATTTTCAGAGCTAATCACCCAAACTCTGTTCTACTAGACATGACAATAAAATAGGCTTATCAGAAAATATAATTGTCATAGACCTGGATTCTAGGTGTTTGGATTTTTCATATAGTGTAGTCAATAGGGTTTAAAGCGATATTTTATGTAGAAAAAGTAATATGCACCCAATTATTGTGCATTAAATTTAGAGCCATATATGAATTTAATTTATTTAAGTTTTATTTTTGGTAACAATTTGGGTGCATTTCCAAGAATACAGTAAATATATGAAATGAGTTTGCTCTTGAGTTTCTCACTGAACAAGCCTGAAAAGCTTGTAGAAAGATTCTTGCTTAGAAATATAGTATCTCCCTGGTTTTTCTTCCTGACATAACTACACCATTTTATCCAGTAGTGTATCTGCTTCCATGGAACAAATTAATTTCAGGACTATGTAGAATATTAACAGAGGAATTGGACAACCTTTTAGCCATTCCCACTCAGAAGTTGTAAATTATAATGAGAAGATATTAAGCAATTAGGAAATACAGAGTAACTGCTTTAACACAGAATGATTATGTTTCTAGGAATTTATATGAAAACTGGAGACCTGGTGCATGAAATTTGTGCACAGGTGGGGTCCCTAGGCCTGGCTGGCAATCAGGGCCGATCAGGTTACCCACCTCCCCACCTCCATTTTCCTTCACGCCTGCGTTCACCGCCACCCACTCCCAGTTCCCCATCCCAGCCCAGGGCCCAGCCCCAATTGGGTGATCCTGCCGGCTAGGGGAAGAAGCTAACCACCACCACAGCAGGTGGGCAATGGGCAGATTGGGGCCTGCTGGCAAGGGGGAGGGATAGGGGAAGGGACCTGGGAGGTTGTTTGCCAGCCTTGAGGAGGGAGCTAGTCCTTGGCCCTCTGGGAGAGGGGCTGTGTCTGCCTCCACCCACCCCCGGCTCCAATCAGGCGATTGGGGCCTGCCAGCCGAGGGGAGGGACTGGGAGGTTGGCCTGCAGACCCCATTGGCAATCGGGGCATGCAGGGTGGGGGCAGTTCCTGCGTTGAGCGTCTGCCCCCTGGTGGTCAGTGCACATCATAGCAACTGGTGGTTCCAGTCATTCTGGTCATTCCGGTCATTCTGTCTTAATGGTCGCTTAGGCTTTTATATATTTAAATGATATGCAAAAGATACCATTGTGCAATTTTTAATATTTGACAAACATTGCAAAAAGCATCAGTGTGCAATGGTAAGGAATAAGTGCATGCATCATCTGGGGGATCCTTTTCCTAATTTTCTGTGTAGGATTCCCTTTTTCCTGCATCCTATGTTGTTCTTCTTGGTTTTACTTTTGTTTTGCTGGATTAGATTTTCCAACAGCTTCTTGAGAAAGATGCAATAAAAAGATGCAAAAAAAAGACAAAAAAGGTGTCTTTTAAAAAACATTTGTGTGTCTGAAAATGGCTTTAATTTACACTTACATTTAATAGTTTGGAAATTGCATTTACTTTGAAAGACATTTTCTGTTAGAGTTTTGTATCATGCTTTTGACTTCCAGCCCCCAATGTTAGTATTGAGAAGTCCTATGTCGTTATGATTTATCATCCTTTGTATGTTACTTATCTCTGCATTCTGAAATTTCAGTTATATGCATTAGTGAGATTATTCTTTCAATTTTGTGTTTGAGCCTTTAAATGTAGAGTTTCTTGTCCTTCATCCAGTTCTAAAGAGTTTTCCAATATTGTTTTCTAATATAATTTTTTTACCAATTTTCTTTGTCTTGAACTAGACATTTGACTTACTGCAATGATCATCTAGCCCAGCTGGTGGGACTCAGTGGTTAAGCATCATTGATCTATGAACCAGGAGGTCACAGTTTGATTCCCAGTCAGATTTCAGACTCAATCCCCAGAAGGGGTGTGCAGGAGGTAGCAGATCATTGATTCTTATCACTGATGTTTCTATCTCTCTCTCCCTTTCCCTTCCTTTCTGAAATCAATAAAAAATATATTTTTTAAAAAAGTGATCATTTAACTCTCTTAATTTTTATTTAGAATTTTGCAACTCTTTCTATTAATGTTTCATTTTATGGAATATTTCCTCAAATTTATTATTTATGTATTTTATTATTTTTTGCTCTTGTCATTATATATATTTTTTTAATTTCCAGAAGCCTATTCCTTCTTTAAATTTTGCTTTTCACTATTGCATTTATTAATATTATACTACTAGAGGCCTGGTGCACAAAAATTTGTGCACTCGGGGGCGGGGGGTCCCTCAGCCTGGCCTGTGCCCTCTCGCAGTCTGGGACCCCTCGGGAGATAACGACCTGCTGGCTTAGGCCTGCTCCTGGGTGGCAGAGGACAGGCCCCATCCCTAGGTGCAGCCCCTGGTTGGGCTCAGAGCAGGGCCGATTGGGGAGTTGGGGCGCCTTCCCCTGTCATGCACAGAGTAGGGCAGATTGGGAGGTTGCGATGCCACCCTCAGTCACGCTCAGGGTAGGGCCGATTGGGGGGTTGGGGCACCGCCCCATCACACTCAAGGCAGGGTTGATGGGGAGGTTGCGGCGCCACCCCCTGTCACACACAGAGCAGGGCCCATCAGGGGGGTTGGGGCTCCATACACTGTCATGCACAGAGCAGGGCCAATCAGGGGGTTGGGGAGCTCCCCCCATCAGGCACAGAGCAGGGCTGATTAGGGGGCTGGGGCACCTTCCCCTGTCATGAACAGAGCAGTGCGGATAGGGAGGTTGTGGCCCTGCCCCCTGTCACACACAGAGCTGCAGGGCGATCCGGGGGTTTGGGCACTGCCCCCTGTCACGCTGATCCCGGTGCCAGGAGGCCTCTCGGCTCCGCTGATCCCGGTGCTGGGAGGCATATTACCCTTTTACTGTATAGGATAGAGACCTGGTGCATGGGTGGGGCTAGCTGGTTTTCCCTGAAGGGTGTCCTGGATCAGGGTGGGGGTCCCCATTGGGGTGCCTGGCCAGCCTGGATGAGGGGATGATGGCTGTTTGCAGCTGGTCACACACCCTTCAGGGTGAGGGTCCCCACTGGAATGCCTGGCCAGCCTGGGTGAGGGGATGATGGCTGTTTGCAGCTGGTCACACACCCGTCAGGGTGGGGGTCCCCACTGGGGTGCCTGGCCAGTCTGGGTGAGGGGCTGAGGGCTGTTTTCAGGCCGACTGAAGCTCCCAACTGCTCCTTTTTTTCTTTTTTTTCTTTTTTTTATTCTGGCCAGCTTTAGCTCTGGCTCCAGCTCTGAGGCTTCTGCTGCTGAAAGAAGGCATCTAGTTTGTTTCGGTTCTATAATCGAAACACTGTATAACTCCAGCTCTAAGATCCTGGCCTCGCTGAAAGCAGGTTTCTGGGGTTTTGTTTAGCTTCTGTATTCGTTACAATATTTCTTAAACTGCAGGCTCAGAGGCCGGCAAAGCAGGTGGGGAGCATTGGTTTCCTCCGTCACTGAAGTAAGCAAGCCTCATGTTAGTTTCAAGCTGCCTGGCTGCCAGCCACCATTTTGGCTGGCAGTTAATTTGCATATCTCACTGATTAGCCAATGGGAAGGGTAGCGGTCGTACGCCAATTACCATGTTTCTCTTTTATTAGATAGGATTTCTTATATCCAAATCTCTAAATTTCTCTTTCATATTTTCACTTGTTTTTAGTGTTGTATTTTGTGCAAATTTCTTAGTTCAAATTTATTGATTCAAGTTATAAGTCTAGAAGCAAATAGGTGGTGAGGATGGGTACTGAGGATAATCAGTCTTGTCTTATACGGTAAGCAGTTTAGGGAGGTCATTACACTTTTCTCAGGCAATGCAGGGTTAATCCTGTAAGTTGGGATGGGTGGAGAGGATGCTGCTTCCACTGGTAGAGAAGTCTTACCAGAATTTAGAGACTCAATGTCCCTAGCTTCATCAGGGATTTCCCACACATCCCCATCCCAACTTACAGGATCTCATGATTTTTCAACCACTGCCCTCACTGTAAAAGTAGATGTCCTGTGTGGCTCAGAGTTCAACTTATGCTGTAATACAGCCAGTCACAGGATGAGAGTCTGCTTTTGGTTCCGGCAATCTCAGTCCTCAGGAGATAAGGGTGACCTTCAGGGCACACAAAGAAGCTTTCCCGTAATTTATGCCGCACTTGAGCTGGAAATTCCAATGCTAAAACTCATGCTTTTCCTTCACCGCTTTTCCTAGCTACATTAGGAACATCCAAGCCATTTTATTATGTTTATTAGCTTCCCCAAATTGTTTAAAGTATCAGATACATAGTCACCGAGCTCAGGAGTATCCAATGGACAGATTTACGTATCTTTATTGCAAGATTATGCCATTGACTTTTGTGACCTCTTTATTATTGGAGAGTCATTACTATTTTTGAATCTGAGCAGATTAATGATCCCATTCCAGAACCCTCTAAACAAATTTAGAAAGCTCATCCTAATTTTCTGTTCTTCTCAGTACTAGCGTTAACAGTGAATGGCACCAGATGTTAGACCTTGGATCAACAACCTCAGTTCTTGAGTTCAGGTGAGAAAAAATTCAGAGCCAAGATACTCAAATGAAAGTGAAAGTTTATTTAGAAAATCACAGAGGTAGAAGTGAGCCAGCTAGGCTGTGTGGACGCAGGATACAAGTTACAGAGGCAAAAGTAGGGTCCTTGTTGCTTAGGAGAAAGAAAGACAAAAACACAACAAAACAACACTTGGAAGGAAATGGAGAAAGGCATGGCATGAGAGCATGCCTGGGAAAGAAGGGTGTGGGGAAAGGCCCAAGTTTGGGGAGGGAGAGGGAGAGAGAGAGAGAGAGAGAGAGAGAGAGAGAGAGAGAGAGAGAGAGAGAGAGAGAGAGACTTGGGTCCTTTGTCTTAAAGGCTTTTATCTGGAGGTCTTCACACAGGATATTTATCAGCTTTCCAGGTGTGTTTGGGCCTGGAGCTGAAATACACTGAGTCTAGAATCTAGAGTAGACTCTAGATGTCATCTCTAATTTGAACAAAACTCTGTCTCTGTGGTCAACAAATCCATGGCTTTGTTCCTAAGATTACTTGAGATGGATCAGAACTTCATTGTCCTGAGGATTTAATGCTTAAGGGAGTGATCATGCAAATACTTGTATGGGAGTCACATGAGGCTATTCTCTGGCCCCCTTGTTCCTCCTCTAAGGGGGTCTAAACCACATGACAAGCGATATGCTAGGGGAGGAAAGATCACCCTAGGAGCAGGTCCTATAATACTTGTTCTCCCAGTTTTGCCTGTTGTTAAGCACCCAGGGCTTTCCACACTGGTGACCTTCTGATATCTATCTATCTATCTATCTATCTATCTATCTATCTATCTATCTTTCATCTATTTATCTATCTACTTACCTATCCTCTAGATTTATTATAAGAAATTGGCTCATGTGAGTATGGAGGCTAATAAGTCCCCAAAAGCTGCAGTTGGCAAGCTAGAGATCCAGGAGAATCAATGGTATAGTTCCAGTCTAAGTCTAAAGGCCTGAGAATCAGGATAGCTAATGGAGTAAATTCCAGTTTGAGTCCAGGTTCAAGGGCAGGGAAAGCCAATGTCCCAGCTTGAAGATATGCAGATAGAATTAATTATTGCTTACTTGGTCTTTCTTTTTCTTTTTTTTTTCTTTTTTTTCCTATTCAGGCCTGAAGATCCATCGACTGGCCCAGTCAAGTTGACACATAAAATTAACCATTATAGGTTTTATTTGTAAGATATTTTTTCACAATTCTTTATACACATTAGAATAGATGAGGGATGATTTCCCATAAATGTTCTGGGAAAACAAAGAATTCTTTATCTATTAGTGAAAGACATTTTATATGACATATAATATTGTCATGTTTAATTCCATGGTATATAAAAGATTTTTTTACTATAATGTTTTCATTATAAATTTAGCCTTTTAACAACATGAAATGTCTTACTTTATTCCCTTTAATGATTATTAAATTAAAATGTTTTGTTCAATATTATTAGTTTTACTTGTACTTTCTTTTGTTAGTGTTTTCCTGATAAGAAATTTTGCTTTTTATTTTATTCCTAAAGTATGTGAGTAATCCTATATAATAAAGAGGTAATATGCAAATTGACTGTCACACCCTCAAACAAGATGGCTGCCCCCATGTGGTCACAAGATGGCTGGCAGGGAAGAGCAGTTATGGGCGATCAGGCCAGCAGGGTAGGGCAGTTAGGGGTGACTGGGCCAGCAGGGGAGGCCACTTGGGGGTCATCGGGCCAGCAGGGGAGGCCAGTTGGAGGCAATCAGGCCAGCAGGGGAGCAGTTAGGCGTCAATTAGGCTGGCAGGGGAGTGGTTAGGGGGTGATCAGGCTGGCAGGCAGAAGAGGTTGGGGCAATCAGGCAGGCAGGCAGGTGAGCGGTTGGGAGCCAATAGTCCTGGATTGTGAGAGGGATGTTCGACTGCCAGTTTAGGCCCGATTTCACAGGGCAGTTGGACATCCCCCAAGGGGTCCCAGATTGGAGAAGGTGTAGGCTGGGTTGAGGGACACCTCCCCCAGTGCATGAATTTCGTGCACTGGGCCTCTAGTCTATATAATAAAAGCCTAAGTGACCTTTATGGCAGAACAACCAGAACGACCAGTTGCTATAATGCACATTGACCACCAGAGGTCAGACACTCAATGCAGGAGCTTCACCCTGGTGGTCAGTGCGCTCCCACAGGGGGAACACCGCTCAGCCAGAAGCTGGGCTCATGGCTGATGAGTGCAGCAGCGGTGATGGGAGCTAAGGAGCGAGGAGTCCTGGACTGTGAGAGCCCTGGTATGATTGGCTTCAAAGTGCAGCTGCTGGTCACTTAACTCATTCCACAGGCACAACTGCAGCATGAATTTGATTGTAGGTAAAACAAGACTCCACCAACTTTTAGACATTCTTGGAGAAAATGATATTTGGATCTTTAAAATTTCAGGACATTTGGTTGTAATGTGCCATAGTATTCTATAGTAATAGGCTAGTTTTATATTGTTAGGCCAGGCCCATGTAGTCAGCAGTATTTTTGCTGTCCCAAATTTTAGCCTTGTGTCCAAAACCAAGGAGGAAACTGTGGAGAGGTTAGCCTTTCATTCCTGTGGCTTGTCCACAAGTTCTAGTCACTTATTACGTGGTCTAGAGTGGACTTGGGCTTGACCAATGCACACGAGGAAGAAACCTTCCTTAGGAGGAGTCAGGTTTCTCAGACTTAAGCAATGTCTTATGAAGAGGCAGTAGAGTCAGACACAGGGCCCGGCCCCAGCACAAGAGAAAGTGTGGAGCTGGTGACACAGGAGCCACTAGAACACATTTCAATTCCTGGCCAAAGGAGTTTTGACCGGAGGTGACTCTGAAAGAGGTGCCACATGCATAAGGAGGTTTCTCCCCAGACATGGCAAATGTATAGTAAATGACACAAAACTGGTACATGTCCCATGGCCTAACTTCAAGCTGGGAGGATATTTTTCCTCTTGAATGTGAGTTCTCAGGTTCTGCATTCTTAACCTCTGGCATTGACCAACTGGCATTGACCTTGTGGCAGAAGTTAAATGGTTTTCTTCTTCTCTCTGACATTTTGTGTGCCTGACATGGCTTTTAACATTGAGTACCGGATGCTAGGAAGATGATTTTGGCTAGGATGATCACTGAGGAGCTAGGGATGGCATTTTTTCCAAACATTGTTGGTATGAGATTAGTGCTAAGGTAATATTGTGTCTTTTATGAGAACTTTAAACTTTAAACTATAAACCAGGCTCATGGGGTAGGTGCATTAAATTAGTTGAAGCTGTGTGGTTCTGGAAAGTATTGCACACATTTCAATGAGAAAGAGTCCCCGACTGCTGAAGGTAGTTCTCCACCATGCAAACTAAAACCTTTTTCTGAATCTGAGTAAAATAAGAAATTTGATTGGATGATTTTTTAAGTATTTAAGTTGAAATTTTTGAATGCTGAATTTTCATTTATGAGACTAAGAATGATTTTGGATTTCAACATCTTTGTGCTTTAATTTAGAGAAGTCAGATTTAAACTTTTAAATATCTGTTTTGGAGGCTGGCATCTCTATTGGGCTAGAATTCTTTATTATTACAGGGACCTTTTATGGATGTTAGTATTGAGTATTGCTATGTTATTCGATCTCATTCCAGACAATTGCTTCTGGGTGCCAGGTGCATAAATCCCAGAGGCATGACTTCATTGATTTGGTCCTTTTGCTGTAAAAGGAATGTTGACCAGGAGCATTTTAGGTGAGTTGAGCCAGGGTGATGAGAAATGAGGCCTTGACTAGGTAGGTCAGTGATGGTGATGATGAAAGAAGCATAGCGAGTGCAGAAGGCAAATCCACATCCCTGCCGAGTCTCCGTTAATGTGAGGACAAACTGAAGCCCTGTCCATGATGGAAGAGATCCAGTGTGATCAAGCTTCCACTCGTTAACTGGTTGCTCCCATTTTGTTACGGTGCCAATTTTGAAAAATCAACATTGTCTCTGCCACTGGCCATTTGCAAAATTAGAACCGGTGGTAGTTCGAGCCGCTCTTTGTGGGGGACGTTCATGTCGTGGTGCCCAGGCATAAGCTCGGGCTCTGACATCATTGCCACATGGTGCCCGCCGAGCAGGCACTGGCGGCTTGGGAAAGGGAGAAGCTCCGTACATCTACGGAACAAATCACCTTGTGCATCACTTTATTAAGAAGAGACTATGCAGTTGGTGCCCTGTGGGGAGCATTTACATGGGAAACAATTCTTCTCCTTACACATATTCTTGAAAGTCCACGTCCACTTAGGTGCCAGATGTCTTTGCAACCAATGCAATCATTCTTTCTTTCAAATCCCTAATTATCTAATCAACCATTAGTTGCTGCCCATGAATCAGTATAAACACATACTTCTGACTATCTTTCCTTTCTTGCAAGGTATGCAGCCAGAAGAAAGTTTTATTCTGCCTACCCTCCTGTCTCAAGGATATCTGTATCCTATAGCACTCTAAGTCTTTCTCAGTTTTGAGCTCTTTATAAAGCAGATTCATTTTTTCCCTTCCCCTATCAAATGGTCATGGAGAACTCACTGTTAAGCCAGAAATGTGGAATAAGGGAGACAAGGTAGAGCAGGAGAGGTAGAAGCCCTGAAAGTAGGAGCCAGCTGCTCTGAAAAATCACTTGTGCCTTTATTTATTTTTATTTAAAAAATAATTTTTTATTGATTTCAGAGAGGATGGGAGAGAAAGAGAGACATAGAAACATCAATGATGAGAGGGAATCATTGATCAGCTGTCTCTTGCACACCCCACACTAGGCATTGAGCCTGCAACTCAGGCATGTGTCCTGACCAGGAATGAAACTATGACCTCCTAGTTCACAGGTCCATACTCAACCAATAAGCCATGCTGGCTGGGCACTTGTGTCTTTAGAACTGGCCTTATCCTGATCTTGTTTATAACTGTTCTCCCTGATGATGGAGTATTGCTGTATTCACACACTAGTATATGTAATGTCCCATGATCAGGAATTCACTTTATTTAAGGAGAGAGAGAGAGAGAGAGAGAGAGAGAGAGAGAGAGAGAGAGAGAAGAAGAAGAAGAAGAAGAAGAAGAAGAAGAAGAAGAAGAAGAAGAAGAAGAAGGAGGAGGAGGAGGAGGAGGAGGAGGAGGAGGAGGAGGAGGAGGAGGAGGAGGAGGAGGAGGAGGAGGAGGAGGAGGAGAGAGGGGAAGGGAGGGGAGGGGAGGGGAGGGGAGGGAAGGGGAGGGGACAGGAAGGGAGAAGGGGGGAGGGAAGGGAAGGGGAATGAGAATTTTTTTTGCAGAAGAGAGTATGGATTCTCTGAAATCCAAAAGGGCACTGTGGCTCTCCTACCCAGATTTGCCACAGCCTCACAGAAAATTCTAAACAACCGCAGATACTGGGGAAGTATTTTGTCTGCTAGGTTATGAAGCCCAAATGGCAGAGAAGCTTGTGCTCCAGCCTGGAGCAGATGGACAACCTTTTCTTGATCTGATCCCTATTCAAAGCTGGCATCCTCACAGGACACTTGGTAAATGGGGGGAAACAAACTCACCCAAAATTGTTTGCCTCCCAAATCTAAAGAAATGTAAAGAAACTTTATGCCGCTTTCTTTGAGGAAAGGGGTACAAGATAGAATAAATTATAATTCACATTGTATTGGGATATAATTATCTTTCCCCGTCCCCTGGACCTTCTAAATCTTCCCCAAAGCAGCAAACTTCTGATTTTTGTGAGATTTTATGCTGCCTCATATTTGTCTTACCAAGGAGCCAAAGGTGCTAACTACTTCTTGCTCACCAGTTCCTCCTGGCCCATTTTATCAAGAGAATAAACCAGCCTAGATCCTGTGGGTTGGTGAAATAATCAAGTTCTTGGAGAATTAAATAGCAACGAGAATTTATGCCATTTTAAGCAGACTAGTGAAGATGCATGACTGCCACTGACCAATGAAAATAAATTCTTCCGCTGGTCTTTACTGAGCTACAGAGAAACAATAATTGCATAGCAGGAATTTGAAGCTTTGTTGACCTAAAAAAATCTGGGCATTTATTGCAATTTCATTTACCAATTTCATTTAAGGTCAATCTACTTTCATTCCCTATGTTACATCTGTCAACTATAGATGCCATTTGGCAAGTGAAATAAAATTGTACAGGAATTACCACAGCTTCATCTCTTAGGCCTTTAGACAATGTAGTGTTGCTTTCCTTTGTTCATCTTGTGAGCTCTCTCACCATAATGGCTCTCACTCTGAGTTTCAGGGGGACAGTGGGGTCTGGGGTTTTATGATGAACTGCACATTTAGAGTCTGGGTTCTCCATTCTGTGGGATGCAGTGAACAAATTCATGGAACCCTTGGCCCCACTGTGAAATAGACTTGGGTCAGAATATTAATAAACTCCAACCCTAGTTGGTGGACCATGAAGGTGTCTGGATCTATAAAGATTGGTATTAGCCAATCTAATAGCCAATAACAGGTATGAGTATTTCCCTTTACCATTATATATTCACCTTAATACATAGCGGAAGGTTTCTTTAAGAAAGTCCAGGAAGAAATACATACTAGTGGCAGTGTTAACGGAGCTCTCCAGTATCCAGATTCCTCTTTATTCAGGAGTCTCTGGGTTTGCTATACAGAATAAGTCTGGAAATTAGGTAACAGGTTGGGGCTCTCTGTCATTATGATTCAAACCTAACCTCCATTCATTATGTCTTGAGGTTTTATATGATCAGTTGCTTAGATAAATGGGAACCTTAGGCTACTTCCCATCCAATTCAGTTTTAAAAATCCATAATTAATTTGACACCTGCCACAGAACAGGTCCTTGAGGTTAAAACATTGTGGTTACCACTCTGGTCTTGCTGCTAACCGCGGTAACTACAACCACAATGTCTCTAACAGTTACTTGCTGTCACATAGCCTCTCTCACTTCTGAACAAATTCCCACTGGAGACATAGAGTTCAATTCAATGGTAGCATCCTCCATGGAGGCAGATGTTGCCAATACTCCAGCCACGTCTTGCTAATCTCTGATCTTGAATCACAAAGGTGTACATGGCCAGAATAAAGTGAGAAGTTCTCTCAGTGATGACCTTAAAGTGTTGGAGTGCCCACAGTGCATTTTTATTTGCTCTCTTGTGCATTGTTACAGATACAGACTGGAGGAGGCCATCCTACTCCTATCACCCGAGTTTTGGCAAAACTGAAGAAAGCTGGACTCAGAGGCAATTTCTATTTCAAAAACAACAGAATCAACCTGTGGGTTGAATGCATAAATAAGCTCCTCGCTTGAACTTATCTAAAGATTATGCAAGTCAGCAAGTTAATGTACAAATATGTGCACAGAGTTTTAGAATCCTAGCAACAAATAAGATGTACATCTCCTATCAGCAGGGTAATCTGATGCTATCAGTTGGCAGGCTTGGCATACAGTGCAATGACACAGGCTTCAAAATACCTCAAGGGACTTGGCTGAGCCTTGGCTCATAGCAGAGTATTTCCCAAGGGTGATGGTGTACTCTTATACAATAATGCCACAAGTCTCTGCAGCACCACTCGTTCTAACCCCACCTTCTTGACACAGAGAAAATATACAGTATTGTATGTTTTTCCTGCCTGGGGTTGACTCTCAGAATTAATTTACTTTCTCGGCTGCAAGGTGATGTAAACATCAAATATTTATGCATAGAATCCCAAAGGGTAGATATCCAGGGCTCATCTGGTTCAGCCCTATGATTACAGGCACAGCGATAAGAAGGCATTTCCCAACCACTAGGTTGAATTCTATGCCACCTTGTATGTCCTGTTCCACACTGTAGTTGAGAAAAATAGGAAATACACAATCAAGTACTGATATATGGGTTTTATTAATGTTATACTGAGAACCATTACATTATGATTTTTATGTCAGGATCAGCAAAACTGACAAAAGAAATGCACATAGTAATGATAATATGATAGGTCATATGAGACCAATAGATATACAATCATTTTTATTTAGTTGATTTTAAAGAGGTAAAGGGAAAGAGAGAAACATCAATTTGTTGTTCCACTTATTTATGCATTCATTGGTTAGTTCTTGCAGTGCCCTGACTGGGGATTGAACCCACAACCTTGGTGTATGAGGACAACACTCTAACCAAATGAGCTACCCGGCTAAGGCCGATATACAATTATTGATAAACAGAATATTAAGATCAATTTTAGAATGGAGATGGGAATTCTTTGAAGACAAATAGTTTCTAATAAAATATGTTCTGTATTATTTCTGTGCTATGCAACAACTTACCACAAATTTAGTTGCTTAAAACATCACATATCTATTATTTCACAGTTTATATGACCAGAAGTGCAGGCATGGCTTAACCAGGCCCTCTGCAAGGATGCAATCAAGGCATTGGCCAGGTTGGGTTCTCATCTGGAGGCTCCACTAGGGAAGAATCCACTTGAAGCTTGCTTAGGTTGTTGGCACATAAAATTAACCATCACCTCCCTCTATGCTATTTTTAAGAAGCAAGCTGCCATGAGTCCTACAGCAACAAGGAAATTCATTCTGCTTCCTCTCTCCTAATGTTCTCTTTTGCCTGGAGAACCTTAACTAATAGAGATTCTGAAGTCAGTTAGCTACCAAGATAGAGCCTCATTTAACATACTAGGGACTCAGTGCATGAATTCATGCACCTTGAAAGGACCTGTGGGCCACAAGGCTGCAGTGGGCACAGGGGCAGGTCTCGGCTTATCCTCTGCTTCCCCGGCCCAGTGCTTGGTCCCCTGTCTGCTGGCAGCCCTGCTCCCACCGCTCCCACTGGCTCACAGCACCGGGGGTGCACAGGAGCAAAGAATTTTCTATACCCACCAGAGGCTCACCCTGATGACAGCGACTGGCGCCCCACTGTGGTCTGGTGCCCCCACTCACCTGCTCCACCATCCCTCCGTGGCCAATGCCTGCCATGTTCTGCGCAGGCCCTCTGGTGGTCAGCGCACATCATAGCAACTGGTTGTTTGGTTGTTCTGCCGTTCGGTCTATTTGCATATTAGGGTTTTATAGAGAGAGATGGTAATGAAGAGGGTGACTTCCCATCACCTTTGCCATATTCTATTAATTACAAGCAACTTCAAGTCCTACCCATACTCTGGGAGAGGAGATTGGGGTATGAAGACCAGACCCTGGAGATCTCTGGGGCCACCTTAAAATCTGTCTGCCACATCTCCTCTACCCTTAAGTGAAAAACACGTTCCAATAAGGGCTACCTCCAAAAATTTGGCTTTGTTGCCAACTGTGGAATAAGATCTGTATATATTGTTCAGTCTGATGGAAAATTATGAAAACTTACCTCACAGGATTTTTGTGAGGAAAATTTGAAAAAAAAAATATCCACACATCATAGGATAAGAGTGTGAAAGCTTCCAGAACATATTAAATACTTGATAAATATCATTTTCACTTCCAATTAGTAAAATGAAACATCCAAACTGGTGTCTACTTGAGAACCCAAAATTGTTTTTAAAATTGACATTATTGAACTGACTAAAATCTTTTCACTTAAAATAGGATTCAGGCAAATTCAGACAGCCAAAACAATCTGCATAATTTTTTACTCTACTCTAAGCACTTCTACTTCCTTCATGATTTGCATGAAGCTGGAAATTGACTGATACATGTGGGAAACATATGTAAATAGAGGCATATTATTTTCTTGTTCCTATTGGAGAGGATGGGGGAGAGATAGTGCTGTGGACTGGCCCATTAGAACCTGAACCAGGATAGGATACTGGGAGGCCAAGCGGACTTGCTATGACATTGAGCTAAAGCTATAATTCAGAGATTGAATTGAACCTTATAAGAAGAATCAGCCCTAGCTGGTTTGGCTCAATGGATAGAGTGTCACCTGTGGACTGAAGGGTCTCAGGTTTGATCTGGTCAAGGGCACATGCCTGGGTGGCAGGCTCAATTCCCAGTAGGGGGCATGCAAGAGGCATCCGGTCAATGATTTTCTCTCATCATTGATGTTTCTCTCTCTCCTCCCTTCCTCTCTGAAATCAATCCTATATAATAAAAGCCTAATATGCAAATTGTCCCCTCAACCAGGAGTTCCACCAGGAGTTGGACTGTGAGTTCAACCAGGGGGGGATGCTGGCCGGCCAACTGTCCACGGCCCCTCCCCCATGGCTGGTCCTGCCTCAGCCAGCAGCAGCAGCAGATGGCCAGAGGAAGGGAGGCCACAGCCAGCAGCTAGCAGTGGTTAAGGACCCTACCTGTGCATGAATTTTGTGCACTGGGCCTCTAGTAAAAAATTTTTTTAAAAAGAATAGAAGCAGAGCAGTAATGAAGGGATTCTAACAAGTAAGCAGTATGGGTTGTAATCAATGGCCAAGAAAGGAGTTGCAAGATAACTAGAACATACCCAGTGGAAAAACAGTAAAACCATCTGTGCGAAGCTAACTTCATGGACGTATGACCCATGTAGTCAATCAGAACGGCACACTAACAAAGACCCAGTGCTTAGCTTAATGTTCTGCCATCGTCATCTTGAAATTCCTGATAGCTTTTTAATGAAGGGCCTCTCATTTTCATTTTACAAATTTTGTTCCTGCATCCAGGGCCCAAGTTTTGATAAAGGTGAGGGATCAGAGATGGAGTTTCCAAGCAGGATGGCCTCAGGGGCAGCTGGAGTGAAGGACAGAGCCACGTGGGCACTGGTAACAGGTAAATGTGAAAAGTCACCTCGAGTCACCTGATACTGTTCAGGGTCCCAGAGTTTACCAATTGGAGAGTTTGCAGAGTCAAAGAATTATACCTGTACTTTTTGTTTTTTATTGTTGCTGCTCAAGTTGGGTAGTTCTTTTAAAAGTTTTGTTAAGAATGCTCCTTCCCTGACCTCCTACAAATATTTTGTGACTCTGCTTATTAGCCTTATCAGGCTGCCAGACTTATAATGTTCAAGGGACAGTTATGAATATTTTAATGGGGGAAACCAGTTACACACACACACACACACACACACACACACACACACACACACACACCATGTGTTAATACCCTAGAAACAGAATTCTGTTACTTTCAATGTCATATACAAATGAAGGCTCTCTCTTCTGTAACACATCATTCTGTGATTTGTTCAATGTTTTATAAAACCAAAACTTTTTGCTTAGGTATATTTTTAGGCATGGTTTCCAAAGGCATTCATATTATCTATAAAATATTTTGAAAAGCTATCAGGTAGCAAGAATAAAAACAAATGAAATAAACAGGCTTATTCATGGATCCATTTACTATACAGATAGATTCAGACGGTAATTCAGAGTTACAGACAATTTATTCTGAAATTTGTAAATAATGTGCATATTACTCTTCTAACAAGGGTCTTTTCCTAGGCTTGTTCTCTCTCTCTCTCTCTCTCTCTCTCTCTCTCTCTCTCTCTCTCTCTCACACACACACACACACACACACACACACACACACACTCTTATAACTTCACACACATACATTTCTAGTTCACCTCTCTTCATCCATCATCTGTATTTACTGTCTGAACCAGCAATGAAAAGAGAATAGGAAAAAGTGGCCCCTCAGCAAGAACCCATAATGATGAGTTAATGCTTTTCAATCCAGGGTCAGGAAGTAGCATGAAATTTACAATCTGTACTGTGTACTGATAATGGCAAATCCACTAAGTGAGGCTCTTTCACCCTCAGGGTGGGGTAGAGGTGGGCTGTTTGGAATGCAGCCCATCACTATGCATACCTTTTACCTCCCACCCCCTGAGGTGACCTGAATTAGCCTCATGGGACAGACCAAGGGAGAATTATCTATGTGGTCATATTTCATTCCTTGATAAGTACAGACTTAATGAGTCTCATTACCTCATCTAGACAAAGGTTTCATTCAGAGTAGATTAGAAAAAAAGTCTATCACCACCACCAACATAAAGCAAAGGCAACATGCCCCAACCAGATACGCAACAAGGCGCACAGCAGTTATTTCAGCCAGAAAGATACAAGGGTGGCATCTCAAACCTCCAGAGAATGTATGATGCTGCCCATGATCCCGCACCCTTGATGCAACAAACTCTCAGTAGCCAAAAAGGAGCAGGAGCCCTCACAGGGCAGGTGTTTCTGAGTCATCGGAGCAGCAGACAACCCACAAAGCAATACTTGGCTCAGAGAAGATTTTTAATCTGTTATTTGCCCGAAAGAATCTGTTAAGAATGTTTCTCATGAGGTGAAATCAATGATTAGTCATCAACTAAAAAACATGGATACTTCCCTCCAAATGGCTATGAAGTAGCTTTTACAAGGTGACACATGCCATCTCACATGGCCAGCAGCAATACCTTTGTTCTTCCCGCTCTGTCTAACCAGTTTGGTCTTACCCTCTGAGACTGGATGACCACTCGACCAGACCTATTATTCCAGAATTACAAAATACATCATATTAATAACATGGGAAGAACATCCACTACATAGGATTAAAAAATGTATTTCATACCATGAAAAGGATACCCATTGCATTTTAGTGCTTCAGATACTTTTGGAACCATTCTGGCGAATTATAAACTCTCTTGGATTCCTAGGAGCAAATTAGATAGATGGTTTCAGTAACAGAACAATAGCAACAGCAAGGCGGCTTCATGACCATCCTTTGTGTAAAATCTAGAGTGATTGATATTTGAGCTTTCAATGTTTTCTAATTCAATCAGGCTGAAATAGCTAAGTGTTTCTAGTACTTAGTCATGTTTAAACATTAACCATTTTGAAATTTTCTCCTCATTAGAACTTGTCTTGGTAAAAACGTGACAGTTTGAATTTGAATAAAGGGTAGTTTATAGAGATAAGGTAACCTACATACATACTTATGCCCACATGTATATTGGAATACATTGTCATATCTATCATATAGAATGCCTAGAGTTTTATAAATTGTTTGCTCTTTTTCGTTTTCTGTTCTATAGACAAAGATCATGTCAGGCCATGGGTCACAAAAGTGTTTCAGAAAGTATGTTCACTGCCAAGCCTCCAAGGCCAAGTCCAGCCTTAGTGTGTGAAGGTCGGGCCAGGCTCAGGTCCAACTTCTCTAATGAACTCTAATGGACTTGTAGTCTGGTTCCTAACAGTGGCTGAAGCTTGGGGTTTCAGTTTTCACATCTCAAAGACAAGGAATACACTTCTTAGCTTACAACTTCAGAAAGTTATTTGAGAAACAAGAAAAGTGCTTGGTTGGCTTGAAGGCATTTTTGAATCTATAAACTATTTCACAAGCACAGGTTTTATTGTCCACAGCTCTATAGCTATTATTTTGAGAAAAAGAAAGTGTTTACGTTTGAACATAAATTGTTCAGTGGGAGATTTGTTTTTTACAATGTTAACATGAAATCGCAGCAGAGAAAAAAAGTAAACGAGTCATACTAATCACAGGGAGATGATTCCTTAGAAGATAGAGACTGTATTTCCAACATACAATAATGCCTTGTAGAAACATAATAAATATTAAGCACGTTTTCAATCTTCATAGAATAATAGCATGTCTAAAAAATAGGTTAAGAAGTAAAAGTTTTCTTAAATGTATTTTACCATGAAAAAATTCAAACACAAGAGGGCATCCCCTACATTTGTTTTAAAAGATTCCCAAGTGGATTTCATATACAGAGTATGTGTTTTTCATTTGATCTAATAGTGCAATTATAGGAGCTATTATGTGCATGTGACAGAAATATTACCAAGTATCATAGTCTTTGCACATTATAATCTGTTAGGGTCTTTATATTTTATTCATAAAATATTTTCTTCTATCCATAAAACACTCTTTAGTGATCTATAACTCCATTTTGCCTTAAAAATTATTTTATCATACTTGGTTACTTAAAGTTAGAAAAACTTAACAAAACAGTAATATGAACAGAATGATATGTAAATACTCTGAATTTTAAAGCTTTAAAATATAAACCTAACAAAAGCTTTCAAATGTCGCACTTACCTATCCCCCTTCCCCATTTTGCCTAGCAATCGCTCAAACCCTAATTCTCTCGATACATCCAGAGGCAACATAGTTTGATTTAAGAAGCTGGATCCCTAAGGGGAGGATTAGCAAAAGAAATTTTTCTAGATCTGGAGTAATGAGCAGCAAGTTACTAGAAACTGCACTTAAGTTGAGTGAGAATAAAAAGAAAAATCACAGAAGACTTATCCCATCTGTATCCCATCTGGAACCAAATTTTGGAATACATAGGGGTATACATTTTAGCAAGAAAAGATAGCCTCGTGTGTGTATGTGTGTGTGTGTGTGTGTGTGTGTGAAATGCCAGTGATGATGAGAGTGTGTGTGTCTGTGTGTGTGTGTGTAATGTCAGTGATGGTGAGAGCGTGTGTGTGTGTGTGTGTGTGTGTGTGTAATGTCAGTGATGGTGAGAGCGTGTGTGTGTGTGTGTGTGTGTGTGTAATGTCAGTGATGGTGATGGTGAGTGTGTGTGTGTGTAATGTCAGTGATGGTGAGCGTGTGTGTGTGTGTGTGTGTAATGTCAGTGATGGTGAGAGAGTGTGTGTGTGTGTGTGTGTGTAATGTCAGTGATGGTGATCGTGTGTGTGTGTGTGTGTAATGTCAGTGATGGTGAGAGCGTGTGTGTGTGTGTGTGTGTGTGTAATGTCAGTGATGGTGAGAGCGTGTGTGTGTGTGTGTGTGTGTGTGTGTAATGTCAGTGATGGTGATGGTGAGTGAGTGTGTGTGTGTGTAATGTCAGTGATGGTGAGCGTGTGTGTGTGTGTGTGTGTAATGTCAGTGATGGTGAGAGAGTGTGTGTGTGTGTGTGTGTGTAATGTCAGTGATGGTGAGCGTGTGTGTGTGTGTGTGTGTAATGTCAGTGATGGTGATCGTGTGTGTGTGTGTGTAATGTCAGTGATGGTGAGTGTGTGTGTGTGTGTGTGTGTGTGTAATGTCAGTGATGGTAAGTGCTAAGAAAGGAAGGCCAATAAGGCAGGATGATAAAGGGTGCCGCTTTGAACAGCTGTTGAAGAAGGCCTTCGTGATAAAGTGATATTGCAAATAACCCTGTGATAGCATTCAAGACAGCAGAATAGAAGGTGTCAAAATACTGAGGTGAAGCATGTTTGGAGAACACAAAGGTGCCAGTGTAGCTAGAGCAGAGTGAGTGAGCAAACCTTTGGTGGGATATGAAATTAGAGAGGTATCAGGGAACAGATTAGGCAAGGCCTCGTAGCTCCTTTGTAAGGACTTGGCCTTTATTCCGTATGGGGCGGGGACAGATAGTGGAGGATTTTGAGGAGATGAATGACTTGATCTGACATTTGCTTTTTTAAAGATTACTTTGGATCGAGTACAGTGAATTGATTCCAGGCCTATACAAAAGAACCAGTAGGAGACCATTCTAATGCTGCAAGTGGGAAATGGTGGATTAGACCAGACTGGTAGCTGTGACGACAATGAGAAGTAATTAGATTCTGGATAGAGTAAAAATGATTTGTTGAGGGATTGGATGTAGAAAGTGAAAAAATTTGAGGAATGGAGGAGTCAAAAATTACTTTAGCCCTAGCCGGTTTGACTCAGTGGTTGGAGCATTGGCCTGCAGACTGAAGGGTCCCAGGTTTGATTTAGGTCAGGGCCATGTGCCTTGGTTGCAGGCTCCATCCCAAGGCCTGGTTGGGGTGCATGTGGGAGGCAACCACTTGGTGTGTTTCTCTCACATTGATGTTTCTCTCTCTCCTCCTCCCTTCAATCTCTTGAAAAATTAATGGAAAAATGCTCTTAGGTAAGGATTAACAACAACAACAAAAAATGACTTTAAGGCATTAGGCCCACGAAACTGGAAAATAAAAAGAATGCAGTATACTGAGATGTGAAAATCATAGAAGAACCAAATTTGAAGCAGAAGATAAGGAATTTGGGTATTTTGAAATGCCTATTTGATATCTGAATGGATATTAAATAGACAAATAAATATATTAGTTAGGAGCTTGGGGGTGAGGCTAAGACTAGAGATTTAAATAAGGAGCCAATTGAGAAAAAATTGAATTTAAAGTCATTTGGGCTGGATACAATCTTCTGGTATGTTGATGCAGAAAAATAGGGGCTTTAGTACTTGGACAAAATTAAGAGAATCTTGCAAAGGATACTAAGAATGAATGATTACTGAGATAGGTGGAGAGCCAAAAGAGAAAAATCCTAGACATCAACTAACAAAAGGTTCAAGGAAGACAGAGTGATCAGTAGTATAAATATGTCATATTGGTGAAGTCAGATGGAAGATCACAGATGAACTTGTCCAGGGAAGTTTTGGAATTGTGGTGTGAGAAAGCCAATGGTAGTGGGTTTAAGAGACTGTCAAGCATTCTTTCACCAGAAACATGATAGACTAGTTGTTCTGAAAAATTGCCAATGAACTAAAATTGTGATAAAATATAAAATACAAAAAAAAGGATTTTAAAAATTCAGGTGAACTAACTAGAAAGTACAAGTTTTCCTGAGAGCCAACAAAGAAAGAAAACAGAAGTCAAACAGGTAATTAAGTGCTGAAGGCAGTAGCTGTCTTAAAAGTATCTACTTACATTTGTGACTTAGGTCTTCATCTTTAACAGTCATGTAGAAGACTGAAAGTAAAGCCCAGGGTATGTACAGGGGGGCCTTCTGATCAACTTCCTTAGTAGATGGTTAAACTAGAGAAAAACTCATCCCATATAGTGAAATGGCTTTGGCCTTGGCACAGGGTGATGGTGGTGGTGGTGGTGGTGGTGGTGGTGGTGGTGGTGGAATGGGGAGATTTTTCTCTGAGACTCTGTAATAAAACTCCTGTCTTAAAGTAAGCTGGGGTATTTAATTAATACTATTTATGTTGTCAGAAATACTTTAGCTAACAGTACTAGATCCTATTTTGCTGCAGTCAGACAATGATTGATTTTTTAAAAACTCTGGCTCTTTAATTGTAGGAAAGGACCATATAAAACAAGGATAATAGAAAAGTCAAAACTAAAAGACTGAAACCTCATATGACAATATAACACTACTTAAAAGAAAGATGGTGTTGCTATGTTATAACCAGACAAAATAGACTTAAGTAAAAAAATATGTTTAGAAATAAAACAGACCCTCTACAAAATAATGATTCACTTCTCCAGGAAGGTATAATAATTTTAAAGTGTTATGCCACAAATAATACAGCTTCAAAATAGAAAAAAAATATTGGTAGCACTGCAAGAAAAATATGACAAATCGTGATTATTTTGAAAGACTTTTTTACCAAAGAAGTCCTTAAAGGTATAGAAGATTTGAGTTAATCAACATATAAAACGGACAATACATCCAATAACTGGACATTGCATATTTATTTTCAAAAACACATTAATGAAAGATTACCTCATACCAAAACACAGAGAAAATTTCAGCAAATTTCAAAGATTCAGTTTTTTAACCACTCTACATTCTTTTAGGCAGTTAAATTAAATATTGATTTTAAAAAATATTAACAATCATTTTGTGTGGTTAAAGTTTGCCAGTCAAATATTTTGTGTCAAAAATAAATTATAAGATAAAGCAGAAAATACATAAAACTGAATGATAATAAAAATATGATGGATATGCTAAATAGTGGAATACAGTGAAAGCTGTGCAGATGGGGTCATGTGTAGCTTTAAATACGTAGGTGAACAAATGAACAAGTATCTAATTACAAAGTTGGCCAGAGTTTCCCAACAGACTTGTTATTGGCCTTTAGGGAAGAAAAATTATTTGTTGAGCAGGAATGTCCCAGGCATTGCAGGATAAATATCAACCTGGCCCTCTTCCACTAAATGCCGATGGCACTCTAGAGTTGTGAAAACAGAAAATGCCTCCGCACATTTCTACATGTCTCTAGGTAGGAGATATTATCTCCAGTTGAGAACCATCGAGTTCGACAAAGAACAAGAGATTAATCCCAAAGAGAGTGGAAATATGAGATAAGAGCAAATAAAGGACACAATAAGAGTAAAATAATGCATAAAAATAATAAAGTACAGAGGATAAAAAGGAGTTGTGTTTTTTTTTTAAATACTTACAAAACTAGTATAAGTTTGTTCAAGAAAATAGTAGAGAATATGCAAAAAAGGTATAAGAAATCAATGCAGTGTACATAACTATAGACTCAGCAGAAACTTAAAAGGATGATAAGACACTGTTGTGAAAAACTTCATGTCAATAAATTTGAAAATAATATACATATATATCTATAATAATAAAAGCATAATATGCTAATTAGACTGGACATCCTTCCAGATGACCTTCTGGATGAAGCCAGGGCTATGAGGGAAGCCCAGGTCCTGGGTACCAGAGGGAAGCTGGTGCCAGCAGCCGGGGGAAGGAATGCCTACTCTTGCATGAATTTCATGCATTGGGCCTCTAGTATCTTACATATATATCATGTGTGTGTATGAGAGAGAGACAGAGACAGAGAGAGAAAAACAGAGATTTTTAAGAACTTCAGGCAGAAATTTGAATATTTGGGCTATTCTTTTTGGGTAAGAATACAGAAGAACTGGGATAATTTAAGATCAGAAAAAAATAAGGGTCAGATGTGTGCTTTCTAAGCTACTGTAAGAACTTATGTTTGGGGGAAAATGGCCGAACTGTCCTGTTATGCCCTGCCTATTTCATTAGCCTTGGAAATATATATATGAAAGCAACAGGAAAAGCCAGGGGATCTTTATGACCAAGGACTCATAATAATTAGACTTCCTGTTGCACAGAAAAGTGCCAGCTTAATTGTTCTTATTTATGTCTTGAACTTAAGCCTGGGACCTACTCTGCCACATAATGGAGTCCATTACAGACCTTTCATATTTTGAAGGCCAATTTTTAGTTAGTTGTACACTGGTACAAATGAAGGACTCACATTTTGGATTTCTTTTAATCCGATAATGCCTCAACAAAACAGAGCCAAAGGACATTTCACCTAAAAAACACTGCCCACCCTTAAGTGATAACTATTCTTAGTGCCAGATTTCATGGTTTTAAAGCTGGAGGCATTTGAAGTCAAACATTTGACCAAAGGAAGGTCTTGTTCAAACCTATGCCCTAATTGAAAGCAAATTCCTACATGCAAGGTGGTTATTGAGCATATTTCTGTGATACTGAAAACTAATTCTATTTCTTTGGATTTAAATGTCTTATTTAGCTAATTTACTGACTAACATGCAATAGATTTGGGTTTTGATCAAACTGAGAACTCTTCAACTATTTCCCTTTCCAATTAGGTTTTAATCTCTGTTCCAAAGACTTTCTGTTATCTTTTACTTAATCCATAGGCTTCCTATATCAGTAAGTTGTTGCTGAGTAACAAATTATCCTAAAAATTAGTGTTTTAAAAAAAAAAACAATCATATATTATTTCTCACAAGTTTACAGCTTGGCTGATGAAGTCTTCTGATCTTTCCAGGCTTGGCTGGCCAACACTTGACTCTTACTTTAAATAGTAAACAAATCCAAATTTTATATTTGATCCTGCATTTGTCAGGGTTCTCCATCCTTAATGTACTCTTCTGGAATCCCTCAGTATCAAAGTCTGTATTCATTAGGATTCTTCAGAAAAACAGAGGCAAGAGGATGTGTATATATTGTGTGTATAAAATTATGGAGGCTGGCAAGTCCAAATCTGCAGTGTGGGCCAGCAGTCTAGAGACCCAGGAGAGTCAATGTGCAGACACAGTCTGAAGGTGGTCTGCTGGAGAAAGCCCCTCCAGCTCAGGAAGGCTGGTCTTTTGTCCTGTGCTGGCTTTCCCAAACAGGACTAACCCCGCCCACATTACAGAGGCAATCTGCTTTCTCCAAGTTCACCAGTTCAAATGCTTAATCTCACCCAAAACAACCTCCAACTTGACACATAAATTAACCATCATGGCTATTTGAGGCTAGATGAAACTATTAGACTGGGTATTCTTCCAGTACTTAAGTAGGAAGTTAACAAAACAAAACAAAAACTTTATGATTATCAGTTGAAGAGTGATTCCTCTTTCATTTACAGTTGAGTCACTTCTGTGGGGAATCAGGAGCCAGGGAGCACAGAGTGGTTCTCTGATTGCTACTCTCCCTGTAATTCCTCTTTAATCCATTACAATTATGTATTTATCCTGGGCTGATGTGCAAAAAACTTGTGATATAACATCTTGTTGTAACAAGTTCATACAATAGTCATTATGGTTGGTTGTCTCTTGGAGAATAAACTCAAATTAATGTATAATCATGTTATTACACCTTAAATACACTCCAATAATCATTTTTCATGATTTATCAAAGTCATGTATGTGCTCTTTTCCTAAATTTGTATAACTTCCTTATTTGGTTTATTCTTTGTTTTCAGTGACTACTTTCAATCTCGTCTTTTCAAGGTCTTCCAAAATGACAAAATTATACTGTTTTCTTCATAATTCTTATACACATTATTGTTCTGTAATGAGGAAGAATAAAATTCTGAGATTAAGAAGAAATTATTGATTCAAATAACAAGCAATATTGTGTACCAATTTAAACATTTATTATATTCTAACCATCCTCATCTGGCCATTTCCATTTATTCCCTGCATAGATGGATGTCTAAACTGCATGAGTTGATCGAACAGTGGACTTGGGGTAACATTAGCTTGAAGTTTATCTAATGAAGGGCTACCTGTCCACCTTATACCACTTGTTCTCATCAATGCTATGGCACCTGACTGATTCTACATTGACAAAAAGAGGACAGACTATACAAATATTGATAGATTTTCTATGTTGGCTCCTTAGCTGCCTTTGTGAAGAGAATCTCCCTATTGGCTTAATTTTTAAGAAAGAAATTCTAGTCATTGGCACTTATATCAGCACCATTACTAACAAGCTGAGTTAACCAGCCACATATTTGATGCCAAATGAACTTCCAGTGTTATTACCAGGGGAAAGGATACCTAATAAATAATAAGAATGCATTTGGAAACAATAAATAGAATAAACAAAACAACCAAACAAAAAATACTTAGTTAAAATGTTCTCCAGTTTATGTGATGTAAATCCAGGGAAAACATCATCTACTAAAATATAGAAAAGTGTATATATTTAAAGGCCTTCATAATTGATTTCTGCTCCATTAATTTAAAATGTTTCTCTAACTCACTACTGTGTTTTTCCATGTTTGCTGACTCATCTCTTAAACAAAACATGTTTACTGTACTGGGTCAACATGAACTGTTGAGATTAATGAAATTAAGTATAATTAATCTACGTGAAATAATTCAATTATAAGAAGGAGCATTTGGGTGAATCTAAGAAGTTTACTATTTATTTTTCTCAAGAAATTTAGTGTCAAGAGTTCTTATAAAATTGATGAGACACCAAAACTTAATAGCTTTTTTCAGATTATAAAAGTATATTGCAAATGTATTTTCCACATAAAATTGTTTTCCTCATTTCTATTTATAGCAATGTTATTAATCAGGCTTTGTTCTGCAGTTCCACAGTGTATTTTGTTTTATGAATGCTCTTTATAGGTAGTGATTAGCCACTTGCTTTCCATTTTTAAAGGAATTTGAAAATGATATATTCATATAATACACATTTTTGGTCCACTTCAAAATGACACATGAAAGAATATTACTATTCTTTTTACTTAGTCTAAATTTTGGCAGAATAATTCATAAGAATGCAAACATTCCATCTTCAAAGCAATGTAAGAAATTACTAAAGGGCCATCTCCAGTTGATTTCCACTATTCAAATCCACTAGTACAAAATGAAGGACCCATAGTCTGGACTTCTTTAATCTGATAATGCTTCAACAAAACAGAGCCAAAGATCATTTTAAAATATTGGTGCCTATGAAAGTCACCGAAGAAACACTGCCCAGGCTTTAGAGATAACTATCCTTAAACCATGTTTCATAGTTTTAAAGCTGGAGGCATTTGAAATCAAACATTTGGTCAAAGGAAGATCTTATTCAATCTGCTGCCCTGATTAAAAGCAAAGTCGCACATGCCAGGCCAAGTTATGGAGCATATTTTTTGTGATATTGAAATCCAATTCTATTTCTTTGCATTTAAATGTCTAATTTAGTTAATCTGCTAACTAACATGCAAAGGATTTGGATTTTCATCAAACTGAGAACTCTTTCACTATTTCTCTTTCCAACCAAGTTTTAATCTTTGTTCTAAAGACTTGGTTATATTTTCTTAATTCACAGGCTTCTTTATCAGCTACTTGTTGCTGAGTAACAAATTATCCTGAAATTTAGTGTCTCAAGACAAAAATCATTTATTTCTTTTTCACAAGTTTACAGATTGGCCAGTGAAGTCTTGTGACCTTGCCTAGGCTTGGCTGGCCAACACTAGACTCTTACTTAAGTAGTAAACAAATCCAAACTTATTGTCATCTCTAGGCATCCACCTGGGACTCACTCTTATATCTGTCCGTCAGCTGACTGTTAGCTGATTTAAGATGGCCTCGAGTGGGAAAATTTTCTCTACTTCATATGTTCTTTCATTCCTCAGTAGGTTATTTGTGTTAGGCGTCCCCAAGACCTCTCCCCTGTTTCAATAATTCACTACGAGGAATCTCAGGACTCAGCATATGGACACACTCATGGCTATGATTTTTGCAGCAATAGAATATAAAGCAAAAACAAACGTGTGTGGGCCAAAGTCCCGAGGAAACCAAGTGTGAATCTCCAAGAATCTGCTCTTAGTAGAGTCATATAGACTGTGCTTAATTTCTCCAGTAATGAATTGTGACAACGTATCTGAACTGATGTCTACCAAGGAATTCCACAGCAACTCAGGCTAGGGTTTTGTATTAGAAGTTGGTCATGTGAGCACCTTTTGTGTGGCCCATACCAAATTCCAGATTTTTACAATAACAGCAGGTGTTTAGCACAAACCACATTTTTTGCACAAAGATCTGATGCACAGTGAGCCACTCTTATTCATTAGGGTGGTGGGAACATTCCCCAAATCCAAGTTTCCACACGACAGTTAAGGTCCCATCTTGCAAGCAGGTATTTTCAAGGAGAGCAGTGTGGGCACTGCTGTGTTAATTTTTTTTTTCTGGGCACTATCCCAGGCTTGTTCGCTGGCTAACGTTAAAGTTCCAAGAAGGCAAATGAAAATTCAAAAGGCCTTTTGCAAACTAGGCTAGGAATTGGCATCTGCTTACTTCTGACCTAGTCTACTAAGCAAGCGGTGTCTGAAGATTCAAGAGGAGAGGATACAGATGCCATCATTTTATGGAGCAGCTGCAAGTTTCATCACAAAGGGCATAGGTAGTCATTCATTGGGGCCAAGATGTAATCAATATGACACTTCCAAAACTTTCACTGTTGGTCTTAGAAAGTTGGAGAGAATTCTTTATCTTAGAAAGTTGTGCCAGTGCACCTTGCAGTACCATTCCACAGTGAGCTTCTATCCCAGTTTCTCTCTAATCACCTCTGGATAAGATTATTGTCATTTTCCAAAAGCTAATTCTCAACCTCAGTTCACTATGGTGTCGCTCACAAAACTGAATGTGTTGGGATGACCAATGTTTTGGTTCTTTACCTTCTTTATCCTTAATGTGTGGGTTTGCAATGAAACAGCTGCTACCTCTCAGGGACTTGGGAGATTACTCCTTAGGCAATCCAGAAGGGATCTCCCTCAACTCCAGCTCCAGAGACTCAAAGTGCCAATATCCTACTGATGAGCTGCAGTCACAGTCACACCCAAGAGCTTTGAAAACTCAACTGGACTTAGTTTGCTAAAGAGCAGCCAAAGCCAGGACCAACTCCATCACTGGGAGCCCAATTCTGTAACTTTCCAAGAGCTCATCCAGAGCTTCTTGGGCAACTGGTGAAGAATACTTCAGGGAAAATTCCAGGACAGTCCAATACAGATCCCAAATTCTGAGTTTGGGGGAGACTGATTACATGGACATTAGAAATAATTGATACCTAACCCTCATTCCCCTTGACATTTTCAGGCTAGCTATGAGCAAGCCAGTGTATGTCACTGGTGGGAGATCTTTATGGCTTTTGTTGGTAAAACGTCACAGCTGTAACTGCTTCTTTTTAGTGGTGTACAGTCTTAATACCCAAAATAGCAGATTTAGCATGGACTTTAAAGGAACATTCCTCTTAGGACTCTTTCCCGGACAATATAATTCCTCCCCCACGACATTTCCTTGGCAGGACAATCTGACCAACTTTGTCTCGGCCCAGACATGACAACACTTAACTGCTCTTTCTCATGAGCTAATGAACTGTTCTCTCTGATTAGCTTCTTCCCGCACTCATTTGGCCTGACTTTTAAAGCTAATTCAACAATTTCATGCCTGATAATATGATTTTGAATAGGGCACCATTCCTTTAAAGAAATATGTGTGTATAATATTTTTAAAGGTTTAGATGTCAGGGTGAATTTTTGATAGAAAGGTTTTCATTCTGTCCATAAACCCCATAAATGTATAACTTAATAGCCAAAGTAAAAATACACATTGGGATACTTGCATTTAATCAAAACTGATCTGTTTTCAGTTAAGACATTTTTTACATTATATTATTTGCTAACATTGACTAAGGAAACATTTCTATGTTGCGATTTGAAGTAAATTATTTTAAAAACAAATACACAGCTAGCTTACATTTGAGTAAATATTATAAGAAATGCACTACATAGAATAATGTATATGTTTTATCATATATATAAATCAAACAACCTTGCTTAGTGTTGATTTGCAGATGAAAAAGCAAAGACAGAGTTTAGTGGCTTAGTCAAGAACATACTGATAATGAGTAGTAGGTTCAGCATTGGAATTTAGTCCTGTCTGACTCAAGAGATCAAGCCTGGTTTAAAATAGTCAGTATTCTTAGACATATATCAAATACTAACACATCGTGTGTGTGAACACATACACATTTAGATTGTATTTGGACACTTCTAAATTTTTTAAAAGTTACTCCCAAAATGACATATTTATAGTCTTCAAACAGTATTATTTAATACTTTAATCATGCATTAAACCACTTAAATATGCTATACTGACTGTATTCTGGAATGTTCCCTCAGATTCTAAGACGTAGAAGAAGATTGTTGCTAAGGCTTTATTATTTTTTTCCAAAATGATGACTCTTGGCAGTCAGAATATGATTTTATTCACAGGAACATTGTCTTAGGGAATTTTCTTGGTAGGAAAATTTTGAAGAGAATTTATAGAAAATACTGCTCAGAAAACTTCCTTTTCAAGGCAGTCTGTAAGAAGACTGGCCTTGTCAGAAAAAAAGCCTAAGAAAAGATTCCAAAATGAATCATGGAGACTTTCTCAAAAAGATTCTAATAAATATTAAGAACATACACCCTTACTTGGAGATGGATTTAATTTTATTCCATGAAATTTTATCTAAAACAGTATAGATACATGCTATTGTGGTTTCTTCTTTTTTTAAACTCTATTCTTCATGTCTTATCTTAGGAGTTGGATAGTGGGAGACCTGAGTAGAATAAAATATATCTTTATTTATCCAGAATAATTATGAGTGGGTTGGCCATAACTTGAACCCCTACCCATCAAACACTGGTCTTACAAAGACATTATGGAAAGTTAAAATGTCCCTTTGGAGATGAGGGTGAGGTAAAGAGCAGCTGGAGATTGCTGTTTGTTTGTTGTTTGACAAATTTTCTTCCTAATCCAGATTCCTGAAAGGAGCAGAACAGAAACCCTTAAGAAGTAACTTGGATTTTGGAGTGCATCAATTTCCTACCCTACAGCACATCCTAGACTCAGAGCCATCCTTAATGAATCTCCTTAAAGATCCTCCCAGTGGTTCTCAACCTGTGGGTCGTGACTGCATTTAAAGGGCCAGAAGGTTGAGAACCACTGTGTCTAGTGTAACATTATCAGGACGCATGGAAACCAGGAGGGTGCCATAGATCCAGAGAGAGAAAGCCAAACCTTCATTCTACCTAGAGGAAATAAGAGGATTAACTAGCATGTATTTGAAACATGTTATAATCCAAGTACTGTATAGAGCAGAGAGCATGTACTAATTTAACAGATCCTTTGAGTACTTTTATTCTCTCCCTTTTACAGATTAGGACACTGAGAATGGAGGTTGGGTAACCTATCCACATTAACACGGAGTCTATGTAATGTAGCCACTTGAGCATCATCATTATTTCTCCGAATCTTTTCCTCCTATTCACTATACTATCCTACTAAAACCGATGCGATTGAGCACATATTCTTGGAATCACCTTTCACTAATAGGGACCCAGGAGAGCCTGCATCAGACCATATAGACACTCACAATTCTACTGTTAAGGTCCTCCTGTTAAGAAGAGAAAAAGAAACTAGGAAGAATGAGACATTCGTGCCAACCCAAAATTAGTGTCACTGCAATGACAATTCACGTAGTATGAACTGAAATAGTGCAGAATGAGTAGCCCCTCAGGACATGAATTACTGAACCCCAAACCTTTTCTTAATCTTGCCCAAACTTTTCTACATCACAGCAAGAACCCAGAATTAAAGTGAGGGCTCCCTACGCCACATTCATCTTCTTTACTACACTTTTATTGTTCTCATCTAATCTTCTCCTTTCTCCTCTCCTTGGGATGGTTTGTGTCCTTCTAATTATATCTTTTTCCAAAGTTCTTCTCTCCTTGGACCTACTGCCAAAAGGTATGAAATGTGCTTTTTCCACACTGGAGCTGTGAGGGATACAAATCAGAAGAAAGAGTGCTGAGCCTGTTTCTTTTCTTGTATTTTCCTCTGCACTTACAATGACTGTTTTCACCCATATACTTTCCATGACTGCTTTCTTTGCCAGTCCCTCACTTCTGCCATATCCCACCTTCAGAACTTAGAATTTGTAATTTTTGCTTGAAAGAAGAATTGTGAAAAGCAATTTATCTGCAAACATTCGGGTAAAAAAAAAAATCAATAACCAGAAAGCCAACATTAAGAAACTCAACTTTCTAGACGTAACTTTATAACTAGAAAAGTTCAGTGGGGAGCAGAGATATCTCAGCTATGTGACATGCTTGGTTCCTGTCACCAGTCATAGCCATTTGAGACAACTATGTACTTTCAGAAAATAGTGCTATCAGACAACAACCATCAGTGGAACGAGTGTTTGAAAACCCCCTTGGGGACTAATGGTTGCTCTTGGGAGCATGCTGCCCTTAGCCCAATGTATCCATTCAGAGTCCTTTCATAGGAATTTTGTCCTAGTCTATTCAGAGATATTTTTTTCTACAACTTCTAGAACATTCGATTTGCAATCTCAATGGACCACATGTTTTAAAACTGTGTTTGGAAAAATTTCCTCAGCCTTTGAGATTTCTGTTTCCTAATTTACAAAATGAGCAGCTTAAATCAGACCATTCCAGTTTACCAGCATAGTCTGTATCCAGTCAGGCTTTATGAGATGTTATAGTGATAACACTGAGCTTTCATTTGAAGAAAATATGTATATAAAAAGAGAAAAAGGCATCCATTTAGATGATTCATGTGCAATTACAGCCACTCAGGCATCTCAGACATCTGAGGAACTGTCAATTTTTGTATGACTATATAAACATTTTCTTAGGAAAATGTAGCTATAGGATCCTACCTTATCCACAAAACAATAAACACATATTTAGAATTTCTTTATCAATACTTAGGGAGCTTAACAGTAAATGGAGTTCAATTTTTTTTAAGTTCCTTTTAGAAAACTCTTGTAGTAGAGGAACATAAATTTAAACTTCTTAAAAAGTTAGACTCCTCCCATTTCACACCTTAATTTTTTTTATTTGCCTACATATTATGTGATCTTGACTTAAAATATAAAAATGCTTTTATCATTATTTCTATCTGAAATTGCTGGAGATTATTCTCTATTTTCAAGTATAATGCCACATAATTTTCCCCATACAAGCAGAATTTATTTAATATTGATTTTCTAGATATCAGGTAATAATCAAATAATTATAATAAAAGTTTGAGTAATAATTTACCTCTCTTAACTCATTGACCAGTCAGTTACTAAAATGCACCTCAATATTCATAATATAATGAAATATTTTAATATAATGAATGCTGAAGCAATAGAACAAAAAATTCTAGTGTTTAAAGAAACACTTAAAAGTCAAATTATTGCAGAATTGACTCTTCAACATTTCGACGGATGACCACATGGCCTCTTCTGGAACATTTCCAGATCTCACTGCTTCGTGAAACAGATGTGATTGGTAAGAATTTCCATGGGCTGAACACTGACTTTCTCTCTTTGGTCCAAATTTTGTCCTCTGGGCCAACCCAGGATAACTCTAGTTCTTTTTATCCAAGTTAGTACCTCACATATAATGATAGCTACTCTATTCTCTATAAAATTCTCCTTTACAAAATAGTTGTACAAGCCCTAAAAAATAAAAACTAAGAAAATAAAAACTTATGGTTTCTTTGGACATGTAAATTATGTCTAATTTATATTTCACATATTAGTAGAAAAAAATACATATTTGTTTTTAAGGGTAAATTTCCCAATCAAATATTCTAAATATATCCCATATCTAAGTCCAATATTTTTATCATTTTAAAGCTTGCATTATAATATTAACATAATGCAAGTGATTTTAATATTTCTTACTTTAAAAACATCCAGTAATAGGCTTCGTTCAATATGAAACATTCACCATAATATTTTTATCTTTATTGATTTAACATGAGACATGGATGGCTGATCCTTTGTTTTACTAATGATTTCTTTTTGAGATGAGAGTGCTTGTTTATTTTAGTCTAAAAATAACAAAATTAATCTTAAAGAATACAATAGACTATCCTATTGTCTTTGCTACAAAAAAATGGTACAATAAATTACTTAGGATGTACTTGTTATTAGTGAACAAAACGTAAAGTGAATGAGGTGATATCCTTAGCAGATAAGTATGGCTCTCACGATGTTAACAAATTCAGACTTTCGTCTCGGAGTGGCAGACTCTCATATCTTAGTTTTTATTTTGTCACTACGTTCTTAAGAATTATTCTATTTGACAGGTATCTCCTGACAGGCAATAATCTAGAAACGTAATTTCATACCTTTTATTTTTAAAGGGTGGGCCCCTTAGGTCATTTCCTTAGGATGAAGTAATACCATGAGAAAAATAAATGTTCTTCCTTGGCCTTCAAATTAACTTATCTCCTGTTAATGCTAATTTCAGTTACTAATGTATGATTTACATTGTTAGCAAACTTGATAATATACAGGTTGTCTGAACTTATCTACAGCTTCGAACCATCATCCCCAAAGCCTTTACTTTGCCTTTCTTATTTTCCTTAAAAGCCCTCTATATCCTACACATCCTCATTTTTGTAATTTCCTCCATATTTTTTTCTTTCTTTCTTTCTTTTTTTTTTTTCACATGTCCCCTACCATCCACTGCTAACGCTTGTGGTCTGGACAGTTATGTTTGTTTATATTTTGTTTCACATTTGTATTTGGTCCATGGTTTACATAATTGTTCCTAACCTGAGTTGCCTTGGCGTTAGCAGTCAAGTTGGCAAAGGATATTATCAACAAATTACTCTGCTAAAAGTAGATGTACTCAGCCTGGGCCAACTTTCGGCCGTCAGTTACAGCTACAGACAACTGCGAGGTCAGCTCCTGCCCTCGTATTTCTTACGCAGGATTGCCCTGGAAATCAGCATTGATGCAACTGGGGCCCAGCACGCGCGCGTCCGGGAGCGTTTGGCGTGGAAATCGTTGACCATAGAACTTGGCTCGGGATTTATTTAAATGGAGTACCTCGCGTTGGCTTACAGGAAAGGGGAGAGAGAAAATAAAGAAAGGAAACGTCTGCTTATTTTGGGGTTTTCCTGGGGGACCAAAAGCTTAAAGCCCCGTAAACAAAACGAATGGACGGATTAAAGGAGAAGTTATGATATTATCTCAAAACACAGGAAGTCTACATGATAAATTTAATTCCTTACCATTAAAAATCACCAATAAATATATGTAGGGCAGAACATTGATGATTTTGTTCATTTTTAATGTATTTTCAGCATATTGTTAAATCTATCCAAGGCCTCCCTCATTTCCCTTCCCAACCCTAGTGTCAGGAAATGACTCTGATTTCATCCCATGTAAATTCTCTCATACCTTGCGCTGTTGTTCTCAAACTGTCCTTGGCTTTATACTTGATTTATTTTCTATTCTGTTGCATGTGAAGGTGTCTTTCTTTTTATTTTATTCTGTTTTTTGTCAAAGATTTTTAAAATATATTTTATTGATTTTTTTCCAGAGAGGAAGGGAGAGGGATAGAGAGTTAGAAACATCGATGAGAGAGAAATATCGATCAGCTGCCTCCTGCATACCCCCTACTGGGGATGTGCCCGCAACCAAGGTACCTGCCCTTGACCGGAATCGAACCTGGGACCTTTCAGTCCGCAGGCCGGTGCTCTATCCACTCAGCCAAACCAGTTAGGGTTTTATTTTATTTTAAGTATGTTTTTATTGATTTCAGAGAGGAAGGGAGAGGGGCTAGAGATAGAAACATCAATGATGAGAGATAATCATTGATCGGCTGCTTCCTGCATGCCCCATAGTGGGGATTGAGCCCGAAACATGGGCATGTGCCCTTGACCAGAATCAAACCTGGGACTCTTCAGTCTTCAGGCCAACACTCTATCCACTGAGCCAAACCAGCTAGGGCAAGATGTCTTTCTTTTTAAAAAAGACTCGCCACTCATTGGCTCACTTGATCATGTCCTCTCCTAAATCTTCGAGGTGATAGCTCTCTTGGTCATTGTCCCTATCTTCCATCTTCCCTCTGACTTTGCCTTCAGAGTTTTACATGAGTGCTAGAAATTTTTAACAAAAGAGTGCTAGAAACAGAGATTCACAAAGGATATAATAATATGAAGGCAGAGAAAGTGGAATGAGAGATCACACCATTAACCTCAGACACAGAGGACATGAATCCTCATTTCAGGGTTCCATGATCATCTTGATTTGCCCACCCTGTTTCTTTCACCTTTTTTCTTCAAGTCTTTCTATCAACTGGTTCTTTCAATGTCTACTGTGAGCAATTTTTCTTCCCAAGCTGCTGCTTACTTGTACTTATGGGTCCCTCACAGTCTCTCCTTGACAACAATGACTCATCTTTTCAGACATGTTCATCCACTAATCCTACCGCTGCTAACAACAGGATTCTCTGCGCCTCCTTAATTCAGATATTTGAGAGTGAGACTCACTGATGTAACTCATACCGAATTGGACAGAGGATTTTCTTGTAGATTAGCTCATAGGCTATAGTTAGACTGTTAAGTGCTTGTCTCTGATGCCCAGTTTTAGTTTAGTCACTTATGGTTAACGTGAACAGAATTATATAATAATAAACATTGATGCCTAAGGCCATGAAGAGGATGAAATAGCTTCATTTATGTGGGTCTGGGAATATTTCCAGGCAAGTTTTTGAGTGTATGTTTGTCATTGTCTCTTCTGCCATCAAATTTTCACATTGCCAACCTGTGTTTCACTCACCTTGAGATAAAAATTTAAGAGGGCATCAAAAATTTTAACAATCAAGATAGATAATATTTTAGTGCAATACTTTAAAAAGTCAAAATTCATGCAAAAATACCTGGTGAACAAAATATCAAGATATTTCACTGGTTTTTCCTTTTGTCCCAGGCTCCAGTATGGATCGCCATGGCACTAACTGCAGCTGCTCTAATGAAAATAAAATGAAACTTTGCCCTCTTTAATTATAATTTTATTTCCATAACCTTTCTTGTAAGCTAAGTTTATTTCCTTGAAGTCTATTTCTCTTGAATCATTTTTGGAAGAGCAATATTTGGAAATTTAATTCTACATGGTTACCAGTGAGATCCTAATTCAGAGCAGAGGAAGTGATTATATATAACTAAAAGGGTTCTCACTAAATAAGCTCATGGTTCTTGTCAAAATTGGGAGCACAGATGAAAGGGGAATGCTTCAGACCACTGGAAAAGCATAAACATTTTTGGAACAATCACACACACACAAAAAAGTGTTAGGGAATCAGATTAGGACTCAGGGTTCAATAGAACTCTTTAGGGCACAATGAGATCTAAACATGCGAAGTGATGTTTTGGAGGTAGTAATTCCAAAATGATTTTAGACATCCAAGTGAGGGTATCTCATTGGCCATTGAATATAGAATTCTGAAGTTAAGAGGAGAGCTCTGACCAGCAGATATGAATTTGAGGGTCTTCAACATGATGATGGCATTTAAAGCCAGGAGATGAAATGAAACCATGAAGAGAGTTAGTGAAGACACAAAGGAGGAAAGGCACACTATTAGAGATTAGGGAGAGGAGACTGAGGAAGGCAGCCATTCGGTAGGAGAAAATCAATAATGTGGTTTCCTGGAAGCCAAGTGAAGATGTACTTTCAGGGAGCGAGGAGTGATTACATGTGTCAACTTCTCCTGATGGGAAAGAAAAACAAGAACTGTGAAGTGACCATTCACTCATCCCATGGGTCCTCTCCTAAGATTGCTTAAGTAAGGATCAGGAAAAGGAATTGGGGTTCAAGAGAGGAGAATAATCTGTGTATCTATCTGTGATTTTTTTTCTGGTGTAGATTCACCTCATAAGGCTGTGCCAAGCTTCATGGGGATTCCCTTTATCCCTCACAGTCTCATGTGAGACCTTTCCAGAGTTTCGCTCAGGAGAATGGCTTTCTCCTCCTAAGATCTGCCCTTTGGGGATATATGTTTCTCTATTAGTGTCTCACCATTGAGAGGGGCAGGACCCTCTTCCAGGACTTCTATCTAAGGTCCCATCCAAAACAGTGAACATTGGGATTTAAATTTATTTAATACATAACAGTGTAAATTTAAGGTGTATGACATATTGACTTGATATATTCATACACTGCAATATAATTGCCATTGTAGTCTTAGCAAACATCTCTATCAGGTCACATAATTAGCATTTCTTCTTTAGTGATGGGAATGGTAAAGATCTAGTCAATTCCCATGTTTGATGTTGATAATACAATATTGTGTCTATATTCACTACACTGTGCATTAAATCTCCAGGACTTATTTATCTGCTAGTTACAAGTTTGTACCCTTAAACAAAATCTATCCTGTTCTTGCACCCCCAATCCTACCCATGGTAACCACCATTCTCCTCTCTGTTTTTATGAGTTTGACTTTTTTTGATTCCATATATAAGTAATATTATCCAGTATTTGTTTTTGTCCAACTTAACGCATTTAGCATAATGTCTTCTTGTGTGTGTGTGTGTGTGTGTGTGTATGTGTATGTGTGCACGTGCACGTGCACACTAGTACATGGTTGGAGGAGGATTGTGGAGAGGGGTTATGAGAAAGTAGTGGAAAGGCTGCCAAAAGAATTCTTTCTCTAGAGATAGCTAGAAAGAGAACATAAATAAACAGTGATTCATTCTTTGTGATGCTGTAAACCTTGTACAGCAGGCCGTATTTACGTAGGAGAGAGGCCTACGTTGGCTCCAGTTGTTTGTGAGAGTGTAGAAAAGCTATTGGATTGAGCCCTTATTTGACTCAGATTATCAGCCCCTGAGACTGTCAGTTTTACTTTCCTTGGGAAACTTTAAAAAGAAAACTACATACAGTTAGGACAAATAGAAATTCATATGAGATGATGGACTATATCCAGAAATTAGTATTTAACTTTTCAAGGAACTGCTTATTAAACTAATTTCTCACTCTTTGAAACACATGGTGTTTCTAGTTGAATATTTCTGAGCAAAGACATATGTCTCTTATTCACTCAAATAAATCATATGCAGACTATATCCTAAAGAACATTGTGTTTTTAATAAAGTCATCCACAATGTATTCCACCCATATCTATCTATCTATCATCTATCTATCTCTATCATGCTAATGTAAGAGTATATATCAAAGATTACAGAATCTTTTGACATTCTTCTGTATAAATAAATGCAAAATATATTTCCATTTGTTTCAGAGTATCTCCATGAAACTGTCAGAAATAGATTTTGGAATTTGCACAAGTAAGAAATTAAAACATGATTGCAAATGCTTTCTTTTATTGACATATATTCAATGCTTTCATGTGACAACATTTTAAAGTTCCTTCTCCCAAGCTAATCAGAAGATGTCCATCCTTTCCCCTAACTCTGTCCTTAGAACGGGACCAGATATTAAGAAAAACAAAATCACCAAAGTGCCCTTGTGTGTTACTCATGGATTTACTGGTTTGGGGCTGAAAGTAGCAGTACTTTCCTTCTTGTTGAAACTGAAAACCTGAAATTACACAGGAGCTCAAGAAAGGATTCCAGAGGTTGGAGGAAAGATCTTTTTTCAGGAAGGAAGTACTGGCAAGGCATTCCAGTCTGACATTGTCCAGAGTTGCAAGATACATAGTGTGACTTCTATGGCCTCTGCCTACTCCAACTACAAACAGGGGTTTGGAAGTCCACCTAGAGATTCTGTTAAAAATGTAAAGAGCAGGGGGAGGGGTGGTTTTCAACCCTGAAAAGCCTGGTGATGTTCTTTTTTCTTGATTATTTTTGATTCTTGTAGGCCAGTTGCTACCCAGATGTGCCTTTCCACTGACTGAAAGAGGCAGATGGAGAGATAAACAATTCTATTTTAAGAAATAGTGACCTGGGAATCCATAAGCCATTTCCTGAAGCATTATAAATTGTCATTGGTGTGTGTGTGTGTGTGTGTGTGTGTGTGTGTGTGTGTGTGTGTGTGTGTTCAGCACTAAACTGATACAGACCTACCCAAAGATGCCTAGACAGCTACTCAGATAAACACAAGTTCACAGAAACACAGACACACAAACCCATTTACACATCCTCACACACATACCCTCCAGAGGCAAGTTTGCAAAACTCCAACTTAGCTCCTTTTTCCAGGTCAATTAGCTCTCCAGCCTGAGCCATCACCATCTTCCCTGAAGTGGTCCCTGGCCAAGTGTGTGATTCCCAGTCAGACTTCCTGGGTTTGAATGACCTTGGGCAAATCATTTCCATCTGCTCTTCTGCTAAGTGTTCTTAATATAAGTACCTGCCTGAAAGGATGTGTGGGGATTGACTTAATTCCTGTAAAGCAAGCATGTCAAACTCAAAGGCTAACCCAGACCAAATAAATGAGGCGTGCGACCCACAGGCTGCGAGTTTGACATGCTTGCTGTAAAGTGTTTAGAACAGTGCTAATACTCAAGGAACATTACCTCCAGCCATTAGGGGATCTACTGGTTTCCTATTGCTGCTGTAAAAAATTGCCAAAACATAGTTAAAGCAACACTAGTGTGTTGTTATCTTTCATTTTTATAGGTCAGAAGTCTGACATGGCCTTAACTGGGCTAAGGTGTCAGCAGGTGTGTGTTCCCTCCGGAGACTCTAGGGGAAAAATCAAGTTCCTTGTTTCTTTCTGCTCAATAGACCACCCTTGGTTCATGGCCCCCTTCCTCCATTTTCAAAGCCAGCAGCATTGCATCTCTGACCTTCCTCTATCATCAGGTCTTCATCTAACCACAGCTCGTATAGTCCCCAGCTTTTTATTTATTTATTTATTTATTTATTTATTTATTTATTTATTTTAAATATATATATATTTTTCTATTGATTTTAGTGACAAAGGGAGAGGGAGAGAGAGAGAAACATCAATGATGAGAGAGAATCACTGATTGGCTACATCCTGCACGCCCCCTACTGGGGATCAAGCCCACAACCCAGGCCTGTGCCTTTGACTGGAATAGAACCTGGACTCTTCAGACTTCAGGCTGACGTTCTATCCACTGAGCGAAACTAGGTAGCTTGAGGTTCCCTGTTTTTTAAAGTCTCATGTGGTTACATTGGACTCACATGGATAATCCAGGATAATCTCAAACTCTGTAACCTTCACCACATCTGCAAAGTCCCATTTTCCTTGCAAGGGAATTTATTCATAACTTCCAGGTTTACCACATGAACATCTTCGGGACAGAGGGCATTATTCGGCTTAACACATTGGGAGGTATTGCCAATGATAAATCTGAAAGAAAAATGTATTCTTATCAGATTGACTATCCCCTATGTTCTATCCATTCATCCCTTCATTTAACACTATACTGCATAGGCCAGGCCTTGTGCTGAGCAAGCCTGTGTCCTCCTGGAGTTGGCAGCCTCCTGGAGGAGCCACCATCATGGTCCAAAAGGTATAACAATTGATTGTAAACTAGCCCCTGATAGAGTGATACCTACAACTGTCAGATCTATATATTGCACATTCACATATTTGTTTTCTCAATCACTCAACAAATATTTATCGAGTGCTTATCATAAAAAGGCCACTCCACAAACGGAAATTGCTACAAGCTATGACATCAGTTGCTCTCAAACAGACGAACCATTATCAACATCCCAGGAGAGGCTTTCTGAAGGCTTCTCGGGCACAGGGTTCCTCACCCAGGGCATACGCAGGGACTCCGGGAGTTAGGCCTTCCCGGCAAATGCATGCAAAGTTGTGCACGTCTGTGGATCTGTATAGTTAACCCAGGCGGGGAAAAGAGTTCATGGTGATGATTCAGTTCAAAAAGGAGTCAATGACCCACGGAATGTTCATCATGACAACTCCAAAGTACTGCAGTTTGGGGAGAGAGAGCTTCTTCCTCAGTTTCTCTCTTTGGCACCAGCAGCTTTTCCATGGGACTGAGTGAATGATGGTGGCAAGTGCTTGGGTCCCCCTTTTGAGTTATGGTCACGCCATCACACTCCCTTGTTGTTATGATAAATTCTCTTCTGTCCACTTAGCTCTTACACCGTTAGTGCTAAGCCCAACTGCTCCGCTTATCCATCTCCCCTGTGACAAAGGAAGATTCAGAGAGAGAGAGCAAGGGAGAACTTGAAGACTAGTTCTGGAGGCTTCTTCGCTATCCTGACCCTGGCAAATTGCCCTCTTGCTAGCCCTCCGCCCTCTTATCTACATCCAGTAACATGTTATAAATCATGGGTGGAAAGAATCATGTGTCTCAGAAAAGGGACGAGCTGAGGACTGTTTTTAAAGCAAGGACCTATGCTTCGCACATTCCCACTCCACCTCCCCAAAAATCAATCGAGGAGAGAAGCAAATGAAATTATATTCTTCTACGGAGATTACATAACCAAGCACGCCCTTCTCTTGCCCCCCTTTCAAAGCTGCACACTAGGAACAAGCGATACTTCTTTCAGAGAATACACTTAATTCCTGGAGGTCAAGGCCGGCTGTGGGTGGTGTGTTCTGTGCTCACATTTAGAAATGGCTCTGGGCCAGGCTCTGCAGACCCACTGCTTTAACTGTTTACTCTTCCCTCCTCTCGCCTGTTTCTGAGAAAAGGATGAGGCTAGAACATGCAGTCCCCTTTCTGTATATTTCAGTTGTCTGCATATTTCAGATGGCGCTGCCATCCATTCCGGGCGGCCCCTCCCCCACCAGACCTCAGGGCAGAGAGGGCCTGGCTGCCTTTGCAGACCTCTCCCCGGCTCTTAAAGAGCTCACGTAGTGGAAGTCTAACAGTGGGTGGCAGGTGAGTGAGGTGTCCTACGATGATGAGTAAGTGCGTGGGCTCATGTACATTGTACAAGGGTTGTGAGCTGAGCCCATGTATGGCTTTGGCGTGCACTTTTTGCTGCTTCGTTTAAAGGAGTTTCCTTGTCTCTCCTTCCCAGTCTCATGCTTTATTCACAGGGTCATGCATGATGCTACTTTCATGTTAATCCATTTGGAAAGTTTCCAGAGACTGAGAAAGAGAAAATGCTAACTAGGGAGTTTATGCAACGTCATTTAGTTTTCTAATCCATAGAAAATTGATCTATGCCAACGGTCAGATGAGTAGGCCCCTGGTCAGAGCCCCGCGCTCTGCTTAAATTCTGTTTTCTCTCTAGTGGGCTCTTCACGTCAGAGCCCTGGAGAAGGATTGCACTTAAACAAGTTGCAAATATCACATCTGCTAAGAGCCAGAGAGGGACTTCAGGAGAAAACTACTGTGAAACAAGGATGCAATTATCTCAAATTAAAAGCAGTTACATGATTAAGTTCGTGTCCTGCTCGCCACAGCCTCAGGACACAGTGGAAAGCTCCGATGATTCATTATGGTTCACATGTTCCGTCTCAGTGACAAAACTTTTAAAAAGAAGATGTTATGGCCCCGATTTTTAAAATACTTTTTCCTACATGTTCAGTTGCTGGACACAAATAATAAAAGAGTGGTGCTGGGGGGGGGGATTCAATTCTGAATGCATTGGCAAACGAGAGAGTATCAAAAGAGAGAAAATGATGAGGGTTTTCTACAGGCGCTGGTGGGGAGAATTATGCAACTTCCCACTATGCAAACTTTTGTAATTGTAGCTTCTGATGCCTTTTAAGGAGAAAAATACCATCAGCCTGCAACTTGAGAGCTTTTATGAGAACCATGAAAGGGCTTTTCCTTTGCTCACATCTGTCTTCATTTGCTGGGTGTATGCTGGAGATTTCATGCCGGTTAGCTAAATCTAAGAAGCCAGAGTCCTTCTTAAATCCAGCAAATGAATATATCCTTAGGCCATATTTATATATAAACTTACATGAGAAGAAACTTACCCTGAACTGTATGGTCTTTATTATTTGTGTCCATTGTTCCCAATAATAAAAGGACAGAAATATCAATATATGCAACGTCACAGACTCTAATTAGAGCTTTGGGTTTATTTAAATGGGCAAGAAAAAGGATTATATTTCAAGTGGCATTTTTAGACATCTTTACCACATTTCCATGTCCAAGTAGCTGGATGAATACCTTAAAAAGTCTGTGTGTTTGTTTTGTTTATTTGTTTGTTTTTTGGTCTTTCCATTCCAGGCAGTTAGTAACATGGGATTGCAGAGCTTCGGTTTTATGACAACTTTACCAGGATCTCAAAAGTATTTTTGAAAATCACATCTTTCAGATAATCCACATCACAAGCTTTGCTATTTCATTTTATTGGCTCATTCATATTTACTCACCAGCTGAATTTTCTATCATATCTATATTTCTGGTAGGAATGTCTCTGTTTACACCAAATAAATAACAGTTGAGAGTCAGATCCATGTGCTGGGTCCATACTAATTTGTATTTGGTGAATATTCCATAGATTTTAATCTCTCCGGTATATTTTTCCCCAAATTAGGCCATACTTAACATATTAACCATTAGAATGAAAATTGTAAAATCAAATGAATAATTAACCAGCCAGATCTTGGGTACTGTGCAGACCCAGTCACAGATCCCTAGGGGTTGAAGGCCTGTTTTTGTGGGAAACCAGAAATGTGTGGCTATGGAGCCATTAAGTAAGAAAATTCTTCTTGAGGAGATATCATTTCTTTGTAGAAATGAAATACCATGCAACATGTAATTGGCAATGTAATTTGAGTTTTGATAAGATATTGAGTTTTATATTTAGTATTATTAGCATTGTTATTCATGTATGATTCTAACAAATATGTCCAAATGGCAAATGCCTTATACAGTTCTCTATTTAGCATTGCAACAGCTTTAATTCTGGCATTCAGAAAAGTCTTAGAATGCCAATAAAACTCCACAATTATACTAACAATAATACAATGAAAAAATCTACTCCTTCTTCCTTTATTCTTATCTTCCTCCTATTTCCTCTCTTCCTCCTTTCCCTTCCAGCTTTAGCATAACCCACTCCCAAGCTGCTCTGTGAATTGGGGGAAACTTTCCTTTTTCTCCTGGAGCCAGTGAACACGTCTTAATTTGACAGGGTGCAGTACAGCCTCACAGCAGCAGAAGGTATTGTGTACCTACCTTTAGTCAACCCTGATCACATTTCAGAAGTTGCTTTTGTAATATTGTGTGGCCTCCCTTTCATTTCTTTCCCTGCCTCGCCTTAATCACTGTTTAACACTGTCTACAAATGTCTTCCCCCAACTTGGCAAAGAATATCTCATAAGAAAAAGTATATATAAATGCAAGTGAAAATAATTTTTGAAGGGGTATATTCTGGCCAAGTAGTGTTTTTCATCCGTAAATATAGTTTCTGCAACTCCCTCCCCACCCCCCAAATTTTAGAACCCATTCTTTTCTTTTACATCACATACAACATCTGTTGCACTTTTTTTCCAAAGTGACCAAACCGAGAGTAACCCCCATGGACCTTTGATGCTACCTGTAAGGCTCTTCCCAGAACCTCAGGTGGGACATTGTGCCTATCGGCTTCCTTTCTTCTGATAGATATCTATTTAGTTAAGCAAATTACTGCTAAGTAGTCTAAAATGTGATGGATCAAAAGAATTAATGTACTCAGCCTTGGCCCACCTTATTCACTCAACTCTAGCCCCTGGTTGACTATCAGGCAAGTAAGAATGGGTCAATACATAAAACCGAATGAAAGAACTGATGCAGACCCACTCAGGGAAATCATTTTGGTGTGGAACTGAGTGGTTCTGGCAGTAGAAAGCCCAAGCGCTTGGATGAAACAAAATGTAGTCTCATCAACGGAATCCCTAACATCTACTATAGAGCTGTGTGTGCGCAATGAGATCCATGAGCATTTGATGGATGGAACTCCCTTCCCATTCCCACTCCATCTTAGATGTCCACCTTTGATTTGCTAAGGGAATCTAATCAATGCCAACAACTCCTGCCAAAGATCAGGGATGATATTCAAAATATTTATTAATTGGTATAGGGTGTGCCTCAACTAGTCAGCATCAGCATAGGCTATAAATATCCTGCACAGCTTATCCACTAAAAATCATCAGTGCCCACAAGCCCTGTGACCTCAACCCCCTTGCCCCCAGGCCTCCCCTCTTCCCCCCCTCCCCCCCATGGAGACGCAGTAGTCTTTAAGAGATATGAAGAGATCTAGCCCCTGAACACATTTTTTTTTTTATCAGCCATCTTAGAAAAATTCCTGGGAAATTTGTCAGAATCTATGTAATCATCATTAATTTAGCAATCCTCAAAGGTAACCCAGAGTTCATCCAGCTGCAGTTTATTCCATTGATCACAATAATCCACCCCACCCAGAACTTTCCTCTTGAAAGGAATCTTCTTAGAGTGGCCATCTGGATTGTATTATTCTAATCAGAGTGTGTGGTACATACAAGGTGCAGACGCTATTTCCACTGACATCCCGGGCTTGCTAATTCTTGGATGTGCTTCCTCCTCACCTTTCACCTCGCTCTTTCTCTTATCTCCACGGAATGGGTAGTTGATGGTTTTACTAAAATTAAAAAATAAAACTGCAATCAATTATATTTTCTCTGCATAATGCACATGTCTGAAAACCGCTGCTCTACGCATTAGGCCTGGAGAGCTAAAGCTGAAAACAAAACACCACGTTCCCACTTGGAGATAATTATATAATCTGGGAAAGCTTCAGCTCAAGCTTGGACGTGGCCTATTTGCCAAATTGCAGATCAGCGTCCCCAAACTGAGCTTACAATTTTTCTCTTTGTTTGAGTTTTCAGGAGTTTTTACACAGTTGCTTACATATTTTCATGTGTACCCATGAATAAATAAGTTTGAATATCAATACAGTACAGTGATTATGAAAGTACAAAGTTACTAGCAAACATGATCAGACAACTGGGTATTAAAATATTTCTTTTTTTAGGGTTTCTAATTTCATGTCACGAAAGCCAAGGAATTTTGATTCTCTTTCATAACTTAGATAAGGGCAAAAACATAACATTCTTCAAGTGCCAATCAGTTAATATGTTAGGATATTATTATCCCCATTGCTATTGCCCTGTTATAAAATGAAAAGAATAAAAAGTAAAAAATGCAAATTTATTGTTCTGTTTTTCAAATGAACACTTTTGAGTCAAGGGATCCCAAGTAATTAATGAGTGTTTGATTTTTGTTCTGTACCAATGGGATGATCAAACAAATATTGGGAAGCTCTTTTTTATGTCATTGTGTGACTATGTGAAAACAGTAATTTAGAGTTGTGTCAGTTAAGGCCCAAGGGACAACAAATGTAGAATTGAACATGTTCCAAACGTATCACTATAGAAGCCAACATGCTACATGTGAACAGAATAGTGGTTTAAGTAAGTAAGTGATTTTTCATACATAAACAAGTCTGGAAACTGACAATCCAGTGCATTTGCAGATGTCAGCAATGCCACTGAGGAACCAGGTTCCTTCAACTGTCTTTACACTACATTTGACCTCATGGTCACAAATGACTCTCATTCTCGCATCACATCCTCACTCCAGACAGAAAGAAGAGGCAAGTACACAGAATCCTGAGAAAAAGGACACCTACTACAAAAGGCTGCTTGTGACTTACTGGGTTCAAATTTTGAAAACCACAGCCTAGCAGCCATTTCTACACAGGGGCCTCTTCCTCAAACTATACTTCACCAAGAAGCCTGCACTGAACTACCTGCCTTTGCACTGAACTGTCTCCTGCACTGTATTACTGCCATCTGAGCCAGCCCTTATAAATAAGACCCTGGAATCCTATTTTAACCAATAGGACTTTTCCCATCCAATCCCAGCTGCACAGCTACATTCCAATCAGTTTCTTCACCAACCAATCAGAGCAGCTCAATTCTGACCAATTTGGACCAATCAAACTGTGAGGATTTGGAATCTTCATTTGCATGAGGATGAACCAATCAGGGACCAGGAGCAGGGACTTCTGTCTATATGAGCCAGCTCACCTCTAGCTTAGAAAGGCACTTTCCCTTTCCACTAAAGGTTGACGACTGCATTTCCCTGGCTGAGTTGAAGCATGAAAGGCATCTCACTGGAGCAGAGTGGAACATACCAATGCAGGCCCGAGCAGACTGGCATAGAACTGAGCAGACCAGCAAGGAACAGAGGAGCTGTCTAGCTGGAGAGGGGCCTGGTCCCAGGGCTACCTCACAGTGATGCTATTGGTTGACACTTTTTTGCCATTCACATTTGAGGAGAATTCTATAAATCTCATAATCCAAAACTGTTTTTACCTGGTCACCTCCTAGCAACAAACAAGAATGAAAATTTTATCTTCAATTTTGGTGGGCAAGAATGAAGGGATTTGAAGCAGAAGTTGAATGAGCCAGCTCACACTATCTGCCACATATGCTGTTCATGGATAACATGTTTCCTCAGACCACACAGATTTTAGGACAAAATTATGAGTCATAATAAGTCTCCCTGCGTGTTTCTCTAACTTCTTCCCCATGTGCTATCCCCAACCTAAAGGAACCTTCATCATTCCTCCTAAATATTTCCGGAAGTCTCCAGAGGATGTCTTGTGAGTATGCACCACCTTGGCTCAGAAATAGATCATGTATGTCCCTTTTCCTCATTTCCTGCACTGGCTTCACACCATGATCAGAAGATGAGATGTTTGACATTTCTACAAGTGCCACAAGCCAGTGTCAGTATATCCTGTTGTTTCTTATTACTGCTCTTATTGGAAAAATTGCCTTGAGCAATTCCTCTGCAGTAGGTATCCCACACACAGCATCCAAACTCATAATCCAACTGATGCTCACTGTTTTCCTCTAGAGTCCATGTGTGAGAACAGACCTCGGGAGTGATGAGTATTCTCCTCTCCTCACCTTCAAATCCCATCCTCTTTGCGCACTCAGTTCTTTGCACAGTTCTGCTTGGGAAGTTCTTCCTGGTTCTAGTTTGGTCCACTCCATGGAGCTCAAGTAAAATTGCATAGAGCATGGCCATGGGACGACACAAGTAGCAGAGAGCCTGCCATATTCCAACGAACCCTCACGCCAGTTCTTGGGACAATTTTCTTGGACCATCTTCATATGCCATTAATTTTCTCTGTGGGTGCATTTTCATGTTAGGGTGCTTGCATAAGCCTTATGTAAACTTCCCATGGTTTACCAAAACACACTCTGAATTATCTGAATCAAGGGGTAAATTTAATTTAGGCTGCCAAGGTGTATTCATTTATCTACCTTTGTAATAAAGGCTAAGTGCAATATATCTGTCTTCAGCTTAACTCCATTCCACCACCATCCCCATATATCCATATTTTAAGCTGTCAGAAGAATTTTACTATTCAAACTTCAGGTTCCATACACCTTTGCTCTCTGCCTCTTATGTCAAATCAATGTACCTACGCTCTTGAAATTATGAGCGTAATAGGTCACAGAGTGTTCCGTTATCCAGAAAATCACAGTTTACTGTTTTAGATCTTTTTCTGCCTCTCTGCATGGAGAAGAAATTTGATGAGCTACTTAGAGAGACCATCTTTATTTTTGAAAACCTCCTTTAAGACAGTCCAAGGAGCTCTTGTCAGGTGATATTTGTAATAAAGAGGAACTATTTCCCTTGTGCCTACTCCTCTCCCCAAATCTGAATTGGAAGCCACAGGCAAAATTCTGCTTGGGATGGGGAAATACCTGGTCGTGTTGTAGAATCAAAGCATGGAGTTCAGAGATGAGACATAAAAAGAAGTGGAAGCCAGAGCATCACTGCAGCTGATGCCAATGCTAGCACAACTGTAAAACAGCTGGTGAAGATCAGTGCTGAAGATGAATGCCTTAGAGCCCATTAAGTTCAGACAGGAAAATCTAAACTGGAGTTAAAGATACACATAGGGACAAAAACTGAGTACAGGTAGAATAATGGCTATTATGAATGTGATATTCAGAAAGTGCCCACCTCCGGGCATAAATTGGGTTTTTAGCTTTCCTGGCACAAGGGAAGCTACTTAGATCGAGAACAAATGAGATAATATTTTAAACTTACCATATCAAGAAGTGCTCCTGAACAAGAAGAGTGTCTCCTCTCCGCGTGCGATTATCTCCAGAAGGATGAGAAATGTATGTGAAGTGGTAAAATGGGCCAATATTATGAAGGTATGGGCTTTAAATAGCCCTTTTACAATCAGAAGAGACTTCAAATAGAATAGCAAGTACAAAACAATGGCTCTCTAGACCTTACCATTTGATTTCACTATTGGACTATTGTGATCCATTCAATAACTGAGTGCCCAAGGCTTGTTTGGAGTATTAACTGGGTCATATGCCTACCAAGAAATGACTTTAATTTTTTGGCAAGTAACCTTCTGAGATGCTAAAAGGAACTTGAAATAGATAATTCACCTCAGATGGGCTGTGCTCTGTATTTCCAGAAACCAGTCTAAATTTTTTTTTTTCCCCTTTACTCCATTAGGTCAAATCCTTATTAATAAAATGTGTGCTACTGGAAAGATACCTTTGTTATTTAATCCCTGTGTGGTCATTTATATTTGGTGTGCATAAATGTCAGAAAGATTAGGAAAAAGAATATAATTCATGAACAAAATGCGCTTTTATGCTCCTGTCACCCTGCCAAATTAAGTATTATGGTTGGAAATTTAGGGTGGAGGTTCACTTTGGAAAAAAGGAATCAAATTGTCCTCAGAGTTTGCTTTTGTCATCAAAGGGCTTTTAAGCCTCTGGATGGATCAGCAATTCCTGATTTGGTAGTAGAGAATATTCATACTTAGCACAACTACCGCAGAATTCTAAAGCAGCTTGGTTAAAATTATTTCCTTGAACCAGAAGCTTTTTTCACATTTTTTCCCCCAGTATTTAATTTGGTGGCAGCCAAAATAAGATGGAAAAACACATTCTCTACATCAGCAACAAAGCTTTCTTGAACGTACCTAAATGATGCTCTCTTGATGGCCTTTTCCTGTCCAAATCTATTTATGAAAGATTTATTAATCTCCAGATTTTAAAACAGAGAGGAAAATTACAATTTTTTTAAGTGATGAAAAATGTACCTGACATTCATTTATCATTAGTGTTGTTATAAGGGCAATGTCTGTCTAGCCATAGCCATTTAGGATCTGAACAGAGGTCAACTATGATCCTCTTGGAAAGTCTCACTTGGTTCATAAACCAACCAAACCAGATCCAATTTTGCATTCATATTTTTTCCTAAGTTTATTAGATGTTAAACTGTTTTTTTATTTGAAAAACAAACTTACTTTTGAACACTCATTTTCTTTTCTTTTTAAAAAATTTTTTATTGATTACGGTATTACAAATGTGTCTTTATCCCCCCATTGTCCCCTCATCCCCCCAGTCTTGCCCTCACCCTCACCCTCACCCTCTGTTGTCTGATCAACCAAAGGACTTGTATGCATGCATATAAGCATAAGTGATGGACACTTTCATTTTCTAAATTGAAGTAGTGGCATTTCTTTGACCTGTTCAATCATCCAAGGTGTGAAAGACACTTGTTTACCCAATGGTACAGTGGCTGAGAGGTAAAGACACTGGATTTTATTTTTGTGCATGCATCCTACGGTGACAAAATTTGAGATAGGCCAAGAAGAATTACCTAGGAGATTTAGTAGTTGTTTTTATACCTAAGTCGATAGGCTATAATAATGGTGTTTTGCTTAGACGATCATAAGACATTTTTCTATGATAAATATTCAGCATGAAAGTATTTCCTTGAGTCTTCACATACATTCCTCAGATATTCACCGACTACTCTTCCCTTTATAGGTCTTTAAAAGGCAAAGCCTTGTGGGAAGTCGGCAAATTCATCATTGCTATTTTATGCTGTAGAAATTGCCTTTCATCATCACTTACCTTTATGTCCAAGGTCAAAGCCCCTCCCACTGAAACTCCCAAACTACACACCAAAAAGAAACACAAAGAAACCATTGCAAGAGCTTGAAATCTGTGTTGAAACATCTGGCTGACAGTCTTTTCTCCCCGGCTATGTTCTAAAGTTGTCACTTATTATTCATATAAATAGTGAGCAGGACTTGGTATCTGAATGTTTATTTCTAGTCCCTGTAATGTGCACATGTGAGTTTTGCCCAAGTATTTATCACCACCATCTGTATGATAAGAAAAATAAATTTAAAGTTTCCATGATTTAATTTTATTTTCTATTATATATGATCATAATACCTGTTTTAATTATCTCGGGGCTTATTGTGAGGACAAAAAGAATATTTTTTAAAAAGAAAGCATGTGAAGAAACTTAAACATAAACACATTAAGCACATTTTAACGTATGCATAGCATGTAAAATTGTACCGTAAGCTTGGCAACAGAGTGTGATGGTGTTTTTACCACCAAAACTCTCATTGTCATGAGTAATGTAATCCAAATATTTTAGTTCCTGGTGAAAGAGTCAAAAATAAATAAGACAAGCACTGCATGTTAATTCCGGCCATGGAGCCTGAGCATAACAGAGATCTGAATGAGTAAATCTGGTTTGGTGTCAAGCCCAATAAAATGAAGAGATGTGTGTTGATGGGCTGTGTTCCCTGCTGAGAGAGTCGTTTGAATTTGGACAAAATAATATTCAGTTTCTCTTTGGATTCATTATTGCTCCTGGATTCTCTCTAATTTGAACCTTGTAGGGGTCATCTGTGCCTCTGTCATCTCTAATACTCGATGCTTCAATGAGTCACACTTCACGCTGCCAGGATGACCACCCAGAAGTCCTGTTTATGCAGGAACTGACTTTAGCAGAGGAGTTCATCTTAAGTCCTGAGCAGCTGAGGTGGGAATTCCACAATGTTCTCCTATTTTTTCTGAGCATGGGAGGAAATAAGACCATCTATCAGGTCTGATAACCATGTGGCAGTTCATCTGTTAGAATTCTTTTTGTTTTAAATTTAAGTACAGCTGGTATAAAATATATCCGTTATGTTAGTTTCAGTATACAATTAGTGATTTGATATTTTACCTTACAGTGCAATCGTCTACTAATTCTGGTAATTATGTTCTCACTGCATAACATACATTGGACTGTGCTATAGTGGGCATGCATTTCCTAGAGTACTGTCTAGGTCAGTGATGGTGAACCTTTTGAGCTCGGTGTGTCAGCATTTTGAAAAATCCTAACTTAACTCTGGTGCCGTGTCACATATAGAAATTTTTTGATATTTGCAACCATAGTAAAACAAAGGCATATTTTTGATATTTATTTTATATATTTAAATGCCATTTAACAAAGAAAAATCAACCAAAAAAATGAGTTCGCGTGTCACCTCTGACAGGAGTGTCATAGGTTCGCCATCACTGGTGTAGGTGGAATATAATGTGTATGTCAAGAAAGTCAATCTACACATGAGTGAGGAAGTTGAGATGGAAAGATACCAGAAATAAACCATTAGAAAGTTTACATCATGTTGTTTGTTCTTTCTACTTTCTATCTGATTTTATAATCTTACAATTTTAACAACTAAAATATTAGAAAAACAAGATGGGCCCTATTGGTTAAGGTAATAGTAAGATTCTTTAAGACTTGGAGAAGATTGTGGAAAATTTTGAAATGCAGAAAAGAGATTATAGGAATATTGTTTCGATGAAATGCAAGAGCTTTTGCAGCGGTTCTCAACCTGTGGGTCGCGAACAATGAAAATACATCCTGCATATCAGATATTTACATTAAGATTCATAACAGTAGCAACATTACAGTTATGAAGTAGCAATGAAAATAATTTTATGGTTGGGGGTCACCACAACATGAGGAACTGTATTAAAGGGTCGCGGCATTAGGAAAGTTGAGAACCACTGCTTCAGAGACTATGTAATCCTGCATCTTTATTTTTTTGGCTTAAAATGACACACATTTATTTTCTTATAGTTCTGCAGGTTTGAATTCTGACACAGGTGTTACTGAGATAAAATCAAGGTATCAACTGGCCTGCATTCCTGCCAGAGGCCCTGGGTTGGAATCTGTTTCCTTGATTTTTTTCAATTATAATTGACATCCAATATTATTTTATACTAGAGGCCCAGTGCATGAATTTGTGCATGGGTGGGGTCCAGCTGGCCTGGCCCCAATCGGGCCAATCAGGGCTGGGCTGGCTGGGGGGAGGGGCCACAAGCAATTGGGGTGGGGGGGTCGATTGGGAGTGGGGCCGGCTGTGGAGAAAGGCTGTGAGCAGTGGGCTGGCTGTCCCCACCCCCGAATGGGGTAGGAGGGCTGATCAGGGGTCAGGGACCAGGGGAGGGGCCCTGGGAGGTTGGCCAGTCAGCCCCACCCATGATTGGTGTGAGGGGGCCGGTAGAGGGTGGAGCTGGCTGGGGGAGGGACTGCAGGCCAATTAGGGGCAGGGCCAGCCAGGGAGAGGGGTGCAGGGGGTTGGCCAGCAGCCCCGCCCCCTGATCGGGCGGTTTGCTGGCCACAGTGGGTGTCATAGCGACTGGTCATTCTGGTCCTTACGGCATTCAGGTCACCAGCTTTTTGTATATATAGATTAGTTTCAAGTGTGTAGCATAGTGGTTAGACATTTATATAATTTAAGAAATAATCATCCGATAAGTCTAATATCCACCTAGCATCATACACAGTTATTACAATATTATTGACTGTATTCCGTATGCTGTACTTCACACCTCCATGACTCTTCTGTAGCAACCAGTTTGTACTTCTACTCCCTTCACTTTTTTCACCCAGCTCCCACACCCTCTCTCATCTGGCAACCATCAGTTTGTTCTCTGTATCTAATAATCAGTTGCTGTTTTGTTGTTTAGTTTTGTTTTTTAGATTCCACATATAAGTGAAATCATATGGTATTTGTCTTTCTCTGTCTGACTTATTTCACTCAGCATAATCCTCTTGAGGTTCATTGTGCCTTCCTTCTTAACCATGTAGAGGTAGAAGCTAACTTGTAGAAATCGGTAGAAATGGAAATAGTTCATGTCCATGAAAAGCAAATTGGGTCCCTGGGATTGCAATTAATGATCACCCTGTGAAGATGAGGCAGTTTTAATGTTCTGTATCCATTCAGCATTTCCACTGTAAATGGGTGGTCCTTCAAATTTTTAAATCTGTTACAACAATCTCACTGTTCCCTCATTAATTAACTGAGTTAAACAAAATCTTTAACACATATCTGGTTTATAAATACAGGAATGATGCTTTTATCTTCTTTTAAAATTCATCCTTTATAAAATATATAAATATATCAAGCTTTCCATCAGTTTTCTATAACAGATAGAATTCATTACAACAATTATTTGATAGGTTCAAGATGAAGTGCAAGATAAGAATCAGGGAGATAGAGATGAGGGAAGGATACCATGACACTCTGCCATGATTATCGAAAGGCCACTTTCAAGGGTGGAGATGATGAAGCTTCTAGATCCTAAGGGAACTGGGTGGAGGAGAAGATGAAACTGATAAACTGATAAAGTGCCAAAAGTAAACTCAATTTTATAATGTCATTTTTAGCAGACCCCATGCATTTAAGTATGATATTCATTTTAAATTTCACTAGCTAAACTTTTAAAATTTGTATTTAGCTGTATTTATCCTTTATAATTTCTATGGTCATAGATTGTATTTTCCCAAAATGGCTGCAACAATACCTCCTATTTCACATTCTCTGCTTACAGTATAATGCTGACATATCCCTTTATGGGAGGTGGTGGTGGTGGTGGTGGTATGTCCACTCCTTTCCTATTAACCTAGGTAAGCCTATGACTTTGGCAGAAGTGATGCAATATGACTTCCAAGGCTATATTTGAAAAGGCATTCTCTTGGGACTATTGCTCTTGAAATCCAAATACTATGTTATGAGGAAACCAAAGTATCTTAGGGATAGACCCACATGAAGAGGCCCGTGTGGAGGGGAATTGATCCACAGGTGAGCTCCCCGCTGGTAGCCAGCGTCAAATTCCCAGTCAAGGATGAGACATCTTGGAAGTGGCTCCTTAGGTTCATGTGGAGTTGTTCTAGCTGACGGATGTCTCATAGAACAGAGATGAGCCTATTCTATGAAATCATATTCAAACTACAGATTTGTGAACTAAATAAATGATTGTTTTTTATTGCTACATTTTTAGGTGGCTTGCTTGTAGCAATGGACAACCAATATTTCTTGCTGTATCAGTTGCTTCTGAAAATTTGCATTTTGAATATTTCTAATAAATTATATAACTCTTCTAGTAAAATAGCAGTATAAAAATGACAGTGATATACTAAATGTATCCGTATGAATGAGAAATGGAGACAAATGTTAAACTCATATAGCTCATATTCTTCCTGGGTTATGTTGGAGCTTATGTTTTTTACTGTAGTCATATGACAATTTCAAGAGCAAATTCAGAAGGATCGTTTGCAATCACCACTATTATACATGAATAAATATTTAGACTGAAAATTCTTGTGTGTATTTTTCTGTGGGGGTGTATCCTCTAAGGGGTTTATGCTACTCATTACAATGTGTACTTTGGCTCTTTTAAATCCCACTGGCTCAGGATACAGACACTATCATTGTCTTGAGGCCCTTAAGTTCACATTCATTGGATTTCTTTATCTCCTTCCAATATTAATCCCAGTCTAATCATCTTTCTCTTCTGAAATTCACGGTATCTTCACCAAACTCTGATAGCTACTAATTTTCTTTAGCCCCCTTTGCAGGATCTCTTGCCTGCCCAAAAGAGAAGTACTTTTTTATTCTGGTAAAACACACAATACACAATTTACCATTTTAATCATTTTAAGTATATATTTCAGTGACATTAATTACATTGACATTGTTTTGCAACAATTACCACCATTCGTCTCCAGAACTTTTTTATCATCTCAGACAAAAACACTGTACCCATTAAAAAATAAATCCCTATTTGCTCCTTCTCCCAGCCTCAGTAGCACCATTCTGCTTTCTATCTTTATCTTTATGAACTTGACTATTCTAAGAACCTTATATAAATGGAATCACACAATATTTGAACTTTTGTCTCTGTTCTTTTTTTTTTCTTCACTTAGCATAATGTCTTTAAGATTCATCCATGCTGTAACATATGTCAGGATTTCATTTCCTTTTTGTGGTGCATAGAGAGAGACAAAGACAGAAATTTGTTGTAAGGAATTGTCTCATGTGATTGTGGAGGCTGGCAAGTCAAAATCTGCAGGGTAGTTCGGTAGGGTGGAGATCTAAGGAGGAGTTGATATTGCAGTTCAAGACCTCTGAGGTCAGTCTGTAAGCAGACTTCCTTCTTCCTTGGGGAAGATCAATATTTTTTTTTCTTTTGTTTTCTTTTCTTTTGTCTTCTTTTCTTTTAAATCTTCATCTGGGTATATGTTTTTACTATTTTTTTTTAGAGAGAGAGGAAAGGAGAAAGAGAGAGAAAGAGAAGCATTGATGTGAGAGATAAACATTGATTGGTATATGTGCCCCAACTGGGGATTGAACCCACAACCTAGGTATGTGCCTTGACCAGGAATCGAACCCAAAACCTTTTGGTGTATGGGACAATGCTCCAACTAACCCAGCCACCTGGCCAGGGCAAGGCCAGTCTTTTTCATAAGGCTCTAACTAATTGGATGAGGCTCACCAACATTATGGAGAATAATCTGCTGTACTCAATCTACTGATTCAGATGTTAATCTCATCTAGAAACAATACCTTTACAGCAATAGGCAAGCATATTTGACCAAAAATATCTGGGTACTGTGGCCTCACTAAGTTGCACATAAAATTAACCGTCATAATGATGCACTTCCTTTAAAAAAAATGGATGGATTTATAGAAAACTTAAATTTTGAAACTTCTTCAGTTCATCATTCCTAGCCTGTGTTTTATCTTAGCCATTCATCAGGTTTCATATTACTCATGAGTTATTTGTATGTGCTTCCAAATATCTTTTAGCACACATTTTATCTTGACAATTGAATTACATTTTGCTTAAAGCTTGGGTCAAGATTTATTCTTTTAATATCCTACCAATACCACCTATTATAACACTCATAGAAAAGGCAGTGTTCAGCAAATACTGATATGCAGCCTCTGAGGCCTTACGCTAATGCTGACTTCCTTCCTGCATCACTAGCATACCTTCTGTGTATCCATCACATTTTCATGGAATCGTGGCCTACAGTTAATATCTCCATTCTATCCCAAGTTCAAAATGGTTCAATGGACTGGGTTGGTTTTTTTTTTTTTTTTTTTTTGTGTGTGTGTGTGTGTGTGTGTGTGTGTGTGTGTTTTACCTTTTCTTCTCCATGATTTCCCTAAAAGAAACTCTTGTCCTAAATTCATTTCTACCTCTAAGATTGTGCTTCATTTCCTGCCATAGCTCCCAGAATGCCGTTCATAGCCTATCCCAATCCCACCCATTGTTTAGGGCATAGTTCAAATTCCTTTTCCTCCGCAAATCCTTTCTCAAGCATCCCAGTCTATAATCCTGTCTGTTCATGCTATTAACCATTTTATTTGTAACTGTTACTGCTAGTAGCAAAGCATATATTACATTTTGTTCTTGTTCAGTAATTTTATCTGAAGTTGACTTCCCAAAGGAGAACATTAGTGTGGAGAAATTCATTCTTTTATCTGCCTCGCCTTCCCCTAAAAAACTCTATACAGAGAGATAATTAGTAAACATTTTGAAAAGAATGAATTAACTGAAATGTACCATGACCCTATTCAGCATAAGATCAATTCTGCATATTTCTGAACTGTATCTTGGATTTGTGGTAAATGTATGTGTGCTATGTAGGGTAGCTAGTTAGTTAGGTTTTGACTTTACATTTATATACGACCTTGGGAACAACTTTTTTCATTTTTAATTACTGGCATTTTAACAATCACGTCAAAATTTTATCTCTTGAGCGTTTTTTTCCTACTTGAGTTCAGAACTGTTTCATTTGTATGATGAAGAGTCTCATGTCCTTTTGGACAATCTCCAACCAGAGTTATCTATACATGATACCTCAGGGATCCTCTTTACAGACCCAATCTGGTTTTCATTCCACAATGCAAACAAATAAACCATAAATTAAAGTACATGGGAAAACACATGACCTAAGTATTTCTGCAGAGAACTCATGTGCAGCTGTTTAAATCTGTGCAGACCTCTAGGTCCTGTCACAGTTCCATTATTAATATTTTGTATAACATACTTCCTTTCACCGTTTCTCCTTTTCAAGTTGGTCTCACATTTCAGGTGGCACATTGCAGTGTATATCATTTGGAGGGGAGGCTGGGAAAATGACACAGCACTTCAGCACTACTTTTATGTCCCAGGATGTCAAACAATTACAAATGTCAAGTATTTTTAGTCTCCGCATCAGCACTGTTACAGGATTCTGGGCTCCCAGTGTGCTTTTCATCCCCAGGGTACAAAGTCACAGTTAGTCATTTCACTGGGGAATAAAAGAGCTTTGCAACCAAATGACATTTGGTTTCCAAACTGTGTGCTAAATTCCATAAAGCACTGGCAGTCCCAGCAACTGGTTTTTCAAACTTCATACGTATTCCTTTTCCTTAGTAAGTACGTATTCTAAAGCGCTAGGGAAAACTTGCTCATTGTTCAAGAGGTAAATACGCAGGTTTTAAAAATAATTTATTATAATTTTTGTTAGAAACATGCAGGTTTTAAACCTTATTGAAACCCTAGAAAATGTAGGGTTTCGATACAGAGACTTTGTTACTGCTTGATGAGATTAAAGCAAGCAATCAGTGGAACAGTTCCCATTAGTTCCACTAGAGGTCTCAGTTCATATTGCTTTTTACAGGGAAAGCTAAGATATTACATTGTGCATGCTCTGCTAGCAAAAAACTGCTAAAAAGAAGAATCACCATAGGAATAACAGTACTTCTTAGAATCTTCGTACTTTTTTTCAAGGTTTACATTTTCATTGTACATTTTCCTTTACAATAACACCCATTATTTTAAAATATCTTTTTTAAATGTTACAATACGTTTTGTGGACTTGAAAACATAGAGATAACAATGTGTTGTTGTTTTTTATGTGAAAAAAATCACAACACATGAGAAATATATAGTTGGGTTAAAAATAAAGCACCCACAGTCTCATTCTTTTTTATTATTATAATTGGATATTTCTAGAAGTTCTCACTTTCTTTTCTTTTTTTAATATATTTTTATTGATTTCAGAGAGGGAGGGAGAGGGAGAGAGAAAAACATCAGTGACAGAGAATCATTCATAGGCTGCCTCCTGCACGCCCCCTACTGGGGATAGAGTCCAAAACCTGGGCATAGGACCTAGACTGGAATTGAACCAGGGACTCTTCAGTCCGCAGGCTGACGCTCTATCCACTGAGCCAAACCGGCTAGGGTGAAGTTCTCACTTTCTGTATTCAGACTGATCAGTTATAAATGTGTTATTCATTTTGTAATTTATTTTGAAATGGGAACTAAGGAAAGTGGAAAATGAAATTTTGATTTCAACCACGTAAAAAGTATAAGTAGCAGTTTAGGACCTTAGTCATTTAGGATAGCCATCACCATCATCAAAATTGTCTCAATTATCATGAAAATAAAATGTCTCAAAGGATGTTCATGAAGTTAGGAATTGGTTAAGTTTCATAGTAACAATGCCATATATATATATATTTACTCTTAATTCAATATTTGGAAAGGTAGATTTGTCCTGTATCATAGAATTCACCACTCATATTGTTTGTTGCTATTGTAGTACCTTCTACCTGGATGACTCGTTTGTCTGTGCTTTTGTTATAAACTTGTCAGCTTTTAGAATCCCCTGAGGCCAAATTAATCAAGATCAGTTCATGTTACCGAGAAACCTTCTAACGTAACTGAATTGTGTCTATAAATCAGGGTGGGATTGAAAGCCATGTGCCCCAGATATTAATGTCAATAACAGTATACTACCTATCTGGTGTGCCAGGAGCTTTACATATAATATCTCATTTATTTTAGAACAATCCTTAAAATCTTTATTTTACAAAAAAATGAAGCTGAAACTCAATAAGATTAAGTCATCTTTAAGCTTCCAAAGTAATGAAATAAATGTACAACCACGGATATGTCCACTGCAGTAGCAATAAGGGTGAAGATTCCTCCGCAAAGTCACTGTGGCCATTGTAACTGCAAAATGTTGGAAGCGATGATCACTCTTAGCAGGAAGCCTACATGTTTGTCAATGAGCAAAACTTCTACTGAGTTTCTACTATGCGTGCTCTACAATTCCAGGAACCTGACAGGAGGGAGAGTTAGAAAAGAAAAAGATGTGGTTTGATCAATAAGAAACATAAAATCCACTTACGGAGAGACAGCAAAAGAGCATAAAATCCAGATGAGCACTTTTATGGGAAATCCGTGCCTGCTGGAGGGTTTGGCACATGAAAAATGATATACACAGTTGAAAGTGAAAAGCTTCAAGTGATTCGGTGCTAAATAAAGGTCATTTAAACCAAGTCTAATATTTCTTTTTTAGTAAACAATTCAAATGACAGTATAATAGGGGAACATTTTTTAAAAAGTGTTTTAAGGAAATGGCCTGGACCATCACGGTGACATCTGCCTCTGTGTGCGTCTCTGTGAGTTGAAGTCCAATATCAGGATGCAATTAATTACAGATGGCGTTCAGCTTTCCAAATTGCCATCCAGAGACAGCTATGAAGCCAGAAAAAGATCCCAGACTACAAAGATAAAATAATCTAATGCTCTTACCTTATTGAAGAAGTACCTGAGACCTGGAGCAATTAAGCTTGCTCAAGGTCACATATTTAATTAGTAAAACATCCAGGATTTCCAACCTTGTTCACTGCAAGTAGAAGGGCTGAAGGAATGTTTGTGTTTGATATTCATAGAACGAGAGCATGACAGGAGCGTCATGCTGGAAAACTGTAAGAGCAGACAAAGCATTCTTGTATACACAGGGGCTGATTATTTCTTTTTAACTAAGATTTTTGAGGAGATGGTGGGTTTACTATGAAGAGCTTTAATAAGCCCTAGGTTTTAAGGAGGGGAAAAGATGAGTTTGTGCATAGATCTAAGGGAGTCTGGGTTCTTTGTGGCTTCGGTCAGGCACACAATTATTATCATAAACTAACTCCATTTTCTTCTAGTGCATATACAGTGATATGCATGTATATTTGCTAAGTATACTCTCTCTGCCTATATATTTGTACTCTTATCTGGGAGGACCAAAGTGGTCCTTTGAGCAGCATACAGTCAATCAGGGCAGAAAGAGCTGGATGTAACTAGGAACAGGCTTGATGTCAAAGGTCTTTGTTAAGAGGACAGAGCATCTTCCATAGCCTCCCCACTAACCTTTCCTCATTAATGCTGTCCCACGCTATCACTGCTACCTTCACATCTGCCACCACATGAAGACTGGACTGTTTACTATGTACCAGGGGCTGGTTTGAGCACTTTGCAGGTATTACACCAACGGCATAAAGTAAGTTACTATTCCCATTACTCCCATTTCATAGATGGGAAAGTGAGGTAAGGCTGGGATTCCAACCCCAGCCGCCTGATTCAAAATTTTGCATCTTCAGCCACCGTGTCAAGCAACCTCTCACTAGAACTGACTTCTTTTCACCAAACCAAAGTCCACATTCGAAAGCTCTGTGGCCCTTTTAAGGTTGTTATTTGGGAAACACATACACCTTTTCTAGGAAGGCTGCCCTGGCTTCAGTGGTTCTGGATTGGTTCCACTGGAATCACCTTTGCAGCCTGCAGCTCATTCTTTGAACGTTGCCTGTGGTAGCACATTCGTCTTTGAAGGAGGTTTTAATTTTGGATACAACCAAAGTCCTCTGCAGCCAAGTGTGATGACTAAGGTGGGTCTCCAAGCTGGGTGTTGCCATTTTTGGTCAAAAATGAAACATAGTTGGGAGGCAAGGAGACAGGTTGCTTCTTTCCGTTGGCTCTGAGGACAGTTCCAAGGAAGAGCTGGGTCCTTGGAGAAGTAGCTGCTCTGGGCTCATGACTCACAGCCCAAAATAATTAAACTTGGGGAAGAGAGGTGTCCATTTAAACATGTGAGTTTTGGAGCATTTAATTCAAAGGTTACATCACTTGCCTCTGTAACTTGGTTTTATTTGTAATATCCAAAGAGTCTATACTGGCTTCTGATAACTTTTTACAAAACTAAGTCAACCCATCTAGTTGTGTGAGCTGGCATAAAGCGACAAGGCAGAAAGCATCTTTCTGAGCCCCTTATACATACTCTTTATTCTTTGCTCCATGCTGGAAGGGCTCTCTGGTCCTCACTGGATGGATGCTGCCACCGCGTCCAACTGGTGGTGGCATCTACGCATTCAGTTGCCCTTATGAGGAGTTGAGAAGAGCAGATCACATGGATCAGCCGCCTGGGCTACTGCTATTCCTTCCCGAATATCTGGAACATACATGTAATAAACAGAATGTTTGTGTTCCTTCCAAATTTCTATGTTGGAATCCTAACTCCCAGTGTGATGGTCTTAGGAGATGGGGCCTTTGACAGGTGATGAGGTCATGAGGGTGGAGCCCCCATCAATAGGATTGGCGGCCTGCTGGAAGGGACACCAGGGGTCTATTTTGCCTTCTTCCTACCATGTGAACATATACTAAAAGTTGGTGGCATGCAGCCCAGAAGAGAGCTCGCACCAGAACCCTCCAACCACGCTGGCATCCTGATCTCAGATGTCCAGCTCCAGAACTGTGAGAAATAAATGTCTATTGTTTATAAGTTACCAGGTCTCTAGTACTTTGCAACAACAATTCAAACTAATGGCCTATTTTAATTCTATTTAACCTGGTGTCAAGCCTACTGTGTCCACTCCTCTGAAATTTCTTGACCCTTTGACCTGCAGTGATCTCTCCCGTCTGTAATTCTGACCTTACATTATGCATGCATGCAACTCATTGGACTCGCTTCCTTGTATTGTTAATTAACTTTTCATGTGCATATCTTTTGTTTCTCCTGTTATATTGTAAGACTGAAGGCAAGATTGTTTTTCTTCCCTCCCTATCTCCCTATCTCCCTCTCTCTTCCATCCTTTTATCTATTTATTTTTCTTTGTTGCTTTTCTTATGGGCAGCTTCTGGGTTTCTAGGACAGGGCTTTATACAAAACAGGGGCTCAGTGGTACTTACTGATTCTTACCCATATTTTTAATATCAGCAGAATGATGATCTAATGGTCTGCCCTGCAGACTTATCTTCTCTACTATAATTTTCTTAAGAAAATACTATGCTGATTTTTTTCTTTTTCTTTTTCTTGTTTCTTGAGCATATACTTCTTAAAGATGTGTAATTATATTTCAGGGAAAGAGAGACTAAATTTCTGCTTTTATGGAACACTGCAGAGACCCGCTATTATTTATTCAAAGTGATTAAGGTAAAAATATATGGCCAAGAATAGATTCTATTTTCTTAACAAGTGATGTTTTACTTAAAGATACATTGTTAAAATATAAAGGACTTTTCTTGTCAACCAGAAAACCTTTGTGGTTGACAATTTGATTCTTCAGCAGTCTGTCAATGTATTACTTAAAAGTAAGCATTTGCTTTCACAGTATTAGTTTCCTCTCTCTTTTGGGTTCTGAATATAAATAAGTGTAATACCCAGTAACCTGAAGACAAACAACTTCATTGCTATTGATGCTCTGTAATTAACAAAACCTCATATTTTAGATTGTATCTTTTTTTGTGGTTACTGATCATTTAAGTCATGATATGTTAGAAAGAATTAATGGCAAGGTATTTTTCTCCCTCCCACAATTGGTGGATGGCAAAATCTCTCAGAAAGACAAATACTGAGTTCTCTAATTCTGGTCTGTCCAGAATGCTTTTGTCATTCTTCTGTGAAATTATACTTTTGCCTTCCCCCAGTGGTGCTGAGAATTGAATATTACCGTGTTTCAACTGTGCCTGTGGTTCTGTGTAGTCCAAAGTGAGGCTTGGACATGTTTATGATTGTATGGGATAAAAAGCTTTTCCAAGCATTCAGCTTTCTTTACATTTTAATCTTGTAAATGTTTCACACGCACATAATTGTCAAAGAAAAAAAACGCAATTCTAGCTGTTATGGTTTTTGTAAATGGCCTTTTTTTTTAAGAAAGGAAAATGGGAAAGCCTAGGCCAGAGGCAAATAGGATATTCAATTTCTTTAGCAATCTGGTATAGCTGTGTCTTAAATTCTGAGCTCCAAAGAAAGTCAGATTGAAGGTCCATATGAGGAAATTCTACCACAGGTTATTAACAGTGCAGAGTATTAGAGTACTGGTATGAGTGCAAAAGTGTTTTAGTTAGAAAAGTACCCGGTTTAACTAATATCCCACTTCTACAAGAAATTATCCTAATGGTATAAAGAACATTCCAGAAAATCTTGTACTTTGATAAGTAGATAATATCTCTATGGATCTTTAAGAGCAGAGGACCCTGCCCAAAGACTTGGAGATCTAGCTTTTGTGATTGTGGGTCTTCGTTGTTCGAAATGAAGGCGTCCAGCCAACTGCCATTTGTTCAGAATTTGTTTATCAACATGACAATGGTGCAGTGTATGCCCTGCTCTTCTTCCCTTTCCCCTCAAGTATCTTTGAATATGTCCTGTTTTATCAATACCTCTGGTTTGCGCTGAGACAAGCCAAGCCTATTACTCCTATTCTCCTTAACACCTTAAATGAAATGTTGAAGGTGAAAGATTCTGGAAGATTCAGAACTGAGGAAACCACTTGAAATAAGTGAAAAGTCAGAAAGACATTGTCATGTCCCTCCCTGCAGGCATTGCTCAGCTGCTGCGTTCTTTATTTGGGCCACTTCTCTCCTTTTATGAAACACTGCAGAGACCCGCTAAGCTCTTAGCCCACTTTATTGAAGAAAAAAGGAGAGAAACTCTGAACACAACTAATCTAACCCATCTGGTGAAGAGCTTTAGATAGAAATCAGAGATCTTTGATCCTGGCCCATTCACTTCATCTTTCACTGAGCTCCCTCATCTTCAACTTCAAGGTTGTCAAATGTGGCCTCTATCCGGGCCTACCCCTGCATTCCTGCTTCAGCAATGGGCCTGCCTCCCTCAACTTTGGGAACTAAGAATCCCTCTAAGTGCCTTCATATTAATTCTGTCTCTTCATCTTCACTCAGATTTACATATATATATATATATATATATATATATATATATATATAGATAGATAGATAGATATATATAGATATATATATACATACATACATACACATACACATATACACACACACACATATATATTGTCTATCTATCTATGTATCTATCTACCTAGCTAGCTAGCTAGCTAGTTAGCATTCTTTGGTATATACTTCATGTAGCCATAAGAGAGTTTTTTGCTTGTTTGGTTTTTTTAACCATTAAAATTGAATTCTAGACATGACCAGGTGGTTGGGTTAGTTGGACATCATCCTATACACCAAAAGGTTGCAAGTTCAGTTCCTGTCAAGGCATATATCTAGGTTGCAGGTTCTGATCCTCTCTCTCTCTTTCCTCCCTTCCTCTCTAAAATCAATAAAAATATCCTCAGGTGAGGATTAAAGAAAAAAAAATGATTGAATTCTGGATACAGGCAAGCAAAACATGGCAGTCCCATTTTCATTCTCTCTACTTAATTTTCTTCTTGGTGCAAAATAAAAGTTCTAGAAGCCTATAATATGAAACAGTGAATTTTTTAATAGCCTATGATAATATTTAAATCAAGCTTTTGAAAAAAAATTGATATATTCACCATTTATTACAAAAATTTACTTAATTGCTTTATATCTTATCGCTACAAATACAAATACGATTTTTCTCCCTTCCTCCCTTTCTATCTCTCCCTTTCTTTTTCTTTCAGTTTTCACATGATTTACTCTTGCACTCTGTACCAAGCTGTTTTAGAGAGTGTTTTAGTGTCTTTAAGTATGTGTACTTTAAATACATTTATTCTCAAAAAACATGTAAAAGAGTAGAAAAGGTCAAAAATATATATCATATCTTAAATGTGTGTTTTTTTCATATTTTCTAAAGGATTCTTCTTAAACACAGAATATAAAGATTTAAGCCAATCAAATCAGTCCATTTGTGTGTGTTTGTCTTGGTTGTGTAATCTTTTATTGTTTCTATGTTCAGATCTCCTTCCTCATCCAGTAATAACTATTTATATTTACTAATACTTCTTAAGGTTTCCATTTAAATGTTTTAATTTTTTATGTAACTGGAATTTAAGTTGCTGAATGGTCTGAAGAAGGCTCTAATTTTTTCCCCAAACACATTTTTATTTTTTCATTTAAGGCTATGTTTGGGATGATCTTTTTTAGCTCACAGATTTATGTTGCTAACTTCATCATATATATATATATATATATATATATATATATATATATATAATATATATTGTATATATCATATATACATCATATATAATTTGGTTATGGTTGCTAAAGCTTTATTTCAAAGCTTTTTCACCCATAGATTTGCTTGTCAATTATTCGGCAAGTACCACTTCTTTCTAATTGCAATTTTATGGTACATTTTCAAATCAGGTCAAACAAATATCTTACATTGCACTTTGTTCATAGTTGCATTTCTCTTATCTTCACCAAATTGATTTCCTCAGATGCATTTTAGAATCTTGCTATCAAGTTCCAAAAATTTATGAATGGCTAATGATTGGAATTATTATATCTACTCATTTTAGGACAAAATAAAAAGGTTTGTGACTTAAAGAAATTTGTATGCCTCTTGCTTTAATCTAGTCTTCTTTTATGTCTTTGTAAAGTTTTGCACTTTTTTTTTTACATATTTGGTTTGCTCTTACCTAGAGAGAGGTATTAAAGACAAATAGAATTGTTCTTACCTGTTGATTATCCTTTGCATTTTTAACAATTTTAAATCGATACATGAATGTTCTACTATCTTGGACAGATATTTTATTGTAGATTCTATTTTTAATTCACAAGAAATGTCATTTTTTATTTTGCTTAGTGTTTTTCCATCTTCAGTGTAATTTTGGCTGATATTATTTTATTCCAACTTTTTTTCTGTTTGCCTGATAAATCTTTGCACTTCTTTGAAGAAATGTCATTTTGATTTAAATAGTTCCCTTTCATTTATCATGTTACTGGATTTTATTTTTAAGCACATGCTGAAGGTATTTGTCTTTGAATAGGAAAGTTTAACAATGTACTGTCAGGATAATGTGGTTGTAATTCGGTCACCTTATTTTTTGCTTTCCATTATTTTCTTTATGGATCAAATATTACATACATCCTCTCTTTATGAAGAGATATGTTTGGGTATTTGCTTCTAAGAAGTATCATTCATTTATATTACCTAATTACCAAATTAAAAAATGAAATGATGTCCTTTGATAACTCCAAATATAAGAAATTTCTATCCTTCAGTTATGATTTTGTTGATAAACCAAAGCATCTTCCATGTTTTACTGCTTGCATTTCTGCCAATATCATTTGAGCTCATTCATGTCACAAAAGTCTGTGTATGGCAGGACAGACTATGCTTTATACTGAGATACCTTTGGTCAATTTTCTTGATAGATCTAGCACCCCCACCTTTGCATTAATATTTTCTGCTTTTCTTTCATTTAAAAAAACCAATGAGATTAGCAAATTGTGGGTGTTGTTTATTATTCCTAAGTCACGTAAAGACCTCTTCTAAAGGCAGATTAAATGAGGAGCAAAAATTTGGAACGATTTTTGTCCATTTTTGTATGAAAGCTCTGATTCAAAAATTTTGCTTGTAGTTGGAATGCTAGAGAAAGTGCCTACTGAGTGCTTTCCAAATTGAGTATTTTAATTAATATTCAACATTATGCCAGCTCATCATTTATATCTGTACCATGAGCGAGCACAAAATAGTTCATCTTTTTAAGCAGGTTCCTGATCAATCTCACAAAACCAGATGTGTTTTGAACTAAACTCTCTTTGCTGTCAAAATTTTTAAACTGCTCGGTTTATTGATAAAAGAAAAATCTCATCAGCAAAGTGATAAAAACATAAGGTGGTTACTTAGAAAGTTGTTTGGCATTGAATATGCAGAGAACAATGGAAAAAAAACCTTTTGACTGTTTTTATCTTTGTGTCCTGAACTTCAGTCTCCTTGCTGACTATGTCAAATCAATGCGAGCCTTTTCAAAGACACATTAACTCATCAGTGAGTTGGGCCAGATCTGAAGATGACTTCTTTATATTGCGGGTTATCATTTTAGGTACATTTATCTCCTTTTATCAAATAGTTTGTATAGTGATTGAGGGTGAGGGCACATCGCTTACTGAGTACCATAGTAATGTTAAGCAAAAACGTAATTGTGGTAGACATCACCTTAGGCCACTGGTGATTAAGCACATGGCCAAATCCGATGGCTAATGGAATTCTATGGGACCACAGCTAGTTCCCAGTGTGAAAAGATTTGACTTTTACTTTTTGGCTCAGAGGCCCAGGAAGTAGTAAAATATGAAACCAGAGACTAACCTGACTCTCCCTTCCCCTGCCCTGCTATCTGACTTATACACCTGGCTCCAAAGAATCTTACGTTCAGTTGCTCAGAGGAAGAACACTGCGTAATTCTGAAGGGCTAATTATCCTCTGAAACTGAAGTTAGCAAGTTACATAGAACTATTTGAGGAGACTATTTGAAGGACGGTGAAGAGAAAGATGAAAGTGTGAAGTTGGAAGTGTATGTGGCTAACCATATAATCCAAATCTTCTAGTGCATCAACTATTTCCTGGGAGAAAGGTAGGTACTTTGGAAGATGTCTAAACTTTTAAAACAATTGATGTACCATTTAGTACTTAGAATACAGTCATTCACAAAAGTCTACCCGGAGTGTCATTGGTGTTCCAGGGTGTCTCTACTACACCTCAGGTATTTCTGATGAGAAAGTGGGACATTGGCGCCTCCACTTACCATGCATGTCTATTAACGTAATTTAAGGCACCGTTTTCTACTCAGTAGTTAAGTACTTTCATATAACATCATGTGATATAGTTGAGGAAGACATATGAATTCCAAATACTTCCAGAATCCCATCTTTTCCCACTTTATTTATGGTGTACATCAGAGGTCAGCACACTATACCCAAAGAACAAATTTGGCCCACTGCCTGTTTTTGTAAATAAAATTTTATTAGAACACTGCCATACCCATTCATTTATGTGTTGCCCATGGCTGTCTTCATGCTACAACAGCACATTGAAGTAGTTGGGACAGAGATGGTATGGGCCACAAAGCCAAAAGTATTTATGATCTGGCTCTTTTACAGAAAAAGTCGGCCAATCATTTGTATATATTATACATGAGTAACAAACCTATCTACCACCAAAGATACCATAGCTTCCTTTCTTTGCAACAATCACACAATCCAGGATATATAAAATACATTTCATTAGAATGAAATCTTATTTCCAAAGAATTTAAGAAAATATCCGTTCTTCAAATTCAGTATTTAAGTCTCGGATTTCCTTCCTAGAAATAAATTCCCACTAAAAAAAAAAATACACACATATTTGAAAAGTGTTCTTTTATTATTTCTAGTAACATATATTGTATAAATACTCTATTTTTTATATGCCCTTTTACAATCACGGTATAACTTAAGAGTTTTATCATTAAAAAGAAATGTATAAAAATAAATATGTTATTATAGGCATTTATTACATACTATAGTCCTTCTCAGAAGGAACACACAAACCAATACTTATAAAGTACATAGAATTTATAGTAACATATTTTACTATATACACATGGAAAAAGTCATCCTCTTTCATAGTAGAAGAGCTGAACAGACATTCACCAGGATATGACTGCTGGACCAGCTGCTGGGGATGGACCTGCTACCCCTCAGTAGCCTCCCCATCATGAGACAAAGGACCTCACTGTCTCCAAACACTGGGGACCCTGTTGTGCTCACCCCTTTCTTGTTCTGGCATTGCTTCCTTGTTTGCGTGATCTCGCTGACTTTCTTGAGACTCAGACTGGTTTTTCACATGCACATTCCTAAGGTAGGCTTACACAAGGAGGGAAGGAAGGTGGGCGGTACCGAGCTGGGGGTGCCTCCTCTGGATTTACCAGCACCCGATACATCACTGCTGTTTTCCCCTTAGAGGCTTAGAGACTCAGTGCATTTTTACAAACACAGGACTTGTTTCTTGGTCGAAATAAATGTACAAAGACGGGAGAATGGCGCAAAAAGGTAATGATGGAGTCACTGGACATGCTCAACTTTTTTCTCCATGGTGGACATCCTTCAGTTCTTAACTCTCGGTAGAAAAGATGACATAAACATTCTCTGAAACCATCGCAATCATAAACAGTGCTGGTCAAAGCTCCTCTTTGGACTCCTTTCTCCCTCCATTGCGAGTGACATCAAGTAAGCCACACCTTAAGCTAAGAATCTCATTGTTCTCTTGCTTTGCCTCCCCAACCCCCAGGACACCATGTGTTGAATCAGTACCAGGGACCAGGGATTGGAACATCACCAGCAAGGTCTACTGGATCCCTCCAGCATTCTTGATTTCAGTGCCTCAGCCCTTCCTCACCTCATCGTCCCCTCCACACTCAGCCCGCTTAACTGCACTCTGCCACGGTGCAAAAGTCTATGTAATGTTTAGGCTTCTTTAAAGGATCGCAGCTCTCGTGGGCCAGCACCCCCCCATCGTGGGCCAGACACTGCAAGGTCCTCTTTTTGTAGCCCTTCCCACAGGTCTTGGAACAGGGGGACCAGTCCCCCAGCTGCCAGTGGGGGCAGGGCAGGTCCGCGCAGGGGCGGGTGCTGGCTGGCTTCACTTCCTTGGCACACTCCGAGGCAGGCTGCCCGTTGAGGTCTCGGCACTCCACCCGTCTCCTCTGCACCCCCTGCCCACAGGACTTGGAGCATTCGCCCCACTCTTCGATGACCCACTCTGAGAAGGTAGGGATGGCATTGAAAGGCTCCTTCTTCTTCTTCACGAAATAGGTGTATTTAATTTTCGGCCGGAGGGCATTGCCCACTGTGAGGACCTGGATGGTCAAGGGCTCCTTGAGGGGGCTGAAGCTGCGGATTCTTTCCAGCGCCGCAGAGGAGCCGCTGTACCTCAAGGCCGTGCCCTTGTACGTGATGTCCTGCTCTAAGGTGGACAGGGTGAAGTCGCCGTTCAGGATGTATGTGCCATCGGCGGCTTTGATGGCGAGGAAGCTGCCAGTGTTTCTGGATCCCCTCTGGTTCCGTTGTTTCACTTCAATGTTTGTGGCTCCCGCCGGGATGGTGACGATGTCATGATAGCCAGGACTGCAGGCAAGAAGAGCAGATAGAAAGATCGCTCATTCACTGGCTACTTGTATGGTTTAGCTAATCATTTAGAAGACAATTTTTACCAGACCTGTACAAAGGAACATCTAAATGATAGGATCTTTGGGAGTACGGCATTTTCAAACTTACTTTGAACTGGTAGCCGATCCTGATATTTTCTTGCATGTGGATCCATTTCCTCCACAAATGCCACATTTGTCAAATTTCTTTTTGGAGTCTATGATGCGATCACAACCAGCTTTTACACACTGCCCTTGCACACACACAGAGGTGGAGTCGGGGCTGCATGGAGTACCATCTACCACCTGAGAAAGGAAGAACAGGTATCTGGTGTCACACACTAACCAGGGACGGCATGGAGCTGTAACTACAAAAGTTTCCCTCATTAACATCACATCTCCGATTTCCTGACCATTGCAATAAAACGGTACTCTATACATGCCATATACTACCCTTCTCTGTCTTTTTTCCCTTAGTACATACAGACATCTGAAAAAATCACACATTTTTTATTATTTGTTTATTGACCTATCTTACTTCTACCTAAGATCAATGAAAGCGGATTTTTTGGTCAATTATTCATGGCTATATCCTCAGGATAATGCCTGAGGTGCTGAATAAATCACTTACTAAATATTGAATTTGCAAGTGGGGAATATTTTTAGGGCCTACAGTGATAAGGACACATGAGATTTCAACCAAATTCAATACCACATTTTACCTCAGCCAGTTTATCCCCTAAGTGTAACAGTAATATGATGCTTTTGCTAGTTCCATATATGTTCTTAAACACAAAAGGTATCAAAGCTCAGACTTCCATTTTAGTAAGTCTGTTTGCACATGCTCCTGCTAGTCAACCAGTAACAAGTACTTTGGACCGTGCCTGGGCTATTTTCCAAAACTACTGGTTGGCTGCCATGCTAACACATCATTGATCTAGCCCAGTGAAGGGCTCTTGTTTGTAAGAATAATAAGAAATTGCAAGAATCCGCAGTGCTAAATTCAGCTTGATTCATCACTCTAAACAATACCAAACAAATCTGGCTGAGGTATGCCAAAGAAAATCAAGTCTAATTTGAAATTGAACATATTAATATACAGATTAAAGAAGTGCCTATAGGTTGCATGGAAAGGTAGCGAGCCAAGGCGTTGGGTCTTAGGCAAAAAGTAAGTGGAAAAGTTACTACCTTGGGCTGCAGAACGAAGAAGTAGCCAATGCCTTTGGCTTGACAGATGAGCTTGCACCTGTCCTTTGGGGAGACCCCAGCGTATTTGGGTGTCCACTCCACTGCGGGCCCACTCCCAAAGGAAGCTTTGGAGAACTCGTTGTGTGCCTCGCACTGCTCCTCTCTAAAGGTTTTGCCTGGAAAGAGAAGGATAGAACGGCGTTATCAGTCTCCATCCCTTCACTGCCTCTTGGGGGGCACGGCTTTTCCGCCCGTTTTCACTCACCGTTGTTGTCTGGACAGTCCTCAATGTTACATGATCTGTAGCGCACACGCTTGCCTTCACAGTACTTCCCTCCGTTCTTGGGGACTGGGTTGTCACACTCCCTCATTGTGTACTGAACGCCTCCACCACAGGTTCTCGAGCAATCTCCCCAGGGTCCCCATGGCCCCCAGCTTCCATGAACAGGTGTCTACATGGGGACACAAGTCATCAGATTAGAATTCTCTACAGAGACCTTCTTAGGGAATAAAAGAGAAAAATAGGAGATAAAGAGTCAATTACGAAAAGAATCTATCTTCCCAGCCCGAGAACAGAGTTGGGGTGTTTAACGTGCCATCAGACATTTTGGCATCACTCTATTTGATTCCGGATTTGAAAGGAGCATGCGCATGAGTAGGAAACTCACATCAAAATGCTTCTTGTCAGTCTTGTTCACACACTTGCTGTTGACACACCATTTCCCTTCGCCACAGCTGGTGCCGTCCGCCCAAGGGAAGTGTTTGGTTTGGCACACCAGCAGCCCCCCGGAGGTGCCCGTGCACCAGAGGGTGGTGCACGTGCTGGCTGCATCGGGGCAGTGTTTGGAGTCTTCCCCAAACGTAAATTGGCACTGCCGGTTGGCATCATACAAGGTCCCAGGAAGGTCAGAGGGCAGCTGCATGGGGCTCTGGGGCTTGTCCATCAAACATTCCCCTGCAAAAACAAAATAAACAAAAAGCCCAACTATTAACCATTATTAATAAATGATAAATGAAAGCATGTAGGGGGTAGATCAATTCCAGCAAATATGTATCGTAAGAGATAATATATAGCAAAGCTAGTTAAAGGCTGTCAAACTTTTGGAGAAGATGCCAGAGAAATTGAAATGAAGATAAATTGAAATGAAGACATTATCCTCACTGGGCTATTTCCGCAATGACAGGAAATGACTGTTCTGCTAAAAATTCAAATTCATGTATCTTTTATTAGAATTAAGATCTAAAAAGGCATGCGCTTGGCAGTGAAAGTAATCTTGAAGGAAAATATCAAGAACAAAAAAAGAAAAAATGAGCCTGTTTAATTAGAACTTTACATACATGTGGAAAGAGTAGTTGGAGCGTCTTACCATGACCATTGTCCAGAAATGAGGTGATCATGTAGGCGCTGCAGGGAGACCAGGGCTGGCTGCGGTCCAAGTTGGAAAGCATGGACGCCATCAAGTGGGAATCCCGGTTGACATTAATGCTGGCACATTGCTTCGCATCGTCGTGTGGCATGTTAAACACGTGGCCTAAGAAGCAATCCGAAACTCACATTAAAACATAGGTAAATGTGCAGCATTTTATTCCAAATAGGGATATTTCTAGAGAAAAAGAACACCTATTTTGGAGACAATGTCTACACAATGTCTACATTTTAGAGTGTAAACAAAAATGTACAATCTCCAAATGTCCATAGCTCCAATGATCTTATTGGTATTCTAATAAAGATGATCATGTTTAGAACAATTAAAACATATTTTCTGCAATTTCTAAGAAGCCCTGGCACCTAACACAGCAATATAACCTACAGACTCTCTCTCTCAAATTAATATCTTGTTTTTCAGTTTGCATTCACAAACTGAGCTTAGCTCTTACTCTAAAACAGACTCACCCAATTCATGGGCTGTGGTGAAGGCAGCTTGTAAGCCATCATCTTCGATGACAGAGCAGCTTCTGCTGGGATCACAGACAGTTCCAACATCAGCCATCCCGAGGGTGTCACATGTCTGGGTGCCACACAGGTCCTACAAGGACAAAGGTACCTCCTGATTAATAGGGACATCCCATGAACTTTGGGATCTGTCGGGGCAAGGTGTATCTTCACATATGTCTTGGAACATCTACATTCTTTGTTGTTGAGCTGTCCTTTTAGGGGTATTCTGTGTGACTTTCACCAATATTTCTTCCTAATGCTATTCAAACAGGACTGTGCAACTTGAGCTATTAAAATTGTAGAAGAAATTAGGAGATGGACTGACCACGCTAGCCAATTAAAAAAATGCAAGTGCCGAAAACTGGTGACATGCCTTACCGACATTTGTCACCAAGCGGACTCCCCGGGCGGCCCTGTCATACTTAGCCCTGTCTTCCTCTCACCTGCCTGGTGAAAAGAATCGCCGTGTCATAGTGTTCGGCATCTCGGTCACTGGGCGGGTTGTGCTGTTTCTGCCAGTTGCAGAAGTTGCGCAGAGTGAGGGCCGCGTTGGAAGTCACTTCTGGTCCCTTTTGTTCCTCATAGATGACCAGGATCTTCACGACCACCAGGCTCACCGAATTGCGAATGCTGGGGTGCTTGTACAACCTGGCGGCCACCGAGAACAAGGTGAGGAGGTAGTTCTTGAGGCCACTGCCGTGGAACTCTGCCATGGACTGGTCAGCCACCAGCATGGTTTCCACATAACGGGGGCTGGACACAAACCGCTTCTTTCTCACGCTCCCACTTCCTGGAAAGGAACAAGAAAGACAGTTTGCTCAGGGGCAGTCTAGCCGAGAATAATCACCTCCCCAGAGTCTATAAGGAAAGTCTAACCAGTCACGGCAAATAAAACAGAAATGCACCCAGGGCAACAATAACAAAAATATTTGCATCGCCGCTCACCGAAAATGTTATTTTTAAAGTTTTCTCCTTTACTTTAAATAAAATGGCCATGTGCTCCTCTGAGGGGTCAGGCTTTCTTTTTAAAAAATGTATTTGTTAATTTTTTATTTATTTTTTTTTTGGTGAGAGGGATTTCTTTAGTCCTCCTGCAAATCCTACCATCAGAACAAGGCAGTACGTACACCTTCCTCCCCAGCTGTAGTAAAAAACTTGGAGCAAGGGCAGCAGGCAGAGGCCCTGAGTCACTCTTTCACAGGCCAGGGCTCAAATCCTGAATGAGATCATCGGGCTCCACGTGGAAGGCCCAGGGCAGGGCTGGGGCGCCTGCCAAGGGGCCGGCCTCCAGGAATCTCTCAGCCTGCACTGCTCTGCAATCTCATTCCAGGGGTCCCTGGGGTGCGCTGCTCCTGCCAAATCCAGGCAAAAAGACCACCCACCCTGCCCAGCAGCCTATTGCCCCACTCCAGCTGCCCCAGGGAATTAAGTCCCTGCCTCGGATTGAGTCCAGGGCCCTTCAACTCCTGAAACTCGGCCCCCAGGGAACTGGGCTGTGTAACCACATAACTGCTTCAAGGAGCAGACGTGCTGGGGAGAGTGGAGAAATTCTCGAACAAGACATGCGAGGAAGTTAAAGAAGAGCAAAGGCACCAAAGTGAGAGGATGAAAAGAACGGGACAGTAAGCACTGCACACAACAGAGAGAGGCAGGGGAAGGAGAAGCAGGATTAGCGGTGACTAACGTTCAACAGAGAGCAGAATTATGGCCGCGAGAGGGAGCGCAACCTGGGATGCCGGGTGGGAGGCGCGGGGAGGCGGGGCCAGCAGGGCAAAGACCTCCCAAGCAGGTTCTGCAGAAAGCCCCGGCCGCCTCTAGTCGTCGGGGTCAGCCTCTTGAATGGGGAAGGGGACCGAGGGCGGCCGCACAGAGGTGGCAGCGCAGCCATGCAGTCTCGAGGGCTGCCCATTTCGAGGTCACCAGCGGCCCCGTGCCCTCCATCCCCGCCCTCCTCTGCGCACAGGGTGCGCGCACAGGCAGCGGTTACAAAACTAGTGCAAAGTTGCAACGCGACCAAAGAGCCCATGCACGGCCGGTACAGCGACATGAACTGCATGGGAAGAAGTTGCACACGCTCACACTCGACTAAGGTGGAAAGAGTCGCATGACCAACTCCCCCTTCCTGGTCTAAAGGCTTCGCCTTAGTCAGCAGAAAATCATTGGGTTGTCTGTCCTGTCTCGATCATTCATTATTCCGGCCCACGGAACTAAGTGTTCTGGCGGGACCTCAAGCCTCATCGCTCCCGCCAGGTCTCCGTCCTGCCTACAAACTGGAGTCTACTCTTAAGTCGAGTCGCGCAGAGAGAGTGGGGAGAGGGGGATGAATGGAGACACAAGTGAGAGTCATTCTTCTGGGACTGGTACCTGTTGGCTGCCCCGAGCTCTGCGGCGCGGGGTCCCTCGGCCGCAACTGAGCCCCGGAGTCCTCGCCCTCTGGCGCCGCGCCCCTCGCGAGCTGAGTCTCCTCGTCTATAACCCCGCACTTGGCCCCGCCGCCGCCCCGCCGCCGCCGCCGCAGGAGATGGAACTGGGGCCGCGTCGGCGGCTCCTCCCCGGCGGCGGCCGGGGCGAGGCGCACGGTGGCGGCGGCGGGCGCGGGCTGGATGAAGTACTCCTCGCCCTGCAGATAGAAGGCGCCGCGCACGCCCTCGCACAGGCTCAGGGCGGCGGCGGAGCTGGGATCGCCGTTCACGGTGCCGGAGTAGAAGCAGTGCGCCAGGTCGCCGGCGGGGTCGGGACTGGGAGCGTCGGACCCCCGCCTGCGTCCCACGGTCTGGAGCGTGAAGCCGGGCGCCAGGAAGCCGCGGTCCGGTTGCAGTTCCAGGCTCAGCTGCCGGCCGAAGGCGTCCAGGCGGAGGTGCGTGTCCCTGTGTCCCGGGTCGCGCTCCACTGTGGGCAGCACCAGCTCCTCGTCCTCCTCGGCGGGGCGCCCGTGCGCGCCGGGTAGGACCAGCAGTGCCGCGGCCGCCGCGAGCAGCAGCAGCACGGACGCGGGCTGCGGACCCCGAGACCACCTGGCCAGCTCCGCCTTCCCCATGTCGCCGCCTGCGATGCGCCTTCGGGACCCCGCGGGGACCGCCAGCTGCACCCGAGCCCCCGGAGGCACCGCGCGCCGCAGCGCTCCCGGCGAGGAGGCTATTGTTTGGGGCGGGAGTGCAGAGCCTCGCTGGCCTTGCTCCGGATGGTTAAAGTTCAGTTACTATGACTCTTTGCAAGTTCACGGAGAACCAGCCGCACTCGGGGCTCCCGGGGTCACTTGGGAGGAGGCGCTGCAGTGCAGCCTGCGGACGCGAAGTTTTCCTCCGAAGCGCAGAGTTAGAGGCGCCGCGCAGCCGGCGCTGGCGGGGTGGCTGCTGCGATGACCCGGAGCGCCCGGGGACGCCTCTGGGGCGGAGGCACCGGGCCACGCGGAGATCGGCGCCGGGAGCCCCTCTTCGGCTTCCGCCTGGACCGGGGTGCTGCTCGCTCTGCGCCGAGCTCTGTCCTCTCAACCCGACCGCGCGACCGGGTTTTGAAACAGCCCCGGGCTCGGAGCGGCTTTCCTGCGAGTGCAAGAACCGGGCACTCGGGACCGCTCTTTTATAGCTTGCAGGAGGCTTCGCCATCCCCTCCCCCCTTCCTCCTCCCTCTTGGCCGCGGCTCCATCCGAAGACACCGCCCCCTAAAGTCTGTGCTAGACCGCGCTCAGCGCGGCGGGCCGGGCGGGGGAGGGGGAGGGGGCGATCTCCGCGCTGGCTCCGCGCCACGGGCTTGTCCATCTGGGGGCGGAAGACGCCGGGGGGGGCGCTGGAGGGGGGGCTCTGTGACCAGTCCTTCGGGCGTCTGGGGCTGCAGCGGGGAGAGGTACTCACTTCCACCGCGCCTGGCCCCGGCCGGCTTCTCGGACCACCCGCCCTTCCCGCCGCCCTTCTGGTGCGGGAGCGCAGTCCGCTCGTGGGGCTGCAGTTCCCCGAAGGGACGATCGGGGTGGAAAGCGGAATCCCTTCCCCAAGATTTCCCTGCCCAGGAACTCGCCCTGCGAGGCCCCCCTCTCTCGCCATCCCTACCCCCGGAGCCCCCGACTCCCCAGCCGTTTCTAGAAAGACACCCCACCGCTCCTCGTCATCTCCCTAGCCTACCCAGGGCCGGTTTGCTCTCTCTTCGCCCCAATTTTTCTCGGGGAAAACCAGAAAGCATGCTGGGTGAGGGGCCGGGAGACACTTCCCAGGCTCTGGATGTTAAAGTGCGTGTGCATGGACCTTCCCCCCGACTCCTTCCAACACCGTCTCCCCCTTCGGCCGCCTGAGAGCCCTCCGTGTGCGGACCCAGGGTCACACTTCCGGAAGAGGTTATCGGGGCTCGGTTCAGCTCCCTAGAGCCCAGGGAGGGAACTGCGCTTTCTCTTCCCACCCGAGAAGTGATCGGCTCCCGCCCCGCCTGCCCGCCTCCTCCACCCGCGGCGGCGGCCAGGCGGGCGGGTACCTCGAGGGACCCCGCTTCTCCACGCAGGGACCAGCGGGACCGCTGGGGCTGGAAAGTAAGCGGTGGGGACTTGAGGAAACCGGCTTCCTTCCGGGCCCCTCCCTCTTCCCATCAGGAGTGGGAAAGGCTGCGTCCGCGCTACGGGAGCGAGAACAGCTGAGCCTTTCCACCGTTAGGTCCCGAAGAAAAAACTGAGCAGTTCTTCCATCCAAGAGGAGGGAGGGAGGGGCTCCGTGACACAGAGGAAGGAAATGTTTCATAATGCGTCCCCTGGCGGGGAGCCGCGGGGACAATGGTGGGAATGGCCGCCGAAACCCTGGCGGACCCGGGCCCCTCCAACTCGCGCGCTCCGCTCCCTGCGCTTCCAGGGCCTCCCGCCCCACGCCCCCTCCACCCCTACCTCGCAGTTTCCACCAAGTTTCATCTGGGCCCTTGGGCCCCTGCCTAGCTCCTCCGCAGTCCTGCCAACTTCATTCAGCCCCAGCAGGAGACAGCCCCTTCACTCCTCCAACGCACCCCTCTTCCAATTTTTTGCTTTCAGAATACTTTCCAATGTCCCCTCTTCCTCGGAGAGTTAGTTCTAAGTTGCCTACTTGGACAATCAGATCCAAAATGTTCTCTCCACTCTTCAGCAGAGTTCAACTGAGAACCAGTGGCACCGAGAAGCAAACACGCTTCGCTCTGGGAAAAGTGTAACAGCATTCCCTGGTCCCCACACATTTAGGAATGAATGCACGGGTTCTACAGTGTAGTTTTCTTTTTGTCTGAGGTCCCCGTCATAATTACCTGCGGAAAGATCAAAGCAGGAATGACATGTGTTTTAACAGCAGCTCAAGGCATCTCAGTCACCACCCTTTTTTTCTTTGCTCTTCCTTTCTCCCACCAACATTTGGCCAGTTTCCCCCTACCTCCTTCTACCCAGCCTCTCCTTCACTGCCCTCTCTCACCACTTCCATTTCTCCTTCAAATCTGATATTGACAGACACACACCCACGAGTAGCCCATTCATTCCCACGTTGTCTAGGCCTGACTGTTTCTGTCCATCTTCTAGGAAAGAGATGGACTCCTCTCTCAAGTGTCATTTCCCAAACATCCCCACTTGTCAGTTTAGTTTCCAGAGGTTGTTTTGCATGCCACCCTCTCTAGTCTCTTATGGGTTTTTAACATCCCATCTTTAAAAAATGATCTCATTTCATATGTTCTTTCCAGCTAGGAGAAATGTTAGATACTTGGGAGAACATTTCAGGAAAAGTCGCTTTACAATTACAAGAAGATACTGACCAGGATGGATGATGAAAGAAAGATGGCAACGCCATCAATACATTTTCAAACCTCTTGCTTTAGAGTAGCGCTCTGAAAACTATGTAACGCTGGGACCTCAGAGTGGCTTTGCAATGGAGATTTCAAATGCTTGAGGTGGTCCAGGGGCCTAGAGACTTAACAGAGGACTAAGGGTAAAATGTGAGTTCCTTGAATTGGGACATGATGGGAAATTCAGAAGACCGGCAACCCGTGAAATGTATTCCAAACTGCCACCTCCCTTACATAAACTTTAGCTTTTAAAATATATGAATGCAAGCTTGGCCTTTAGTTCATTTCCACCCTCCGTGCATTCTTACTGGAAATTTGTTTAATTCAAGGCATAGATCTCTAATCCTGGGTGGTTTATTTCAAATGTATTGTAATTTTTGCATATTTCATGTTATATATTCAAATAGAGCTGAAAAACAAAAACAAAACAGAGAGTTAAAGGCAAACGGATGGCCAGGAACATGGCTTTTTTATTCACTAGGTTTCTCTCCAGATTTCTGTTCTTTTGCATAATGACTCCAATCTGTCCTGCACCTGTAGTTCTGGGAAATGGTTCTTTTTAATCGCTTCAACAGAGGCATGGATGTAGGAATTGCCAATTACTAAGCTTGAAAAACTCCATCCATACGCAGAAGAACATTTAATCTACTAACTTTTTTTTTTTTAAACCAGCACTCTTTGGGCGTTTGTGGTATTACATAAACATATACATATAACACATGTGTATGTTTAACAAAATTGTGATGTGAAAAAAATATTTTACTGTGGGAACGACCAACAGAACTAAAATGTGTACATGACACTAGTAAAAATGACATGTAATATTGAGTCTTTGTAAGTAAGTTTCGCACTCTCCCCCTATAAAATATATTTGCTCCTTAATGTGAATGAGCACCAAAAAGATCACACATTGTCCTAAGCCCTACCATATTTCTGGCTTTCTTTTTATAGAATACACTAGAGGCCCAATGTACGAAATTTGTGCAAGAGGCTCCACCCTCACAGCCGCGGTAGCTTGCCTCTGCCCTCACAGTCCTGGCTTTGTCTAGAAGGTCATCTGTAAGGACTTCCGAAGGACATCCGGAAGGTCATTCGGCTGTCCAGTCTAATTAGCATATTGTGATCTTATTATTATAGATATGCACTTATACAATCATAAACTTATATATGTTTTACTTTACAGACCTTAACCAGTTTTTATTATTTGTAGAGAGGAGCTAACCAAAGTTAAAATATTTGATGAAAATATTCTTACAATGAACAGTTTGAACTTTTACAAGCATTCTTGTCCTCTATTGACAGAGAAATGGGAATGTTTTGAGCATTTTCAAGTAAAAGAAACAAGGATTAATGGTCACCTACATCTTCTGTGTTTGCATGTGTTTCATATAGTATGACACGATACTCTCCTCATCATTCCTAAGAAGTCTATATCAAATTAAGTATTCAACAAGTAACCACAAAATGAGGTACACGCACTATTAGCATTGTTTTAGTGAAAATATTGTCTACAGAAATGATTAATGTACATATTTCTTTTAAACATGTGATGCTATGAATTCATATTTTCATACCAGAGGATTTACCAATTAGAAATGGGAAAGCTGTTTAGTGATCCTTCTGGGAACAGATGGTCTAAAGTAAGATTGAGCAAAATGGACATTTCATTTGATCATCAATGAGAAAATAGATACCAAACATTTACTTTAAGCATGCCGTATACTCAGAATATAACAATATTGAAAACAGAAAAAATGCATGTAAATTGTATTTGGACTCCGAATGGCTATGACCCGCAAATCAAGCACTTGCTATAGCTGAGAAAAGTGTAATTTGTGCAACCACTTTCCTTGTTTCGCGGATATTGAATTATGCCTCAGGGGAGTTGTCTTACAAACCAAGTTGGGGGCTTTTAGAAATGACTGTGGCTCATAATGTTTAATCAAATGCCTTTTTGGCATTTTAACTATCTAATTGTGTGGTCGGTTATGAATGCCGTCAGACTCATTACTGCTGTTGTTTCCAATGATTCAACTTCATTTAAATTCTAAATAGGAACTTTCTGGCAGTAACAGTTCCACCTTAAAAGATTCACAGCTTTTAGTACCTCATTCAGCCCACGAGGTGGCGATGGTCTACAGCAAATGATGTACAACTCAGTTTTTCTTAATATCAGGAGTCATGAAGTTACAATGTCAGTCATACCTTTTCAATCTCAGTTAATACAATTTTATCAGATTTTCTTTCACCTTTTGGTATCACAGAAAACACCTTTTAAACATGATAACTTTAAGTGCATTTACATTCTTAAAGTAATAAAATGCCTTCGCTAGCCACTTTTTAATCATGTAGCTCTGTTAGCTTAAACCAAAAATTAAAAAAAAAATCAAGCCTTAAAAAAGGAAAAATAACTCTGATAATACTGTGGGTCACTTTCATGGCCACATTTGAGAGCTTTATGCAATTCTAATAAAAAGATCATAGACATTGCAACCCATGAAATAAAACCTCATTAATTAAACAGTTATTTAAGTGCGTACTGTATGCTGAGTATACATTAATGCTTGATTATCAATGCTAAAAGTTTTATACTTGCTAAAGTTAACTCGTTTTCTTGGTTTAGAGATTTCCCATAGCAAGAAACAAAAAAAGAACTTAAAGTGGGGGAAAAAAGTGAGAAAACGGTCTACCACCAGGTGGTGACAAAAGATAAAATTTAAAATTGCTCAGAAGGGCAAGTAATTCGTGCATATGTTTGCTCTAAATGCAACCGACTTCCAAATGTCCTGTGAAGAGAAAATCATATGCTGGTGAAGTTTTATTCCTTGAAATGAATCAGTATTAACACAGTATCCCTAGCTTAAGAAATTCTGGAATTGGAAGTGTGGAAGCGGATAATTTTAGTCAGCAGAGGGCGCATGAGACTGAAGAATAAGAAAATTTAAAGCAGCTTTCCCCTCCACCCAGCTTACAATTTATCAATTATCTGATTGAGATGGAAGTTGTCCTCCCCTCCCCCCAATACAGCTGTTTGAGCAGAGACTGGAAGTCAGTTGTCTAGGTCTTTTGGAAGTGATTATTGCCAATGATAAAGAGCAATATCTGATGATTTTTAAGCTCCTTTCCTACAAGGATATGACTCGACAAGGCTCCTTTGTATCTTACTGATAACCAGTGACTGAATTATGAAGTTTTGCAGTTCATTGGCGATCCACTAGGGAAGTTAGAATGAGTTGCTCAGAATCAATGGCATTTGAGTATCTTCAAAGTGCTATGCTGTGCTTCCTACCAGCAGCCTCAGCTATCTCAATTGCCACTCTTACTCTTTTTCTTATTCTTGCAATTTCCCACATCTAACTCATATTTTGACATTGTTTCTGCCTACCTCCTTTCACCCAGGTTCTCTTTCATAGCCCTCTCTCACCCCATTCCATTTCTCCTTCAGGTTTGATATTGACAGACACCCTCATGAGTGGCCCCGTTCATTTCCACACTGTATAGCCTAACTTTTTCTGTTCATCTTTGAGGGAAGAAATTGACTCCTCTCTGCTTCACAAGTGTCGTTTCCTAAACATTCTAAACATCCCTACTGCTCAGTTTGGTCTCCGGACTTTTTTTTCCCTTTCCTCCTCTGTTGCATCCATAGAAAATGACAGTTGCTCAGTCTCCTGGTGTCAGTGGATAAGGATGCTGCTGGGCACACTGACCTAGAGAGCTTTCCTGTCCCAGTGGCTCTCAGGCCATCCTGAGAACTGAGGGCAGAGCTATCTCGCACCCCTGTACCAGTTGATGGCAGGTTAGTTAGTGTATTCATGCCCATTGGCAAGCCAGGACCTAGACAGTCTCTCTAAGCAAGAGGCTGTTGAGAATGTTAGAGTGGGAAGTACTTGAAAGCAGCACCATGACCAAGTGTGGGAAGCCCTCCTGTCTCTTGCACTCAGTGCACGAGAGCTGTGAGGCAAATCTGTATTCACATCTGCCCTCTGACAAGACCACATCCTTCCTCTGTGGGCTCAGGGGGTCGATTGTCCCTGAACCTCAGATTCCTCATGTATAAAAGAGATAACAACAGTCTTGACTTGAAGAGTTGTTGCCAGAATAGAGATGTGACTGGCACAGAATTGTCAATGGCTAGATAAAATTGATGGGTGGTTTTGAAAGTGGTAGTATGCCAAGACTGGTTTGGCTCAGTGGATAGAGCGTTGGCCTGCGGACTGAGAGGTCCTAGGTTCGATTCCGGTCAAGGGCATGTGCCTGGGTTGCGGGCACATCCCCAGTGGGAGATGTGCAGGAGGCGGCTGATCGATGTTTCTCTCTCATGGATGTTTCTAACTATCTCTCTCCCTTCCTCTCTGTAAAAAATCAATAAAATATATTTTTTTTAAAAAAAGAAAGTGGTAGTGAAGGAATGTCAAAGGGATCAGGGAGACTGCAGGTACCCAATTCTGACAAAATTGTCTCATTGCCATAGGACACAGCAGAGGTGAGCATGAGGTGAGCACACTTTTTTTTTTTTTTAATGAATGAAGCAGGTTGGTTTTCTCCTTTTGGAAAGATCACCTTAATGGTTGAGTAGTACAAAAAGCAGAGCAACGTTGGTGCAAGTGGATTACAGCTATTCGTGGTGTAATCGTGTAGGAAAAGAAAGGAAGTACGAAATCATTAGGCGTATAGTCTAAAAAGCAGGAAAAGAAAAACTGAGGCCATAGTTTCCAAAGTGCAGGGCAACAGATTGAAAAAGGGTATACAAGAAGACTTCCCAAAGTTAACAGCTAATAAATCTGTTTATGAACTGCCTCAAAATCAAAGTTGCTGGGGTTTATATAGATTTTGCCTTTTACCATCCTGGGTATTGCTTTTGGGACCCAAACTGATCGATCTAAAAACCAACTTACCCCAATGGGTGGCCTATTCTAAAAGCCTGTGCCGGACACCTTGTTGCTGCCTCACATTCTCCTTTCATTTCGGGCCAGCGCTGCCCTAGACACTTTCAGGCAGGTCTAACCTGGCGATACGTCATCTCGGCTGCACCCTGTGTCTTGAATGCTTTCTCATCTGGGACTCCTCGAAGCTGCAGAATGACAGTTCTGCAAATGCAACTGGGAAGCTCAGTAGATTTCATTAACAGCTACGTGGCAGCCTTGGACCAGAATGGGGGCCAATGGGAAAAGGTTTCTCTTCTGCCCTTGGGAGACAGAATAGAGGCCCATTATAAACGCCTCTTCAGAGGGTCCTGAGAGAATCAAGCCCCAATTGTCCCTAGCAGTGACCAGCTTGATAATACACTGTTGCCTTGCCTTACCCCCTTTTCGGTCTTAGTCTTGCCAGGCCCCCTCTCCTGTTTCCTAAACTTGCTTCCATGCTCTTACCACCACCCCCCTCCCCTCCCACCCCCCCGCCCAAGGGCTGCCTTCACACCAGTTCATTTCTCAGATTCTGCTTTCTGGGCTCAAGTGAGTCTAAAGTGATGAGCATCAGAGATCCTGTAGTGAGACTTCTGGCAGATCAGACAGCGATGAGGGTCCCCTTATGGGTGGTAAGTGAGTGGCAAAGTCTGAGGCAGGCAGTGGCATGACATTTGCGAAGATTGCCACATTGGATAGCTTTTGATAGCTTCAGAGCAGAGGTTGCAATATATGGCCTGTGGGATGGGCCATCCACCTGTTTTTGTAAATAAAGCATGAGTGGAATAAAGCCACGTCATTTGTTGAGGTGTTGTTTCTAACTGCTGTTGTGCTACAAAGCAGAGTTGAGCAATTACAAAAGATGCATGGCTCACACATCCAAAACGTGTACTACCTGGCCCTTTATGATTGGTTGGTTTCTATGCCAGTCAGCATCAAAAGCTCTGCCTCCTAGGCAGCCATCGGGTGAGGGTTAATTTGCATATTACCTCTTTATTATATAGGATTGTTGACCCACATTACAGAAGCCGTGAAAATTTTTAAAAAGAGACGTTATCTTTTTAAATTCTTAATTTCAAGATGTACCATGAAAGTCACCTTTATTCCCTAAGGCCAGAGAGTAGGCCATGCTGCAAATCTGAAAATGCATAATCTTACAGTCCTAATAGGAGGATGGGACCCTGAGACAGGAGATGCAGACACTGGGTGGATGAGCCTGAGAATCTTGACCCCACCCCACAGTCTCCTGGACCCTCAGGTTGTCAGAGGCAGGTCTCAGCCCCTTGCTTGCTGCATGCAGCACAGCAGCCTCTGTGGCCAAGAGGCTGTAGAGTTCTTAGCCAAGGGAAGTGCTTCTCCTCAACATTTGCCCATCCCTTTCATTCCTAGCCTCTTAGGCCAAGTACAAAACTTCCTGGAGAAATTTTTAGAGAAACATTGGCCATACAAATGGTGGTTCTCAAGTATTTTCTAAAATTTAAGCAGGAAGCAATATTAGTGGCATTGCATTAATTAGAGTGATATGATCAAATTACATGTGCATAAGACAGACTTACAACAGTATAAAACTTTATTATAATGTTGTGAAGTTTTTTCCATAATTAACAAAAACTCCATCAGAAAAATGCAGAAGTGCATGATGTTTAGGTTAATGATATGATGTGGAGTATGTGCAGTTAGCTAGCAGGGAATTCTGGTGGTCTGGACGTGATAGGCAAATCAGAACAGTTCCAAGTGCCCTATGAGACCGGCTGGTGGTTGCCCACTCAGCATTATTATCAGTGGGTGTCTCAATGAGATTTCCAGGCGAGGAGAAATGATTCCAGGAGTCTTTCTGTTTGTCTACCTGATGATCAAGGGAGATTGGGCTGGGAAAACACTGTGGGTACATGTATAGGGGAGTAACTCATACTCTGTATTCCCAATTCTCTGTTTTCTGGGCAGTGGGTCCCAGCTGTCCCCTGCCAGGCTGTGCCTTCCCTTCATGCCCAGTAAATTAGGAACTCTTGTCCACTCAAGGGACTAGGCAGAAGGGAGCCAGTAATGAATGATATGTCTGAATTAATATTTTTTCTACGGTTTTACCATGATAGTACCTGGTATTTATTGAGTGGTTAATATATGCCATGATCATACAGGGTGTCCAAAAATGTATACAAGCTTATTATACATTATGAATTCTAATGGGTTAAATCTGAAAAGAAAGAAACAGCATCAATTCAGCTATCAGCCATAAAAGTGTGTATATATTTTTGGGGCACCCTGAATATATGTGCTAATTATTCCTCATATGTAGATTTATTGCTGTTAATATCGCTGTTTCACAGATAAGGTAATTGGGGCACAGGGAAGTTAGGAAATTTGGCCAAGCCCACATAACTTGATAATTCATGGAATCAGGTAATCTGTTCTTTTATCCTTTCATGTAATCAAAGCACAATATACACGTATTTAAAACTTTTAAGGGTGGTAGGAGTACAGAAAAAGCGCGACTGGGTTTAGAGTCAGGGAAATTATCTCAGACCCGCAGCCACCTCCTCAGTGCTCTCAGTCACAGAGTCACAGAGTCTCTGGAACTTAGTTTCTCAATCTGTAAAATGAGTGGGTTGGACAGCTACAGCTTGACTGTTCTACAGCTTTACAGCTTGCATAGTCTGTAACTACGAATGAAAGTTAGCACTTGGAATGACAATCCATAAGCAGGTTGCTGTGTCTTTGTTTTAATGGTATAGCTCTGTTGCATAATCAGTTAGTATTTTAGATGCTGCATCCTGGGAGAGTTCATTATTCCTTAATGAAACGTTTCCTTAACTAGAACATTGTTCATGTCTAAAACTCAGACACACTATGTTCTGTTTCTAGAAACCCACTGTGGCTAATGGCATTATTGTCACCAGTGTCAGGTAACAATGAAGTAAATATCAAATGCGGCTCTTCTGCCTTATATAACTCAGCCTCTTATACAACTGGAGAAGATGCTAGTGAAAGGGGGTATAGTTTCCAAAAGGATTCAGTACCACATTTTGTAGATGCTATAAAAGATCCTATATATGTATATGTGTTATATAAATGTATAAGCATATATATCAGAACAAAGAAATGAGTTCCAAATTTTCATATTGTATCACTGAGGCAAGAAACATAAAATGATGATGTGGTTGTTATGACTTTTTAACTCTTTTTAAATTTCATTTTTCAATAACAGTTGACATTGAATATTATTTTATATCAGTTTCAAGTATACAGCATAGTGGTTAATTATATAATTCATGAAGCGATCCCCCCAATAATTCAAGTACTCATATGACACCCTACAGAGTTATTACAACATTATTGACTTTAACTCTTATTTAATTAAATATACTGGACTCTGAATAGATAAATGCAATGGTTTCTGAAAGTCATCAACATCACCCTTCTTATCGCTAGCATGTATCGAGTACTTATGGACACACTGACCTATGCATTTCACATATATTACAGAGCTTTGCCAAAGAGCCATTCCTAAATGTATAAGACAAAGTTTCCACTAAGAAGGGATACACATGTGGTAAACTTTAAGAATCAATAAACTTTTCTGTCTGGAAGAATGTGACATTTGCTCAAATTCGCTGTGCAGCTGACATTCACCCAAACTCAAGGCAACTGCACGAGCTATATATACTTCTCATTAGAAATTAGAGCTCCAATACAAGGAAGCAGGTGAAAGTGGAAGGAACATTACACCAGATCTGCGGAAGCACAGGTGTGCAGCAACTGAACAGGAGAGCACATGCGGCGCAATGATGAGAAATACTGTAGTGAGAGAGAGGCTCAGGGGAAGCATCTTTTTCTATTTTTTCCAAATTGGGAATTAAACCAAAAAGAAAGTAGTGGCATTACATGGAATAAGCAAAAGTATAGAGCAAAATAATATATTTTTTTAAGAGAAAAGCTTTTTAACAAATTAGTCTTCTAAGCCAGATGTCGTTCTGACTAAAGGGTCTCAGGATAGAAAATTGAGACCCAGCTACCAAAAAGAAAAGCAATTCTTACCTGAGGTTTAAGAATAAATTTGATGGTTTCAGGGACAATGGAAATTCATACTTTGAGAATCAAATAGAAGAAAAAAAAAGTAGTTTTTTGCCCATCAGCTTATATTCTGTGTTGATCATTCAAATATCTAATTAATTGCAGCTTTGATTCTGGGTTTGTTTCTTTCTGCTGGCTCTCATATAACATGGCTTGCTTTTGTTTTGCTTTGATTTTATTTAGACAAACAAATCACAGATAAACATCCCTTAAGATCATAGCCATTTTCCCCTAACATTTATTATACTATGTTTTCTTTCCCTCTTAACATATTACATTTGAGTGTATATTAGTTAGAAGAAGAACAACAATCTTGTTATTTTACAGGAATATTATTTACTATAGATGGCTTTTGAAAACTTCCAAGTCTTCACTGCAGGCATAATTGGGTATCTTCTACAAATGTATTCAAATAGTAGCTTTTGAATGTCCTTAGAGGTACACAGGGATATGGAGAAGGTAGAGGGGGTAGAATAAAATGGATGAACAAAACAGAACCAGAGGCATCGGTACTTGGAACAGACTGACAGCTGTCAGAGGGGAGTGGGGACAGGATGAAAGAAGGTGAGGAGAATTGCCAAAAAACCTATATGCATAACATATAGACATAGACAACAGTGTGGTGAAGGCCTGGGAGGGGAAGGAAGGGCAGGGGCTGTGTAGAGGTGGGCAAAGAGGGCATCTGTAATAGTGTCATCAATAAAAACTAAAAACTAAAAAAAAAAGATGGAGCCATTAATCTTGTCCTAGGGCAGTGATGGCGAACCTTTTGAGCTCGGCGTGTCAGCATTTTGAAAAACCCTAACTTAACTCTGGTGCCGTGTCACATATAGAAATTTTTTGATATTTGCAACTATAGGAAAACAAAGACTTATATTTTTTATATTTATTTTATATATTTAAATGCCATTTAACAAAGGAAAATCAACCAAAAAGATGAGTTCGCATGTCACCTCTGACACACGTGTCATAGGTTCGCCATCACTGTCCTAGGGCATGAGGAGGACGGCAGGTTTCACACAGAGGAGGTGGTAACCACAAACCATCTGATTTCAGTTTTACTGACTGAGTTCATACTTCCTGGGTGGTCTAAAGACTCAACATACAATTATTCAGTGTAAAGTAGTCCTTGGCTAGTAGTGGCCTTGGGACCTGGCAGGGCCATACAAAAGCTCTCTTGTCATAAAAGCACCAGAGCTCAGGGTCAGATAATATCTACAGCAATATGAGCTCACAGTGAAAACAAAATCAAAGCAAAACAAAAGCAGGCCATGATATATGAGAGCCAGCAGAAAGAAACAAACCCAGAATCAAACCTGAAATTAATTAGATATTTGAATGATCAACACAGAATATAAAATCATGGTTTGAAAATAAATGTCCAAAGTGAGTCTATAAAAAAGGCCAAATATAAATTCTGAATAAAAATGGGTTTATTAGTAGATTAGACAAAGATGAAGAGCAAATTTGTGAACTAGAGAGAGATCATGGAGAAATTTCCAAGAATACTAGTATAACATAGTCCATAGAATGGAAAATAGAAAAGACAGTTTAAGAAAAAAATACACAGATTATCAGATTAAAATAATTACAGAATGGAACCATGTACATAAGCTATATATGAGACTTGTAAAGTAACAAGTAATATATATATATCCTATCTAATAAAAGAGAAACATGGTAATTAGCCATACATCCACTACCCTTCCCATTGGCTAATCAGGGTGATATGCAAATTAACCGCCAGCCAAGATGGCGGCCGGCAGCCAGGCAGCTTGAAGCGAACATGAGGCTTGCTTGCTTCAGTGACAGAGGACTCCAACGTTCCCCACCTGCCGCTGCCGGCCTCTGAGCTTGCAGTTTGAAACATTGTTACAAATATAGAAGCTAAACAAAACCCCAGAAACCTGTTTTCAGCCATCCGGGATCTCAGAGTTGGAGTTGAAACAGTGTTTCGATTATAGAACCCAAACAAACCAGATACCTGCTTTCAGCTGTGGAGGCCTAAGAGCTGGAGCCAAGCCTCAGAGCTAAAGCTGGCCCAGAATTAAAAAAAAAAAAAAAGTAGTGGTTGGGAGCTTCAGTCACCTGCCACCCTGAAAACAGCCCTCAGCCCCTCACCCAGACTGGCCAGGCACCCCAGTGGGGACCCCCACCCTGAAGGGTGTGTGACCAGCTGCAAACAGCCATCATCCCCTCACCCAGGCTGGCCAGGCACCCCAGTGGGGACCCCCACCCTGATCCAGGACACCCTTCAGGGCAAACCAGCCGGCCCCCACCCGTGCACCAGGCCTCTATCCTATATAGTAAAAGGGTAATATGCCTCCCAGCACCAGGATCAGCGTGACAGGGGGCAGCGCCCAAACCCCCTAATCAGCCCTGCTCTGTACCTGATAGGGGGGAGCTCCCCAATCCCCTGATCTCCCTGTGGCTCTGTGTGTGACAGGGTGCGGCCCCCCAACCCCCTGATCGTCCCTGCTCTGTGTGTGACAGGGTGTGGTGCCCCAACCCCCCCCCCCACACACACAGGCCCTGCTCTGTGTTTGACGGGGTAGAGCCATAACCTCCCCCTCGGCCCTGCCCTGAGGGTGACAGTGGCGGCGTCCCAACCCCCTGATCCGCCCTGCTCTGTGTGTGACAGGGGGTGGTGCCCCAACTTCCCTATCGGCCCTACTCTGTGAGTGACAGGGGGCAGCGCCCCAACCCCCTGATTGGCCCTGCTCTGTGCATGACAGGGGGTGGCACCACAACCTCCCCATCAACCCTGCCTTGAGTGTGACGGGGGCGGTGCCCCAACCCTCCAATTGGCCTACCCTGAGCATGACTGAGGGTGGATTCGCAACCTCCCAATCCGCCCTGCTCTGTGCATGACAGGGGGCATCGCCCCAACTCCCCAATCGGCCCTGCTCTGAGCCCGACCAAGGGCTGCACCTAGGGATTGGGCCTGCCCTCTGCCACCCGGGAGCAGGCCTAAGCCAGCAGGTCGTTATCTCCCGAGGGGTCCCAGACTGCGAGAGGGCACAGGCCAGGCTGAGGGACCCCTCCTCCCCCCCAAGTGCACAATTTTTGTGCACCAGGCCTCTAGTATATATATAATAAAGGTTGGAAAAAGATAGGCAATAAAAACTCTAACAAAATTTATGTGTTATAAATACCTCATCCCAATCTGTCACAAACTTTTTGAAGTTCCAAATGGCGTCTTTGGAAAAGCAGAAGCTTCCTAAACAAAGGTATGGAATAGAATGGCTTAGGAGAGGACAACTTTATAAAGGCTCCTCAAGGAGGCTTTCTGCAGACCTGCCTGGTAAGAATAAGCCAGCTAGATTGAAATATGTGAGGAAAGACATCTCATATAAAGTCATGAAATTCTTCTTCAAATCTACATATTACATTTTCTTCTCAGATAAAGGCAGCTTGTAAAAAATAGGAAGGAAGCAAGTCCAGAGAAGAAGCTACTGCTGAGAGAGAAAGAAGGGGACAACTCCAGGGGCGTTACAAATAGGGAGAGTGATTGGGAAAGATGGGCGGGGAAGAGAGGTCAGAGGCCAGACCCCACCTTGGGTTATACCTTGGAATAGTTAGAGTCTTTCCAGATGAAAGGAACACACGTGTGACTCACAATGGCTTAAACAAGAAGGGATTTTACCAGCTTATACAGGTAGAGTTCAGATATGAGGCAGGAGTTGAGTCTGACACCATCAGGGCTTTAGCTCTTGTTTCCTGCTTTCTTAGCTTTATCCTCGATAGAGACAGAGATAGAGACAGAGACAGAGCTAGAGATAGAAACAGAGATAGAGACTGAGATCAGTAAAGATAGAGCTGATAGGAAGGGATATATAAGGGTATAAGCATATGTCTGTTATTTCCAGGCTTTTCTGTTCCCCTTACTCCCCCAAGTTTCTGGGTTTGCTTACCTGGCTTCTTCCCCTCCCAATTCTTTGAGACCGGTTCTGATAACCAGTTCCTTAGACTGGTGATAGAAGTGAAGAAGGGCAGATGAGCAAAGGGCACCGAAGCTAGGACTGGAGGTGGAGCTTTTCTGGAAATTTTATAAAATCGTAGAAAAAGAGAAGCCAAAATGCATGAGAGATGATTAGGTAAAAGGGGGTATTTTGAAAAGAGCTTCTTTTCAAAATACCTTTAATATTACAGCCTTTTAAATAAAATGCTTGAGTTGTTTTGGGAAAAAAACACACAGAACTTTTTAATTTTAATGACATACAAGTTATCAACTTTCCCTTTCAGGATTAGAGTTTTCTGAACCTTGCTGAAGAAATTTTACATAATCCCAGGTCATTGGGTTTTTCTCCACTATTTTTCCTAGATTTTTTCTAATTTTGCCTTTTATATTTAAGCCATAATTCATTTCAAATTACTGTTTGGATATGTAAAGAGAAGGAGGGACAGATTTTATAGTTTTCCCCATGACGATTACTTGGATCATCAGTTCTGGAGGGGCTTGGCGAGGTGGTTCATTGATGACGGGTGTTACCAGCCGGAGCACCTGGGGCTGGAGCGTCTATTTCCAGGATGGCGTCTTCACTCACAGGTCTAGTGCTCAAGCTCCTTGATCTCTCTCTCTCTGTCACGCTATCTTTATCTCCACCTTGTATCTCACCCCCAGTGAGGGTTTCTCAGTGTGCCTCGGGATTCTCATTGACTGGTTGGGCTCCGTACACAGCACCTTGTATTTTAAGAGAACAGGTGGAAGTAGATACCCCATTTATGGTGCAGAACTGGTAGGATGTCCCTTCCTGCACACTCTACTGGAGAAAGCAGTCACAGGAAAGCTCAGATTCCAGGGGAGGGATCCTGACCACATCTCCATGGAAGGAGTTTCCACAAATGTGTGGCCATCTTTAATACCACAGCATCATATTGAAAAGAGCGCCCTTTCCCCACTGAATTACATTAGCACAGTTATCATAACTTGAGCATTTAAAATATATTTTTAAATTAATTTCAGAGAGGAAGGGAGAGGAAGAGAGAGAGAGAGAGAGAGAGAGAGAGAGAGAGAGAGAGAGAGATGGAAACATCAATGATGAGAGGGAATCATTGATCAACTGCCTCCTGCATGGCCCCACTGGCAATCGAGCCCACTACTCAGGCATGTGCCCTGACCGGGAATTGAACTGTGTCCTCCTCATGCCTAGGTTCATGCTCAACCAGTGAGCCACACCTGCCAGGCTTAAATGAGCATTTATATGTGAATCTATTTCTTCCCTCTTCTATTCTTATACAGTTAAATATATATTTGCCATATGACCCAACAATACTATTTCTCCATGTTTTCACAAGATAACTAAAAATCTATATTAATGAAAAAACTTTTTCATGAATGCTTATAGCAACTTTATTTATAATTGTTCAAACCTAGGAACAATTCAGATGTCCTTTAACTGGTAAATTGTTATGTATTTAGCAATATAAGGGACAGCACTATTGATTTACACATGGATACATGTTAAATACATTTTGCTAAGTAGAAGAAAACACTCAAAAGACTACTTAATTTATTTGTATGCTATTATGAAAAAAGAAAAATGGTAAGGATGGAAAATGGATCTATAGTTCCTAGGGGTAAGGAGTAGGGGTGAGATGTTGACAACAAAGGGATAGCATGAGAGAATTTGGGGGTAGATGACACTCTTTTGTATCACAACTATAATGGTGGTTACATGACTCTATGCATTTTTCAAACCCATAGAACTGTACACCACAAAACGAACCAAATACAAAATGAGCAATATGCAAATAATGCATGATAGTCAGTAAATGTGTTTCTTATAGAGGTATGGGTTAATATTTCTGATACTACTTTATGTGTATGTGTTATAATTGAAAAAAAGTACAGATATTGTAGAAAATGAAATCCAAGTTTTTTTTCTCATTGCCTGAGAAAAACCTTACAAATGAGTAAAGGGGGATAGGTAAGTGTGTGAGCTGTCAGATGTGAAGCTGTGACCAGCAGGGCTAAGGTTCAAGGTCTGGAGAAGGGGTTGATGCACAAATGGATATACTAGACAAGAAATATAAATGTAGAAGGCATAAGGGGAGCCAGGTGGAGACCTTGGTCTCTAGTGGAGAGGTTCCCTGAATCTCTGGACCCATCAGCTTTTTATTTACTAGAATATACATTTGCCCTTTAGCAAAGCAAATAGGCATATCAAAGGTAAAGTTTGGTAAACAGTGAAAGGATTACCAGGTTAGGGGATTGCCTTGAGCTACCATTGTCTTGACAGAACAATCAGTGCATAGCTTTTATCCCTTGCTAAAGCCCAAGGTCCATCAGCCTTCTGTGTTCCCTGCTGCACTTTCATGATAGTGTATAGACAATGGGTAGCTTCCAGCATAAGTGGACCCTGTGGTGTTATAGTGGAGTTGGAGATATTTGTATGAATTTGTAATGTATGTATATGCACACATACACACACACAAACTTGGCTCTCATTTTATGCCATATGTTTATTTATATTTTTTGATATATACACATAGATAAATGGATACAGAAATAAATAAAATGTGTATGTACACATGGGTCAGTATACATACACATATTTTTGTGCTCTATATGCTGAGAGGATTTAAAAACAATGACACTCTGAGCCCCTATATCATCTTTAACTGGGGAAATTGCTCCCCATTTATTTCTGTTGGACTTTATGATGAATTTTCTGGTTTCCCTGATGATCAGTCCTCTGCTTTAAGAACCCCAAATCAGGAAAGAATGAACCATTTTCTTGGTTTGGCATGTATAAAATTTGCACTATTTGGTATTTTAGGCCTTGGGCAAACTTAGTCACCCTTCCCTTGAATATTCTAGGCTACAGGCCCCTCTGGCAGTATTGCTCTGTATCCTGCTGGTAATGATGTAACAGACCAACATGAGGACACTAGTGCTCCTGGGACGTTTCACTTGAAAAGGGTCTGATCCTGCCTATGTGGTTATCATGAAAGCAATGACACTCCAGTAGCAATAAGCACATTTGGAGCCCAGATATTTTTCTAAATACCATTCTGCAATAAAAGGAACCAGGGCTCCTTGGTGAAGTGGTTTATTTGGCAGGGAAAATATTAGATATGCTTAGAATATCTTGTGGTACCAGAAAACAAGGTAGTTCTCCAAACAAAACAAAACAAAATAAAACAACACACAAAAAACACACAAAAAACCAATCCTAACATAGATTAAATATATAATTTTATGAAAACAAAAAGTAGATTGAAGAACGTATGCAGTATCATTCTATTTATATGAAGTTAGAAATATCTAGAAGTGGACATATATTAAAGGATGCTAGCATATGTGGAGATAATATAAAGACAATCAAAGACATGATAAAAATGCACAATATTTTTCTTATTTGCTAAAAATAAAAACACTGTTGCACTTTCAACAGCTAAGTAGCTCCCATAATCAGGAAGACTTCATTTCTTTATTTCACATTCATCTTTCCACTGTTGCAATTAATTCCATCTGTTTTACATTCAGTAGGTCTAGTGATTGCATCTTCTGGGTAGTAGCCAAGCTTAGAATTGAAGATTGATTGTAGCTTTCTTTCTTTAGAGCAAATAATTCCAAGTCTTAGAGATAATGTTCTCTAATCATTTGGCCATATTTGTTTTATTTCTTTGGTCTTCTTTTAGTTTTCCTTATCTTTTGGCTTGAAAACCTTGTTCAGTACAAAGCTGTGGAATTGACTACTCCTGAGTATAATGAGTTGGAGACCTCTTACCTCTTGGATGCTATATCCTCCCTGATATCAGTTAGAAAAACCACATATATTGATTCCAAATTCCATTTCCAAAAAATCTTTAATAAGGTAGCACTCTATTCCACAATTCCTCAGATATACCCATGCCATAGATCGGTGAAGTTTTTCTTTTTCTCCACTTTTTCAGATCAGAGTGTCATTCTTATTTAAGTAGATAAGTTGTGTTTTTGATGGCTCAGATAGTTTGCAGTCATGGAAACATCTTTCTATAAAGTGCAAATAATACTATAATAAATATATGGAATATAAATTCCACTTTTTTCAGAGCATATATGAATTTATTATTACAGTATTTTCATATATATGCTTATATAATAAACTAAATGTAAATTAAGAACAATGACAGCAAACTGAAACTAATATTTACACTAGAGGTTCCAAAGTTACTAAAATCAAAGATATTATTAATTTTTTTTGAAGTTTTGTAAAACCTCCTGGCAACCTTCTCTTGATAATCTTTGGCTCTGGTTATGTCTGATTGTGAGCCTTCTTGCCTGTGACCTCAACATGTTGGATACATGTATTTCCTCTACTTATCTTGCATTTACTGTCTTTTTCTTCTGTTTTACCTCTCCATTGACAGTGATTATCAATTGCTTCAGCTAAGACATAAAATCCTATCTAATAAAAGAGAAAAATGGTAATTGGCATACGACGATACCCTTCTCATTGGCTAATCAGGGCTATATGCAAATTAACTGCCAACTAAGATTGGCAGTTAACTGCCAACAAGATGGCGGTTAATTTGCATATGTAGGCACAATGCAAGGAGGCGAAAGGGAAAGCAGGAAGAAGCCCCCTGCCACTGACAGTGATCAGAAACCCAGGGGGGAGCTAAGAGCTGGGGGGCAGGGCAAACGTGGCCCTGGGGCCGCCTTTGCCTTGCCCCCCAGCCATGATCGGAGAATCAGGCGCCTTTGCCACCCTGGCCAGTGATAGCAGGAAGTAGGGGTGGAGCCAGTGATGAGATCTGGGCATGGTCGAAGCTGGCAGTCCCGGGAGCTAGGGGTCCCTTGCTTGGGCCTAAAGCGAAGCCCACGATCGCGGGGCCACTGCAGCTGCGGGTCCCCGCTGCCCGGGCCGGACACATAGGCCAGTGGTGTTAGGCCTGGGCAGGGGCGGAGCCTGCAACCATGGGGAGCTGGGGGTCCCCTGCCCAGGCCTGACACCTCTGCCAGAGGCCTCAGGCCTGGTCAAGGGGCCGATCCGATGATTGATGATCGGAGGGTGATAAGGGTCAACTCCTCTGGCCGAGGCATCAGGCCTGGGTGGGGGGCGGAGCCGGGGATTGGGGGGATATGATGGTCCCCTTGCCCAGGCCTGAAGCCTGGGTCAGAGGCATCAGGCTTGGGCGGGGGGTGGAGCAAGCGATCAGAGGGAGATGGGGGTCCCCTGCCCAGGCATGATTCCTGGGCCAGAGGCCTCAGGCCTGGGCGGGGGCCAGAGCCAGTGATCAGGGGGAGATGGGGGTCCCCTGTCCAAGCCTGACACCTCTGGCGGAGGCGTCAGGCCTGGGCAAGGGGCCGATCAGGTGATCGGAGGGTGATGGGGGTCTACGCCTCTGGCCGAGGCATCAGGCCTGGGCAAGGGGCCGATCCTGCGATTGGAGGGTGATGGGGGTCAACGCTTGAGGGCTCCCAGTATGTGAGAGGGGGCAGGCTGGGCTGAGGGACACTCCCCTCCCCACACACACCCAATGCACGAATTTCATGCACCGGGCCCCTAGTTATACTATAAGCTTGTGAAATTTTCCTGTGAGCTAAGTTAACTTTTTTGTTGGTTATGGTTTTTAATAATCTAGTTTGGTGTAGGAATAAGACTTTGGGAATCAAGATAAATGGGTGGGGCCCTACCTGGTTTGGCTCAGTGGATTGAGAGTCGGCCTGTGGACCAAAGGGTCCTGGGTTCATTTTCAGTCAAGGGAACGTACCTCGGTTTCAGGCTCCTCCCTGGGGCTGGGCCCTGGAAGGGGCTCATGCAGGAGGCAACCAATCAATGTGTTTCTCTCACATCGATATTTCTCTCTGTCTTTCTCTCTCCCACTGGCTCTAAAAATCAATGGAAAGTTATCCTCTGGTGAGGATAAAATAAAAAAAATGATAAATGGGTGGGTAATACGCCAAATATACTCTTTAATGAATGACATATCTGAGTCGATGACAGGTACTGGGTAATAGTCAATGATATTTTCCATTTCTATCCTAAAGCAGAGAGATCATTACTGTTCATATTTAGTAGTTTATTTTTTAGCTTATCAGATGTGAGTGGGCAAGTTTGTCTGTTGTGAAATTTTGAGAGCAGATTTCTTATCTCACCTGGAATTCAAACCACTTTATTAAGATATGAGGAGCAGAGGATGTTTGTTCCAGCCAATACGTTCTTTGCAGTGCATTGATGTCATTCATGGAATTTGTATTACGAGACTTGGGTTTGGTTTTGAACTCCATACTCACAAATGTGGAGGCATCAGAAAACCCTCTGCCTTGGGCTGTCCCAATGACACAGCTCCTCCGAGCAGCCACAGTTGGCCACTGACTTGTAAATTTTCTAAAAGGGAAAGAGAAGACATCATTAAATCAACATTGATGGGAATGTGAGTGTTGGGCTTTGTGTCAGGGTATAAGGATATAGCAGATGGGATAGACAGGGGATGATCTTGGTTCAAAAACTCTAATGAGGAAACTTTACAATGCCTACTTTACTACAGTACATAACTGATCAGAGTTCTTGTTTAATAAGCTGTATAATTCACGTGAAAGGCTAAGGGTTAAACTTGATATGCTAGACCTCAATTCACACACACACACACACACACACACACACACACACACACATTGAATTTCCAGTTTTCAAATGTTGATGTTATGTAATAACAAGACCACCCAAAAGGTGGCACTAAAAAACAGATAGTCATTGTGTGACCTTCAAGGAAAAAAAAAGAGAGAGAGATGGTAGCAAACTTCAGCCTTCTTTTAGGTTTAACTGCATACGTGGTCCCCTTGCCAGCTTGTAAATATTAAGCAGTTAGTGGTGCTGAAGTATGACTTCTATTTCAGTCCAGCCTAAAACATTTGAAACGGGTTTGTCTTGTGGCCATGTATGTTTCATGTAATATCTCTTAGCTTTTAATACTAAGAGGCCCCTTCTTTTGTCATCATGAGACATTGGCATTTGTAGGCTCATTTGCTTTTTTTGAGTCATGTTTCTACCATAAGCTTTGAATGGACAAATGATCTTATCTGACTCCAAATGTATACATTATCGCATGTCTATGGGCTATAGAAAATGCTAGTAGAAAATATGATGCTAAAACTGATATTTACTTTTTGCTTTTTTTTGGCTTCTATGTAAATAACAAAGGTATATTAACACATTTATTTCAAATTGCTAATAAAATTTTCTATGAATGTGGTAATTGCACATTCTAATAACTCACCAAAAATATATTAGCATCACCAAATTCCCAAGTAGTAGCTGTACTCTAATAAAAGTAGAAAAAAGCCCATTATAAATACTGATGACAAATATGCTTAAATAAATAATACAAAAACAATATCCTATCCCTAGCAGTTATTTGGGAGAGGCAATAAATGATATCCCATTTCCCACTCAGATTCTTTATCAATTAAGAAATACATTAAATGAGTCAACATATGGAGAACAAAAACAATAATCCTTATTACAGTTAAAACTCAAATCAGAGAAAGTGTTTTGCATCTGGGAGCATGAGGGCTTCTTACTACTGAATCCCAGACTTAGCCTTCCTCACCTTGTCACAGCAGTGCTGGTCTGCGCAGGCTCTCCCAGCAGACACAGACCCACAGAGAAGTAGAGCTATTTCTGTAGAGAAGAAGATGCTGGCTCTAACTTGCTCAGGTCCTCCTTCCAAGCTCACCAGTTAGAGAAGCTGTGTGGGGATGAGTGAGGGTGTGAGGGAAGCTGGGAGTGTGACAGTGGGGTACTCTCCAGATAGAAGGAAAGGCCAGGAGTAAAGAAGTATATTCTCCCCATACACAATGGCCTTCCTAATGAAGAGGTTTTTGTCCTCTCTGAAAGAGCCTTACACACTCCCTAATAATAGAGTGCTAGGTTGCAGGGGGAATTTATCTTCTGCAATAACTATTATCATAGAATTCTTTATAAAACTACTAGAGGCCCAGTGCACAAAAATTTGTGCACTCGGGGGGTTCCCTCAGCCCAGCCTGTGACCTCTCACAGTCTGGGACCCCTCAGGGGATGTCCACCTGCTGACTTAGGCACGCTCCCCGGGGGATCAGCCTAAGCTGACAGTCAGATATCCCTCTGGCAGCCCGGGAACCCTCGGGGGGTGTCCACTTGCCAGCGAGGAGCAGGCCTAAGCTGCAGTCAGACATCCTTAGTGTTGCTGAGGAGGTGGGAGAGGCTCCCGCCACCACCGTTGTGCTGGCAGCCATCAGCCTGGCTTGTGGCTGAGCAGAGCTCCCCCTGTGGGAGCGCACTGACCACCAGGGGGCAGCTCCTGAATTAAGCATCTGCCCCCTGGTGGTTGGTGTGTGTCATTGTGACCAGTCATTCCCAGGCGTTCTGCTGTTAGGGTCAATTTGCATATTACCCTTTTATTATATAGGATGTTTCTATTGATTTCAGAGAGAAGAAGGGAGAGGAAAAGATAGAAACATCAATGACGAGAGAGAATCATCGATTGGCTGCCTCCTTCACGTCCTCTGCTGGAGATGGAGCCCACAATCCTGGCTTGTACACTGACCAGGAACCAAGCCCTGACCTCCTGGTTCATGAGTGAACCCTCAACCATTGAGCAATAGCGACCATTTTGCTTCATCTACACTAATAAAAGACAAAGATGCTAATTGACCGTACCTTCACTATGCCCAAGCCATGCCCACCAGCCAATCAGAGCGACTGTATGCAAATTAACCCAACCAAGATGGCGGCCGGCAGCCACGGAGCTGGAGCAAGCAGGAGGCTTGGTTGCCTGGGCAATGGAGGAAGCCAAGCTTCCCACCTGTGCTGAGCTGGCTGCAGCCTCGGCTCATGGCAAGAAAGTTTCAATTATAGAAGACAAATAAATTCCAGATACCTGCTTCCAGCCAGACTCCACTGGGAGCTTGGGTGGCTAGGGGCCGTGGCCAGCCTGCAAACAGCCATCAGCCCCTCACCCAGACTGGCTAGGCACCTCAGCAGGACCCCCTGACCCTGAAGGGGCTGTGGCCAGCCTACAAACAGCCTTCAGCCCCTCACCCAGGATGGCCAGGCACCCCAGTGAGGACCCCCAAACTGAAGGTGCTGTGGCCAGCCTGCAAACAGTCATCAGCCACTCACCCAGGCTGGCCAGGCACTCCTATATAATAAAAGGTAATATGCAAATTGACCCTAACAGCAGAACGCCTGGGAATGATTGGTCACTATGACACACACTGACCACCAGGGGGCAGATGCTCAATGCAGGAACTTCTCCCTGGTGGTCAGTGTGCTCCCACAGGGGGAGCTCTGCTCAGCCACAAGCCAGGCTGATGGCTGCCAGCACAGCGGTGGTGGTTGGAGCCTCTCCCAACTCCTCAGCAGCACTAAGGATGCCCGACTGCAGCTTAGGCCTGGTCCCTGCTGGCAAGTGGACATCCCCCGAGGGTTCCCGGGCTGCCAGAGGGATGTCTGACTGCCAGCTTAGGCCCGATCCTCCAGGGAGCAGGCCTAATCCAGCAGGTGGACATCCCCCAACAGGACCCAGACTACAAGAGGGCACAGGCTGGGCTGAGGGACCCCTCGAGTGCACAAATTTTTGTGCACCAGGCCTCTAGTTTGTTATAAATGTCTATGAAACTATGTAAACTTTTATTCCATTTGACTCTATTCTAGGAGAGTATCTGCCATAATAGCTCAATCATCCTCTGGCTCCTTGTACAGCTTTCCATTATTTTTGTCTGAATTCATTTACTCAGAAAATATTGTACATAATATTATTACAGAAAAATTATTACATAATTCTAGAAAATTTACTTGTTTGTTGTAATAAATTTGTTAAATTTAGGGTTGGCATCTTTAGAGAGTCCTGAATCTGTACAATGTCTAAGTATTAAGATGTTTCCTGTGTTTACAAGTAGAATGTTTAAAATGAATTCTATGCAGATCCTCTGTGTAATTTGGTCAGAAAAAAAAAGATACTATATGAATTATTTTATGTGTATTCATTCAGCTCAATAACCATTTATTGAATGTTTTCATGTGCTGGGTGTTCTATTAAGCATGTAGAATACAAAAATGAATCAGACAGACTTTCCAAACTCAAAGAATAGAAATTGCCTTCTGAAAAGGAAAGCATACAAAGGAACAGAAAATTATAATATAGAGTGAAAGTGTGTGCATTATAATACAGAGAGATGTGTGCACAGAGGTATGGCCAGAGTGTTTTCTGTGGCAGTTTGAAGAAGAAGCTGCTCTCTTGGGCCTGGGGGGTAGGAAAGTAGGAGTTCTTCAGGTAAAAGGCAGTCAGGGAGCAGGAAGGACATTCCAGGCAAAGGTGCAGCAGGTGCCCAGAGCAGAGGAGGAGATAATGGTGCTGGAAGGACCCGTAAGTAGTTCAATATGCTGGTAGCACAGGATGGTGAGAGATGAAGCTCAAGAGACAAACATGAAGCCAGAACAAGATAGGCCTTGCTTTTCATTTGTTTGTTTAGTTACAGCTCACTTCATTCCAGAAAAGTTTTCAAGTGACTTGAAGGGCTGAGAATACCACCCAAAGCCATTTGGAGCTCTTCGAAGACGTTGGCGAGCCTCATGGGGAAAGCAATGTCATCCGATTGGCACTGTAGGAGGAAAATGCTGTCTTCTTAGAGGAGAATAGATGGTAAGGAGCAATGACAAAGTCAGAGGGGCCAGTTACTAAGTTGCTAGAGTTAGTTGGTTGATAAATGCAGTGAGGGTGGGGGGTGGGGGGTGGGGCTGAATTAAAGGAGAGGCTTTGGTGATGGAAGGAAGTAAGAGCTCCAAAATAAGCACAAGTACGTGGTTTGCTAATACATATTTTATCAATGAATGATTTGTAATTAATCAGATGTGTGGGGCGAGGAAGAGAGAAGTCAAGGATAAATTGCAGTTTCAGGCTTGGGAAACCAGGTGGGTGACAAGACAAGTCTTTGCTTGGATGGTGAATGCCTTCCTTCTGAGCGCTTTGTATGCCTGGGAAAAGTAACTGTTGCTTATAGATGAATCTTGAGTCTACAGTAAACCCTCTGGGAGTAGCCAATGTCTTCCTTTTTTTTCTTATACATTTCCCAGCCCTGAAAACAGTACTGATCACACAAAACAGGATCCATCATCTTCATTCAATTGTAAACAATTCCGTAAATCTAGCACCCAGTGCCATCCACCGAAGAATAACGGACATGTTTTAATTGAGCACCAATTGGGATTCTTTGATTGTGTGCGACAGAAACTGACTTTGACTAACATGAACCAAAGAGAACTGTGGTGTATTATTGGAAGTCCTCAGGCATGACATAACGTCTGGAGAAACAGGCTTGGAAACAGGCAGTAAGGCAAGCAGGTGCAGAGAACAGGCGGAACCGCAGGAAGTGTCCTATCGCACGAAGGGGCAAGTCAGGAAGCCACTGCAGAAATGGAGAAACCACAACAACTTTCCGCTCTTTTCCTGTGTTCAAGGTTTAAGTTCCAGAGAGCTCTAAATTATTGCTCATCTTGAGTAACCTCCACTGCCTCGCTAGTGCCGGGTTGGGCCCCTAATTATAGTCCCACAAGAAGGGAAGGGGGTAATTCCTCAAACATTTAAAAATCATGGTGTTCTTAGGAAGGAAAAAAAAAATGGAGGCTAGTCAGCCACATATTACAAATGTCCACTTTAAGCTGATCATAACTTCTGTTGTATGCTGTTTAGAAAAAAGTCTTAGACATAAAAATGAAGATTTATGAAGTATAGGCATAAGAATTTTATTTTCTAGCTAAAAGGAACTTGGATCTTCAACTTAGCCACTCTTTGACAACTTTCATCTATTATTTTGCATCTAGAGAGCAAAATGAACATTTGAAAAAATAGAACACAAACACTAAACTGAGACACCCTAAGAAGTCCTAGGCTTGGAAGGAAATATATCAATTTTACAGGAGAAATTGAATAGGCTGGGGGTGGGGTGGGAAAGAAAACGTGAGAAAAAGGAGGAACACACACAGAAGAAACATCCAGCCCTATTTGGATAAACTTTAGAACAACATTTAAACCAAATCTCTCTCTGGAGTGTTGGGAGGGAACACCCGACACTAATTACAGGACTAAGATATGCAAAAAGCCACTTCAGGGCCCTGGGGCCCGGCTCCGTCATCCCAGTGGTGGCTTTTAAGATGTGGTTGTGGTTGTTTGTTTGGTGGTAGAGAGAGTTTAAATTTACTTCCACTGGTCTTAGTAGATGTTGATATTTCTTCCATCTCTAATCTCCCTCCAGAGCTAGGGGGATACCTGTGCCAACGATGGAAGGCTTTGTTTGGTATGCAGACAGTCCCAGTGCTCCAGAGTCAAATCACCAGGAAGGATGTTTATGGAAATGTGGGAAACAGGACTGCAGGCCTGTTTGAAGTTTGCTTAGAGATCTCTGGAGATCCCTTACCCCACCCCTTTTGAGGAAATAAAGGGACTGCTTTTATGTTTGATTTTTGAAAACTATGGAGGGATTTTACATTGTATTTTATTTGAAGCCACCATTTTGATGATGTTCCTGTTTTCTTTCATTTCTAATACACTTTTGAAAAAGTAAACAGCAATTTCTCTTTTTACTGCAAACGTAGACCAGCTCAACCTTGAGAAAGCCTGCATTTCTTGCTAGGGTAGAATCCAGATGAGACATTACATATGATGGGTGAAAAGTGCTTTATTAAAAACCTAATTACCATATTCTGTGAGAAATGTGGTTTTGTTACTGTATTAGACATATTATGTACTGGCTTAATAAGTCTATAGAGTTGAGGTTATAAGTTACTCTGAAAAATCTGTTTTTCTTTTCCCAAACTGTAGAGATGTCCTAGAAAACAAATAATGACTTCAGTTCATTTATTTACACTTATTTTTAAATCTCATGGGTGTGATTTTTTTCTTTCTTTATGTAGAAAAGATGATTATGGAACAGCAGATGGGAAGAGGTAGTCTTCAAAATTTAGAAATCGGATGTGTGAGCTAAGGATTAACTTTAAATGATTTTAATTTGTCACACAGAAAAAAGACCTGACTTATTCTTTCTGCTTCAGAAATGTTTCCCTATTCTTATGGCTAGGAGAATTCATACATTGCCAAGGATTCATGATGACATTAAACATAAGTTTATAAGTTGTATTAGACAACCTTTCAAATTTTTTTTCAAAAATGAACTATTTATGTCACTATTGTGGTCAACAATGTAGTCAACGATGTAAACCAGACCGCCTGGATTTAAATGCCAGCTCTCAACTATAGAATCAGCCACCATCCATAAGTTGAAAACAAATGGCCTTTTGCAGAGCTATAATAACTATGTATATTAGTTGATGCAGAAAAAATCCAGAAATTTTACTTTACCAGTTGCTTTTTCATTTGATGGTTCTAGAGAAAGCTATGAATTTGTGTGTGTGTGTGTGTGTGTATACATCTGTGTATGTGGAAACATGTATGGATGTAATGTATTTGTGCATGTATAATTCATAAAGCTGACAGTTCTAATGAAGATTAATTTAAGGGTCTCAATCCTACTAAGCTATTCTAAGAGGAAAACTTTCATTGATGATCTTAATGCTGCTATCCCAACCCATTTCACATGGAACAGTGATGTCATGGTTGAGCCACTCTGCACTAGCTCCTTTGTCTAGCATAGATTACTTTTCGTAGGACAGATGAGATGAGTTGGTAGGTGGAGGTGGAATGGAATTCAAAATAGATTTCTATTTGTTTTATAAGCTCTTACTTCAGTCTGGGAGGAGGATATGATTAAGGTGAGTGCTGAGATATCCTATCTAATAAAAGAGAAAAATGGTAATTGGCGTACGACGATACCCTTCTCATTGGCTAATCAGGGCTATATGCAAATTATCTGCCAACTATTATTGGCAGTTAACTGCCAACAAGATGGCGGTTAATTTGCATATGTAGGCACAGTGCAGGGAGGCGAAAGGGAAAGCAGGAAGAAGCCCCCTGCCACTGACAGTGATCAGAAACCCAGGGGGGAGCTAAGAGCTGGGGGCAGGGCAAAGGCGGCCCTCGGGGCGCCTTTGCCCTGCCCCCTAGCCATGATCAGAGAATCAGCTGCCTTTGCCGCCCTGGCCAGTGATAGCAGGAAGTAGGGGTGGAGCCAGCGATGGGAGCTGGACACGGTCGAAGCTGGCAGTCCCGGGAGCTAGGGGTCCCTTGCCTGGGCCTAAAGCGGAGCCCACGATCACGGGGCCGCTGCAGCTGTGGGTCCCTGCTGCCCGGGCCGGACGCCTCAGCCAGAGGTGTTAGGCCTGGGCAGGGGGGGGAGCCTGCAACTGCGGGGAGCTGGGGGTCCCCTGCCCAGGCCTGACACCTCTGCCGGAGGCCTCAGGCCTGGTCAAGGGGCCGATCCCGTGATTGGTGATCGGAGGGTGATGAGGGTCAACTCCTCTGGCCGAGGCATCAGGCCTGGGCGGGGGGCTGAGCCGGGGATTGGGGGGATATGATGGTCCCCTTGCCCAGGCCTGAAGCCTGGGTCAGAGGCGTCAGGCTTGGGCGGGGGGTGGAGCAAGCGATCAGAGGGAGATGGGGGTCCCCTGCCCAGGTATGATTCCTGGGCCAGAGGCCTCAGGCCTGGGCGGGGGCCAGAGCCAGTGATCGGGGGGAGATGTGGGTCCCCTGTCCAAGCCTGACACCTCTGGCGGAGGCGTCAGGCCTGGGCAAGGGGCCGATCAGGTGATCGGAGGGTGATGGGGGGCTACGCCTCTGGCTGAGGCATCAGGCCTGCGCAAGGGGCCAATCAGGTGATCGGAGGGTGATGGGGGTCTACGCCTCTGGCTGAGGCATCAGGCCTGGGCAAGAGGCAGAGCCAGCAATCGGAGGGGTCTGGGGGTCCCCTGCCCAGGCCTGATGCCTGAGCCAGAGGCATCAGGCCTGGGCTGGGGGCGGAACCAGTGATGGGGGGAAATGAGGGTCCCCTGCCCAGGCCTGACACCTCTGTCAGAGGAGTCAGGCCTGGGCAAGGGGCCGATCCTGCGATTGGAGGGTGATGGGGGTCAACGCCTGAGGGCTCCCAGTATGTGAGAGGGGGCAGGCTGGGCTGAGGGACACTCCCCCCCCCACACACCCAGTGCACGAATTTCGTGCACTGGGCCCCTAGTTATCCCATAAATGGCGATCATTATAATTTCTAATATGGAATATAGAAGGGCGTGTTGGTGATGAAGAGTTGGTAATTCAACTTGGGCAAATTCTTATAATTAATTCAGCCTACTATCATCAACAAAATTGTATGGCTCTCTGTGCATTTTTGGGATTATTTCAGGACAAGTTTGAAATGGAAGTTACTGGACCAGAAGCCATTTTGAGTTATCTACCAAAATAAAAAAATGTATTCCCTGGGAAATGCCTACAAAATTACATGCATTCATGATTGTATTTCCTGATAATTTTTCATGGATAATAATTGTCCTTGATCTAATAGCAGAGGAATAAATTCCCAACTACAAAAATGTTGTCAAATCTGAGTCTATTCCAGTATGAAAGTTGACTTTGTATGTATGTTTGTTTGTTTGTTTTTTGTGGGGCTTTTTAGGGGTGGAGTGGGAGAAGAAATTGTAATGTTACCATAAGAAAGTTTTAAAATCTTGCCTTATTTTGAGAATTTACATTTCCTGTGTTACTGTGACTTTATTTGGGTGGGATAATAGCAATGGCACTTATTTGGAATTTAAGAAGTTTATAGTAGATTTTTCATTCTGACACTTGTACCAAAACTATTTAGAATTCTCTGAATTCTCCTCATGGGTTCATTGTCTGTCTATTCATGCCACACTGAGGACATCATTAATATATGGCAGCCCATCTGGAAACTGAGGGGCAAGGTCAGGTAGAAGTCATGGAACATTCCAGAAAGACTAAAATTCTAAATAAAAACAGCTTAACTCAGAATGCTCTTCAGCAAGTGATGATTGTTTTGGCATCTGCAGCAACGTCTGCCATTAAGAAGCTTTCAACAAGTAGATTTTTAAAAATCCTTCCCTTCTCAAAGAGGAGTAAGAATTTCATTGACTGTAAGCATTAGATATAGGCATTCATTAATTCGGAGTGTTTTCCTGAAGGTCACACATTGTCATTATTCTTTGGTTCTAGCATTACACTGTCCAATATAGCAGCTGTTAGCCAGGGGTGACCACTGAGCTCCTGAAATGTAGTGAGACAGAGAAATATAATTTTAAATTTAATGTTAATTCCTTTAAATGAAAAAAATTGAACATAAAACATCTCATTAACATATTAATGTTGCTCATGAGTTGGGAATTGTCCCTACCTCCTCTGATTTCTGGGCTTATGTGAAATTACTTTTTTCTCCCTTCAATGTTTAATAGAATTCAGCAGTGAAGGCGTTTGAACAAGGACATTTTCTGCTGGACACTTTTTCCCCACCACTGGTTTTCAATAATGTGATTAAACTATGCTTTCTTGTGGTTTTCTTTGTCTTTATCCTGTCTGTTCAGTTTCTTAGATCTGTGGATTTATAGAGGTATTATCCAAAGGGTACAAAAAGTTTCAGTTATGTAACATGAATAACTGCTAGAGCCCTGCTGTACTGCACAGTGCTTGCAGTTAATTATACTGTATTATAATTACTGAAAAAATTTGCTGAGAGATTAAATCTTATTTAATCTTTCTGGCCTTATCACTCAATAATAATGGGTAAAGAGGGTGGGAGAAACTTTTGAAGGTGTTATATATGTTGGCATAGGTTTGGTGATGGTTTCAAGGTTGCATGCTTATCTTCAAACTCAGGTTGTAACACATTAAATATGTGCTTCTTTTTGTTGGTCAATCATACCTCTAAAAGCAGTTTTAAAAAATAATTTGGAAAACTTTTGACCAGTCTTTTTTTCTTTTTATTTGCCTTTTCTTCTTCTTTTGTTGGCACTCCCAATTTTTCCACAGGTAAGCAAAGTTCTATTTATTTCTTTTTCAACTCCTCACCCTGAGTACTATAGTTTGCATTTCCTTTGCTATGTTTTCAAGTTTATTAATCTTTTATTGTTCAGTCTCTAGTCTGCTATGAAATCCATCCAGTTAATTTTCCCTCTCAGATATTATGCTTTTCAACTCTAACAATTACATTTGTTTCCTTAAATCATTCATTTCTCTTGTCATTAAGTTCTTGCTTATATTAAAATCTTTGACAATATTTATAATATTCTTATAATGTACTTGTCTGCTAATTCATCATCTCTGTTATTTCTCAGTTTATTTCTGTTAAACATTTCTCCTGATTATGAGCTAGCTACATTTTTCTGCTTCTTTCCACATTCAGTAGTTTTTATATAATTAGAGATATTATAAATGTTATAGTGATAAGGGTACGGATTTTATTGTCTTCATTTAAAGGATACTGAAGTATATTTTGACAGAAAATTTACTTGTGGATTATTTTGAATTCATCTTTGTGCTTTTTTAGGGTGGCATAGAGACTAGCTCTGCAATGAAGACCCCTTCTGGGGTCTCTATTGAATGCCTCAGGCATTCACCAAGGTTTCTCCAATTTGGGTGTTTTGTACAAATAGTCTCCCACCCTTGTTGAGTTTTGGGTTTATTCAGCTTATAGCTCCAGAGTAGTTTTTATTTTTGCCCCTTCTTGTATTTTACTCTCTGCATTGCTTAGTTTTATCCTGTGCTTGTAGTGCTCATCTAAGGTCTTAAGGGGCACCATGCAGGTGCATAGACCTATTTCTTTGGCAGTTTCCTTGTCATCGGTACCCTACCTGTGGATCCAGCTGCCTCCTGTTCTCTGCCGGGGTCCAACCCCAGCGGGTCCAGGGGTCCCCAAAGGTGTGGACGGAGTCGGCGAAGGAGGAATGACACGGAGACAGCATTCAGTTGATCAGCAGCCTAGCCAGGATCTCCAGCCAGGATCTCTAGCCAGGATCTGGTCTGGATCTCCAGAGAGGTTCTGCTCAGGTTCTCCAGTCAGGTTCAGTCACCAGGTTCTAGTCAGGCTCTCCTGCCAATCTCCGCAGTCAGGTTCAGTCCAGGATCCCCTGCCATGCTCTCTCACCAGGCTCTGCCCCCAGGCTCTAGCCAGAGAAGTTCTTCTGTCTCTAGAGAACGTTCTGTGTAGGTTCTGTGCCTAGGCTCTGTCTCTCTTGGTCCTGTCTTCCAAGCCCTGTCTCTGAAGTTCTGTCTTATAAGTTCTGTGTGTTGCTGTCTTGTTACATCTGTATTTATACCAGTTGATTCAATCCTATCAATCTCTATTACAAAGGTTAGGGCGTTTCTTATCTCCATTCCAGGGAGAAAAGATTATGTAGCTTAAGCATGATTGTTCGTAGTTAAAGTGATTAATTACCCGCCTGGCACTTAGTTGAGGGGTTTTATACCCTCCCTAACTTCAGGGGAAAATCCCTACCTGGGGAAACAACCTTTCTCGGAGAGGTGACCTTGGTTAAAACACAGCGCCAAGAAGGTGAGCAAACATATTAAGAACCGTATGCTATATATGCCAGGTCCCTTGAAACAGCAAGGATGGACCGGCTCCCGGCAAATTCCCCCTTTTTTATTTTTTAAAAGCAGGCATTAAAAAGAGAAACTCCAAATGCTCTCTTGTATCCATTTTAAGAGTAAGATTGGCGCTTTCTGCTATTACCTGAGTCCTGATCTATCACCCCAGGGAGAACTTGCCAATCCTGCACTTTCCAGGGGTGGAAAGGCTGCAGTGGGGTTAAGGATAAGGCTCCTTGGGCCTACCTTCTCCCATGCCTCTACATTTACCTTTCCGGCATCTTTCCTTCCTCAGAAAAGCATGGACGTATTTCTTGTATAAAATGTTCTGTCTGACTGGGAGTAACCTTAATTCCTCTGCTAGCAAGCATATGTGTTAAAAGATCAATACAGAGTCTTATTTCTTTAGACTCAGTATGGCACATCTTCTTAATCTAAAGATCAATACAGAGTCTTCTTTCTTTGGACTCAGTATGGCACATCTTCTCAATCTAAGAATCAATACAGAGTCTTCTTTCTTTGGACTCAGTATGGCACATCTTCTCAATCTAAGTTCTGTACTATCCACCTTCTTACCCTACTTATCCTCTATAGGGGGGTCTGTAGCACCCTGGTGGAGTCCTATCCGTTCCGAGTGTGGGGGTTCTCAATGGGGGGAGGCTTACCTAGGGGAATCCTTTTCCAGGGGTTCCCAAAGGTGTGGACGGAGTCGGCAAAGACTATCCACCCTCTTCCTATGGTGGAGTCTGATCCATCCCGAGTGTGGGGGTTCTCAATGGGGGAGGGGGGCTTACCTAGGGGAATCCTGTTCCAGGGGTTCCCAAAGGTGTGGACGGAGTCGGCGAAGACTATCCACCCTCTTCCTACGGTGGAGTCCTATCCATCCCGAGAATAGGGCTTACCTAGGGGTCCCTGTTCGGGCGCCATATGCTGGGGTCCAGCCCCAGCGGGTCCAGGGGTCCCCAAAGGTGTGGACGGAGTCGGCGAAGAGGGAATGACACGGAGACAGTGTTCAGTTGATCAGCAGCCTAGCCAGGATCTCTAGCCCGGATCTCCAGCCAAGTTCTGGTCTGGATCTCCAGAGAGGTTCTGCTCAGGTTCTCCAGTCAGGTTCAGTCACCAGGTTCTAGTCAGGCTCTCCTGCCAATCTCCGCAGTCAGGTTCAGTCCAGGATCCCTGCCATGCTCTCTCGCCAGGCTCCGCCTCCAGGCTCCGAGGCCAGTCCCTCTCCAGGATCCTCCGGCATGCTCTCGCCAGCGAAGTTCTTCTGTCTCTAGGCTCCGTGTAGGTTCTGTCTTCTTGATTCTGTTCTAAGTTCTGAGTGTTTCTGTCTTGTTACAACTGTATTTATACCAGTTGATTCAATCCTATCAATCTCTATTACAAAGGTTAGGGCGTTTCTTATCTCCATTCCAGGGAGAAAAGATTATGTAGCTTAAGCATGATTGTTCGTAGTTAAAGTGATTAATTACCCGCCTGGCACTTAGTTGAGGGGTTTTATTCCCTCCCTAACTTCAGGGGAAAATCCCTACCTGGGGATTCAACCTTTCTCGGAGAGGTGACCTTGGTTAAAACACAGCGCCAAGAAGGTGAGCAAACATATTAAGAACCGTATGCCATATATGCCAGGTCCCTTGAAACAGCAAGGATGGACCGGCTCCCGGCAGTTCTCCATACTCAATACCTGTCCCATGATCTCAGTGGGATGGCCATGCTTTGCTTGGGTTTCTCTTCCCTGGTTTAAATTTAGGAAGTGCTTCCAGGAAGGAAGTTGCACTGACCATATAGTTCACCTCATTTGTTTCCTTTCTCTCAGGTATCATGGTCCTGTACTGCCAGTTGTCCAGTGCCTGGAAATAGTGGTTTCACATATTTTGTCAGTTTTCTCATTTATCATGGGAAGGCAAGTTCAGTTTCTGTGACTGTCAGAGGAAGAAGGCTCAGTTCTTTGTTAACTTTTAAATATCTGTTTTGAAATTTAATGTGTCAAAATACATGATAGTATACTTTCAAAATCCACATTTGTCATGTATACTGTTGAAAGTGGAATTAGCAATAGAAACTTTTATGTTTTGGGAATTCTTCCATATCTCTGACTGTCAGAATAATAATATGGCTTCAATTTTGATAGCGGCATTGAAGCTTAAAATCTTTTAGCAAATTCACCAAAGCATCCTCAAAGCAGCCAAATGTTTTTTTTTAATTTCTCATTTATAGTTTTTAGAGTTAAATTCATATTCTTTAGATTGAACTAGTACTGCTGGGAATGTTTCATTTCTTTGTGTTATTTTACATACTAGAATCATAGTTTTTCATTGAATTCCAAAGCAAATAAACAGAAAGACAAAAAAAATTAGAATATTGGCATGTGTACACACACACACACACAATCCTGTAGGAATGTAAACTTATTTTTTTAATATTTAAATTTTTTTATTGATTTCAGAGAGGAAAAGGGAGAGATAGAGAGAGAGAGAGAGATCAAGAGAGAGAGAGAGAATATGAAACATCAATGATGAGAATCATTGATCTGCTGCTTCCTGCATGGCCCCCTACTGGGGATTGAGCCTACAAACCGGGCATGTGCCCTGACTGGGAATCTAACCTTGACCTCCTGGTTCATAGGTTGAAGCTCAACCACTGAGCCACACTTGGCTGGGCTGAATGTAAACTTATTTGCTCTCTTTTTTTGAGTCATTTCGCCATGCAAGTAAACATACACAAAAGGGACAACTAAATATTAGTGCCCCCTGGCATATAATAGATAAGGATGAGTTTCACTGTTGTTGTTTTTTTTCGGAAACTTTAAATAGTGTCTGTCCCCAAATAGCACTTTAAAGAGCCCCCATTTCCATTCAAAGACACGTATAACCAATGTTGCTAACTCTGGTCAGAGTCTCACTTTGATTCCTTTATCTACTCTCACTCCTGATGTCCTATCTACCTACTCTTGCCCTAAGTCAGACTGGCACATCACAAAGGCAGCACAGGGCTTTCCAGGTGGTACAATTCCAGATCTCCTAGTGAGGACTAGAGGTCCTGTGTACTGCTGGGTCCCTGAATCTCAAAGAGGTGTTGGTTTTGGTCAATGCCTCTGGTGGGAGGAAAAGCAATGAGAGAGGTGGGCATGGTACCACGCTTCTATGAAGTGCATAGTGAAGTTTACGGAAATATGAAGTGTTGTGAGGACATGAATGCGGACTTAGTTCCTTTGAGTCAATAGATGAAAGACTGCTGTTAACAGCACTGGCTGGTAATTTGACTTCAAGTCATGAATTATTGATCTCGACCCATAAAAATGAAACAGGACAGGTGACCACACATTTGCTAATTGGTGTTGGCATCATCAGCGTCTGGTCACCTCTGTGTGTGTGTGTTTTCTTCCGCAGGTAAATAAACTAACTCCAGCTGTTCCGTGTCAACTCTTCCAACAAGCTTGGACCTTAGTCCTGATTTGGCTCCATACAAACCAAGCACTGTCTCCACCCTAATATTTAGTTTGACTTCTTTTTTCTCAGGTCCGCAATACTCATGAGTGTTTCTCACATGATTTCAACGTATTTTCATCCAATTAAGCAAGCATTGAGTCAGCACTCAATCTAGCTATCTCGGGTCTGTGTTGTCCTGGACTAAAGGGGTCTGTTTGCCTGTGGCCCATCAAAGCCCAATCAAAGGCAAACAGGAGTTTGCTGCCAAGAAAGTAAAGGTTTGTTTTTCAGGAAGTGGCACCATGCCCAGAGTCACAGGTGAGCTCCTGCTCAGAGACCTGGCTCCCAGAGGGCTTCTAGGGGATGGGTTAGACAGGGGACTAAGGGAGTTAGGGTCATGGTTGCGGTCCTGGTCTCTATTGATTGTTCAGCACGAGGGTAGAGGGTAGTTGAATATTGTTAATGGATCCTGAGGTCAGCCATGACATCACTCTGTGATTTTGCAAGGGTGTGGTCACTGGGGTCATTCTGCATTTCTGGCTCAGGAGCTGAAACATAACTGAGGCCTAGATGTTATCTCTAGATTGAAACTCTGCCTCTTTGGTCAACAGACTGGAGGCATTTTTCCTAAGATTATTCAATGCTGACCAGAAAGAACCTCATTGTCCTTGCAGCTTAATGATTAAGGAAGTGGACAAGCAAGAGAGAAGGATGGAGAGGCAGGTTGCTGAATGGGGCCCAGAATCAAAAGGAAAGGAAAAAAAGTCCTATTAAAGAAATGAAGTGTGATTTCTGTGTGATTACATCAGTAAGACAGAATATGATGCCATATTAGAAAGCATTTGTAAAAAAACTACACAGTACTATTTTATGTGTAAGAAATTATTATCATTTATCTAGAAACTTGAGGTTTAGAATTATCTTGAGGTATTTAGAACATGTTAGGTGTTAGCATTATCTGGGACCAGGATGTACATGTTGATCATCTCAGGTTTTCTCAGATCCTTGAGACCACATTCAGTGAAATTAATAATAAATAGTTATCGGTTGAGCCAAGACATGAAGTTGATTTAGAGGATGGAAATGGGACCATTTGCAAGGTTCTTCCACTTGGAAGATGTTATTTCTCTGTGTTTTTTCTTCTCATTTTCCTATTGCTATTAAGTTATTCATCTTATTTCAGAGCTAATACTTTTTAAAATATATATATTTTATTGATTTTTTACAGAGAGGAAGGGAGAGAGATAGCTAGAAACATCGATGAGAGAGAAACATCGATCAGCTTCCTCCTGCACATCTCCTACTGGGGATGTGCCCGCAACCCAGGTACATACATGCCCTTGACCGGAATCGAACCTGGGACCTTTCAGTCTGCAGGCTGATGACAGAGCTAATCCTTTGCTATTTTTGAAAAGCTAATAAGAAAGATACCGAGAGAAATTACATGAAAGAAAATTAAATGGAAGGATATAGTATGGGACCAAAAATTCAAGGAGTGAATGTACTTGAGGCTTCAGGACTTTTCAAAAGTAAGGAATTCTAGATCCCACTCCGATTGATGTTTTTCATTAGGCTTTGTCATTGGCATTTCTCCACTCACCTGGGTATGTCTACTTAATATTTGAATTCAGTTAACTGTGATCTCATGTTCATTTTATGATTTTAACACTCATATTAACAATACACTTATCAACGTTAAGATGCCATTTGATGGGATTAATAGTTATGCAAAAGATCTACATGAAAATAAAATAAGGTTATGAATTCTTAAAGTAATCCTCTCAGATATTTATATATTCATATTCAATTTAGGGAAAATTATAGTTTTTAAGTTTTTGTTACAGAAGTCAAAGGAGTAAACATTCATTCTCTTTCTCAACTTTCCCTTCTCACATTCTTTCTGTTTTACTCAATGTCTTTCTGTCTCTATTTTTACTCATGACTTGATTTTGTTGGTATATTCAGTTTGCCATTCATTCACTAAAATGACTGGAAGTGAAGTTCCTTTAGAAGTTTAGCACAAACACTACTGGTTTATTTCAGTGGGAGTCCATCAACCAAAGGTGGAAAAAATTCCAAAAAAATTCTATTTGCTGGAAAATTTGCTAATAAGCTTTTGGTTACTCAAAGACTTGCTCACAATGTGGGATTTGAGGGTGGGGGCCTGGGTGGAGAGAAGACAAAATATAATAAACACAACAGAAAATTACTGGCATCAAACTAGAGTGCATTAGGAAAACACGAGAGAGAACTGTGAAAACAGTCTTTGTACTTTGAAAAGTGGAACGTTTCAGAGATGCCGATTATAAAGATTGGAACTAATAGCAGTGGCCCAAAGCAAGTTTCTGATTCAGTCCTGAATTTGCACATTTTATTCTTCATTCATAAAGAAATCTTAGTTTGCAAACAGGATGTATACCAGACCCTTCAATGATCTAAGAATTTCATTTACATAGAAAATTAATGTAAAAACATGCCCTTCTTTTAGAGTGAGAAAAGACTTAGCTAAACTGAAACAAGTAGCATTTACTATAGCTTATCTATTTTTTAAAAATTAGAAATGTAAAGCGTATGAATGAAGCATCAGATTTTTAATTAAAAACATATTTTAGCATGTTTTCTCTTTTTCTGGTACATTTATTTTTTTCTTCCATTTGTTGACTCCAATGTGAATTCAAATAAGTTCTTGGTTTATTTGACTTTTGATTTTAAAAAGCAAGGGATGAATTTCAGTCCCTAAATTTGGAAACATGTCTTTGGAGTGAGGTCCTTCTAACTTCTGCGAGGGAGTGGCAATTAAATTGGCTCTTAGAGAAAGGGTATGATTTCAACAACAAATGGATGGGGTAGAGTTCTCCCATACCAAGGGGATGGGATCATGGAAAGCAAGAATGTAGATGTGGTCAAGTCATTTTTGATGAGTGAGAGTGACCTTATAGTGTAAGACAAAAGCAAAAGAGGAAAGTTAGGAAATTAGTCATGTGCATCACCCCAGAATGCCATGACTACGAGTTCTATTTGAATAATTGGCCAATGGCAGACATTGACAGTTTTAAGCTCCATGAAGAGGCAGTGGGTAAGCTAGAAAAAGAAAACAAGTGAAGAAAGACTAAATGCCTATGGAACAATTCCTTGTGCTATACATTTTATAGTTATGTCAAATTCCCCACTATGCAGATAGGGAAAATTGAGTTCAGAAACATTGAAAACTGCTAAGATCTATAAATTTAGCATTCAAATTCCAGTTTGTTGAATGAAAGCCTAACCTTCAATAATGACAAGATGCAAGAGATACTTTAGAACCAGAGATCTGGCAGAAGGCACAGAGATTGGGGGCAGGGACATTAAATGGAGGCCTCTAGCCTGCATCTAGGAAGACCTCATGAACTATGATGTTAGAGAACATAGGGCAAACACCAGAATTCTAGTTTGTTATTTTTTCTCATTATCGAAGTTAATAGGATTTCTGGGTTAGCATACTAGCCATACTTAATAATATACCTCATCTTAACTTCCCATTAAAATATCATAATGATACACAAACAGAGAGGCTGCAGCATGATAAATTAAACACAAGAAGAGATCAAGGCCAGAATTTTTTCTAATTGTATCTCTGGTGTGGCAGATTTGAAAAGCATAATCTTTAGCTATAGGATCTGGGTTCCAACCTCTGAACTTGGACAAGAGAAAAGCCAGCCAAGCCATTAGGCAAACATGTTTACCTCTCCATTACAGGTTGCTGACTATTAGATTGGAGGAGCTATTCTTCTGGACACATAGGCATTGACCTCTGAGTGGTAAGTGTACTCAGATCCAAACTCATGAAATTCAGAGCCTGGTTCTTTCCTTCCTTTCTTCTGTATGCGCATCCATTTCTCTCTTAACATTCACTGAGAGATTACAAGTCTCAGGGTACTAAAGGCCAGGAATTAAAGGGGGCTAAATGTAGATAGAGATAGGAAAATGTTGCTAGTAGCACACTGAAGATATGAAGAACTGTGAACTGTATCTGATCCAAGCATTTTCAGAGCAACCTACTGTTAGCATTGAAGAAGATGCAAACTCAGTTCACCACGTGCCCTGTCACATTTCACCAGATGAGCAATGCATTATGCACCTCCTCTTGGCATTTAGGTTCATTGAATCCACATTCAAATGGATTGTAAGAGAGGCTTCTCATCCTCTACATTGCAAAGATCACATATGGATGACTTCAAAGATGAGCCACTAAAAACTAACCCAAATCAAAGCATGTGGCCTCTGATAGGAAAATATAGAATAAGAACCAAGAATGTTGCCACAAAGGCACGCAGGAGTACTTTGCATGATTAATCTCCTGAAGGCATTTAAAAAACCTACCAACACCTGGGCCTCCTAGCCAGAACTTCTGAAATTATTAGTGTGGAGGTTGGTCTCTGAATTGGTATGTTTTAAAACATACCACATAACTCTAATGCAGCCAAAATTAAGAATGTGACTTAGCAAGAACATCTCTCCACAACTGTGCTCCCCTCACTGAATGGTACTTTCTTGATATGGCAGAAGAGAAACCTTCAGTAAGAAAACTCTCAGTGAACCATTGTGTTTCTCCTACCTTCTTGGAAATGCTTCTTCTGTAATGTGTATATTATAAAATGCTCCAAGAAAATACACACTATTTTATTTTATTTTATTTTTTAAAAATATTTTGTATTAATTTCAGAGAGGATGGAAGAGGGAGAGAGAGATAGAAACATCCATTATGAGAGAGAATTATTGATTGGCTGCCTCCTGCATGCTCCCCACTGGGGATCAAGCCCGCAACCTGGACATGTACCCTTGACTGGAATCAAACCTGGGACCCTTTGGTCCACAGGTCGATGCTCTACCCATTGAGCAAAACCAGTTAGGGCAATACACACCATTTTAAAACATCAGAGCCAAAAAGAAAGTGAGGGAAGCTGAAATTTCATGATGACCTGAGATTACTTCTTTGCCCCTTTTTTATACAATGCACTAGAGGCCTGATGCATGAAATTCATGCAAGAGGCTCAGCCCCTGCCACCACATCAGCTGCCTCTGCCTGGCACCCCACTGCCGTGGCTTCATCCAGAAGGTCATCCGGTCTAATTAGCATATTATGCTTTTATTATTATAGGTTGTCATTCCAAGATTGGTTGAGTTCAGACTAACAGAGAGCAGTTCTAATGAAGACAAGTATCTCAAACTGGGACTGTTGCACAGGGAAGCTGGCTGGGCTCTGTTCATGGTCATGGAACCCAAAGAGTGCCATGAAGATCTAGCATCACCAACCAAAAAAGAAGTAAAAGTGTTTTCCTGGACTGTTTTCTTCTGAACTCGCTGGCCCTCAGGTGGTTTATCCATGAAGAGGAAAGGTGATATGATTTAAAGATTCCTTAAGTCTGATCTATACATGATCATATTATTTTTAGTATTAGAATTTGATTAGCATTAAGGACAACAAATAAAACAAAAAGTATGTTCTACTTACATTTTAGCAGTTACTTTAAATGTCATGGATATTCCAGCATCAGATTCACAATGAGGTGAGTGAAGAACTTGCATGTAGCACCAGCTCTAAGGAGGGGGAGGTGCCAAAAGACTCAGTAATTTTAAAAAAATCTTGTGTCACTTTTAAAAAAATCAAAATTAGTACAAAATATCTATGATGAGCAAAATATCAAGAATCAAATAAAGATAGGCTGCATTTTAAAATTTAGATTTGCTTAGTGCAAATTAATACTTATAGTGTTTGACTGGGTTAATATTCAAATTCATGTTTATCAACCATTCATACGATAAATATGGAGTGATTGCAAATACAAGGATGTTGGAAATACAGTCTTGGACTTGAAAAGATTTATAATCTAATGTGGGATGGTGAAGTCTGTGGGGTAGGGGAAGAAGCAGACACATGCAATTAATTTTAAGACAAGGCAAAATAGAAGAGTATAATAATACAAGTACCCATAATATGGGTATTTAGAAGACAGGGTTTTTTACAGGGAGTGTGTGTGTGTGTGTGTGTGTGTGTGTGTGTGTGTGTGTGTGTGCATGTGCATGCACACACCCCTATGAGGTAGATTTAAGCAGTCTTCATGCAAAATGTGACTTTTAACTGTGTAGAGTTTTTTAAGGAGAGATGATGGAAAGACAAACTGAAGGAATGAAATGACAAAGGCACAGAGACTTGGGAATACAGAGAAAATTCAGGAATTCAGGAAAGGAGACAGCTTTTGTGGCAGAATCGTAAGTGTGCATGATTTGGTACAATAGTCAGACTTGTGGCTGGAAAAGTTGGTAGGAATTTGAATGTTATAAGTACCCATCATCAGCTGGATTCCAGAGTCTGGTCCTCTGGGGTGAGGAACAGAGCTGTAAACACCCTTTAAAGTTTGGAGTCCCCACAAATGAGAATCCACTGAGTTTCTAAATGCAACAGTGTTTGGGAAGTTGGTAGCTCTGACCTGGTAAACTTCGCCAAGAAGGTTTAGTTAAACATCGAGGGAAACACACTGCCTCCAGAATTTAGCTTTGAAATGACAAAAGCCACTATTCACTCCCCATCTATGTCACGTGCACAGTGAATCAGAACAAAGGTGACACATTTTTAGCGATTGGCCTCAGGTTGGGTGGCTCATGAGTGATACCATTCACTGTGTAACAGGTTTTTGAATGAAGCCAGGATTGACTCTTAGGATGGAAAAGAATTTCTGTGAGAGAAAAACAAAGCACATCAAAGAGCAATCATTTTTCAAATTGTACACTCGCTTCTGGAGATGTAGCGTTTTTGGCTTTGACTTGAAAGCTGTGGTGTTGAGTCTGGGAGGAGGTGGAAGGTAATGGCTGTAGACAGCAGCAATAAACGAGAACCTCAGGAACCCTTCTGGTTTGGCATGATGGAATCCAGTGGCAAGTACACTGTATGTATCTAAAATGAATAATAACCTCATAAAAATGTAAGCAAATTTTGTTGTGTGTCCTCCCCTGATCTTACCTGACCTTAACCATGACACTTGTGACTCTCTCTCTCTCTCTCTCTCTCTCTCTCTTCTACTTAATTTCTAAGATACTGTGTATTGTGTTTCCTTTTTGGTTTTGACCAAATTTCCATCTATTGATTATTGGCGATTTTCTTACTACATTAGAATATTGTGGTTGGAAATAAAGAAAAGAAAACCCCCACTTTTTTCTCTTTTGTCAATTAGAATAGAATTAGGGGTGTTCTAAATGGCCAAGTCTAAGAATGTATAATTTGGCTCTATAAAGCCCTTATTTAACTCTTATTCTTAAACAAAAATATTTGAAAGGGAAACAAAAGCCCAATATCTATAGCTAGTGACTCATGTAAAAGTTGGACTGGGATTGTTTATTGTATGACTGTATTTTTGTATTATTTAGAGTTCTTGTATTTCTAGAATTCTCTAGAAACTAAAATATGCTCACTAACAGTGCTTGCTATTTAAAAATAAGTGCTATTTGCACCTAAAATAAAATGTTGCTTAAAAATGGGCTTGAAGGAACAAAACTTTCATTCTTCTCCATTTCTTCATTTGGCTATATGGAAAACATTCCACTGAGCTCATTCAGAAAATGTGCAAACCTGGCTTTGGGCGCAATACTAATTTTCTAAAGTGGATGGGCCAGGACTGGTTTCCGTACATTTCTTGCAATCAGTTGCACGTGGCTGGAAGACTAACGGTGATTTATAGTAATTGCCTGTCATCAGTCTATGGCATGCTCACCTGCATAATCCATCAATTGTCCCAACAATGTCCAGAGCTCATAACCTCTCTGAGGTTATTTGGTTCTTGTGTGAGAAGACACACGCCAAGTGCCAATGTTCCAAGAATGAAGCCCTGGCCCCCTGTGCCTGCTGCTCCAACTGCCACAGCAGCAAGGAGAAAAGAGTCCCAGGCATGTTGCCTCACAGCTAATTGGAAGGTAAGAAGCCGTCCCCTGAGATTGCACATTACACAGGCAGAGCAGGGCAGGCATGGTCTACTACGGCAGGGTTCTTCAGCCTCACCACCACTGGCATTTAGGATGGGGATAATTCTTTGTGGTAGGGACTGTCCTCTGCAATGCAGCATCCTTTGATTCTACCCACTACATGCCCCACCCCCGGCCCTGTATTGTGACAATAAAATATAGCCCCAAACATTGCCAACTATCTCCTAGGGGGACTCAATTTCTCTGGAATGAGAACTGTATTGTACTAGGAGAAAAGTAAAATAGCTTTCATAATTGGCCAGCATTGCGTACTCAATGCATGATGTCTATAGCAGTCTACATCATGGAAAGGAATAAGACAAGTATTAATTAAATATATTTAAAAGCAATGTATATGCACACAAAGCATAGAGCAACACTTTTAGAAAACTTTTCACTGGAGAAGGGAGTGGTAAAAATAAATCTCCACAGTTACAGTATTTCTGAAGCACCTGTATTTGGGAGAAAAGTGAATGGTAGAAAGTTTTTCTACATTGGTTACTATTTTGACCAACTCACTGATTTGTTTTATTTTTTTTCCAACTCACTGATTTTAATTCTACTCTTCTGTTATATAAAACTAGGGGCCCGGTGCACGAAATTCGTGCACTGGGTGTGGGGCGGGGGCGAGTGTCCCTCAGCCCAGCCTGCCCCCTCTCACATACTGGGAACCCTCAGGCATTGACCCCCATCACCCTCCAATTGCAGAATCGGCCCCTTGCCCAGGCCTGACGCCTCTCACAGAGGCGTCAGGCCTGGGCAGGGGACCCTCATTTCCTCCCATTACTGGTTCTGCCCCCAGCCCAGGCCAGATGCCTCTGGCCTAGGCGTCCGGCCCGGGCAGCGGGGACCCGCAGTGGCAGCGGGGGGTGCCACAATCACACGGGCTCCGCCCCTGCCCCTGCAGGATGCCTCTGGCTGAGGCGTTCGGCCTGGGCAGCAGGGACCCACAGCTGCAGCAGCCCCGTGATCGTGGGCTCCGCTTTAGGCCCAGGCAAGGGGCCCCTAGGTCCTGGGACTGCCAGCTTCGACCGTGTCCAGCTCCCATCGCTGGCTCCACCCCTACTTCCTGCTATCACTGGCCAGGGTGGAAAAGGCGCCTGATTCTCTGATCATGGCTGGGGGGCAGTTCTTAGCTCCCCCCTGGGTTTCCGATCACTGTCAGTGGCAGGGGGCTTCTTCCTGCTTTCCCTTTCGCCTCCCTGCATTGTGCCTACATATGCAAATTAACTGCCATCTTAGTTGGCAGTTAACTGCCAATCTTAGTTGGCAGTTAATTTGCATATAGCCCTGATTAGCCAATGAAAAGGGTATCGTCGTACGCCAATTACCATTTTTCTCTTTTATTAGTGTAGATAATTATAATTTTTCTTCCCCATGGTAGTCCATCAACTATTTGAAAGCGTATACTATATCATTCTAAAGGCCCTTTCCAACCTTTTTATCCTATAATATAGGATGTAGTTTTAAGTTCCTTCATCTTTCTCATTTCTTTCCCCTAATAGAGACAATCTATTTATATTATTCTTAAATTATGATTCCCAGGATTGAAATGAGAACTTGAATCAATTAGAAATGCTTTTGTTTGCAAGAAAGAGAAAATTCAGTGCAAATTTAAAACTTTTAAAAATGTTCTCACAAAATAAGAATTTCAAAGATGGTTGATTGTTAGCATTAGTTCAGCTGTTCCAGGACCCAGTCTCTTGCTGATTATCTGTCCTACACTTGTTCATACAGAGTAAAAAGGGAGGGTAAATGATGTTAGCACCAGCAGTATCTGCAACATATGTTATCACTGTATAATAGGAAGAGCATCACTGTATATATACAGTGTGTATGTAACTGCATCAATACACTTGAAAAACCTAATTGCTTCTTACTATATTACATTACTGCCACTGTATTTAACTATATTGTAGAAACTATTCCATAGCAATATAATTTGTCTCTCCCTATCTTGAGATCATTGATTACTGGAACCCTATATTATTGTTATTGCACCCTAATATTATTACAGCTTACATACATAAGTAATTACTAAAAATATTTTAAAATTATCCATGTATATAAATATGTTCTCACCTTAAGAGCAAAATTTTCACTTGCAAGAAGTTGTTTATTAGAAAATTTCTATTTACAACATATTTATTTTTCCTTCTGCTACACTGGAATTTCTTGTGGAGGTCCATGAATTCTCTAGAAACTGTATATAGTATTTTGTGTGCATGTGCATTTAGGAAGTGAACCACAGCTTTAATCAGGTTCTTAAAGAGGTATTTGGCTCAAGAAATTGTAAGTTCTCATACAATATGGATTTTTCAAAAAAAGGAGAAATAGAAGAACAAAGGAAAAATACTCTGAGAGAAGAAAACTGTTGGGAAATCTAGACAGCCAGAAAAAGCCTCTATTTGAAGAGATTTCCATTCTTAAAAGTTTAAAAATGTTTTAAAAAGAAAAAAAGTATGTTCAGTGACAATCCTGATTTCATATTAAATTCTATCACTGAGCTCCCATAATGGAGACTAGTTAATGCCAAAATCCAAAAAAAAAAAAAAAAAAACGGTTTAGGAGTCTAATCTCTATTGGATTATGAGTTTAAAAATAATAGACTCCAGAAACACTCCCAAAATTAAAATGCATTTATTCTTTCAATAGGATAAAGATGCAATATATAACTGTCTTTTCTATGGGTTCTAGATCCATTTTCAGCAAATGCCTTTTAAATTCTATGTTGATGGATTTATACAGATTCAGCAAATATGTGACTGGCCCACAGTAGGACCAACGTAGAGGAACTGGTAGGATTTAGGAGTGAGGTCTATCACTTGAAAGGAACAGGAACTTGACCACAGCTACAATAAAGAGCCAAATTAAGGAGGTAGACACATTTATTCTATGGCACATTTCCTAAGTTTTCATCCTCCTAATTAGAGGGATTTTAGTTTCTTATGAAATGACCTGCAGACGACTAAACAATTTATTATGCTATTGTATACATTCAGCTTAATATATTTTGGAAAATAAAGACGTCCAATTTCCACATGTACAACTGATACCAAAAGCTTTCTTTGCAGTCTTAAATTGGAGGCTGCCTTAAGTCAGACACTCCTGACGCATGCACGTTGAAATGATTTTTCAGGGAAAGGCATGCAGACTTGGAAAACAAAACAACAATAAAAATAACAGTGAGAATCAATTCATCTTCCCCACCCAAGGAAGAAGATTCCCTGGAGTCGGGGCTGGTGCACCAAGTGAATTAGGACTGTCTGACTTACTGTCTGTGGCTTGCTTGTTTTGTACTCAAATGAATATTGAGGCTAATAATTTCCACTTGATTGTTAACTATTATGCTTTTATATTTCTAAACATTGTTGTTTTTAAAATGAATACTTCCATTGATTTGAATGTTGAAATACATTTGCAAAGAAAAAAAGACTTTAAAATGCTGATAACCAAAGTGCAAAAAATGGCATCTTTTAACTTTCAGAAAATCAAGGAAGGATCTTTGAGTGTCACTGGTTTACACACTGGTACATTTTTAATTAGTTGTGTTAAAACGGGATACTCCAGGGCTCCCAAGTCTCTGCCATAAGAATTTCAGGTTGTACTTGGTTCTCTTGAAATATCTGCTCTTATATTTTTAATATATTTTTATTGATTTCAGAGAGGAGAGGAGATTAAAAACATCAATGATGAGAGGAAAGGAGAAAGAAACACCAATGATCAGCTGCCTGCTGCACACCTCACACTGGGTATCAAACACGCAACCTGGGCATGTGCCCTGTCTGGGAATCAAACCTTGACCTCCTGGTTCATGAGTCGATGCTCAACCATTGAGCCAAGTCAGCTGGGCTGGAAACACCTGCTCTGGGAACCCTGAGCCACCTTGTGAGAAGACTGACTGCAATTTGCTGAAGAGATCACAGGAAAAGGCTGAGACTCTGTGAAAAGGGAGGGGCATAGCTGAGACTGACCTTCTCTCAGTCATGGCCAAGGCACCAGACATACGAGTGAACCTGTGTTGGGTCCTTCAGCCCAGGCAAGCTTCCAGATGAATCTCATCAAATGACCCCAGGCGATGTGAAGGGCAGACACACGAGCCTTGACACATGAAATCAATAAAATGTCATCTTAAACTACTAAATTTTGGGGTGATTTGTTAAGAGCAATGCATAATCAGAACACCTTTGTTACCATTTTAATTTATTTGATCAAAACCTTTCTTCACTTATTTAATGCCAAAGAAAGATTTCTTAGTTGCATTTTGGAAAACATTAATCCAGGCAACCGATCCCCCCCATCCATAAACTCCCATTCCTTTTGCCCCTGTTTTCAACCTTGTTTTTGCTTATTCATATCACTGCGGCTACAGATTCTGATTTTACTAATATGTCCTTGAGTCAGAGTGTTTATATGTCTAGCAGCCCAAGAGATTCCCTATCAAAGGTAGCTTAAATGGTCTTATTCCAAGACATTGTGCCAGTTCCAGTAAGTAAGATTCTGTGTTTTGCTTTTGCACGCCCCTCCCTCTGTACTGTATGAAGTCCTAGTAACTGCGTCTTACCCTGTTCATTCTGCTTATGCACCTAAGTTGATAGCCTAATACTCCACTGTAAATTGAGATCTTTCCTGGTTTTCATTTTCTGTTAAGTACTGTAACAAATTGCTACACATTTAGCAGCTTAAAACAGTACCAATTTATTCTCTCACAGTTCTACAGATGTCTAGGCTCAGCATGGCTCAACTGGGTCTCTGCTCTGGGTGTTACCAGGTGGGAATCAAGATATCAACAGGGCTGCCTCCCTTTCTGGAGGCTGTGCGGATGAATCTGATTCCAAGCATCTTCATGTTGTTGTTGTTGTTTAGTTCCTTGCATCTGTAGAACTGAGATCCCTGTTGCTTTGCTGGCTGTTGGCTGGGGGTTGTTCTCAGCTTCTAGACACCACCTGCATTTCTTGGCTTGCGGCTCCATTTCTCCGTCTTCAAAGCCAGCAATGGAGTACAAAATGCTTCTCATGCTTCAGAATGCCTCTGATTTCTCCTTCTGCCCTTCTCTTCTGCTGTTAAGAGTTCATATGATTCCATTGCCCCCTCTCCTCTCCAGTTAATCCAGGAAAACTTACCATTTTGAGGTTTGTTGGTTTAGTGACATTGATTCCCTCTGCAAAATACTTTCACAGTAATATCTGGACTAGTGTTTGATTGAATGATGAAGGGATGAGAATTATGAAGGAAATTCTTTGGAATTCTGCTTCCACCACATATCATCTCAGGAACTGAAGATCTGTCTTAAAATCAAGCCCTAACCGGTTTGGCTCAGTGGGTAGAGCATCAGCCTGCGGACTGAAGGGTCCCAGGTTCGATTCCGGTCAAGGGCATGTACCTTGGTTGTGGGCACATCCCCAGTAGGAGGTGTGCAGGAGGCAGCTGATCGATGTTTCTCTCTCATCAATGTTTCTAACTCTTTATCCCTCTCCCTTCCTCTCTGTAAAAAGTCAATAAAATATATTTTAAAAAAATCAAGGAGCTGAGTTCTTGCTACCACCCATCTCTTCTGGTTTCTCTACTTTCCTGGCCTACCCCTGGTTTGCTTTTTGTCTTAAATGTCAGTGTCACACATTTAAAATATTTTCAATATCCCATTTTGTCCACTTGCAAAGACACTGTTGACCATTTTCTGAACTCCCTTCATAATGATTATCTGTCTGGATTGCTATCTATTCATTCATCCGTTCACTCATTCATACATTGTAAAATTTCTTACTAAGTACTTATTATATGTCAGGCGCCTTTTAGGAGCTGGCAATATGGCAGTGAAAAAAAACCAGAAAACAAAACAAAAACAGAGCCCTCAAAATACATATATTTGTGTTCATAAATGCATATATGTGGTATGAAACATAAAAAATGAGCATATAATGAAATTTCAAGTGTTAAGTATCATGAGGAACAATGAAGGATGAATGGTTCTAGTGAGGGATGGCCTCTCTGAGAGATAACATTTAAGCACAGGTGTGAAGGGAGAGAAGAAGCAAGCCTCTCTCTGGGGAAGAATGTTCTAGGCCAGTGGTTCTCAACCTGTGGGTCGTGACCCCTTTGGCGGTCAAACGACCCTTTCACAGGGGTCGCCTAAGACCATCCTGCATATCAGATATTTACATTACAGTTCATAACAGTAGCAACATTACAGTTATGAAGTAGCAATGAAAATAATTTTATGGTTGGGTCACAACATGAGGAACTGTATTTAAAGGGCCAGAAAGTTGAGAACCACTATTCTAGGCAAATGGTTCTGGACAGGATGCCTGCTTAGTACAGTAAGTAAACAGCAAGACGATAGAGCAGCTGAAGCCCTGGACCAGGGGGAAGAAAATAGGAGAGGAAGTCTGATAGGAGGCGGGACCCTGGTCCCATGGGGCTTTAAGGTCATGGAATGTACACTTTTTCATTTTGACTAAGACAAGAAGGGATGGGAGACATTTTTGCTAAGGAGTTAAATGATCTGACATGGCCCTAATGTGTCTTGCTGCTGAAGAAAACAGGAGGCCCTATTAGGAAGCATTTGCTGTTGTCCATGGTAGAAAGATTGATGGCTTGAACTACGGTGGCAGCCGTGCAGAAGCTAAGAAGTGGCTGTTCAGCATAACCTTGAAGGAAGGGACAGCTACTGCTTATTCCTGTACACGAATATTCTGTCTGACATACCTGCAGTGGGTCACGGCTCCAGTCCCTTCTTCAATTATATAGGTTCTTATGTCTTTTGTATTTTCTGCCTGATCCTTTCCCGCTCTCAAATCTGAGCTCCCATCTCAAAACTGCCCACAACAATACAACTAAGATCTGAGGAGCAAGACAAAACATTTTTAATGGGCAAATAGAGCAGAGGAGCTGGGGAGTAAAGAAAAAATGTGGATACATTCCTTACAATGTCTAGGAGGAGCCAGACTTACCAGTATTTGGAAGATGAATAAATTAGTATTCCCAACTGTAGAGATATATATTTTTTTTAACCAAAAACTAGTTCAGCCACTGTTTTGTGATTAGTCTACTTACAAGCAACTTAAAAAGATACTTTCCTGCTGTCCAATAGGTAGATGTTTTTAATAATAACAACAGCAAAAGGTGGGTAGCTACAATTCAAGACAAATGCCAAAGAAAGCTGAAATAGGGAGACAAAATGATGTAGGCGTCTAGAAGTGGAAAGAGAAATCTATATTACAAATATTATAACTTCCTGTTACAAGGAGGTTCTCAGAGTGTTTCCTATCTTCCTCCTTCCCTGGGAACGGCCCCAAAGGGTTAATCATTCTGGGATTTGATGCTATTAACCTATGAGAGGGCCCTGGAGTGGAACTAAGGGAAAGCAACGCCCCTTCGCTTGTGTCTACATTAAGACCCATAATATTTCATTCTGTGGGAAAACATAAGTTTAATTGAACAGATTAAACAATAATATATCAAGGAACACCCTACACAATCTAGGAATTAAAGACAGTTTTGACTTTCCCAACATCTCTAGTTCCCTTTCTAACCATCTTCTTTGTTCATTCTACTACAAATCTAAAATCTACCCCCAGGGCCATTTTTATGCCTTGGACCTTGTCTGAACTAGCTCATTATTAGCTGTGAGGGAGTTTGTAAGGTTAAATACCATAAGTTTTTGTTTTAATCCTTCCGAGAAATTTACTAGTTTTCTAAATCAAATTCTCTCTCCTTAAACAACAGTCCTTTGTACACGCTAAGCTCTTGCCTCTAGTCTTGCTGCTTTGCCTGATTCCCCAGAGTTTCCTTGCCATTTTTATTGGAATTTTAGGACCCCCCTTGGTTTTACACAGGAGGCCCACACATTAGGGCATCTAAACACTTCCCCTCATTTCTCTAACTAACACAGTCCTCCACCCAACCTAAAATCCTTCCATCAGGCTCACAGTCTAAAAGGATTTAAGACTCTCAGTGCTTAAAAAAGCTAATAATTGAAAATAAATGTCTAACGTGCTTATGACAGTGCCTGGCACTTGGCAACAGCTGGATGACCATTAACAGTTATTATGGTGTGATAGTCATCCATGATATTGGACTCTTAAGACTAAGGTCAAAATGGTCACGGAGAAGAACATGTGGGAGGAAGCTGGTGAGGTAATACCTCTGGGCCTGACCCAAGAGATGTTCAACAAATCTTAGCCACTTAGGGTGGTTCTTTATGTATGATATTTTTAAAAGTATAGGTGTCTTAAATTATTTCTTAAAAAGTAGACATCTTACTAAGATGAAAAAATACACAATTCTGCAATATTATTTGATATGAGAGAGAAATGGAATGTTTGCAATGCATACTGAATAGTTAGGATTTCAGGTTTAAAAGGAAATGATGTCCTTAGGAACCTAATACCACACATTTGTGGTAATAAATAGGGTTTTGCTAGTGAATGTCAATTCTTTTTGAATTTCCATGCATGCATAGCTAGAAAAAGTGCACCTTTAAAAAAGTAGGTGATCCAGGTAGATTATGTTGCTTGCTCTTTTAATTAAATACCAAAATTTTGATACTAGACAGACATAGGGGATGGCAGCCTGGTAAGAAGACTTACAGCAATAGTTCCATAGAACCTTAAGACAGAGAAAGTATTACTTGTCTGTGCCGAAGTGGATGAGGGATGGTAGAAATTATAGAGAGCCTAGAATTTCCTTAAGACCTAGCTGGGTTCTACTGCTATTATAAGAATATTTAAAATAAGTGGACAATAGTTTCCAGCTCTAAAACATATTATATGCAGTACATACTTTACCCTAGTTTACAGTTTACATTTATTATGCTCACTGAAACCACAAAGCCAATGTTTAATTTTACAGTTTGAAGTCACACATAGGGAAATGCTTTACAAAATAGGATATTGTTCCTCAATGAAAAATATTACAGTATAGGTCCCAAATGACTCAGTTCAAGTGCTTTACCCGAATAACAGAGCTGTTGTGGAATGCAGGCTATAGGACATAGTAATGCTTTCAATAGTCAATTCTGGTTTGAAATTTGCCAAAGCTGAAGAGACATTTTAAATGAGATCTGTCTTAGATTTCAAAGATTTTTTGCTTTTTCAACGGCATTATATTTACAGAAAGATGTCATTACTTCTGGAAAAACAGGGCTCATGAGCAGCTTGTATTTTACTGCTTATATACATGTAAATCTTCACTGTTTTATTCTACCTTGCAAGCACCTTTCAAGAATTAAAAATACTCAGTTCTACCTACGTAGATTTATTACCTGAATTTATTCACAGACTTGAATACAGAAACCAAATATTTGTGCCACTGCTCACATCAAATTGAACATATTTCTACAACCTGTTTAATTATCGGCAATCTATTTACAAAGCATGTGCGTGATTTTCTCTGACAGATATGTGATACTAAAATGTAAGCAGTGTTTGTCAACTCCGACATTTATGTCATGCTAAATGTATAATGCAAACACACCATCCAGAGGACTAGGCATTTCTTAGTCAAAAGTCTAGTCTCACAAAGTACACAGAGTGTGATCTAGTCTCAATATGCTCTCGGTGTGGGGCGGAGTGTTTCTAATATATTGTGAATTATTAAAGCTAAGACTGAGATACAGTAGCCATGTGTTTACTATAGACAAAAAAATGTTGCAAAGCTTAAACAAAGTCAGGTCAAATATACATAGACATTTGTTTGTGTCTAAGAACCAAATAAGTATGTTGAAAAGGAATGTTTGAGAAGAATTCTGATGCCTTAGTAAAAGGATGAAACATGACCTCTAACAGTCAGCTACTCCAGCCTGCTACTCTTCAAGTTTTGATGTCACCTGAAATATTTTCCATGTACATACAGCTTGTGTCACTGTACCCTGCTGATCAGAATGACCATTAGATGCAACTCCCTTAACTTTGCGTATCAAGGTATGCCCAGCCTTGACAAAAACAGAAAAGCCAAAACAAAACTTAGTTCTTTCTTGAAAACAGAAACATCACGTAGAATAAAATAGTAACTCAGAAATACCACATTTGATAGTTGATCACTGAAGCTGTTAGCACCTCGATAGGAAATTATCATTGTTTATTGGATGTGCCAAAGGAAAATGGAAAAAAAAGAATGCCCTGTTTTATTCCTAAATCACAGTTTTCTCACAGTGTTAGACTTGGTTCACTCCGATGTGACAGTGCCTTATAGGGCGATGGGCCACTATTGTTTTTTCATCCACCTGTGACTGTCTGCATGGACCAGTTGGAGCTATGGCACAAGGACCACAAACAGCAGGCTTATTGCTAAAGTGCTAGTATGTTAGGAAGGTGCAATTAACTGCGTTAGCTAGCACATACATTTAAATCTTATTCTCTTGTAAAATCAGCATCTTCTAAAAAAATATGTATTTTTTCCCCCACAAAATCTGTATTGAGTTACAGTATCATGGCACCAGAAAGCCATTTCCCAGACTAAATGCTTTTCTGGTCTGAACACCATGTCTACTTCCTTGTATTATTTCACTAATGCATGGGTTTTATTTCATTATGTTCCCATACATTAATGGACCAGAACACAATTATGAGTTATCGATTGATGTGTTTCATGATGATATAACTTGAGAAGTCATTTCTGTAGTTCCTGCTAGCAGGAAGCTCTTAGAAAGACTGTTTTTTTTCCAGTGGACTAGTGAGTTCAGTTGATCTACTTGTTAGACAATCTAAAACGACAGGTTGTTGGTGAATGAAAAAAATAATAGAGAAAACATCCAAGTTCCTTTTCTGCGTGTCTAAATGATAGATCACCTTGACCCAGAACTTGGTTCTATTACAGCTTTGGATCCTCATTTCTGGACTCATGGTTATTCATTTCTTTTGTAGCTTTGAAATGTTAAAAATATAAGGTATTCTTATGGTCTCAAGTTTAATTATAAATAGGGTGGTAGTATTTACCAATCCTGCCAATGAGATTTCACACTCAGCCACAAACTATCAGCAAAATTTGGTCATTATCACATTCAATCTTATTTCACAAACAGTGAACTTTAAGTCATGGCACAAGTCCTGAGCTTTGTTAAATTTGGCTGCTATCCTCATCTAAACCACAACAAATGTCCCTGATAATATGGAAGGAGTCAATGGGAAAAACATTAGAGCCAGAGTTTGATCTGGCCAATTGTGTGTCCCAGGATGCTTTGCCTTATTGCTGTGACCAGACTGTGAAGTCGTAATCAGGGGTAAGCTGATGTGACCTGAGAGGTCCCTGCCTGTCCCAAGCCCTGTTACCACACCATGAGAGGCATTGGTAGTAGTAAAAAGTCACCCTTTATCAAATTAGACCCCATATTTGTAGAACCAGTTAGGACTGCTAACAGTGGAATCAATTAAATCCAATTTGTTTACTCTCATCTACAGAATTCTATAGATACTAGAGACTAAGTGATATTCATTTTTAAAGCAGCAAAAGGCAATATTTGGTTTTATTATCATTGATATCACTTGGAGGTTGTGTGTATACAACTTTCATATAACTCATCAACAACTCTTTGTCCAAGTTTATCAGTGAAATGATAGACGTGATTCTCAACTGTGTCTCAGCTTCAGTGGGAAGCTTCCAGGTTATCTATGTACCCAAGTTTAAAACTTGGACCAAAGTTACTTAAATAAGCGTTTGTTTTTATTTGTGACTTGGAAAAATCAGTATTTATGGAACCCAAAAGACTTGTTAATATAACTACAACTAATGAACACTACTGGTCATGAAATATTAAATTAATGTCTTAGAAAGGAAAGCTATAGTATCAGAATAAAGATGCATGAGGAATATATACATATACACCTGTTTCACACAGAAAGCTCTCTGTAAAAAAAATACAAAAGCAAACAGTGCTGTATATTATGTAAACTCACAAAGTGTACTTCATACACAAACATGAAGCATAAATTATAAAAGAGGACAACAGCAAAACATTTTAAATATAGAATTTGCACATATTTTTGTTAAATAAGAATAAATAATTTTATCACACAAATTCACATACCAGTTGCAAAAACAATAAATTACTTTTTTTCAGTGCTGCAACTTTGTTTGTTTGTGATTAATCCCTTAATTCTTAGTTTAATGTGATAAAACTGTTTCCACAGGAAGGCAAAGTAAATTGAATTCATTGAATAAATTCAACCAATTCCCTTAAGTCCCTAAAAAACAAGGCAGGGCTTAATTTGACCTTTACTGTTCTAGAAGAAATAAATGCTATTTTTTTTCTGGGCTACCTTTTATTTAATAAAACTTAATCTGGACTGTTTAGTTTATGAGTGAGGTTAGATTCTTACTAACCTGAGCGTTTTCAGACAAACTTTTTTAGGAAGCAGCCTCTAGCATCATGAATCCCAGATTCTTTATTCAATATGCAACTACCATAAGTGAAAGGAATAGTCCTAAGTCAAACTGGACTGAACTAGGTTGTGTTATAGAGGATTTTCCCTTTGCTTATCATTCCTTATATCCACCAAATACTCAATTTACCTGACTTCAGTTTCCAGTCTATATCCTATATCACTTATATCAGGAGTTTAGACATACATTCCTTAGTCAATCTATTGATACTCATGTAAAAACAAAACAAAACAACAACAAAAAATAAACACCAAAAAAATAAAATAAAGAAACTTCCTTAAAATCATGGAATAGTGGTTTATTCATTCTAAGCTTTCTAGGATTGTTCAAATCAAAAGTGTAAAAGTTCATTATTTGGGGGAAAATGAATCATTGATAAATCATATTAAAAATCTATGAATCCAGTATAGAGAAGCAGAGTAGGAGACAATCATGTTTGCTCTTCAATTATCTTTTAATGTTGCCGTCAATATACCCACAAAAGATAAAATCAAACTTTGTCAAAACCGAATTACTTGATTATAATTATTTTGAAATTTGTAAAAAATAATGTTGGCCTCTCTAATAATTCTCTCTGCATAGTCAAATGGTCAGTATGATTTTAATTTTTTTCCTGACTACTCTGAATAGATTTGTTCCCTGTCCCTGATATCTGGTTGATCTCCATCAAATGTAGGTTACCTGGCTTGTACAGGCCTCATTTCTCCAACTGATAATTTATTAAGAAAATATTACTACATTTAAAGCAAAATCAGTTTATAAAAATCCAAATGATGGTGATCAGTTTTGTAAAATAATTATTTGTTCTACCAAATAATTTCTTAAGAAAACACTTAAAACAGTGAGACCCACTGAAATGAATGTGATGTAGCAAGATGAATTACATAATTATTTTATATTAAAAATATCTTATAATAAAAATAAACTCTCATGAGCTTAAGGGAACTCAAACAATGGTCCCCTAATATCCTTATATGCAAATCTTCACAATAGGCACATTTGGTATTATTATTATACAATTTTATAAAAACAATTGGCTTTGTGATATTTCAAAAAGAAAACAAAATCCAAATGAAATGAAACACTTTAGATTTTCTGAGCTATGGGGTGAAGGGATACAGTTTACTATCTAAAAAGAGATTTCTGGCATCTGATTGCAAAAATTTTCCATGTCTAACTATTAAAACTTACAACCTGTCTAGACAGGCTATGAAAATAAAAGCAACACACTTCTCAAAAATCATCATATTTCATCACTTAAACACGTACTTGTACAACCAAATGCTTTCCAATTGGGAAAAATCTTAAGTGCAGTATCAGTATACTTGGATTTTTTTTTAAAAAATGCAAGAAATTATTGCCTATATGGTGTGGAAACAGTCTTATTAATAACCACTTTTTTTCTTGCACTAGCCACATTAATGGTAATCACTTCTAGATGTAGCTAACTATTAAGTGATCTTTAATATTCCTATTAAACTAAGTCAACAAGAAGGAGAAAACCTTGAAGATCTTACCCAACCTTTGAACAAAACAAATACGCAAAAACAAACACATTTTTAAAGGCTTGCTGGTAAGAGGCATACCAGTAGTGAGAGTGTTGAATGTGATTAGAAAACTCTTTGCCGGGTGTATTTCATATATATTACACATTGTGAGATACCAGATGAGAGCCACGGAAAGGGAAAGCAATTGTGAAAATATACATGGAAAATATGGTGGAGTGTGATTTTTTTGCCCCTTTTAAATTCTAACAGGAGCGAACTAATTTTTAGACTCGTGAATACCAATAACATACACACACGCAAACACTATTTCTACAACCTAATTATGCAATAATTTGGCTGTCTGCCTGAAAAAATACAGGCCATCAAATGTTTAAGCAGATGGACCCGTGTATGTATTTAAATGACTAGATACACTGAGATCCTTTTCCTTTTCGGAATTTCTAGAAGATGCTTGCTGTCAAAATGATTTTTGACTAAAATGTGATCTCCGTTGTCTGAAAGTTTACTAAGTCTTATTAAAACAGCAGCAAGGTCTTAAATTTCCAGTAAAACATCCACAGCTCTTTCCAGAAACTGGAAGGAGTTGAAATAGCTGCAGACCTACTTTGGTCAAGCACTTTTTTTTATAGAAATATATATATATATGTACATATATATTTTTTAATAGAACCAAGTGATATAAAGTGACATACCAAGGGAGAATGTATTTACAAACAGTAAAAAGAAGCTACTGTGTATTGTGGGTGAAAATGACTACAGTGCCTTTGAAGACATTCTGTAAGAGGTAGGTGACAAGGGGGAGACTCTTGTTCTGCCTTCTTCAAATGTCGCCTGATTCTACATTCATCATGTTTGTTCATTCTCATAGGCCCAGGGGATGTTGGCCAACTCCCGAGTTGTTACTGTCTTCCGGGGTCGCCACTGTCCCACGAAATGGTGCACACCTTCGTTTGTCGCAGAGAGCAGATTCCGCCCATAATCGGACCCCTGTTGACAATGACTCTGAAGCGTGACCTTCTGCGCCCGAGGCGGACCTCGTGTCCACCAGGACGGATCGGCGATGACTCATCCAGTTAGCTCTGCATCAGAGCAGGCCCGCAGGCTAGCATTTCTTGAGCAGACACTGCTTAAATGCGGAAGGCCTCTGGGAGAGAAGACATCCCTTCGCTAATTTGCGGTTCCCATCCTGGCACTGCACCGTCCGGGTGTGCCAGCCCGTGTCACAGGACCGAGAGCAGGCGAGCCACGGGCCCGTCACCCACTGCAGCTGCGGGGCGTGCGAGCCCACTTTATTGCTGCCATGGTTAGTCACAGAGTTTCCTTTCAGCGTGGACTTCTTGGGAACAAAGAAGCTGTAGCGGACATCTAGCGCTTTCGTTGGGTCTGTCGCAAGAATCTGCACGATGAGAATTTCCTTGGTGGCGGCGTAGCCCATCCCGTGCAAGAAGTCATCGCGGTGGCTCCAGCCGCTGTAGTTCATGACTGTTCCGTTGAGGTCAACGATTGTTTCCGAAGTGGAGATCATGTACTTTCCATTGATGAGGTACTCACCGTTCTTCTTCTTCAGGGCTAAGTAGGCAGTGAATCTGGTCTGGTCTTTGGCTTTGAACTGTCGGACTTTTATGTGCGTTGCCCCTTCGGGGATCCTCACAACATCAGTGTAACCCTTACTGGAAGCAGGAATGTCCACAGGGGAGACGGAAAGAGAGAGGGAGAGAGAAAAAGAAGCAAACACTTAACAAATGGATAAACCAAAAGAGATTCTCTAAAAGTCTTACCTTAAAAAAAAATCTTACTTTAGGGTAACACAAAGTTTCAATGTATTTAAGAGTGTACTTTAAAATTGGTTTCAAAAATTATTATTTTTTTGCCCTGGCTGGTGTTTCCCAATGGTTAGAGCATCAGACGGTGCACTGAAGTGCCTCGGGTTGGATTCTGATCAAGGGCATGCACCTGGGTTGCAGGTTCAATCCCCAGCCCCAGCTGGGGTGTGAACAGGAGGCAACCAATCGATGTGTCTCTCTCACATCAATGTCTCTCTCTTTCTCTCCCCCTCCCTTCCACTCCCTCTAAAAATCAATGGAAAAAATACCCACTGGTGAAGATTAACTAAAAAAATAAATAAAATTTAATTTTCTTTAAAAAAAATAGAATTGCGGTTAGACTATTATATACATTTTTTATTAGATGTTCAAAATTAGGGTAATGTTAGCAACCTGCCTTTGTTTTAAAAATGTATACTCACTTCACTTAAAAATTTACAAAACATAACACATCCTTATTAAATCCTGTCATCTTTACAAAACTCCTGGATACTCTTCTGGAACAACCTGGGATAAATGTAAACACAAACTCACAAAAACCTGCCCTCAACCTCCTAGAAATCTTTAAATTAACTTGTTTACGTATCAGAATCACTTGGGATCTTTTAAAAATGTCAATCCGCAGGCCCCAGACCAGTTCAATCTCTGCCCTTCAGGACAGGACAGAGGCAGCAGTAACCTGGAGCTCCTCACGTTGTTCCAAATGTGCAGATTAGTTGGGGAATGAGTTTCACAGACTAGAGACAGGGTGGAGGCTCTGCTGCCCTTTCTACTAGAACTCTGGATTCACTGGGTGACCACTGCTTACGAGTATCATCAAAAGAAAAAAAAAATGAATCTTTAATGCCTGAGCAAATTTCCCCAGATGCTTAGTGTCCATGAAGCATCCTGATAGAATGAGCAAGGCTTTATGGGGGGTGGCAAGAAAGATAGGTTGCCAAAGATCCATTATCGGTCCAGAGAAATGGGCAAAGGCATAAATGGTGCTAATCCCCATAAGCTAGTGGCAGATGCTAAGAAAGGAATGCTAATTAAGCAACAAGGAGCTACCCCAGAGAGAGGGAGTCATCTATTGTCCAAATATTTGCCTCTATAAGTAATTTCATAGCAAGGTGTCCCTTTGTTCTACTTTCCTAGTTATTTGAATAGAGATAAGTAAATTGCTTATGCAGTTTGACTAATGGGTGTAAAATTTAATTATTTACTTTCAAATTCTTACTCAAGTTCAGATTGTTGGGGCAACTGATTCATACACTAAAACTCCACCTTGTGTTTCCCCCTGAATTTTTTTTTCTGAATTGGAAAGGAGGCTCCTCCCCTGGGAAGTTCCCATCTCCTGGGCATCTGGTCTATAGTGACTGGCAAATAGGTGTCAGACTTCTGTGTTGAAGACAGAAGATGCAATGCTGATGATGCTGCTTATCCATTCAACTTGAGCCATCATTTTTATTTTTGTAATACACTTTGGATTATACTTCATTACAGGACTGTTTTGTAGAGATGATGTGTAAACCTATAGTAGCTTCACAAGCAAAGCTAGGAGAGCTGCTGGAGATATCTTGTCTTGTGTACAAAGCATAGCAAGTGGGCATAGATTATAGCATTTGAACAATTTCACTCCAGCACTGATTTCATGGTAGTGCTGGGTTTAAAATCCAGGCCTCCTGACCCTGAATCTGTGCTCCTTTCAATCATCTCCCCATGCATATAACCCTTACCTCTGCCATTTGTATTTTATAACAATGAAATGAAAATAAGTTCTGGTTATATTCAGATACCAGACATGGTATAAAGGAGATTAAGAGGGAAAGGTAAGGGAATCAGGTAGGAGATTTTGTTTGTTTTTAATCCCATTCTTTACAGTCTGTGTCATATTCATGATAATCACTGGGGACTGTCAGCATTGCAACAGGCTTCCAAACTAAGCTCACAAGACAAGTACATGAATTAGTGCCATGATTTCTTGGTGCCTTGGTAAAAAATAATTCTCTTTGTACTCTTCCATTTTCTTTACACCGTGCTGGACATCATTTAACTTCGGACATCAAGCATCTCCCCTGGCTACCATGAATGAATGCAGTTGTTTTCATTTAACTGCTGGGAAGTACGGCAGGCAGGACAAGGGACTCTTGGTTGGTGCAGGGCGAGGTCCACAGCACTCAGAACAGTGCGTGTTATAGGGGAACAGATTCATCCTCCATACTAGGCATGCTGTCATGGCAGGGACGTTCCAGTGAGGGGCAGTCAGATCCCCGGCTCCTCCCCGCAAACAAAATATGTGACAGTACCTACTGATAAGAGCTGTGAAGAAACACAGAGCAGGGTAAGAAGGTAACGATGGGGATGGAGGTTTTCATTTAGGACAGACACTACCTGGGGAGGTGACATCTGACAGACACCTACAGGGCTTCTTAGGAGAAGCATGGCTCATTAATTGGGGAAATGGGTTCCAGGCAGAGGACACAGTGCACACTCATCCGCTTGCCATGTTTGAGAAGCTTCGGGAAGTCCAGTGAGGGTGGAGCAGAGCCAGAGAAGGGAAGGTATAGAAGAGATGCAAAACGGGGCCGAGCCAAAACTTTTAGGACCTTATAAGTTACAAAACAGTGAAATAGAATCCATGGGAGGGTGTTGAGCCAAGGAATGTCATGGTCTGACATGTAACAAATGAAGGCTCTCCCTGCTCTGTGAAGAAGAGGCTAGAAGGGCAAGGGGACTGGAGACCTGTGGGAATACTGTTGGATTGGTCCAGGCAAGAGGCAATGATCACTGGATTGGGGTGGTAGTGATCTTGGTGGTGGTGAGGGGCAACCAAATGCTGGATATATGTTGGAAGTGGGACTGACAGGACATGCTGATGGATGAATGTGGGGTGAGAGAGAAAATGCGGAGTAAAGGATGACTTCAAGCTTTTGCACCTAAGCTGGAGAAGGACTGAGTTGGCATTTGCTGATGTGAGGAGAACTGAAAGAGGATAGAATTAAGAGTAGGGTCATATTCCTGAAGAGGTTTGAACTTGATGAAATATTTTAATATGCATCGCCTCCCTTGATCCTCAAAGCAATCATAATTTGCAAGATAATTAGTATCATTTCCATTCTACTGTCAGGAGTTCTATAGTAAAGAAATTTAGTGTCTCTTCTAGGGTCACATGGCTAGTGAGTCACTGAGCCAGAGCTTGAGAGCAAATATTCCAGCTCCAAGATCAATGTTTATTTAATAAATCACACCAGGCCAAGATGATGTATTTGGGAGACTTAAACAGGCCATTTGTATCACATAATATCATCTTGGGCAAAGCAATCTGTAATTGGTCATGTTGCATCCACCTGTTGGCATCATGAAACTCTTCATCTTTTTATGTTATGTCAAATATGCAGACATTGATTGTCATTACAAAAAACTTAAAACACTAAATTTAGCATTCAAAAAGTAGTTTATAAGTTTATGTAGGAAGAATATATAATATATAGGACATAAGGTATATTTAAAAAAATGTTATTTCTCATTTGGTTCCTGAATTTCTTTCCCTCTCTCCCTTCCTTCCTTCCTTCCTTCCTTCCTTCCTTCCTTCCTTCCTTCCTTCCTTCCTTCCTTCCTTCCTCCCTTTATTCCCTCCTTCTTTCCTTCCTTCTTATTTTCATTTGAACAGATGGCCTGTGCATCCCATGAGCTCAGTTATAGTCTTACTCTGGCATTCACCAACCATGTAAAATTGGGTAAATCCTACATTTTCAGAGTCCCAGTTCCCTCATTTGTAAAGAAAAAAAAGGGTTAGACTTGACCATTTTTTAAATCTTTTTTTTAATTTTTATTTTTAATTTATTGATTTCAGAGAGGAAGAGAGAGGAGAGACAGATAGAAACATCAATGATGAGAGAGAATCATTGATTGATTGCCTCCTGCACGCCCCCTACTGTGTACTGAGCCCGCAACCTGGGCATGTGCCCTTGGCCAGATTCGAACCTGGGACCCTTTAGTCTGCAGGCTGATACTCTATCCATGACCCAAACCAGCTAGGGCTAGACTTGATCATTTTTAAGGTGTCTTGCACCTTTGAAATGTATAAAAATGCAGGATATAATTAGACTTGCAGGTTTTTCAACCTAGATGGCCCAACACAATTAGAGGAATAATTATATCACCAGAAAATAGGAATAGCAATGCATATATTAATTCAGAATAAATTCTTCATCGCTTCTCGGCCTTTTGGCTAAGATCAAGTGTAGAATAAATTCTTCAGCCATACAAACTTTTATCATATCAAAGATAATTTTTTACAACAATATGGCACACACTTGCTTTAAAAAAACCTTACTGTTCGTTTGTTTGCCTATCACTCTCCAGTTAAAGACAACACAGCACATACCTGAAGACAATAGGCATGCTTTCCCAATTGCACTCAGGATAAGAGTGTTCTGGTGAAGAAGAAAAACAGTACTGCATCCAGCAGACCCTTTAGCTGAATCAGCCATCCTAGCTGATAGCATAATATTTTATGCCAGAAATTGGTACTTTAAAAACTTACATGTTTAAAGCAAGAATGTAATCAAGGACCATGAGAAGAATCAGGAAGCAGACATTACTCTTTATCGAGTCAACTGAAACCAGGAAAGTTAAAATTGGACTGTTGTCTATACCACAGCAATTAACATTTTTCAGTAAGAAATGTTTTCTCAAGAAAAATACAGCCCAAAGAGAATGGGCTTGTAAAAAGGAAAGAAGAGCAGGTGAGATGGAAACCAGCCACCCTTCTCTACATTATGGTTCAGGAATGACAGACCCGCAGGATATGGCTCAAGTGCAATGTCACTGCCTTTCTTTAAGTGTTCATACTGCAAGACCTTGACCTCATGGCCACCGCAAGTCACCTGCTTCCAGAGGTGCCATGAGTTTCCACTGGGGAGAAATTTTTTCATCTCCTCTTTTTCCCTTCTCATATTCGTAATGTGTTAGAGCCCTGCTAGCCCTCCTGTCTTAGATAGTCCATGAGTCCTCCTTTATCAATTTTGCAAGAGTCTAAAGCTTCATTCAATTCACATACGGGCAATTGTTCCATCACATTACCTTTTTTTGTTGAAGGTTCCAATAATTTTCGTGCAACTGGAGTTGTCTCCTCCACACACTCCACACTTGTCATACTGCAGCTTTGAGCCAATGATGCCATCACAGCCAGTCCGCACACATTTCCCCCGAACGCAGACGGAATTACTGTACGGCCTACATTCCGTTCCATCGGTCACCTGAGTGGGAGAAACACGTTAGCAGTGGGCAGTACTTGTGCCCACGTACTAGGTTTCTTTGGTAAAAGATCACATTCTAATTGGTGAGTTTTGAGTTTGATTGGAATAGATAGTACATTGAGAAATAAATAAAGAACCAAAAAACCATAGTTTTCAGAAGCATCTAACTGAAAAATCATTTACATGTTGGCAGAAGATCTGAGATAAATCTCAGTTATACACTTTCTCTCTTGGGCTTAACTCCAAATGTGTTGAGACACCCAAGGTATTCATCTCCATTTCTCTATGGATATCACGTTCCCATTGTACAGCCTCTCCTTATCACCCTGAGCGAAGTGATCTTTCCACTCAGCCTGTGGGACTGTCACTTGCTTCAAGAGCAGAATATGAGCAGTAGATCTTTCTTTGTCGCATAATTATTAACATAGCAGTAAATCTGAAAACCTAAACCTGGCCTCCTTCAAAACCACGTAATGGTTGGAAAACAGTCCCTGGTGTGTCCAACTGACAGATGCTGAAATCGAGACAAATTAGTGTAGGAAAAGGGATCTGGGGAAGTCACTGAGAACTACTTACTAGAAGAAAATGACTTAACTATATATATAAAAGCCCAGCAACTGGAACAACGGCAGAATGACCAGAACAATCAGAATGACCAGAACAACCAGTGGTTATGACACACACTGCAGCAGCCAACCAGCCTGATCTGGGCCCTGATCGCAACTCCCCCCCCCCCCCCGCCACCTGGCCTGGCCCCCAATCGGCCCCCAACACCTTGATCAGGGGTGGGGCTGGCTGGCCAACCACCTGCAGCCCCTCCCCCCAGCTGGCCCTGCCCCTGACCAGCCCCCAACACCCTGATCAGGGCAGGGCCAGCCAGCCAATCACCTGTGGCCCTCCCTCCCACTGGCACAGCCCAGTGGGCCCCCATAGGGGTGGTCTAGTCGGGCCCCACCCATGCAGAATTCGTGTACCAGGTCTCTTGTATATTCATAAAGCTAGTTATAAAAGAATGTGCATGGACTACTTGTGGTTTGTGCATGTGAGTGTAGATAAATAACATGTCATATATATATATATATATATATATATATATATATATATATATAGAGAGAGAGAGAGAGAGAGAGAGAGAGAGAGAGATTTTGTATTTGTGAATATACAAAAGTCTTCATACATGTGTGTGTATGTGAGTGTGTATATACTGAAGTAGGGTATACTTCAGCAGGTTAACTGCTGTCTAGTTGGCTATATTTCCAGGTGATGTTTTTGTTTTTATTTCCCTGTACTATTTTTAAAAATGAAAATGCATTTTTTTGGAAATAAAAAATATAGTTTTAAATTACATTAGTTAGACATGAACTTATTTTTCAATAATGTGTCAGAAATATCTGAAGGTCAGGTACAGAGGTGGATTTAAATGTAGCACCTGCTGTGAAGGGATGAAGAAGTACAGATTGGTAGTTTCAAAATAATCATGGGGATGTAATACATGGCATAAGGAATATAGTCAATAACTATGTATAGTGCCAGCTGGGTACTAGAAATATCAGGGGAAACACTTTGTAAAGCATGTGATTGTCTAACCACTATGCTGTATACCTGCAACTAATACAAAATAATATTAATGTAACTGTTACTGAAAAAAATTAAAAAATAATGAATGTAGCATCTGTTTGCAAATTAGATAAACAGTATTAGATAAATTGCTGCATAATATTGATTGTGAGAAGTAAAGCTGCAGTAATTTAGAAAATGTTCTTCAGTGAAAAATAAGGGATAATTCCACACTCATATATTATGTGTACAAGTAGAGGGACATTGATTCATACTAAGAGTGCAAGGCATTTAAAAGTCTAGTTCAGAGACAATAATCTTGAGAACTATCTTCATGAATCACTACCAAAATTCTTAAGTAAATGATAAAGGGATAGAAAAGCTTTCTTGCTATATAGTCCCCTTTACAAACGTGCCTTGGGAATACCAGCTGTTTTCAAGGCTATTTTGAACTTAAGGTAGCATCTGACCTGATTTGATGAGTTACCCTTTTCAAAAACAGCTTTTAAAACATGTACTGGTTCTGCTTATAAAAATTTTGTATTCATTGCATAAAGTTTGAAGATAGAAATTATAGAGATGAAAATAAAGTCCTTCTAAATCTAGACACCCCTCCCCCCCAAAATAATGACTGTTTACAGTTGGTGTCTGTAGGCTTCCTTCTACCAAATGATTTCCACCAACGATGCCTATTATGTCTGGACAGTTACTTACCTTTGGAGAAAACACCACATAGTAGCCGGTGCCCTTGGCCCTGCAGGTCAGCTTGCACACGTCCCCCGGCAGGACGCCGGCATACTTGGGAACCCATTCCACAAATGTTTTGACTCCTTTCGCATCAGACTGATATCCATTTTTGGCCTCACATTGCTCATGACGAAAAGATTTACCTAAAAAACAAACATGTCACATTATTACTCTACTGTTCCGAAACTTACATTCATTCTTGTGCATTTAAATAATTTTAAGAAGAGGCTGTTTTCTTTCAGAGCCTCTTCACATACCAGTGTCGAACGACTTTTATTTATACATGGAGTTGAAAATAGCAATTATTTTCTTTCAACTTCCTGGATACTCAAATGTTTATAATAATAATTTTTAAAATCACACATGTAGTGGATATTGATTTGCACACTGGTAGAATGATGAAGTTCAAGATGAACAGGCTATTCCACCAGAATAGCTAGAATAGGCTATTCTAGCCCTGTCCATTTCTGCTAGAATAGGATTTGCAGGTGACACATGGCGGTTGCTGACACCTGGGAGCGGCGTACCATTTGCGGGGCAGGGTGTAACACTGCAGGATCGGTAGATGGCCCTCTTTCCTGTGCAGTAGCGGCCACTGTTTCTGGGTGCTGGGTTATTGCAGTGGCGATAGGCAAATTGTACTCCTCCCCCACATGAGCGGGAACACTGGCCCCAGGACCCCCAGGATCCCCAGTTGCCATGGCTTGATGTCTGAAATAGAAAATAGAAGACATGTTAACTCAGAAGGGAAGAAAACATTCAAATGTACATTTGGACATCACTTGCATATATGACAATGGACACTTCATTTAGAGTTAAATTGTCAGTGAATGTTCTGGAATTACAACGTGTTTCTGATTCTAAGCAATTCATCTTCTCTGCTTCCCCTCTCTCTGGCATTAGGGAGTGGTTCTCAACCTTCTGGCCCTTTAAATACAGTTCCTCATGTTGTGACCCAACCATAAAACTATTTTCGTTGCTACTTCATCACTGTAATGTTGCTACTGTTATGAATCGTAATGTAAATATTGGATATGAAGGATGGTCTTAGGCGACCCTGTGAAAGGGTTGTTTGACCGCCAAAGGGGTCGCGACCCACAGGTTGAGAACCGCTGCACTAGAGGTTCTGAGTGCTTCACCCTAAGCACTTAGCGCACTGCAAGAATGACCGCCTGGTTTCTCTGACCATTTTAACTGACGCATCCCGACACTGCACATTTCTGTCAATCACCACTGAACCCTGCTTGATGTTCTATCCACTCTGATCTCGTACCTTTAACAAAAGGTATGATGCTAAAGATTTTGCATGGCACCAGGTGTGAGTTCCTCATGCTTGTGTACCTGTTCTCCCTCTTTCGCACGAAAGTTCTGCAGTGCCTCTGGCATCACACATCCTGTCTGTGACAGACCCTCTGCCACATGCATCCATGTACTTGACCTGGGAATTCCTAACTAGATTAGGGTCTCAGGGCTTAGAGAGGAAATGTGGTGGATATTGAGGTGCACACACACCACATGCACACACACCACGGGAAACGAAGAGCCCTGTCATGACACCCCAGGCCTATTACGCTGGAAACATTGCAGCACGGAAGCTGTGACTCTTAAAGGAAGAATATTACAAACTCTTTTGGAGGGGACTTGTGAAGAACATTGGCGGGCTGCCTGTGTCAGGGGATCCGAGAAGGTGTTAGCCTTTGAAGATACAGGCCACATGCATATGGCATCATTCTTCTAGGGCAGCCATCTGCAACTGGTATGCTATAAGGTTTTAAAACATGCAACACCTGCCTATTTAGTCAGGGGTGGCCTCTCTTCCCTTAGCTTGTCAAATAAAACATGGCAACAGCCAACACAATAATAGCCGTCTGGTATGAGACATGGATACAGGGAACAGGCTGACAATTGTCAGAGGGGAGGATGTTGGGAGGGACTGGATGGAAGAAGGTGAAGGGATTAACCAAAGAATATATATGCATAGTCCATGGACACAGACAACAGTGTGGTGAAGGCCAGATGAGGGGGGCAGGGGCTGAGTGGAGGTGGACAAAATTGGGGTGGGGGGATGGAGGACATCTGTAATAGTGTCAACAGTGAAAAATAAATAAAATTTAAGAACAGGAAAAAAAATTATACTTTTTTTTTTTTTTTGGTCAGATAGAGAAAAAAATATGTTGTGCCACAGAAGTTTAGTAATTAGTGTATATGTGCCGGGAGATGAAAAAGGTTGAAAACCGCTGTTCTAGGGACTGTGGGTGAGTGTCAACAGAAACTTTGGGCCTTAAAATGAAGGTGGCAGCCTGGCTGGCGTGGGTCAGTGGTTGAGTGTCGACCTATGAACCAGGAGGTCACGGTTCGATTTCCGGTAAGGGCATATACTCGGATTTCGGGCTCAATCCCTAGTCTCGGGCATGCAGGAAGCAGCTGATCAATGATTCTCTCTCATCATTGATGTTTCTATTTCTCTCTCCCTCTCCCTTCCTCTCTGAAATCAATAAAAAAAAAATATAAAAAAAAATAAAAGGGGAAGGCAACAAGAGATGTTCGATTCCAGTCAAGGGAACATGCTCTGGTTGCGGGCTCATTACCCAGTAGTAGGGGGAGGTGCAAGAGGCAGCTGATTCTCTTTCATCATTGATATTTCTATCTCTCTTTCCCTGTCCCTTCCTCTCTGAAATCAATAAAAATAGATTTAAAAGATGAAGTGCTCCAGCTGATGTTGAAACATGATGCGCCCACAGATCTGCAGACTCTATTGTCTCCTCATCATTTACCTCTTTAAAAAAATGAAGGTGGCAGTTGCTGACATAAAGGTGGACTATTGAGGGGCGGAGGGGCAGGGAGGAGTGTGTCCCTGGAGCAGGTGTGGGCTGCTTTAGCTGCTAAAGATAGATGAACTGGCTAAGCAGGGGAAGCAGGGCGATTTTGGCTCTCCCCGAGTATGTGTGAGGACCATGTGTCAGGTCTATTGCTATTTCCTTAATGAATTAAAAAAAAAATGCCATCTCATAACATGGCTAAGAGAAGCCTGAAAGTAACTTCCCCACAGTGGGCCTTACTGGGTCTCAGGCAAGTAGAATCTGGGCTGTACCCTTATTTGTCACCGGACATAACCTGGGCAGAGCACCTGTGGCCTGCATTGCCTCCAGTTTTTCCATGGCTGGACCTGGCTGCTGTGGTTAAAGGAGGAAGCAGGAAATAGCTCTCTCAAGAAAACACAGTTTAACTCGGAAATGAAGCCTCCTGCTGACAGCCCCACACATGTCAGGGGAACGTGCTCCAGGTCTCGGGTCTCCAGGCATCGCGTGGCAGGAAAACCACTTACCGAATAATATTTTTTCTTGGTTTTGTCCACACACTTGCCCTGCAGGCAGATCCTCCCTTTCCCACACGGGGTCCCTTCCACAGCGGGCAGCTTCTTGGTCAGACACACCATCTGGCCCTGGCGCACCACGGCGCACCAGAGGCGGGCGCAGACGTCCATGCCCGGGCACACCGAGTACTCGGGCCCGAAGGTCAAGTTGCACTGCTGGGTGGCATCGTAGGTCTGTCCTGGGAGCTCTTCGGGGCCCAGGATCTGCTTGCGAGGCAGGTCTAGCAAACAGTTACCTGAAAGAATAACCAAGATTGACCACTGCTCCGTGTGTAGGTTTTAAACCACTAACGTCACGGATCTAAAGATGAAGTGCTCCAGCCCTAGCAGGTTTGGCTCAATGGATAGAACCTCAGCCTGCAGACTGAGGGGTCCTAGGTTCGATTCCGGTCAAGGGCACATGCCCTGGTTGCAGGCTCATTACCCAGTAGCGTGGGGGAGGTGCAGGAGGCAGCTGATTCTCTTTCATCATTGATATTTCTATCTCTCTTTCCCTGTCCCTTCCTCTCTGAAATCAATAAAAATAGATTTAAAAGATGAAGTGCTCCAGCTGATGTTGGATCTGCAGTGTGATGCCCTCGGGAAGGGAGGGACTCCGTGGGGGGAGGCTGGGTGCCTCCATGTAATGTATTGACTCTGGGGTATCTTAATGATGGCAGTGGCATGACTGAATAAACGCAGTTTGTAATAACTAGTTGTGAAAATAGCCATTGTGCTAAGAGACTAAAAAAAATTGGGATTGCCCGGCCAGCTGGCATGGCTCAGTGGTTGAGCGCCAACCTATGAACCAGGAGGTTGGATTGTGGGCTCGATCCCCAGCGTGGGGTGTGCACAAGGCAGCCAATCAATGATTCTCTCTCATCATTGATGTTTCTATCTCTCTCCCTTCCTCTCTGAAATCAATAAAAATATATACATATTTTTAAAAAGAAACTGGGATAGATCTAGAGGAAATAAAATAATGGACATAACAGCAACAACAATATATAAACATTTACATCAGTAAGAAATAGTGTGCCCTTGGCATTCTATTTATACCCCATTGTCCACTTTCACCTTCTCTCTTCCTCATGTGCCTTCCCTTGTCCCCTTCTCATTAACTCCATAAATAATAAACAGTGGATCCCTCCTTCATTCTTGCACTCACTGAAAACAATGACAATGGGTAGGATGTCCAACGTATTTGGTTAGCACCTACAATGTCCTAGTAAACATACTAGAATTGGGAAAACAGAAAAATAACCCAGATCTAGCCTTCAAGGCCTCCCAATAAAGTGAAAGAAATAGACTAAATAATGTATTTCTCCCAGACTGATAAGACTTGGAATAAAGGGCTTTCAAGAGTCACCGAATAAAGGAGGAGTGGGAAAAATCGAGAAATAATCTTTGGTGATTTGGGCCGAGACCCAACTTTTACTCGTCTCCATTTTTCCACCTTTGTGTCAGTTTTTAATGTAATTCATATTTGTTGCTTGGAGTGTGTCTGCCCCCCAACAAGTTGGTGCCCTTATTACAGAGTAATGTGGGAAATATATAGTAAGCTGGGGGTCAACAGAAGCCACCACTCCACGTGAATGATGCAATCTCAGAAGCTCAAGCCTACCTGCAACACGCTTCCCTAAGAATCCCTGCTCAGGGAGTAATATCATTGATTATCTCCCATGATTTGGGTGCATGCACATTGCCCACCATTTTCTGTATTTTTTTTATTTACTTGATTTTAGAATTTACTTGCTGATGATTAAGAGCACTAAAAATAACAAAGATTTCTTACACATTTACACTATTCTCAACTACTTAAATGTATTAGTTTACTTAATCCTCATGAGAACTCTGCCAAGCAGACTCTATTGTCTCATCATTGACCAACTTACTTCTGCTTTGCACGTGGATAGATTTTTCTGATTTTATTGCTGAAGGGAAAGCACAGGTAGGGATCCTTTAAATGGTGGGTATTGTGCCTCCTCGTAGAAACACCAGGTCTAAAGTCTAACTCTGGCAAAACACGAAGGGCTGAGTGTTCTTGGCCAACTTAGTTAACCTCTCCCTAATTTATTTTTCAAGCTCTGTGAAATGTTTCTCTTTTCACTGTGACACCGTAAGGGTAAAATTAACTAAAAGAGAAATAAGAGACCACTAGAAAAATACAAAACAATGGTAGTTGCTCTTATGTCCAGCATCTGTAACAACCATTTAGATATATTCGAGTTATTCTTTTTCTTCAACAAAATAGAGATATTTAAATCCTACTTTCCACCGAGAAATTAAATACTCAGCACATTTTAAATATATAGCAAATGTTTTTACAACTACTACACTCACATTTCTTCAAAGTGAATACCTTAGAATGTGTCGATCTGTGATGGAGGCATTATATGAAAATGAATAAAGAGCAAAATTCCTATTTAACTTCTGAGCCAGAATGTTTGAAGAGGTAAAACTTCTTAAGGCAAGCCAGAAAAAGCATTAAAAAAGAAGTACCCAGCCAAAGAGAACTTGGGGAGAAAAACATCGAGTTAAAAGAAAAACATCAACATCAAGTCAATAGGAAAGAATGATAGTAAAACCCCACGAAGCTTTGTTTAGGAGACAGAGGAAGATTGGGCCCTTTGGAACCCCCTGGAAAGCCTATCTTCATTGCTACATAGAAAGAGCATTGTGTAAACCAGGGAAAGCTCAACAGATTGCTGACATTAGGAGACTGTCCACGGATCTCTGAGACAGCAAGAATGCTTTCCAATTCTTCAAAAGTACTGCTTTAAAAAAAACATTTTAATTTTACTAAAAAGCACAGACCATAAGACTGGGTAACTAAATATTAGCTGGGAAGTCTTTACATGTGTGGGTGCATGTGGCAATGGTCTACCTGGTATGGCTCCAGCCAAAATAACTCCCCACCTCTCTGTGGACATGCAGTCACCGACATCCTTTCTACCTTACTGGTAGATGATGAGTGAAAAGAAATGTATAATGCAAACAGTTTGAAATCAGCTTACACAAAGGCAAGTTCAAGAGGTGACATCTCTTTATAATGCTTAACACCAAAGGATGAATTTTGAAAATGAATAACACATTTGTTTTGCTATGAAAAAGTTGGTATCTCTGCTGCATGGTTTCCAGGGAGAGGTCACCAGGGGATGACCTTTACTTGCTTAAAGTGACTTATTTCAGAATTGCCATTAATGTATCACTCTAGGATTTGATGCTGCATTCCTTTCTTTTGACTCTGAAATGTACAGTCTGCTGATTTCATCTATTTGTTGAATTACATCCTTTAGCTATAAAATAGGTACAGGCATCTCTACCAAATGGCAGACTGTGCCACAGAACAATACAAAATAAAAAGCCTTATTCTGAATCTCACAGGATAAAATATTTAAAATCTCAGTAATAGTGGATTGGATATAGATTTTCCATCTTAAAAACTGTGTACGTTTTGGGGGAGGGATGAAAGAGGAATTGATCAAACTTTTAGTATCATTCATGTTAACCTCTAAAAGTATTCAGTCTACGGTTGACTTTTCTTGCTCATTTTTACTTTTATTCTCAGCCACTTTTTTTACATTTACTTAATGCGTTTTTTAATTTACCTTTGTCTGAAATCCTATCTGGGCTTGGCTGCCCACATTGGTCTGTTTGCTGTGTGCCACAAACTGCCAAGTTGCTTTTTCCTTTCTCCCTCCTTTTTCTCCCTCCCTCTTTTCTTCCTTCCTTTCGTTTTAACATTTGGTGCATATAAATGATGGTTTCTAAAAGGTATATGAATGCCGAATCATTATATTGTACACCTGAAACTAACATGATATTGTATAGCAACTATATTTAAATTAAAAAAAAGAGCCTAGCCTGACTGGTGTAGCTCAGTGGTTTAATGCTGACCAATGAACCAATAAGTCACTGGTTCCATTCCTGGTCAGGGGTCAGGGCACATGCCCAGGTTTCTCTCAATCTCCAGTAGGAGGCATGCGGGAGGCAGCCCACTGATGATGTTTCTCTCTCATCACTTTTTGTATCTCTCTCTCCCTGCCTCTCTAAAATCAATAAAAACATTTTTAAAAAAAGAACTTAGAAACAAACAAACAAATAACAGGATGTAAGTACAGAGGCACTAGATATTAAAAACATAATGAGGATGTTATAAACAACTTTATGCCAATACATTTGGATCGAGATGAAAAGAAATTGAGCATTAAGATCATATTACTAGCTTTATCGTCTATATTTACAAGGGATTTCTGCAATTGATTTTCTAATACCATTTTATCTCCAAAAGTCTGTGGTTCAGTAAGTGACTGTAAATGAGACCTTCAAATATGCTCCAGGTTAATGTTTCAAAGCTGTCCCTCGGTTTTCCTGGGCAGCCTGTGTCATGGGTGTATACTTGAGCTGTGGCTACTAGTACTTAGGTGGCAGCCTTTCTCATCACCTGGCACTGAGACTTAGGGATACAGTGGGGGTTGAGCTATTGTTTCTGGCTTCAAGGTTACAGAGCATTTAAGAAAGGAAATTCAATAACCTGCTTTCACTGCACAATTTCTCTGCCAGTGCTTCCCTTCATTTTTGAGGATCACACCCTAGCCAGCTTGCCTGGAGCTAACTTGTATAAACACGACAGAATGTCTACAAGTATCTCAGCCAGGTTGGTGGGGGCTGGGGATCCCCATGAGATATGGCTTCTGCTTTTCTGAATCACAAATGTGCAGGCACAGTTATTTTCAAGTGTGCATACTGACTTTCAATCATAACCGAATTGCTACATAGTTCTTGTTGGAACTAAATCAGGAAACACTCAGTATTAATGAATTTTAATTTGGCAATGGTTGAGTGCTATAAATGTCTGGCTGCTTATGGCTAATAATTTTAAAAATAAAGCAAATGATTTGAGTGTAATCACACTCTAAGACCTCATTTCTCCAGCATTGCTGGAGGGAGACAGGTGAGCTATTTTTTTTTTACCCATAGAGTTTTCCAGATAATAAATTCCTTAGGCACCATCTAAAAATTGTATATATTTTGTGAGAATATATATTTAAAACAGTTGTTGCTTTGCTGCCTTTATATTGGTGTCAAAATTTAATCTTCTTAAAATAAAGGAGTATCAATTTTTGTATCATGCTGAAATACAGAGGTACCTTCATGGATCTTGCTGGTAGGATAGGGTTTTTTACTTTTGGAAAAATGGTGCCAGACCTCTAAGCTTTAAATGTTTTAGGACCACATCTTACAGCTTTTCTGGTTTCTCCCTTATTGTCAAACTAGAGGCTCAGTGCATGAAATTTGTGCAGGGGGGGGGGAGATGGTTCCCTCAGCCCAACCTGCACTCTCTCCAATCCGGGACCCCTCGGACATCCCTCTCGCAATCTGGGGCTGCTGGCTCCTAATTGCTCACCTGCCTGCCTGCCTGATCACCCCTAACCACTCACCTGCCTGCCTGATTGCCCCTAACCACTAGCCTGCCTGCCTGATCGCCCCTAACCACCCCTGCCTGCCTACCTGATTGTCCCTAACCGCTTCTGCCTGCCTGCCTGATCACCTCTAACCACGCGCCTGCCTGCCTGATCGCCCCTAACTGCTTCCTGGGGGGTGGGGCCAGCTGGGGAGAGGGGCCGTGGTCATTCTGATCTCTGGTCGTTCTGGTCATTCCACCGTTTCGGTCACTGAGCTTTTATTATATAGGATGACATCATTTCTTGCTTTCAGTTTACCTGTCTGAAGTGCACCCCACCCCCACCATGATTATATTATTGCTTAAAATTTTTGGTGGCCAAGAAATTTAGAACAAAAAATAGTAGTTTGGCCAGTGTGGCTCAGTGGTTGAGTGTCGACCTATGAATGAGTTGGTCATGGTTTGATTCCTGGTCCAGGCACATGCCTGGGTTGTGCCTTGATCCCTGGTGGGTAGTGTGCAGGAGGCAGGTGATCAATGATTCCCTCTCACCATTGATGTTTCTATCTCTGTCCTTCTCCCTTCCTCTCTAAAATCAATAAAAACCATATATTTTTTAAAAATAAAAAGAGAAAAAATAATTATTTCTACCAAATATGAGTAAGTGGGCTCGGATGGGAAGCCTGAGTAGCTCTCTATAAGCAAAGTGAAAGGATTTTATGATATGATTTCATTATATCAGTTCAGCCTTCTGACAAAGATGTGTTTGTTTATTTGTTTGTTTTTCCATTGTCTTGGACTTCAACTTTCTTCTTGGTTCTCTCCTGAGCTCTGAAGTGGAAGTGTCAGAATCTCAATCATCTGGAAATTGCATTTACTAGTTCTGACTGCCACACTTCCACTTAAGTCAGTTTTCCAGGTTGCAATTTAAAAGTTATTATATTATTTGAATTCACATTTACAGAGAGCACTGCTCTGCATGCTATTTTGAAATGCACATAGTTGAAAGCTTTGCCATTGTATCATAGGACCTTTTTGTTTTCCTCTCCTTATTCTGAAATTACTTGATTCATTATAGGCTACTGAAAAAGGCTTTGTTGTTAAAAGGCAAGATTGCCTAACAATATATTTTAAAGTGAGAGTCTAAGCTTCACGAAATGAATAAATCAACTGAGAGAATTTGCTATCAAAATTCAATTTAGGGAAATGAATTTAGTTATTTAACATATAAATGAGAAATTCAGATAAGACTTTATCATTGCAAGTGAAGTAGGTCTGTTTCCACTAAAAATATGTTCTTGGTTGTTATATCCCATGAGATCCTTTGGAATAGACATAGAGATATATAAAACATGTAAATTAGTTGCAAAAATTTAACAAATCTGAGCATGGACTCTTTTAAATACAGAAGTAATATTAAAATATGAAGATAATACTAAAAGCATATTTACTGCACAGAAAGTAAGATCATGGATTCCACAAATGTGAAATAAATGAATCATTCCAAAATTATGGTAATAAGAAATAAAATTCTGCACAGCATTGTAATTAACTGACCTAATACTTGCACAGGGAAAAAAATTTGGTCCCATTTTAGCCATAAGTATTTGCTGCCTTAGCAACTAAATCCACCCATTTAGTGATTCAAAGTTTAACTCAACATTTTGGAATGTGTAACGTGTGATGCTGAAATAAAACATTAATGTGATTTCATTTTTAGAAAGCCCGAGAAAAAAAATCCCAGAAAAAGCAATAGTAAGAGTAGAGAATACATGCTTGGCTGGCGTGGCTCAGAGGCTGAGTGTCGAGCTATGAACCAAGAGGTCACACAGTTCGATTCCCAGTCAGGGCACATGCCTGGGTTGCAGGCTCTAACCCCACTGTGTGGCGTGCAGGAGGCAGCCAATCAATTATTCTCTTTCATCATTGATATTTCTATCTCTCTCTTCCTCTCCCTTCCTCTCTGAAATCAATAATATATATATATATGTATTTTTTAAAAGGCATTTGAAAGAAAGAAAGAAAGAAAGAAAGAAAGAAAGAAAGAAAGAAAGAAAGAAAGAAAGAAAGAAAGAGGAGAATATGATTCTACCCAAGAGGGACTTTACTAGACATTCACTTGATCCATGTAGACAGGCAGATAATTAAATAAACATTAATTTTGGGAATTTATCAATATTTAATCAACATTGTAAACTGAGCTAAACAGAAAATTACCACTTTATTATTAATCTAAAGGAAAAGCCTAGTTCTTTGATTCTCAGTATTATCTCAAATCTTTGAGATATTGAGATGTCCTTTCAATGAACAAAGAACATGTATTTTGTATTGAGGAAAATTTTAAACCAAGTTGGGCATGGACTATATTCAGAAATAGGAAATTTTAAAATTCCCAAGTGGATAAAGCATTTCCACTAACAGAGCGAGAAAAATGAGTTAATGAACAGATTTTGCCTATAAGCCACCAAAGGACATGGAACATAATTTATTTTTGTCTGAAAAAAAATTAAATTTTTAATTGTTTTGACATTATGGAGTCAAAGTTGAAGATGGTGATCTCACTAAGAAATTACAAAAATATTAAACCTTAACTTTGTGGAACTAGGAAAAAGCAGTTATTACAGATTCTCTTTATCCAACTTTGAAGCAATCATTATTAAGTTAAATTTATGGACAATCATTATGCTCAACAATTTCTGTCATACTCAATTCAACCATGAGTTTTACAAAGAGACAAATTTTAAGAGAAAAAAAAGCCACAAGAAATGAGAATATGTCCTTTTCTGTAATATGAGAAACTTGAACTAAGTGGTCTCTGAAGTTCTCTTTCAACTCTAATGAACCTATTCTCCAGTGTTTCTAGTATTTTAAAATAATAAGGAATGCTAGGAAATTTGCAACTTCTTGTTTCAGAATACTTATGGGTCAGAACTTATTTCTAAAAACTATTACTTCCTTAGTGTTTTCATAAAATTCACTAATCCTAGGCTTACAGAATTTAATAAAGCATGCTGTGCTCTTGAACTGTATCTGAATGAGAAAGCCAAAGATTTTCGTTTGAAGTTCTTGAAGTATTTTCCCACCATTCAGATGGATTTTCTATTTCTGTTCTTCAGTTTTTACTCCACTTTCAGGAGAATCTGCCATCAGGATGAAATCAAATTCATCCAGTGAATGCAAACCTTTCCTGGCTTTCTGTTGCCATAAAGAGAATCTGACAGAATTGTCACCTACACCTGAACCACACCCCTATAATAGGCATGTAACAAGTAATCCTGCGAGTTGTATTAATAGCAGGGATATAAGATGTCTGCCAGCATTCTCACAGGAAGCCAGTGGTGAAAGAAGGAATAAAAGCCAGGCTTTCAGGCCACGAGCAGGCCTTCTGTGTGGTCTCCCACATTGCTTCTCTTTTGAACTTTTCAATTCAAAAGCAAAAATATCATTGCTATAATGCCACCAAGGATGTTGGCATTATAGCCCAACAGACAGTCAGTTCTCTTGCTTCTTTTTTTCTTCACACTATCTAAACATCCATTGTCTTGGAGGGCAAGGTGAATGTCATGAGGATATCATGAAGGAAAACTCGTAATAATCCTAAGTTTTGTTTCTGAGCCTCTGTTGTCCTGGACAATACCTACCGTGGCCATCGTCCAGGAATTCTGTGATGGTGGCTGAGGCACATTTGGACCAGGGCTTGGATGCATCGATGCTGGTTAGGATGGAAGACATTAAGCGCTTATCTTCTGTGGAGCCAAAGTTCTCTTCACAGTATTTGGAATCATCATGGGAGAGGCCAAGGAGATGTCCTACCGGAGAGATTACAGGAAGTGCGGATCAGAGTGATTTTGCGATTCTACTTTTCTGTGTCAATTACGCTAGCACTTGATTTCCTCCCCCCACAACATTTGTACATGAGTTCATTGTAACTGCCTTTCTCACACAGAGACCGGACCCCCGGGGAAATCAAAGCTGCATATAGTTAGAAGCAGTCACTTTGGGTAAACATTTAGGGGAAACATGAAAGTGACACTAAGGAGTAGATGTTCCCATAATGCATCTGGATCACACATGCTCAATGATATGTAGAAATGAGGCCTTATTTAGAATCAAGAATTTGCAAGACAACTGTGGGATTATGTCATAGCCCTCACTACATATTATTGTGATTATTTGTCTAATTTTCCATCTTCTCTGGTCAATCAAAATCCCCATGAGATCAGAGAACATTTCCCTCCATTGACTGTTGAATCCTCTGTATTTAACTCAATGTTCTGCAAGTTGTAAACACTTAGTAGATGGCTTCTATTTCCTTAGCCAAGTAGCTATATGAGATGAGTGGGGGTGGAGTGGGAAAGAAAGAGAAGTGAAATGAGTAACTTTCTGCTTGCATGCAAATGTAAGCTTGTCTCACCCTTTCATTTCTCTTTGTTATTTAGTGAGTTATGAATGTTTACTAATCTCACACATAAATGGCACAGTTTCATTTACATTTAAGAAAAGCCCAAAATACCAAGATGCTCATCATGGAGTGTTAGAGCTTGAAGAGAAAAGAAAAATATTGGGAAGGTAAGTGATTGTCTAAAGCCACTCAGCTAGGTGATGTTTGTACTTATCCCTCTCAGCCATGTTTCCCTGGCTCCCAGTCACTGCCATCTCCATTCTACAAGACAGATATTATATCACAGAGTTCATAACCGTGGTCTTGTAATCCCACTGAATTATTTATCACATAAGATTAATTTTTACATAGTCTACAGATAAAGAGTCATTGTCCAATAAATCTAAAATGTTCTGCAAGAATAAATTCGGGGCAGCAGTGTAGAAACTCTGAAAAATAGGAAATAGATACTCCTGGTAGCATTTTTGCAAAAGTTTATAGAATCATACGCAAACCACTACACAGGAATGCAGGACATCCTATAGAAAAATGATGACTGCATTTTCTGTGGGTTTCTGAATGCCAAAGGCAAGAACTTGGATCATTCCACCAAAAAAGTCCAGTGTGTACCAGTAAAACCCAACAGAGATGAAGTCTTTCACGCATTCCAACTACTTTTGGCCAACTTGTTAAATCACCAACACCTCATAACAAAGTTGTCCACTGAGCAGCTGGTTGCTGTTGTGGCTGAAATGAAGTAGCTAGGACTTGGTGACCTTCCGAGGCTCAACATGTTCATGCTATTTAAGCAGTTATTTACTTCAATAGCATTTACTAGGCTAGCAAGTTTTCTTAGGGAAAACCTCCCACCAGCAGTCACGTTTTATTTGGTAAGGAACATGAAAGCCCATCACGATCTGCAGAGTGCACCCCAAATCACATGCAACAGGAGATTGGAGGGGTTCTTCCAGTTTTTTGGGGGAGGGTATGTTGAGTTTTCCAGGGAACCCACAGCTCAGCTCACAGAAAAACAGAATCTGTCATTCATGCCCTATTGAACGTGGCTTAAAGTTACTTAGTATATCAAACACGGGTTGAGAATACACTCTGTGCTGCCTGAATTTTTCCAAGGCACAATGTTTCTCAGCTAACACTGGGATTTGTAGGGAAATTTCACACTTGAGTTTTTCCCCCTGGCATAAATGAGAGGGGAAATGGCTTTAAGTGACCTCTGCAACATAATATTTATTTTATATTGGAAAAAAAAAACATGTACTTTTTGCATTCTATTTCATAAAATAGTCATATTTATTTAAAGGACTAAGAGCCTTTTCCCCCCTCCAAATCTACATACATAAATAGCACTTGCCATGCGCATTTTTATTAAGGGATTTTCACTTCCTATGGAGGGTAGGTATTAGGTTTCGGATTTAAAATGCAGGCCATGTGGCAAATACCAATTTAACTTTGAGGGGCCTGGGAGAGTACCTCAATTTTTTTCTTTCATATAGTGGTAAGGCATATCATTTTAAAGATTTCAGTTATATAAGCAAAGCAGTTGATTTTAAAATTCTTTGGTATAATTTTATGAGTATTTTGGCATGCTACTTGGCATACTATTGTGACTTGTACACTCCCTACATTTACTAATTTAGCACTGCAACTTCATTTCTGCTGAAGATACAGATAGGAAATTCTTATTTGGCCCTCAGAGAACATTGCCATTCTGAGCATGAACGAATCTGAGTCCCACTTCAGCGAGAGCTAAAAGGAGATGGGGATTTTGTAAGATCCTCAAGAGTCGGTCAGGAGCTGACTTGCTTGAGCATCCATTGAAAGAGAGGCGGACTCTTCCTAGGGCAGAGGAATGGTCCCTCCTCCATGAAAAAGTATGTCAGCTGGCTGGGACAGGCACGCTCGCTCAAGGGCAATGAGAGTCATGGGCAATCTGAAGACCTTTTAAGCGCCCAAAGAAACGGGCAGCCAGTTCCACAGTAGCTGGAGCCAGGGCACAGTGAGAGAAACCCATGTGACTTCCCCGCAGGAGCTGGACAGGAATGAAAATGGAAGATCAATGTGAGGGATGTTGGATCCCTGTCAGGAAAGACGTGACACACATAGCAAAGGCTGTGAGCAGGAAAAGTGGCGATTTGCAAATGGGACCCTCCAATCATTATGCTAAGACATCCAATGCCAGGCATGATATTTGCCAATACCTTTGAGCCCTAAAATGGCAAGGTACACATAAAAGCATAAGCTATTTTAAATTTTGTTGTTGTTCATCCTCAGCTGAGGATATTTTTTCCATAGATTTTTTTTCAGACAGAGTGAAAGGGAGAGGGATAGACAGAGAGAGAGAGAAACATCGATGTGAGAGAGACACATTGATCGGTTGCCTTCTGCACACATTCCTACCAGGATTGAGCCTGCACCTGTGATACGTGCCCTTTACCCGAGACCCTTCGGTCGTGGGCTGATGCTCTAGTCTAACCACTGAACAAAACCTGCCAGGGCAGCATTACCTATTTTAAAAGGACATTCTCAGTAAAGACAACACATAAGAATACTAAAAGCTGACTCAAAGAGAAAAATCCAGAATCTAGGAAATTTAAAAAGCAACGTCCCAGCTGAAAACAATATATTTCAAGTACATGATGTGAAGGGGAATCAGAATATATCATGATGTCATTGACTGCCTAGGACATTGCCTTTTCCAGTGAGAGTTTGCTCATAAATCACTCACAGAGATTTTTTAAATTACAGATGTGGATGGGAGACTAAGCATTTCTCCGACGAGCTGCCTCCAGCAGGCTTAGCATGGCTGATATTCATACATGTGCCCCAGAGAGTAAAACAGCCAATGTAAGAAAATGTTGGAGAAATTGTTTACAACTCTTTAAAGTGATTCATTGTTGTTTTCATTAAATATGTATTTTATGATGAGTTTTTAGAACAGAGCGAAGTTATTTGAGGGGTGAAGTCTTGGAGGAGGCAGGGGGATGGATTCCAGAAAGTCACAGAAAAGCCATTGTTACCCTGGGAAAGAGAGAGAGATAGATCTTTCTCAAGTCAAAGTATAGGAAAAGAAAGATAAAGAGGTCTCAAAGCAATTTTGGAGGGTAAAAGAAGATATTAGAGAAATTTTAACCAAGTTTCCTCAGTATAACAGGAAGTGAAAACTCCTAGTGGATTTAGGGCAACAATTCACTATTAGGGTTTCGAGTAGAGGTTCTGGAGTCTTGATTTATGGAAAACTTAGTATTTGTATTTGCAACCATTTATTAATTAGTAGATTGTAAAAGATTGAAGAAGTTCATTTGCTTGAACTAAGTTAAGCAATCTTGTTTACATTACTATTTTTATTAGTGAATCTCTTATTCTCAATTGATGTAATTGCAAACTTCTCACCTAAAATCCTGAGGCAATTAAGGACCAAATACACTTGCGTAGTGGGTGCACTTGTTAATGGTATTTGCATTTATACACTAAATAAGGAAGAAAAGGTATTAGAGAGGTCAGAGTAAAATTTAGAGACTCATGTAACTGTCTGATCCGGTCTTTGCTCAAGTGAGGCAGCCACCAGAACTGTATCTTGCTGTTTAAAATCAAGGTGTCATTTGTAAGTGCCTTTTGGAGAAAATACTGATCTATTCCTAAGAGACACGAAAGCACGTCATAAATACAAACGTCATGCTATGAAGTGCCCATCACCCATCAAGAAGGAGCTTATTTCAGTTAGGCTAAGGAAATGCACTTCATGGTAGATTATGGCAAAGCAAAGACTATGGGGTAAGAGTTTGAGTTATGCTGTTAGCTCAGATAGCAAACAATTAGTCACATGATACTTTTTCTAGTATGATAACCGTCTTTTAAAATTGGCAAGTGGGCCGAAACCGGTTTGGCTCAGTGGATAGAGCATCGGCCTGTGGACTGAAGGGTCCCAGGTTCGATTCCGGTCAAGGGCATGTACCTGGGTTGCGGGCACATCGCCAGTAGGAGATGTGCAGGAGGCAGCTGATCGATGTTTCTCTCTCATCGATGTTTCTAACTCTCTGTTCTCTCTCCCTTCCTCTCTGTAAAAAATCAATAAAATATATTTTAAAAAAATTGGCAAGTGGATGTGATTGTATTAAATAAATTTCATCTCTAATGTTCAAAATATAGATTTAAATCACTTTGCCTTTCTAAATTCACAAGTGAGTCTGCTGATAGAAAACCTGAGACAATGTTCACCTGGGTAAAGACATGCTACTTGAAAGGAAAATGTTAGTTCAGCTTCTTATTCAGCTCAGGTATTACTGTACAACCAGGGCTGACTTATAACATTAACCTCAGGAAGGAAATTGGTTGTTTTTCTAAACTTTGGTCTGCAAGTTAAACAGAATTTCAGGCTCTTGACCCCAGAGTGACCAATGGACAAGGGGACACAGCAAGCTCCTAAAATGTGTCACAAAACTCTGTAATGTGTTTACTTAAGAAAGCACTGGTCAAATGAAGCATCTGTCTCTTCATGAAATCATGTTTTTATTTTACCTAATTTTCCAGCTTGGATTATTGAGGTGCAAGAAGGTCATGCCAAGGGGTTGAAAAGTGAGTCAATAGCTCAAATGGGATGAGAGTCTAGAATCCTTGAAGAAGACATCTAGGAGCTCCAATAGCAGGAGAGCTCATGTGCATTCAAATGCAGTTTTATGTAAAAATAATAAAACTCTGGAACTCCCATTTCAAAACAGTAAACATAAATGCCAAATACTGCATCAATTGAAAGGAACAAAACTTAATTTTTTTTTACCTTATAACTAGCTGTGTCAATATCCTTCTGAATCAAATTCAAGATTATCGCCTTCAAAATGAGCACCAACAAACCATTAGAGGATAGTATCAAAATCTTGGGGTCTGTGGCCAGATGAAATGGGTTAGAATTTTACCAGTTTACTAGTTGTTGACCTTAGACAAGTTTAGAAATGTCTCTGTATGTCAGTTTCCTGTCTCTTGGGCGACTCATTAAAAGTGCTTACTTCATGGTGTTTTGTGAGGACTCAATGATATTAAAGATGCAAAGTGCTCAATATACAGACCTGACAAATATCTATTGCCCAGTAATTGTTAGCTATTTTGTTGTTCTCATTGACATCCTGGGCTTATTATACTTTTACTTATGAGTATTCCAATACTCAGTCATTTTGATGAATTTTGACATTTCTAGACACTCTTGATTTGGGAGAGAAAAGGACATTTCTTATCATAAGGAGAAAAAAAATCATGCATTAAGTGTGTGAGATATTTACTTCTTAGGCCACCTTCAACTGGTTGGGTTTCCACATATGGCAAACAATCTATAGGCCTCCCTTAGAGAAATATTAATTGGGATTTGATTTATAAAACAAACAACTGATGCTAAACACTAAATCTCTCAATGTTGCCAGACCTACAACAAAGTCCTATTCCCACCTTTCATCTGGGGGCCAAGAAAGACACAGTGTGGCACTGGCCCAAACTGGATTGAAAAAATGCTCAGTTTGTGTTGATTAAAGCTATGGTTTGGGGGAAAATACCAAGTTTAATCCTAGCTTCCTTTCATTTCACATCTCACAGCCAGTCCTGACATCTGATTCTGTGCACTTGGCGTTGGTCTATGGTGTTTCCAGGGCCTCTGCAGCTTTTCAAAACACGGCCTTGTTTAATCTAATCATCGATGGGAGCACAGTCCCACGCAGATCAGCACAACCAGAGAACGCACTCTAACCACAGCAAAACGCAGGCAGCTATGCTGTTGTGTCTCAACCACTTCCTAGGTCTCCAGCCAAACATTTGGCTTCAGCTTTTTCAGTTGCCTGCTTTCAGCTGAGGAAGCATTTTGGAATCTTTCATGGTGAAGAGAGTCACTTAGCACATTTTATAATTAACTACCATAAAGCAAAGCTTCGGCAAGTTTGCAAATCATGGATTTCATCAGTCTAAATAAAGTCAGATTGTCCCCCATGCTGTATTAGAAGCTGGCCCAACATCAATAAAATTATTATTTTGAGCAAGCATGTGTGCAGCAGGTGAAATCTTTATTATTACAAGCCGATAATAAAAGTTTGACAAGTTAAAAATATAAACTCAAAATATAAACTTACATTCACTTGGAACTTTCTCCAGTTCACATTTGGATTGTAAAATGGCTGTAACCACATTCCTGCCTCCACTCAAGGAACAGAGATGGGGACTGGGTTCTTGATGGTTTAAAGCAACTTTCATAAATGTTCTCAAAATTTAGTCAGTGTTTACATGCACATAACATCGACAGGAGGAAGGCAAAGACTTGCTGCCTATGGAGAATCTAAGGTCATCAAAATTTACTTTCCAGAAGCCTGTATGGGCACCAGTTGAGTAGGTACCTCCAACATCTAGCTCTTTCTTAGAAAGAATTAGCAGGGAAAGAAAAGTATTCCAGTTAACATGCGGGGCATGAAAAGAGTCACTTTCCCAATTGTTCACTTAACCCACTTCTTTCTGACTTTAACACCATGGATAGAACAGGTGCCAGAAGGCACTTCAGGCTGGCCTCTTTATCTTTCCTGTTAATTCTCAATGCAAACATGTTTCAGATGGAGGAGGGAAAAGAACAGAGAAAATTCTGATTCAAGTACAATGGCTTTGTGTTTTAAACCACTATGTATAAAAGAGGATGCAGTGGGGCACTCCATGAGAAAATTTAAGTCGGTTCATGAAAGTGTTATTCTTAACCAAATATAGCCTTTAGAGCAGTGGTTCTCAACCTGTGGGTCGCGACCCCTTTGGCGGTCAAACGACCCTTTCACAGGGGTCGCCTAAGACCATCCTGCATATCAGATATTTACATTACAATTCATACAGTAGCAACATTACAGTTATGTAGTAGCAACGAAAATAATTTTATGGTTGGGGGTCACCACAACATGAGGAACTGTATTTAAAGGGCCAGAAGGTTGAGAACCACTGCTTTAGCGCTTATAGAAGAAATAAAAAAGAAAACATATGGAAACAGCCTGGACATTTTCTCCACAGCTTATGTTTTAAGCTAGTAACATATTCACAGTCTGTGTACATGAAGCAAACTGCACCTTCTGAAATGGGCTCAAGGAAATTCAAAACACTCTAGCGCACCCGGGGATTCACAAGGTTTTTCATCACCAGACATAGCCTGTATCGTTAACCTCCAAATCTGGGAGGTAGTATATGTCTAATAAAAGGGAAGGGAGGAAATCACATGAGAAGGATGGCGTAGAATTAGAATCCAGAGCATGGATAGCTCATTACATGGCCTCATGCAACAACCTAAAAATAAAGCACTGGAAACAGACCCAAGAACACACTGGCTGCGGAGGGGCGACTGTAATCACATACAGATGATTAGGAAATATTTTGTAAGGTTATCTTCTCTAAGTTTTGTAAGGCTCAGACTTTATAACACATGTTCACAATTTTTTAGGCAAAAAGTGAAATTAAAGAATAATAAAGCAATTAGAGAATGAATGAAAGCCAGATCTCTTTATGAAATGGGAATTAAATCCATATTCCTCTATGCCCAGATCTTAAATGTCTCAGATGGGGCCATATGTCATGCAAAAAGGAAAATTAAGTAGGCAGAGTTTGATTGGAGAATGAATTATAGAGAAGTTTAAAGAAGTAAATAGAGGTGATTCAACCAAGAAATGAAAGGGGGGACGGACAGGTGTAGTCATATGTCAACAATTCAGGTTTGATTTTTCACATAGAAACCCACATTTCTCCTACATCGTTGTCTTGTAAAACGATGTTCAATATTCTTGTCCCGTTAAGAAAAGTTTGTATTGCACACATTTAGTTTTAATAAAACGTCTGTTCTCATTGGTATCTGGCTGCTCCCCTTTCAGACGGTTGCATCTGTCTGTGTGACCCCAGACCCTTGGTTTAGGATTCAGGAGGGCTGGGAAAGGTGATGCTGGGAGCCTTTTCATTCCAGCCCAGTTGGCTTGAGAGTCAATGCAGCCCCAAAGAAGGTGCACTTACTGCTGCAGGGTGCTCTTCCAGGGAAGTCTCCCAGATGCTGTCCAAGTGTGAAAAGGGATCAGTACAGGATTGAAGGAAGTAATAGCCCTTCCTTCAAGAAGTTTCTAATCTCTTCTTTGGAAGATCAGAAATTGGCTCATAGTCTTATAGATGGGTGATGCCAAAATTCAGCTCTGTTCCTTATTCCTCACCATCCCTCTACCCAGACAGAGAAGAACTACCCCTGCCTTCCCAGGGATTCAGAATCTTATGGGGCTTCTCTCACTCTGAATGATGGTGATTAATTACTGGTGTTGCTTTTTAAATCTTCTGTTTAATTACAATCCTCTTGAGTGTTTGGACTAATCTCTCTTAGGTTCTGATGCAGAATTGGAAGGTTGCCAATTTTTGGGCAGCTTTCATGTTTCTGCCTCTTACTCACTCATGGACACAGAGACATGTAATAAATATTGAGTTAGGATCTATATGAGGTTATAGTTTTGTTTTTCTTTTTTTAATTCTCACCCAAGGATATGTTTTCATTGATTTTTAGAAAGAGAGAAAGAGGAAGAGAGAGAGGGAGATAGGAAGGGAGGGAAGGAGAGAGAGAGAGTAAGGGGAAGAGAGAGAAAGAGAGAGAGAGAGAGAGAGAGAGAGAGAGAGATAGGTTGCCTCATATACCCGACCCTACTGGGGCTTGAACCTGCAAACTTTTGGTGCATAGGACAACACTCCACCCAACCAAGTCACCCAACCAATTCGAGGCTGTAGTTTTAATTACTTTAATATGCGTGAGTGAGAGACAGGTGAAGACATAATCCCATCCCTGAAGCTCAAATGGCATATGGATCTTAAAAATACTTTCAACTCTTCTAGCCCTGCACAACAGAAAGCCATGGATTCTGAGAGTGTCTAAATGACGCACCTGACATAAAACACAGAATACTAAGGCAGAGCTGGGATTTCATCTCAGATCATGGGTTCCTTAAGCTAAAGATGCTCAATTCATGAGATGTTATATTGAATTATTATCAGCAGTGCCTCTGAGTGGTTATTTAGGCAACAAATACTTTATGTTTGTTCCTTTTTTTGCTTAGATGATAAGAAGAGTGTCAGTTAAGAAAATTAAAGTCACGATTAACACATAAGAATTGAAATTTGACTACAAGATCTCTATTTTACTGCTGCGATACACTGATGCATGCAATTAATTACACCTCTGATTTGAAGTATTTAAAGAACACATAGAAGCAAGAAATCAACACCTTGTGGAATATTCTTTCCCTACTGGGGATGTGAAAAAAATTTTTAATTTCTATTTTAAAATTAGGGTTTCAGCTTAAAAAACGAAATCTATTTAATTAAATACAGCAAAAAATAACAATTATCAAGTCATACTCTGCCCTTCCAAAAAAAATGATGCTAAAAGGTGATACATGCATTTAAAAATGGAAATGAACTATTTAATTAAAAAGCAAAACAGATGATTATGTGGATAACGATAACAGCTGATATCTATAATTTACCCAACTTGGTCCTGAAAATAACTCCATGAAATAGGCAATGTTGTTTCTATACTTCAGGTATAAAAACTGAAGCTTAGAAAGTTTAAATAGGAAGACCAATGTGACAGAGATAGAAAGTACTTTAGCAAGAAGTGAGCCCAGACGTGTCTAATTCTAACATCTAATCCTAAGTACTGAACTAACCTCTCATTTACCTACCTAGTAGTCTATATCAATGTTAGAAAACACATATTCCTAACTGCTGGGATATTTTTCAACAACTAACTCAGCCCTAAACTTCTAGTTTTAGGATTTAGGTGTGTTTCGTATGACAAACACACCAGCTAAGTGACATTTTAAAACAAACTCTGTTGACCACTGAGCTTGGCTTTGCTATTAAAAACAAGAGAGGCATGTTTACCATAAGCTATTGATTACCTTTGACAGGACCAAGCTTTTATCAGCCACAGTGGAAGAAAACATGATAAATTTGTGTGCAAACCGCTTAGCCCTGGATGAGTCAGTAGAGTCTTGAGTAACTCCTAAGAGGAACATCTCTGCATTCCTAGCCAACTGTGACAAATCTCTACGAGTCATTTAAGGATGCTTAAAAGACAGTGGCAGTAGCAAATTTCTCTTATGCTTTTAAATGACAAGTGTCAGACAGGAAACATCTACCGTGTGCCTGACTTTGCCTTCCGTCTCCCTTATTAGTTAACCCCGAAAGTGCAAATATAAACAAATTTAATCCCTAAGGCCGCATCTGAACCAGGAGAAATCTGGAATTCATTGCCAAGTATTTCAGTTCCTGCTGCAGCTGTTACAAGTGTTTGATTTGGCGAGGGAAGAGAAAGGGCGCTGCATACCAATTTCGTGAGCCACAGTGAAAGCTGCGTGGAGGCCATCGTCTTCAATCACAGCACAGCTGCGCTCCGGAGAACATATGGTCCCAACGTCTGCCATTCCCAGGGTGTCACATGAATGATGCCCACATAAATCCTTCCCAGGAGAAAGAAAGAAATCATTAAAATCAATTACCAGCCAGAAGGGTCCACCTTGGAGAACCACTTGCTCACTGCAAAAGGCAGCACGGGGGTATGTTTATGGTATCACCTGTTCGGCTCTGGAAATGTGCCAAAGACAAACCAATGGCATCGACTCTTCTAAGCTTCTCTGAGCCCCAGAGGCACAGGAGGATGAGGGGACTCAATTACATTTAAAAAGATATCGGAGGATGGTAGCTTGTCCATTATAGTAACAGCTGGAGCCTTCACCGAGCTGGAGCCCATGTATGCAGACACATATGTCATGGACCACTTTCACATATGGTCATGCTTAGGAAAGCCTTAATAGTCCGACCTAAATGCATGCTAACTTTATCAGAAGCCCCGCCTAATAATGTATTTTCCATCACAGGGGCAAATTGCAACCACATATTTGTGGCAGAATATCAATATATCAGTAATTTCGATAGGAAACTAAATTTTAATCTAAAAGCATGATTCCTTGAAAGAGCAACTCTTAATTTCCAAATTGAGTTGTAATTTCACAGGTCGTGTCTTCAGAAATGTATGCATTTAATGAAGCATTTCTCAACCAGATCCGTACTCAGAAAATATATTGTGTTTATATAAGTGAGCATATGCATTTTTCTGGTGGGAAGTTGTATATTAAGAGATTCTTAAAGGGGAACATGATCATCTCCCACTAATGGTTACAAGTTATAGATTTAGATAAAAGAGACATCAACAGACAATTGAAAATGGGGAAGTGTAAAGAGAAAATATAAGCCAATTTTTTTTGCATGATAGATGTATCATGATAAACTTTCCCTTAAATGCTATTTGAGTATTAATATACATTAGAAGTTCTTGTGCTTGCCTATGGTTTTCAATAAAAATTAATTGACAGTGTGCACATTTATATCTGAAAAAGCAAGATAGTATCCTAGTAAGCCATAGGTAAATAACTGGAGAAAAGATTTTTTATAAAATTATTAATTATTATGAAAGATGACAATGTACTAGTTGAAATAACATGCACAGTTTCTAGTACAGCTATCATCTTAGTATCTCCAGTACCACAGTGTCTGGCTTATGAAAGGAGCTCAACAAACATTTGCTTAATTGAGGTGAATTATGATGTACAGTCAGACGCAATGTAGACCTCACACACCTTTAACAAGCTATACGCTAGCTAAGCTAGTAAGACCTCAATGGACTTCTGGAAGCCAGCACAAGATGTTATTACTACATAACTAATGCCACCTCCTCATTGTCAACATTCTTCTAACTCTTCTCTATTTTGCTGCATAAAAATCCAACCACCGTGAAAAATGTTTAAATGATATATCCTATGATCTCTCTAGTACATTTTCTAGTACATTTTCATTTTTTACTGTGTTCCATGCATTATGAAATCCCAACTGTAATGAATTACTCTGTGGCTGCCATCTTATTATAGTTCCAGACAGTGGAAATCTCGGCCAAGGAGGCTTGGTGAATCAAATCACCAAACCAACAAGTAGCCTACCAAAGTTTCCTGTGTATCCTTATATGTCATCCTGTGGGATCTCAAATTACAGCTGTTGAAAACAAATTAGTAGTTTTTAAAATTGAAACTGGAACACACTTTTGCATAATAATAAGTCTTAGATTTAATAATATAGTACAATACATTTTTTAATCCACCCCCCCCCCCCAATCCTTTTAGTAGCTTTAAGACCAAAAGTCCAGGTTAAGTTTATTTCTGCACACACATACTTTTTAAAACCAAGACTTATGTTTATCTCCACAACTGAGATTCCTTATCTTCAAGTAGAATGTTAAAATTCAATATTGTTTCCTCTTCTTGCCCCTTACTTCATTAACAAGTTTGAAGAGCCACAGCAAATGGAAATGGTCCTCCTGTTCTGAACAAAGTTTAATCTGGATTTTTAATTTCTATATGTGTGCTGGTAATCAATTGCTCATTAGAGGCCATCAGTCCTCCTTGTCATCCTTGAATTGCATTAAATGCATTTGGCCCTTTGCCATGGAAATGTGTGCATGTGACAAAATTATGAACAGAAGCAGCTATTTTTTCACTGATTAAACCCCTTGATGACATAGTCACACTATATTTCTGTAACTATAATTATGTAAACTGGCAGTCTTTCCATTTAATTCACACAGTTTCAAACACTGGCAGCCCCGTTATGATTTCATCCTCAAGATTCACAGTAAATGCATGTGTTTCTTTGTGATCCAATGTTCATTCCAATGTATTAAAACTCAACTTGTGCACCAAATTAGTAAGAGTATAGCACATCACACTCACGTCTATTTTTGTGGTGATTTATAGCAATGTTTATAGGTGAGAATCTTATTTGAAATTTATAGGAATGTGTGTTATTATTCACAGAAGTAAGAATACTGTTGGGGCAATAGCATTTATCTATCCATCTATCTAGATTTGGGGAGGGGATAATGAAGAAATGTGAGTCACATACAGTATTTACACAAGAGATAAATGAATTAAAAGTGCTGACAAGAGTTTTTCTGATTGATTAGTGTAGATATCAAGGTAAATTACATCTTTGTTATGTTAAAGAGGTTTTTTTCATACAGGATCAATATTTTATCACCATGGTGTAAACAGACAGTAATGCAATGGGAGATTTAGTAAAAACTAAAAAGTGAGGGTTGCAAGAGTATGCAGAGATTTAACAAGTGGGCTTGTGGTGTGGCATTGGCCAGGAGATAAGACCGGGACATTGTATCTAACTCAAAAATAGAGCTGAAATAGGCAGCAAGACTGATGAAGACTTGACAGGGAGGTCATTGGCATGGCGACCATTCAATGGTTTGGCCATTATGAATATGGCAATATCTGTGACTTATGGAATTTAGAAGAACTACTTGTTCCCCAGACTATTCCTGCAGTTGGAGTTGGGGACTGGGAGCCAGCAAAGTATAAAACCTTAACAAGCAGATGCCGAGAAGACAGTACAACTTGGGGAATCGTGATGGTCAGGACTGGGTGAGAAAAATGAACCAAGCAGGTGTGTGAACATGCAAAGTGAAACAAATAACAGGAGATGTAGGATTTCTTGCCTTGCTCAGGAGATAGGTCTCTCTGTGCTGCTAAGAAAAGGAGCTAAAAGGAAACACATGCTGATAAGAGCACAAATCATCACAACTGCAGTAACAGCAGCCAGGATGAAGGAACAATACCTTGTAGAAGAGAAACTTGCATTAAATAACAGCAGCTTCTGTTTCTATGTATATCACCACCTGGGAAGGGCAAGTGTGGAGCTCAAGGGGAGGGCATAAAGAAAAGTTCAACTAGCCTCAGATGTCTATCTATCTGTCTACCCAATTCCTATGAAGAGGGATTGATAGAAGATTAGTCTGATGTGGAACATATTTTAGCCATAGTATTACACAAACATACATTTACACACCACAATCCCCCATACCTGTGAATCCAATTCTTGATGTGTCATTTGGCTTTCTGGCTATCCCAATTATAAAGGCCTTGATTTGGATCTCAGTAGAGACTACATTAATTGTGCCTGTTGGTCCACCCATTACAATAACCCATGTTTATACAATCATTATCCATGCTTCTGATGCAACTAAGTAATACCCCACCCCCACCCCCACCACACACACACACACACACACACACACACACACACACACACACACACACACACACACACAGAGCCCAGCTGGATTAGGAGCCAAGAGATCCAAGTTCATTTATTCCTCAAACAATTATGGTGTGCCCATAATCTGCCAGACACTGTGCTAGGTGCTGACACTGTGGTACACAATAAAATAAGAGCTGATCCTGACCCTTAAGAAACATGAGGATCTGGTGGCAAAACAGATACGCTATGAGAGGAGCAGGTTGTGACATGCTGTTATGAATAGATTGTTGAGGGAGCGCAGAAGAGGATTTGGGGGAATCAATAAAGGTATCTGGAAGGAGGTAATTGGATCTTGAGGGATAAACAGAAGGCTGACAGTCTCAGAGGAAGGGCACTCTAACAAGGAAAGATTGGTGAATCCATCAGGAGATGGTGAATGGCAGGGTCTGTTTTGGAAATGACAGGAAGTTTGTTGGGGACGGAGTAGACAGGATTTGTTAGATTCAGGGGACTTGGGGAAGCTGGAAAAATAGTCTGGGCCCACCCAGAGTTCCATGTTAGGAATTTTTCCCTGATAAATGTGTAGTAAGAAGAAGGGGGAGAAGGAATGGAGCAAGTTGGGGACTGAGGGAGTAGATGCTTGGAGGAGTCATTTTGGAGAACAGAATGAAAGCTAATTAGAGATAACAAATGGAAGGTTACTGCTTTTTAATTCTAACTCTATTATTAAGAATCATTATGTAAGTCATTTATATGCTTTCAGACAAAGTTCCTTCATCATTAACATAAGGAATTTGGACCAGGTGATCTCTATGGCTTTCCAACTATACATGTGTTAGTATTCAATGAAAACATTCAATTTATAGATGGAGAAATTAAAGCTCAGGGGCAATAAGTGTTCAAAGTGGGAAGCTTGAGACTAGTGAAGCTGACATTCAACCAATGTCTACAGACTCCAATTCCTGAACCTATTTTGCCATGGTACTGTTAGATCACCATATATGTTATTCTTGACATTACTCTTATTTTTTACATTCATAAATTATGCTTGGTCAAGCAAATTCCTTTTTTGCAACAGATAATACAGCATAGTCTTTATCTCTATGTTCTGTTTGGTATAATTCAACAATTTAGAGGCATACTAAATATACAAAGTGCACAAAGTTGTTCCAGGAAAGAATATAGAAGTGCAGGATAAGAAAGCAGTGACATCATTAACGTGCCTCTCTCTCTCACCTGCCATATCTGATAGGTCACTGTAAGTCACTGACTCCATCTACCAAAAGTCTCCTGTAACTGTCCTCTCTTTCTCATTCATTCTATTATTCCTTCCTGACTAGACTATCATCCAAGGCTGGTCCCATTGCCTCTTGTAACTTCCCTACCTATATGTTTACACCCCAGATCTTTTTTTAATATATTTTATTTTTCAATTACAATTTACATTCAATATTCTTTTGTACTAGTTTCATATGCCATAAATCATACACCATAGTGGTTAGACAATCACATACTTTACTAAGTGTTCTCTGATATTTCCAAAACACTAATTCAAAAGAATATATGCACCCCTATGTTCATTGCAGCGCTATTTACAATAGCCAAGATATGAAAGCAATCCAAGTGGCCATCAGCAGAGGAGTGTATAAAAAGGTTGTGGTACATATATACAATAGACCCCGGATCTTATAAGATTCCTCCATTCCTCCAAAATTTAAAAGACACAATCTTAGCCTCCATTCATCCATGCACAATGCAACTCAAGCTTCCTGTCAGCCTCAGCTGCACTTTCATGATCCATTATTTCTTGCATAACTCATCAATTTTGGTCCCAAATCTTAACCTCAATATTCCTCTTGCCAAAAAGGATGAATTAACTCACATCCACCTTAATTTACACTTCTTAACTTGATCTCTGCTTCTCTATTTCCTGGTGCCATTGCTTTCATTTAGACCACTCCAAGTCTCTTCTTGAAGATTACTGGATCCACACAACCATATAGGCCAGAAGGTTTTTTCCAGAACACACCTCTGGTCACTGTTGTTTCCTTCCATAGATATTCTTTGAATTTAGTTTACAATTTGAGCTCTTTAGCACAATGCTATAAACTGACTTGGGTTCCCCCAGCCCCAAATTTGTATGTTGAACCCTTAAATTCCCAGTGTGATTGTATTTGGAGATAGGGCCCATAAGGAGGTAATTAAGAATTAAGAATAAATGAGAACATAAGGGTGGGGCCCTGATCCATTAGGATTAGTGTCCTAAAGGAAGAGATACTATAGTTCTCCTTCTCATTCTCCCTCTATAATTTGATTGTTATTGTCTTCTCTAGATTAACCTACCACCCTTCCACTCTGATATTGTCTGTCCTATCACATATCACCCCATTTCACAAAATCACCATATTACCTCTGGGCCATGATCGTTTGGTGTGTCTGCAATGCCTTTCTCCTCCTTATGAGTCTGGCTATCTCCTACTCTTTCTTCCAAATTGAACCAAATGGGTCAGTCAACCTTCTTATGTACTTGCATGATATCTAATGACCTCATCTATCATACAAGTTATCATGCTGCACAGCAATGACCCATTTCCTTATCTCTTTCCTTAAAGGATTCTTAGGAAAGTGGCCACTTTTTAAGCCTCTGAATCCCTCTCTGCCTATTAAGAACATATTGAATATCTGCATATTTTAATTATAACATTTTTAGGTTAGAGAACACTAGATATAGACCAGACAATCTTCTCTGTCATTTGTCATCTGTAGCTCTTAAGATTATCTCTATTTCTCTTTGTATAAGTGTCCTTCTCTGTCAAATCACAACAATGATACTAGGTTGCAGATTGTTGAAAGATTCATTGTAAAACTGTTAATGATTATGGATAGTATGTAAAAAATGTTCATTGAAAGCTCGGTGGTTCCAAAAAATATCTAACCATCCTTCAATGGTCAATTCAATTGTACATGTGCAATGAAGCCTGTATAAAGATCCATAGATAAAATTGATTGTTCCCTCTCCTCTCCTTTTGCAGACTTTGTTTTTAGCTCAGTTGTAGCATTGATTAGAGATTCCTAACATTAGAATGACTTATACATTTATTTGCTTCATCTCCCCTGGTTATAAGACCTGGTGGGAAGGAACTAGTATTTTCAATCTGCAGTATTGGCATGTACTCTATAAGAAAGACAATAATGAAATAGGCTCTGCGTATCGTGCTATATTGTCTCTAATAGATTTTAGATTTTTCAGAATATTCTTCACAATGTCTTTATTTTTAATTGTTATATAATTGACTTATAATGTTATATTAGTTTCAATTATACAACATAATGATTAGACAAATGTACTTATCGTGAAATTATTACCATGGTAAGTGTAGTTAACATCCATTTCCACACGATGACAGTTTTTTTTCTTGTGATGAAAATTTTTAAGGTCTACTCTCTTAGCAACTTTCAATTCATCAATCATTTTTCAAATGTCAACTAGAGCTGCTCAATCTGCCCCAATCTTCCCATTTCTGAGTTATTTTGCCTTTTATTAATTGGGGTTGACCTATAGGCTATAAATTCTTGCTAAGGGTTCATTTCGGCTTTAAATGGGATTTGAACTCAAATATGAGATGGATTTTGCCAGTCCAGTCAGCAAGCAAATAAGAAAAAGCACATCCTTCTGCCTCCTTCAAGCGTCTGGCCTCCTTGTAGGGCCCCCTACTGTCTGCACCTAACAAGAAGCCAGATGGGAAAGAAGAAACGCTATCAGTGGAGTCCCCACCACAGCATTATAACACACAACATAAAGAGGTGTTAGCTGAGAGGCAACTGCCTATTGACTGCCACACTGATAATTAATAATGAAAGTGAATGAACCTTTTATATTGCATAGTCTCGTAGCTGGTTCAATGACAATCCAATGCTTTCCATCCACGAATGAGTGAAGCTTTCATTGGTGTTGTCCCAGTTGGGGGATGTTAAACACCTGCCAATTTTCTCATCAAGCAGGTAGGGGTTTTGCTTCTAAAGAAAAGTGCATGGTCTCCAAAATGGGCTTAAGAGTTTATCTTTAAAGAAACTACTTTCAAATAAAAGAAGAAGCTAGGAATAAGGAAAGAACTCTGGAAAGTACAATTAAATCCTGGGGAGATTGGATTTCGGCTGCTTGATGGCACAAGTGGTGTGAATTCCAGCATAAGTGCCATTCCAGAATGAAAAACGACTCTTGGGCCAGAAAACTGACTGGTGCTAAAGTTTCTCTAATTGGTACAGTACTGAGTGCTGGGGGACAGTCCTGACAATGAAGCGTGTCAGTTTGATAAATGAATTACTAGCGCTATTCTGCTGACTCCCGGACACAACGCTCAAGGTGGCCTCGGCTAGTAAACAGGGGTGGAAAACACATCCTCACACAGTTGCTTCATGCCCGAAAAACAAGTAATTTAGCAGAAGACAGCTGGACACAAAATTTGAACAGAGCTCGGAGCCCATCAAAACATGGATTTCATGGCTTGGCGTCTGGCTGCTAAGCAACGGATTTATGACATCAAAACAGAGTTGTAAAAGTAGGATCCTGGTGCCAACTCTGGGTAGCTCCCATTGAAAAGAAATAGCTGCGAACACATTTCTCTAGGTCTTAAGAGATCTGATTTCCCTGGGATAGGAGAGCTCAGATCATTTCTCCTCTAGCCCAGAATGTGTTTTCCACATTCTGAAGCATTAGGTGGAGATTAACTTTGCATTTTTGAAGTACGCTCAAGTGCATGCTGCATAAGGGTCTCAGAGTATTTTTCTCAGCTCCTTAATTAATAGCACTCTTTTAAATTAGGTGCATGTATGCATAACACACATGCTTTTCAGATATTTGGTCCTCATCCAGTTTGATGTATATACCAGAAGGCCAGCCCCAAACTAAATGGCAACTGCTTCACTGAAAGTGTGATTCTGCTTGGTGAGCAGGCCAGAGAGGGCCCATGCAAAAAGCTTTCCATGTGTGGACCAAATAAGAAATAAGTGTTATTATGATACTTATGAGCAATAAGATAGACTGTTCATTTATTTCTCCCTTGCGTTCATCTATTTAAAATATACTGGTAGGTTTCAGAGCTTGGAAAATAGAAAATGTTAGCTACCCAAACTAAAAACAAATCCAGAAAAAGCAACAGACATCATTTAGAATCACTGACTAGTTTTCCCTTTTCCAGGGAAGCAATTAGGAAAACTGTGGGGCAGGAGGTAAGAAGTAACAGTTTTCTATTAATTTTTTAAAAAGTATGGAATGTGCATTTGCATTTAAAAAGGAAAGTGAAGCATTAAAATGACCTACTCTTTGGAGCAGTTTGCCTACAAAAGTATTTTTCCCTTTGTCTTTACAGAACTTCCTTCCATAAACTCTCTGGAGCCTCCTTCTTGGCAGCCTCTTGTGATGTAGCAAAGCAAGAAATCCAGACATGGAAAGTTGCTCAAAAAAAAAAAAAAAAGAAAAGAAAAGAAAGAACTTGGAAACCAAAGAAGAAAGAAATAGTTCTACAGAACTTCACACTGAAGAATGCAAAACGAATGTTCTTCCGTTTCAAAGGTGAATGTTGTGCAGAGAAATGAAAGGATGTTTCCAGGAGATCAGTTCATGAGGAGACAGATTTTCCATGGTGCATAGCACTGTGTCCTGCTGGGTTCTCCCTAAGCTGCTGCCCTCTGCTGTCTTTGTTTACTTGTGGTTTACATTTATGTCTACCCCAGAAACCACAAGTTTTTCTCCACTCCAAATTTATCAACACGTTTTCTTCATGCCAAGGGTACCTTAGTGAAAAAAAAAGGGGAGGAGGGGGGGAATTTGGTAGTGGAGCTCTGTGATTCTAAAACCTCCTGCAAGCCACCATTGAATTTCCTATCCTAGCTCTGGTTGCTCCATTTCGTCCCAAGGTTTTGCATACTCTTTCAAAGTTTCTAATCCTTCATCTATACTGGGTGGATCTCAAACACTTAAAGAATGAGCTTTAAAAGTCGCTTCTTACCAGGTATCTGAGAGGCACAACTTAAAACTACCAGTTAGAGAAGAGTTGTGCAAATTGAGGCTCAGAGCTGAGCAAGCCAGGCTCAGAACCAGCCCAGACTTTGGTGTCTGCATGTCACACTCACATGGTGTCTGATGATTGTGCAAATAGAAATTGTTCAAATAGAACCTCTGGGCCTATAAAGATCAATGTCTTTCCCTTTCTGTAACCGTCTTCCTTAAAAGAGGAAAACATGAGAAAACATTCTGCCCCATGTCTTAACTCTGCCCAGATCTTTCCACACTGGAGCTTCAGAAACATTCATCCCAAACACAAAAAATGTAAGCTGAGTGTGACCTTTCACTGAGCAGGCAGTGCTGGCAGTGCACTGGGCATCCAAGCCAAAGGCGTTACCAAGAAACCTCACAAGATTGGGTTTCTAACCAAGGAACCTCACAAAATTGGGTTTCTACATCCTCCTCATCCTCCTGCATTCCTTCCTTCCCAGGAATGAGATTCCAACAGGGTGGACATGCAAGAACCTCATCCGGGAGCCAGACTGACTAAAGAGTCCTTGCTTCCCAAACTCTTCCCTCAACTGAATGTGGAAGAGGTTTAAGTACGAATGTATAAACATCACAAAGGAAGGTGAATGGATAAAAATGACTACAGTGGATGGCCCATCAAGCCCATTCCATGGAGTTGGACAAAGTTCTATTTGCCCTGATTTCCAAGACACACTTGCTTTTCCCTTCCCCACTTAGCTATCTTCATTTCCCCTAGCATTCTAGTCCCTTCTTATCCTATTGATGCATCCATGACACCATATCTTGGACTAGAGACATCCTGCCTGCCTGCCTGATTGATTGATTGACTGATTGATTGGCTAAGCAGCTCTGGTTCTTTAAGGCTGGGGCGGCTGCTGGGGTTACCCTGAATACAGGAGCAGAGTGGGTGTCCTGCAAGAAGCAGGTCAGCATATCCAGAGGGGCAGGTGGTTTTCGGAAGACGCCAGCAACCAGTATGGCTGTCCCACGGCCCGACCTCCGTCCACCCGGCTGGACCTACCTGGCGAGTGAAGAGGATGGCGGCATCGTAGTGCTCCTCGTGGTCGTCCCCCAGCTGGTTGTGCTGGTGCTGCCACTTGCAGAAGTTCTTGAGCGTGGTGGCCGCGTTCTTGCTCACCTCCAGGCTCTTGTCCTTGTCGCCCAGCACCACCACCTTCACCACGGCCAGGCGGATGTGGTTCTCGATGCTGGCGTGGCTGTACAGCCGGTTGGCGATGGAGGCCAAGGTCAGCAAGTAATGCTGCAGGCCCCGGCCATACAGCCGCGCCATGGACGCGTCGGCCACCAGCAGCAGCTCCACCTGGCGGGCCCGGGAGATGGAGCGGCGTCGCCGCCGCCACCAGGTCTGTGGTCCCTGGTCCCCGTCCGACGGCGGAGCCGACCGGTCCAGGAGCTGCGGCGCCAGCGTCCAGCGTCGGTCCGGGCTGCTGCGCCGCGAGGGGCGCTCGAGGGGTCCCGTCGGGGACGCGGGGGTCTCGCAGCTCGCGCGCGGCGGCAGGGCCTCGAAGCTGAAGCCCTCGCGGGTGTAGGCGTGCAGGACCCGCGTGGACCCGTCTCCGTACACGCGCCCGACCTCCGCCTCGGCCCGGGGCCCGCGCAGCAGGGGCTTCAGGGTGTAGCGCGCGTGCTTGACGGCGAAGAAGCCGTCCAGGCCGCCGCAGAGGTCAAAGACGGCCAGGGACCGGGGGCTGCCGTCCACCGTGCCCCGGTAGAAGCAGTGGCCCCGGTGGCGCGCGGTGGCGCTCGGCCCGCCTCCCGAGGGCACCAAGCCAGCGGCGCCCACCGATCCATCCCGCTCCAGGTCCAGGAGGAACCTCCGGCCGCCCGCGTAGACGAGGTAGCCCACCTTGCCGCCGCCGGAGTAGATCTGGTCGATGTTCTGCACCAGCCCGCGGCTCCGGCGCTGCGGCGCCAGGGGGTGCGGGTGGCCGGGAGGCTCGGCCCGCTCCCGCGCCTCCTCCCCCTGCCGCCGGCGGGGCTGGGCGGCCGCTGCCGCTGCCGCAGCCCGAGGCTGCCCGGCTTTATCCTGGGCAGGTGCGGCGGCGGGGCCGGCGGCGAGCAGGGGCAGGCGGAGCGCGCACAGCAGCAGGGACGCCCACCTGAGCAGCATAGTGCGCTGCCCGCGGGGAGGGGCTGCGCGCGGGGACTCTATGGGTATTTGTTATTCGCTCTGGAAGGTGCCGGGGCGGGAGGGGGTGGGGGGCACACACTCGCTTGCAAGTTGAGTCAAGTGTCCTGGGAGGGGGACCCAGCAGCAGCGCCGGCCCGTCCGTCCGGGCTGCCGTGCCAGCGTGCGAACTTTTCTTTGTTGGTTTGGAAAATGTTTGGATTCGTGCTCCGGAAAGAGGGAGGGGGAAATAATAAAAAGGAGAAAAGCCGGATGGTGGAGATTCAGCAAATATGAGAAAAAGGAGGAAGGAGGGGGGACCCAAATCCTCCCCAAATGCAGCCACGAAAAGTAAGGAAGGTGATGTGCGCCGCCTCCCGCCCCCGGGACCCGTGGGCAGCGGGGGCTCCACGCTCCGGAGCTCACTTTCTTGCTTATTGGGTGGCTTTCTTCGACTCGAAGGAAACCAAGAGGAAAGGAAGCAAGAAAGAGAAAAAGGCCATAAAAAATTAAAACAAAAACGCCGGGGGCGGCCTGCAGCGAGCCAGCGAAGCGGCGCGTCCGTGTCCCCTCGGATGCGGTGTCCTCCTGGCCGCGGTCATCCCCAGTCGGCCGCTGCGAGCGCCGAGAGCAGCGCGAGCGCTGTGAAGATGCGAGGAGGTGGAACAATGAATTTATAGCGGCATGCCATCCTGCAATGGCAATTTCAACAATTCGTCACTGCAAGCTGCCTCTTAAAGGGAGAGCTTCCCCCACCACTCCCACCCTTCCCGGTCCGCGCCTAATCAGATGGGGGAGGGCGGGCGAGGGGGGTGATCGAGGAAAGGGAGACCAGGAAGGAGGAAGGAACCCGGCGAGGTGGAAGGAGGGAGCAAGGACGGGGGGGGGGGGGGCGGGGGGGGGGAGAGCAAGTATTTGGGTAAGAAAAACAGAAGATTTCCTTGGCCTCATTTAAAGCCACAGCAGCTCCGGATTCGTCTGATATTTCACAACGAATTGGGGTTGGCTAACCTCGGCTTACCTCATCTCCTGAAGGGGTGTTTGGTGTGTTTTGAAAGTTACTGAGACATTTCAAGTCTCTCCCTGCCTCCTTCTCTCCAGCTTTTCTTTCCTTGGGTAGGAAATTCCTGCCGAAAGTTTTTCCCCTTTGCACACCCGCGAGCTCCGGCCTCTTAAACGTTGCCACTCCATCCACCAGCAAATGGCTTTCGGCTTCCCATGCGCCCCCCGCGTCCAGCTTCCCGTGCGCCCCCTGGTCCCGCGCGCCACTCGCCTCCTCCCAGACGTCCCGGGACCGAATTTCTCCCCCCTCTCCCACCCCCCACCTCCCACCCCCATTCCCGGGTCTGAGGCTCCCGACAGTCGCCAGTCTCCGGGTTAGGGCTCCGGGTGACTAACTTCTCCCAGCCACCAGCAGAGGGGCCGGGCCGCCCGAGTGCCGCAGGCGCTTCCTGGCGCGTCGCTGCGCCCAGAGCGCTTCTGTGCCCCCAGCTGGGCCGCCCTCGGCCTGGGAACTCCACGCCTTTGTGTGCGAGCCCTGGGCTCCCCCCTTTCTCAAGCGTGCTTTGCATCAGTGCCCACAATCTGTCACCTAATCCCGGATGTCTGGAACTTCTTTTGCTTTGCTTTAAGAAGGCTGGGCCAGAAGGAGTTAACTCTTGAAGGGAATTGCGCTCATTTTTTACATATGTGTACCCACACTTTTCTTCTTTCAGCCTAAGTGATAATAAAATGATCAATACTGCTATTGGCATTTATCTCTCCTAAAACAACTAGTTATCGCCCTAGGCTCTGACTTGCTATCATTCTCAGAAATTCCTTTCAGGAGGAAAAGAAGACTTGGTTGGGGTGGGCTGTAGGGTGATGCAGATTAGTGGTTCTTAGTACCTCAGTGGTATTGTCACTGTGCCTTGGTTGTCCCTTCTTTGTTTCTTCTGATTGTCCACTCTAATAGGAAGAAAAAAATATCCAATGACTTTGTAACCATTACCTGGCAACTGTCAGAAGGCCTACTCTAGGGGCAGGAGTGTCCTCCTCCCGCCATTATTCCTCACACAAATAAATGAATAAACGGGTGAAAACTGGATCCGGTATTATTAGCACACTTCTGTCTTTCCTTGTGTGTTTAACTTACAGGGATGTGGAGGCCTCAGTGGACCCCAAGCTGCTGGTGGTATTCCTCGATCCTTGGTAAGCGAGCTGATCGCTTTTCACGGAGAGGATCAGGAGTCCTGGGCTGATGTGAGGTCCTCCGAGTGGGAATGAACCCAGGGATGGAATCCTGGAAGTGCCCAGCAATGGTTCCCATGGCCTGTGCCTGGTGCACCCTCTGGAGCATCTGGGTGGCACGGGAGTGAAACATGTCCTGAGTTTAGTGCACGTTTATAATTGAAGTGATCACTGAGGTGGGGGTTTACCCAACCATCCCCAGTGGATTCTGAAATACCTCTAGAACTGGGAGGAAGTTGCTGTTGCTGAAAGCCATTGTCTTTTAATCAACCAACCCCTCAGTGTCTCCTCAGTCAGCGAGTTGCCCATGGCCAATACTACCAGTTGAATATTTTGAGGAAACAGACATTCAGGATGAGTATAGAAAGGAGAACCTAGGTTTCTGCAGGCTTCTCTGTGCCGCCAATAGCCTTCAAGTGTTGTGGGTTTGTGCCTAGAGAAAGCAATGTCTCTCCGGCCAATGCCAGTGAAAAGTAGTCCGATATTTGACACTAAGCACCATCTCTAAAACAATTTCAGTCATTTTAACAATTTCATCATTGTTACTCAAAGGAGCACTTTGATAGGCAGCTTAAATGACAGTGGTTTATATTTATTAATTACAACTAGAGGCCCCTCAGCCCAGATTGTGAGAGGGCATAGGCCAGGCCAAGGGACCCCACCAGTGCACTATCAGGGCCAGGGAGGGCCAGCCAGGTAGGGACTGCAGGAGGGCTCCAGGGCATGTCCAGCCCATCCCGCTCAGTCCTGATCGGCCAGACCCCAGCAGCAAGCTAACCTACTAGTCGGAGCATCTGCCCCCTGGTGGTCAGTGCATGTCATAGTGAGTGGTTGAGCGGCCTTAGCATATCATTAGCATCTTACGCTTTGGTTGGTTGAACGGAGGCCCAGATGATGGGACACTTAGCATATTAGGCTTTTATTATATAAGAGATTATTTAGCATGTAAAGAAATTCTAACTGAATTTTCTTCTTAGTGAACGTTTTTCTGTTCTTTCTAAAACACTACATTTCTCACATGAATCATGTCTCTGAATTTTATGCCTAACTCTAAATTTAATTTAATAATGCATTTGTACTCATACAGATTATTTAAATGTTTAGAAATACATCGAAGAAAATGATAGAAGCAGATAGAGCTCCAAATGTGAACATCAAGAACTAAATATTTATAGAACCATATATCCACAAGGTAAGGAATTCTTCCAGTTTATAAATATAATGAGAAATTCTTACATATTCAGATAATTTCTACTTGGATTTAACTTTATTTTTTGTAAAAGTAATTTGGATACTTTATGAAGTACATTTGGCTATACTTTTAAAATATAACCCTAGTGGGTTAGGATGAACTGCTATGTTCCAAAAAGAATTCATGCCTTTCAGTCCAAGGAAGTAATTTGCACTGAATGAAAGTAGCTTGCAATTATTTATTTATTTATTTTTTTGACAGTAGAACGACAAAATCTATTAGCAATCATGTTCAAGTGGACTAATGGCTAGGTTATTATTTCATTATTCCGGGTAGCAGTTTTACTTGTGCATATTTAATGAGGAATTCCCACTGGGTTTACAGAGTGTCTGATCAAACCTGAGACATAAGTTTACATTTTCCAAAAGGAAGAGAGACTTTTGCTGCCGACTGTTACAGTGGCAAGTTATCTTGGAGGTTATTTAAGGCAACTGCCTCCACTTACCAGTGAGAAACTGAGAGTAGAGACCGAAGTGCTTAAAGAGCCCACAAGTGGCCAGCTCCTCCGAACCTAAATCTCTTCCCCCCTTGATTGGTGCTCAGTCTACAACACCTCTTAAAACTTATCCAGTTCAACAAATATCCATCGAGGGACCGTTGCAAAGTGCTCTATGAGGGTCTCTGAAGGCGTATAAAGATGAATTAGCCATGATTAATGTTCAGAGCAGCTCATGGTTCAGAAATGGAGCCAATTTCCCAAGAGAGACTTGGAATATGAGCCGGAAGCTACAAGTATAGAGGGAAGAAAGCAAGAGAATGGCTCCTGCAGGTCCTCCAAGATTTGTGTCTCCAGTACAGCTTCACTCCACAGGATTTGTGCATCCTTGTAGGTTGTATTTTCTCAAATTTCCATTTGCCGAAGTATCATTTCCTTCCTCTCTTGCATCTATGATTTTAATGGGAAGAGTGAGGAAGTAACAGACAATAAAACATTCCCCTCCAAACAACACCTGCTCCTTACCTCCCATGTAGGAGAGTTGCAGTCTCTCAAGATCTCTACCTGGTTTTTTTTCTCTTCCCTAGACCTTGCAGTATTTTCAGCTCCGTGACCATCATCTTCCTCAGTGGGAGGATGGTAGAAGCTGGGAGCCGAGCACTCCACCAGGACTTGAGGCCATGCAAGCCGCCCGAGAGACCTTGGGCCAGCCTTTTCCTCCAGTGTCACTTAGCTTTGCCAATTCTAGTTTTCATAAGACTTTCCTCAAAACCACAGGTTATTTTAGGGACCTCGTATAAATGCAATCAAGCAGTGTTTGTTCTGTGACTGGCTTAGTTTTCACTTATAATATCTTGCAGGGCCACCATGTCATCACACACAAAATAGTCAAACTCACAGAGGCAGAGAGTAGAATGATGGTTGCCAGGGGCCAGGGCAGGGGAAGTGGGGAGTTGTTACTCAATGAGTATAAAGTTTGAGTCTTGCCAGAAGAATAAGTTGTCAAGATCTGTACAACATCGCGCCTGCAGTTAACAGCACTATATTGTACACTTCAAACACTGCTAAGGGTAGATTTTGTGTTTGGTTCTTACTACAAAACCAAACCAAACGAAACATAACACTTTGGGAATAAGAAAAGGAAATGGATGAACTATGCTAGCTTTGATAGGAGTCCTGATGTTGTAAAAGGTGAAACTATATCTGAACAGTCCTTCTCTTCTTTTCCAGCCTTTCACCTCCATCTGTATCTCCTCTAATGTTCCTCAGTGGTCCAACATGCATCTTTAATATATATTGATTTCAGAGAGGAAGGGAGAGGGAGAGAGAGAGATAGAAACATCAATGATGAGAGAGAATCATTAATTGGCTGCCTCCTGCATGCCCCACACTGGGGATTGAGCCCACAAACGGGGCATGTGCCCTGACTGGGACTCAGACCATTGCCCCCTGGTTCATAGATCAATGCTCATCCACTAAGCCACACTGGCTGGGCCTAACGTGCATCTTGATCTTGACACACTGGTGCACGCCCACAATCTCCCACACATTAGACACACCAGGCATGTCAGTATGGGTGTGCTCACACACACTCATCCAAACTCAGTTTCCCCTCTAGGCTGCACGGATGGTGAGTAGAAAGTCCTGATCAAAGCTGAGATAATAGGAAAGGGGGTTCTACCAACTCTACCTTGCCCCTTGCAAACAAAACTTCCTTGGGACCTGCAGTGTGGACATTTTATTTTTCCAGGGACCATTCCTGCATTCCTGATAAAACTCACATCATTTTACCTGCTATCTGCTTAGAAGCAGGCCCTCTGTGCTGATGGATAACATATGCTTCAGAATCAGTTTTCCCTAATAAAAGAAAAGAAAATTTTGGAAAAGCTACATTTTCATTTTTCTTATACACAGGAATTTTATACTGTCTAAAAGTCTTCGAATGAATAATGTACATGTGTATTATTTAAGACATACAGGTGCTCTTGGTAAAGCCAAACCGACAAGTCAGTTTTATGCTGACCAGCTGTGAAATGTTGTTTTAGCTTTTCTCACGCAATTATGTGCATATTACTTGCTTTTATGAGTTCCCCCAGTTCTGCTTTTTCCCTTTATTTTCCGGAAATCATCTCAAAATCAAACCTTACTGGAAACACATGGAAAATCAGGAATTTCCAGCCTAGAGTAATTCGAAACGTTTGAGGTTTTTATTTTTTCCTACATGATGGCAAATTCAAGCAGAGATTTCAGATTACTGAATGAGTAGTAGTCGTAGTTATAATTGTATCAGGTAAGAACTCTTGGTTCGCAGCCCTGCAATTAGGTGCTTAACTCAGGAGTATCACAGTCTTCCTCGAAACTATCCAGTCTTTCCCTATGAACTGCATTTCCCTTATTCTGATAGTAAAGTAACCTCATTAGCGACTACCTCATTTACCCCTGCGGGTAAGAAAATGAAAACAGTATCGGCCTAATCAATAAGGCTGCCTCCCACCCATGACGCTGGGGTCACTGCAAGTTGCTTACATGGTTCAAGAAAAAAGATACACAGTATTCTTTTCCCATGACTGCCCATAGACTATTATATCTCTCGAATACACACCTCCCTGATCAGGTACTAGCAGGTGGAAAACCAGTCATCCAGGTTTTGTTCCTACATGAGGATGGAGGTTCAGGGAAAGGCATTGCTGTTTTTCTTTCTTTTATTTAAGTGGTGTCACTCCTCCTATCATCCTCCTCCCAACCCCTGAATCATGTTGGAAACAGGAAGGGACAAGACCACCATTGCAGGTGGAATGAAGGAAGATTTGATTCTAAGACCCAGAAAGGAACCCCTTGTGTGGCAATCATCATGAACTCCCCTTTCACCACCAGCTGAAGTGCCCAGAGTCCCAACGAGGTTGCCACCTCTGACCCCTGAAGATAGGGGAAGATGAGTGTGAGGCAGCAGGAAGCCAGGAGGAAGTGGGACTTGACCGATGTACAGTTCAAGGTATTAACCTTGGTCCAGTTTCCTCTATTCTGCTCAGAAGCCAGACTTTCGATTTTGCACCTCTCTTTCTCATTTTGGGAAACTCTTCCAACTCAGAAACACCCTTTCCAGTCTATGTTAGCGATGAAACAAGATTTCCCCTGGTTCTTCAGGCATGGGATAAGGGGCTGCAAATTCAAGAACAGAGCGGGGTAGGAAAGCATGAGGATGTGGTTCTATCTCAGAAGGAGCCCTCCCGCACTGCATCTGCCCACAAAGGTGATCAGGCCCTTGCCAGCCCATGTGAGTCAGGGCCCAGATGTTTTAGGTGAATGTTTAATGAGATCTGGAAGATTTCTTTTAACTCGTGACTTTAGAATTAATTACCTATAGTTAGTTGTGAATTACTAAACATAATGAACTAGATCATCTTTAGCCTGTTTTTAAGCATCTCAGATCCCAACTCATTTCTGCCAAAGCGTTAACCAAACAGGTCATTATTTTGTTCATCTGTTTGCTGAAGAGATGCCTTTCTTTTAGAAAAATCAAATGAGGTGCAGATTGACACTAAAGAAGGTGGGGGCATCAACAGAGGGAAACTGTCAGGGATACTCTCACGTGTATCACACAGCTAACTCTACAGAACTTTTTAGAAAATATTGGTAGTCGGAGGATGAAAGGAAAGACTATCCCCATTGGCCTCTTTACTAACTTCCAGCCAAACAATTTACCATCCCCCAAGTGCAAAACAATGTCTTGGGATGATGGGGTGTTTTTGTGTTCCCTCTTCTCTCTTCACCATAGACCTTGTTTTTGTTTTGGTCATTGACTAGTCCAATGGTTGGGTTCCTCCCACACAGGTAAACGTTTTGCATGCTCAAAATAATGTTTCAGAATTATTCTTGGCCTTCCTCTCTTCCTTCTTTCCACACTCTTTTTTTATTCTCCTCCCTCTCCCTTTCTTCTGTATCTGTTCTTCCCACCAGAATGCATGCCCCAGGAGAACAGCAACAATGCTTGCCTTTGTCACCATTGTAGCTCCAGTTTCCAGCTCAGTAATTGGCAAATAGAAGGTAAAACATTTAGGTTAATAATTTTTAAAGGTTTGTTGATATTTGTCTATCACTCTTAACCACTCTTTCTCTAATAATACAGTCATACCTCTTCAGGGAAATCCAATCCACATATTTGAATAAAGCTGATCCCATTCCTGTCCCCTTTCCATAGGTCTGGTCACTTGATACCAAACCTGGCAACTCTGAGTGTCCCATGGATTTGGCCATGGCTGTTGTTTCCAGGAAAAGCTCTGCCCACTGGAGTCCCACTTGGGACATTTCCCCAAGTCAGTAGCCAAATGTACTCTTTCTCCATGATCGGCAGATATAAGACCATGCATTACAACAGAAATCTAACTGCTATAATAAACACCCATAAATCCTCAATGATCTCACACAACCGAAGTTTTGTTAATTGCTGTAATAAACACCATGAAATTCTCAGTGGTTTTACATAATCAAGTTTTATTCTTTGCTCATAGTACAGTTCTTCGTGGGGTGATAGCAGTCTATGCAATCATTTAGGAATTCAAGCTTGTTTCATTCTGTGATCCTACTCCATCCCCTACCTGTTTCCTGGAAGGCAGACTTAGAAAGGGAAAGTCGACAAGTCACCTTCTCTTACTTGCCTCATTCTACAAGTGGCATATTTCATTTCTGTTTGCAGTCCATTGGCTAAACTAGCCAAATGGCCCCACCAAGATGCAAGGTGTAGGAAGGCACCTGGGGAATATAGAACAGACGTTAGCACAAGAAGAAAGGGGGATTAAAAAAACCCCACCTCATTAGTCTCTGCTGATTACCATTTATTTACCTTAGGGATGTCGCCAAATAGAAACAAGACTAAGAGTAAAGCCAAGCAGTGGTGAGAAAGAGAACAAGAGGGAGAAAGTAAGGAAGAGGGAGAAAGAAAAAAAAAGAGCAAATAAAGAGAGAGAACACCATTAAAACCCTTGAGTCAGCAATGTCAATAAAATACTCATTTTTGTTTATGCTGTTTTAATTAGTTTTGTCAGCAAAAATGGATAGGATTTGGATGAGCACATTCCTGTTATGCTTGCCATATTGTCTAGTCTCAAGCCCAATGCTTTGCATATGGTAGACAGTCTAAATAATTTTTTTAAAATGTTGATTTCAGAGAGAGGAAGGGTCAGAGAGAGAAACATCTTTGAGGGAGAAACATCAATGAGCTGCCACCTGCATGGTCCCCACTGGGGATAGAGTCCACAACTTGGGCATATGTCCTGACCCAGAATCGAACCAACAATCTCCTGATGCATGGGACAATGCTCAACCAACTAAGCCACGCTGGCCAGGCTAAATAATACTTTTGAATCAAAGATTATAAAAATAAATACTCATTGTTAATATGTTAGCTATCAAACTTATCTCATACATTGTTCCTAAAAATTGTTGTCTCAAGTAATTAATAAATGCACACCAAATATTATATTATTGCATATCCTGTTATTTTGTTCTATGTGCCTCAGCTGTGCATGTCTCATGTTGGTTTATATCAAAATTGCCAACACATTTTATCTGGGTTGATATACTAATTACAGAATTTTTATATTTATGATTAGTTAAAATGGAGATTTTCGTTGTATTTCTGTTATTCTGAGTTTGTTTAATCTTATTAAATACTGCAAATATGTGAAATTCTGGAATATAACAACTTTCCAGGGTGCAGAAGAGGAAAGTAGCTCACCTGCCTCTTCTCTGTGCCTAACCCAGTGGGGGCACAAAGGCACTGATCACATAGCTCTTAGTAGCTAAAGCAGAAAGCCAGAGCTGAACATTATAACAACCTCCCACCCCACCCCCGCACCACCACCAAACAGTAAGGCATGGAAGTAGCAAAAGATGTACATTGTACTAACTACCTATATGGTTGGGCACACCCATCCAAGAATAACCATGGCAACAAGCCAAAATGCCCAAGTTTATATACCAACCTATTACTGTCTGTGATCCTGGGGAAGTTATGTAGACCCTTTGTGCACCTGATTCCTCGTCTGCAAAGTGTGACTATTGTAAAACCTGCCTTACTGGTCAGGTTAGGAGGGTTGGCCTCTCATACCCAGTAGGGTTTTTATTAAGATTAAGAGTTTAAATATGTATGAAGTACTTGGTTCATAGCAAAGAAATAACGAATGTGTTATTACGATGATGATGATGATGGTGGTGGTGATGATGATGATTCCATGTTAGCAGCTGAGGACTTTGTTTTAACTCTTTCATGTCCGTTTATATTTTGGCTGAAAGAATGTATCTCAGACTTCGTTCTGATAGGAGGTTTAGAAAGAGAATCACTCCGGCTGTGAAGAATAAAGATATTTGAGACATTCCTGGTACTAAAGTTGGAGAAAAGCTTGATGCAAAGTAGAAACTTCAAAAGGTTTTAGAGAGATGCACCTTCTAATGCTCATCATCTCTGATGTCTATGTGAACGGTAAAGCGGAGTGTTCAAAACCATTTTATTTGTCCCAGTCATGTCCTCTGGTGCTTAAACTCCCGGGTAGAAGTAAAGTCGTTTATGTGCTTGTCTTTCTCTCCCTCCTGCCATCGCAGAGTGTGAGAACTGCTACCCGCTTCTACACAGGCCTCCAGCATCGCACATCAGATCTTATGGTCTTGCAACAACAAAACATTTTCTTCTGCAAAAAGCTTTATTGTTTCATTTAGTCCAATGCATGGGAGAGGGCTTCAGGGTGGTTAAAAGAATGGCTATTAGTTTGGGGGAGACTCAGGTAAAAGCCAGAGACACCAGGGGATGCTGAGGGGCCCCTCAAAGGCCTCTGGGCTCCGAAGGCTGCTAGTCATGCTTGTGGCTCAGCCTTTCAAAGAGATACTCGCTCAGCCCAGCCTGGGGGCCGCAGCCTGCGGAGGTGACTCAGGTGTCGCCCATCTTCTTGGTGAGTTTCACCTCCTCACCCCGGAAGTGGTTCTCCAGGAAGTCACAGAGCTGAGGGTCTGGGGGTAGAACCCAGGGCCTGCAGCTCCAAAGGGCCTGGGCCAGGTTCCTCTCCAAGGCCAGGGCGGCTTCCATGGGCCCTGAGTTTTGCCCACTCACCTTGGGAGGCTTCAGCACGTCCTGGCAGGGAATGCGGCCATCATGCTGGTTTTGCAACTTTGAGAGAAGCTCAGCGCCCTTGGCTTCTTCTCCGCCAGCTCACGGAAGAAGTGGCCCACGCCCTCCAGAGCCACATCTTCATGGTCGCAATAGAAGCCCCGAGAGAGGTAGGTGTGGGAGGCCCGCAGAGGCGGGGGTGGGGGGAGGGTGGTGGGCAGCAGCTTCCGATTCGGTGGAATTATTCTGATGAATTTGGGAGCTTGTGGTTGGTGGTTGTTTGGCAATAAGGAGTTAAGGTAGAAAAGAAACCGGTGTGTTGGCTGGTCCTGGAGGTGGTTCTGAAGGTGGTGACTGGATGAGACGCAGGAGGGAGGCCGGAGGCTGGGAGAAGGGGCGTCCCTGGGTCTGTTCCATCCAAACACTGTTAAAGCAGGAGACAGATCCCGGACCACCAAGGGCACTGCCTCGCAACAAAACTTTGCTTAATTACTTCTAATTAAATCAATTTCCTCTAATCTCAGAAGTTTTGGGTGAGGAGAGACAAAACAAAAACTATTCAATTTCTGTTTATTTTTTATGATCTTGGTCTGAATTGAAGAAAAAGAGAAAGAATTCTGGCTTATGACAGTAATCATGACTATCTGTAACTGTTGGATAGAAACTTGTGCATTCTAGAGGCCCATGTCAAGAAGAGAATTCAGGTGGTGATAAGATATTAGTTTTTGGCACTTGAAGACTCAATAACTCTTATCTTTCTATCCACATGATGTAAGATATTCAACCCTTAGGATTAGTGGATATGGTCCAATTCCCATTTCTAGTCGCTGGGTGGCTCCTGAAAAACTTACTAGTAGATATATAGCAATGTGTAATTTGAAATGTGTCTGCCTGTGCAGTTGCCTGGCATTTCTGGTTCTGGGTTTTGTTTGCTTTGCTTTGTTTTGTTTTGAATACCCATTGTCACATAACAAACAGCTAAGGTAAAGAGATTAAGCAAAACCTAAAATCACAATTCTTTGTTTCTTTAAAAGAGACCATCCCAAACCACAGAATATGACCTTATTTGGAAATAGAGTTGTTGCAGATGTGATTAGTTAAGATGAGGTCATCCAGGATTAGGGTGGGCCCTAAATTCAATGACTGGTGTCCTTATAAGACAGACAGACACACACACACACACACACACACACACACACACACACACACACACACACACACACATAGAAGATGGGCATGTGAAGATGGAGATCTGAGCGATGCAGCAGCTGTAAACCAAGGAAGGCCAAGGATTGCTGACAGCCACCAGAAGCTAGAAGAGACAAGAAAGGCTTCTTCCCTGGGGTCCTCAGAGGGAGTGCAACCTTAGTGACACGTTGCTTTTGGCCTCCAAGATATGAGAGAATAAATTTCTGTGGTTTTGAGCCATAAAATAAAACCCCATAAAGCTAAAGTTTTTTCTTCTTCTTCTTCTTTAAAAGGGACATTTCTTCAGAGGAGGTTGGTGTAGAAGTGCAAATGTATGACACGTATTTTAAGGCAAAACAGAAATTGAATATATTTCAAAAGGGAACTCAGTATGGCTCAGATCTACCATGGGAACCATTTTACTTATGCTGCCCAGAGGTACAGTGGGGCCTTGACTTACGAGTGTCCCGACTAACGAGTTTTTTGAGATACCAGCTATCTCTCCGCCGATTTTTTGCATTGAGTTGATAGAGTAATTTGAGTTAACGAGCTCCTTAACGAGCTCCTTAACGAGCTCGGTCTCTGAACGAATTAAACTCGTAAGTCAAGGTCCCACTATATAAGAAAAGGAGGTAAAAGGGATGGCGACTCCAAGTGGTTCATGCAATGCAGAGCTTGCTCACCAAAGAGATAAACATTTGGAAAAGTTGCAAGATAATGAAATGTGCCGTTAACACACAAAAAGCACCAACTGTGAATTTCCATGGAAATTAGGTTGAAGAGAAAGTCAAGAGTGCAAACACTCCTATAGGCAGTGAAGGCAAGAAGAGGCAGTTGGGCTGAGCGTGCCTGGAGCAAGTGCTGGTTTGGAACATCCAGAAGCATTTTATTTTTTGACACAAGGGAAGTTAACAAATGCATTCTTTGGATCATTGCTCCAGAAGCATTCTCTTGAAGAAATGGAGTTTATATAGAGGGGGAATAACATGTTCAATAAATGAAAATGCCTTCCAAAATATTCATTCATCCATGAGATGGGTAAGCAAACATGAGGATTTAAGGAGGCCAAGGATAAACTGACTCATCCACTTTTGTGGCAGGGTAGCACATTTTGGGATTAAGACTCACTTGTTTTTCTGTTCTGTCATTTCCGAACATTAAGGAACTTGAATGAGAACTCCTTTAATGTTTATTGACATTCCATTAAAAAGAATATGAGGCATGGCCAATTCTTTTATTTTTTTCTTTAAAAAATGTTCACAAATACTTTGTGCTAAGATGATATTTTAAAATGTGTGGGTTGTCAATGTTTTCTTGACATCTATAGAGGGTAGAACACTTTATACTTTTTCTTCATGCTTCTGCTGAAACAGGAAAAATAAACTTGCGTCCTCTAGACAGAAGTGGATCTCAAATATGTTGCGGTCCGCTTATCCCTTTAAAAATTATTGAGGATGCCAAAAAACTCTGGTTTATGTGCGGTCCTCAATCCGTGACCATATATATTGATAGCTACCCTAATAGAAAATAGAACTCAAAAAATAAATATTTATTTATTTAGTAATAATAACCTTTTACATGCTAATGTAGGCAATATGTTACTGAGAAATTAGAAATCATGAAAATAAAACTATTTTTAAAATATAAAACTATTTTAATTAATTCCATTGTTCTAGGCTGAGGTCTTAATTAGTGAAGGGGACTAAGTGATGTCACAGAAAGGTCACTGCCATTGAACAAAAATGTTTGATTCACTCACAGGTCCCCTAGAAATGCCAGACACAGCTAGCATCGTGGGTCCAAAGAGAAACATAGGTTCCAGTCAGGAAGGCAGAGCACAAGCTGGGGAGTGCGTAGGCCCTGGCTTTTATTGGGCTGTTTACAGGAAAGAGGCGAGGCAGTGTGGGGTAAATAGTCTAGGATTGTCTAGTTGGAATAATTGTGGTGGACTTAGGGATGTAGATGTGGTTCCTAGTTGCCTCGCACCCAGCCCTGGAATGAGTAGGGGAGAGGAATTTTGTCATCTGTGGTGCACAGGCCGGACAGAGGCAGTATGGCTTTGGGTTGCATGTTTGCATGTCAAAGGCATGTTCCCCAACTGAATCTCTTTATATCTCTAAGAATTGGCTAGCCCTGGAAGGAGCAGTTTTTCCCCAACCAGAAAGGTTTTTAAAGATGTCAAAACATCATAATATACAGTAAATGAAAAATATAGGCAATACATCCAATAAACTGCGTATAGTTGGAGATAGTAACTTGGAAGAAAGTATTGAAGAATTTATATAGAGAGCATCTGTCTTAGTTCATTTGGGCTATTATAACAGAACTAGAGGCCTGATACACGGAAATTTGTGCAAGAAAAAGCCTTCCTTCCCCTAGCTGCCGGCACCAACTTCCCTCTGGCAGCCAGGACCCGGGCTGCTTCCCTCAGGTCTCCTGCAGGCACCCAGGACTTGGGCTGGCTTCCCTCTAGCCCGGGTTTCATCAGGAAGGATGTCCAGAATGACGTCTGGAAGACATCCAGTCTAATTAGCATATTACCCTTTTATTATTATAGACTAGAGGCCCGGTGCACAAAAATTTGTGCACTCGGGGGGGGGGGGGTCCCTCAGCCCCGCCTGTGCCCTCTCGCAGTCTGGGACCCCTCAGGAGATAATGACCTGCTGGCTTAGGCTTGCTCCCGGGTGGTTAGGCTTGCTCCCGGGTGGCAGAGGGCAGGCCCAATCCCTAGGTGCAGCCCCTGGTCGGGCTCAGAGCAGGGCCGATTGGGGAGTTGGGGCGCCGCCCCCTGTCATGCACAGAGCAGGGTGATCGGGAGGTTGTGATGCCACCCTCACTCACGCTCAGGGTAGGGCCAATTGGGGGGTTGGGGCACCACCCTCTGTCACACTCAAGGCAGGGTCCATGGGGAGGTTGCGGCGCCACCCCCTGTCACGCACAGAGCAGGGCCCATCAGGGGGTTGGGGCGCTGCACCCTGTCACACACAGAGCCGCAGGGCGATCAGGGGGTTGGGGAGCTCCCCCCTATCAGGCACAGAGCAGGGCTGATCAGGGGGTTGGGGCGCCTTCCCCTGTCATGAACAGAGCAGGGAGGATAGGGAGGTTGTGGCCCCGCCCCCTGTCACACACAGAGCCACTGGGCGATCAGGGGGTTTGGGCGCTGCCCCCTGTCACGCTGATCCCGGTGCTGGGAGGCATATTACCCTTTTACTATATAGGGTAGAGGCCTGGTGCACGGGTGGGGGCCGGCTGGTTTGCCCTGAAGGGTGTCCTGGATCAGGGTGGGGGTCCCCACTGGGGTGCCTGGCCAGCCTGGGTGAGGGGATGATGGCTGTTTGCAGCTGGTCACACACCCTTCAGGGTGGGTCCCCACTGGGATGCCTGGCCAGCCTGGGTGAGGAGATGATGGCTGTTTGCAGCTGGTCACACACCCTTCAGGGACGGGGTCCCCACTGGGGTGCCTGGCCAGTCTGGGTGAGGGGCTGAGGGCTGTTTTCAGGCTGGGGGTGACTGAAGCTCCCAACCGCTCCTTTTTTTCTTTATTTATTCTGGACCAGCTTTAGCTTTGAGGCTTGGCTCCAGCTCTTAGGCCTCCGCTGCTGAAAGTAGGTTTCTGGCCTTTGCTTACAATGTTGCAATCCTGCTGGCTGAAGCCCAGCCGGACTAAAGCAGGTTTCTGGGGTTTTGTTTAGCTTCTATATTTGTTACATAGTTGCTTAGAGTTGCAGCTCAGAGGCCTGCAGCAGCAGGCGGGGAACGTTGGAGTCCTCTGTCACTGAAGCAAGCAAGCCTCATGTTAGTTTCAAGCTGCCTGGCTGCCGGCCACCATCTTGGCTGGCAGTTAATTTGCATATCGCCCTGATTAGCCAATGGGAAGGGTAGCGGTCGTATGCCAATTACCATGTTTCTCTTTTATTAGATAGGATACCATGAACTGGGTGGCTTATAAACACCAAACACTTATTTCTCACAGATCTGCTGACCCAAGATCAGCATGCCAGCATAGGTGAATAAGGCCCTCTTCTGAGTCACTGACTTTTTATTGTGTCCTCATGTGCTGGAAGGGGCGAGGGAGCTCTGTGGGGTGTCCTCTACTAGGGCACATCCCATTTATTAGGGCTCCATCCTCATGACCTAATCACTGCCCAAAGACCCCCTTCTCCTAATATCATCATGTGGCAGTAGGACTTCAACATATGAATTTGGGGAGGACACATTCATGCAGATCATAGAAGCATCACAGAGAGCAAAATAAAAGAGATGGTAAGAGTTGTGGGCTTTAGTCAGGGAAGGTCTAACAGAATAGGGAATAGAAAAAATGGTAAAGAAATCAACGAATAGAAAATATTTGATATGTTTTCAGACTTCATCAGATCAAAAGTTTACTCTAAATAATTTCTATTTAGACTAATCAGGCTGAACTTTTCTAACATGAAGGATATTAGTTTATCTTAATGATCACCAGAGTGGGGCAAACCCAGATTTAGTAAACTTTGTCAGCAAAAAAAAAAATAAAAAAATTTTTAACAGAAAATATTGGACTAATATTTTTAAAGAACTTAGGGAAAATCATTCTAAGCCTGGAATTTTATTCCCAGCTATATTATTTTCCAAGAATGAGGGCAAAATAGATATTTAAACAAAATTTCCAAGACTAAGAAATTTTACCATCAACCAACAGGCCCTTAAATAGAAACTGTTAAAAGATGAAAATAAGCAAGAAGGAAGGTCAACACTGAGGAAAGGCATAGGATACAAGGTAAAATGATGAATGCGAGATTGATAGGATATGCTGATCAATATTTCGAATTTCAACATAAATGAAAAACAACATTTTGCATGCTTTCTGTTAAAGCATTTATCTAAAATAACACAGTGGGGGAGATTACTATAACTTTAATATAGAAGCCAACCTGAAAGAGTGCTCAGTGGCCAAAGATGGAATAATTTGAGCAACAAAATAAATAAAGTATTATTGGATTATACCCCAAAGAACATAATAATTATCTAAGAGTATATACTAATTAATTATACTGGTAGCCCTGTGCACGAATCCGTGTGCCAGTAGCTCGCCAGTTGCTCGCTGCCACCCTCCAGTAGCTCTCCGCCCACTGCCCTGCCCTCCCCCCCAACCCCCTCTCATAGCTTGCTGCCCTGCCCCATCCTGTAGCTCTCCACCACGCACTTGTAGCTCGCTGCTCCATCCTCCTGCTGATCCGTGATCCGGTTGTTATGCGGTCAGTTGTTACGCTTCACAGCATAACGACCATTTGCATATTACATCTTTATTATATAGGATTATTGAATAAATAAATACAATGGAGTAAATTTCCATATAGAATTTCATATAAAGTGTCAATATTATCTCTCTTAAAAAGATGAAGCTTAGCTCTGTATCCCTTGAGTATGGGTTGCACTTTGTGACTTGAATCCAATGAATAGAGTTTAGAGAGGGGAAAAACACCTTGATAGTGGAGAAATCCTACAAACACTACCCTGCCAGATGATCAAGGTTAGCAATGCCAATGATAAGTAATGTTGATAACATGTACCCTTGATGTGATGTGATGAGAATGGCGTTTAATCTTTTATTTCCATAGTCTTTTTTCCAAACACCTACAACCTCAGTGAGCCACAAGAAAAACACATTTGGAAAATGGGGGACTAATGTTGCTAAGAGCATAGAGAGGACAGGGAAGAAAGGGGAGTTCTAAGGAGCCCAGAAGCTTAGTAGTGAAACAGAAATGTAAGTATAGAAAAAAAATGAGAGAAAATGAAGGTTGATTCAGGCTCAGTTAGAGGGATGAAGAGGGCTAGTGAGCTTCTGAAGCTTTAATAGTGAAGAGAGAAGAGACAGAACATTAGGTAATGTGTGGCAATATCCGGGTAGAACTTAGCTTTAAGGTTAAAAAGAGAAAATTGATCTGGGAAAGCTGAAGGGAAAGAGAAAATAAACAGATTTTGTGAATGGTGATGATGTTTTGGTTTAGGAAACTGAATTAAAATTTGAGTGTGTTTATGTGGACCAGAACTCAGAGTAAGTAAGACGGGGGTTTCTAGGAAGATTTAAACATGATGCTAAAAGGAAATAACTCCCTTTTAAAATCTCTCTCTTTCTCTCTCTCTCTCTCTCTCTCTCTCTCTCTCTCTCTCTCTCTCTCCCTCTCTCTCTCTCTCTCTCTCTCTCTCTCCCTCCCTCCCCCCCCCATATATACTGTATATATGAATGACATGGGGACTTCAGCTTCCAAAAAGGAAGCTTAGAAGAGATGCTTTGACCAGATATAGGTGTGGCAAGGGGGAATTCCTAGAAAGCACTGCAAGTCAGAGTTGAGGCCTACATATTTTGTATCAAAGACATCACTCTTTCCCTAAGTTTTCTTATGCTCTAAAAAAATTCAGTGAGGCACTTGTTTTAACTACAGGTGGTTTCCTCACTTACAGCACTTTGCCTTATAATGATTCACTTGCTCAGTGCTCTGCCAATTACTCAGAGTCCTGGCAGGAGGCCACACATTGGCCCTACTTTCAGAGATGCATGCATACTTGGACCCTGTCACTGGGGTCCTTGACTTCAGATGGCTTCCTGGCAGCCTTTACAGCTCTCTCTGCCTAGGGTTCTCAGTCTCAAACATTCCCTGTCAAAAATTATTAATAATAATAATAATAATAATAATAATAATAATAATAATGTAGGATATATACATAAGTCCCTGTTATTCCTGCTTCTGCATATATTCTTTCATTTTGTACCAGTTGAGGCCAATAACCAAATATTTACTGAGCACTTACTATGTGACAGTCACTAGTGTAGTCACTAGTGTAGTGTATTTCATCCTTTAACAATCTTATGACAAGGACATTATAAGTTGTATATAAGTTGTAGTTTGCTTAGACATACATTAAAATTTTGAAAATAATGTGTAATTTAGCCAAAACTAAAGAGCTAGTATGTGGCAGAGCTGGCACTAATCCAAGTTTTCTGATCCATATGTCATTCCTACTTATAAAATACTAGAGGCCCAGTGCACAAAAATTCGTGCACTTAGCCAGGGGGGGCGGGGGGCGCGGGGCATCCCTCAGCCAGGCCTGCACCTTCTCACAGTCCGGGTCCCCTCAGGGTATGTCCACCTGCTGGTTTAAACCCGCTCCCTGGGGGATCAGGCCTAAGCTGGCAGTCAGGCATCCCTTTGGCAGCCTGGGAGCCCTCGAGGGATGTCCAACTAATGGCTTAAGCCCCCAGTCAGAGCATAAGTCCTGGTTGTGGGTTTGATTCCCCAGGGCAGGGCATGCAGGAGGCAGGTGATCAATGATTCTCTCTCATCATTGATGTTTCTATCTCTCTCTCCCTCTCCCTTCCTCTCTGAAATCAATAAAAACATATTTAAAAACAAACAAACAACCGCCCCCCCCCAAATTATTCTTCATAAAGATGTCATGGTAAATTATTTGAATTATGAAACATTTAAAAATGTTGAGAAAAACATGATGAAATTATCACCCCCAAAAATATCTTAACAGTCAGGCAATTATAATTTTTGTGCATCTTATTCCAGTCTTTAATTACATAATTTTATGAATTATATTTTTTATCACATAGATTTTTTTTAAATGCAAAAAGCCTTAGAGTTAAAAATAGTATGCCTATGATTTCAGACCCATTAGTTCTTGTCCTCAGAAGCAACTATTTCAAAATGTTTAGCTGTTGCTTTTGATATTTACTTCCATATTGCTAGATAGTATGTTAATATTATTATTATATATTTTTTAAATTTTTTTAAATTTTTGTTTTATTGCTTAAAATATTAGAGTAGTACATATGTCTCCTTTATTATTATTATATCTTTAATCCTCACCTGATTATACGTTTATTGATTTTATAAAGAGTAATGGAGAAACAGAGAGAAAGAGAGAGAAACATTGATGTGAGGGAGAAACACTGATCAGTTGCCTCCTGTACCTGACCCAACCAAATCTGCAATCTAGGTATGTGCCCTGACTGGGAATCAAACCCGCAACCTTTCGGTGTATGGGTCTACACTCAACCATCTGAGCAACCTGGCCAGGACAATGTTATTTTTTTGACTTACCAATCTTAATCACCACCCAATAACGTCATATGCTAGCTAAAGATTGATCTTTTATATAGCCCTCTTACCCATTTTTTCCCCTATATGTACCCAATAGGGTTAAACAAAATTTTTAGATGAAACTAGTAGGTTGTGAAGGTTTTATTTCCCCAATATATAGGAAGCAAATTTGTTGGCTGAGATTAAAGAAGGAGAAGAAGATGTTTTAAGTTAGAGGAGAGAGAATATGAGAGAGTAATCTAGAGATTAGGAGAATAAATTGGTTAATCATTCCATTTCAATGTGTTCTTGAGAAGGTAAGGTGAAGATATCAATTCTTGCTGTCAATTTTTCATGCTTATAAGAACAACAGAAATAATTTTTAAGAGGATAGAGTCTATTATTTTAAAAATGCATATGACTACGCAATGAGCTTTCATTTAGCTTAAATATTTGGGAAAATTGTATACCTTGGTTTAAAATAAATAAATATACTAGTATATTGAATTCCAAAGATGTGGGGGCACCTCTAGTTAAAGTAAACATGTTCTCTACTTACCTCCTTCTAGCCAACTATAGGCAGTACCCATAAGTATGCTAAAGCTAACTTATAATAGAAAAATTATGTTTTCTCCAAAGAACTAAATTTGGCTCAAACCCACCTCCCCAAAATAAATATTTTGAATAGTTAGGGATCTTAAGTAGTATTTTTATGAGGTAGTTGACTGTGCTAGGAATAGCATGGCTTTTGGGTTGAAGACTCACGTGTTTAGTTTGAATCTCAACTCTGCCAGGTAAATTTCCTCATCCAATAAAATATCCCAAATAATATTTTCCTCATCTATTAAACTGAGAAAATGACCAGTTTCCACATCTATTGCAATAACATTTCCGTTTCGGCAATGTTGGGAGGAGTAGAAGTCATTTTTATATAGTACCAGGTACTTTGGAGGCCTTTAATTATTAGAAATAGCTTTGCTGCAGAATTACAGATTAGCCATGTTGCGGAATCTTCTCCAAGAGGTTATGGTGAAGTTTAAACTCTGCTCAGGTTAAGAATAGGAACATTTTACACCCATGAAATAAAGCATTCTCAGTGCATGAAGGAGGCCAAATACCATGTAATTCTTGCTATGCAAAGTTTCTCCATTATTTTGGTTTATCTTCTTTTAAACTAAGGTATCAAGTTTGTGAGGTCTTTGCATGTGGCCACTACCTTTATTGGCCTGTGAAGCATTGGGTGTTCATTAATCTTCTATATACATATAAAAAACCTAATATGCAAATAGATCGAATGGCGGAACAACCGAACAACTGAACAATTGGTCGCTATGACATGTGCTGACCACCAGTGGTGCGCGTGGAACATGGCAGGCATCAGCAGCAGGTGGTAGAGTGCAGAACATGGTGGGCATTGGCTGCAGTGGGTTGGTGGAGCAGGTGAGTGGGGCGCCAGACCAAGGCGGGTCGCTGTCATTGGGGCAAGCCTCTGGTGGTTACTGAAAATTCTTTGCTCCCACACGCCGTGGTCCCACCTGGTGCTTGCACCTGCTGCTGGCACCGGAGCTGCTGCCAGTACCCACTGCTGGCACTGGCCCCGCTCCCACCCACAGCCGACGCTGGAGCTGCTGCTCGCACCCACTGCTGGCGCCCAGCGCTGGTCCTAATCCCTCCCCCTCCCCCTACTCCTGAGGGGCAATCAGGGCAACAGCCACTGCTTGCACCCGCTGACGGCACTGGCCCCAATCACTCTGCGCTATCAGCGGGTGTGAGCGGGGCCAGCACTGTCAGCATGTGGGAGCCGTGGCAGCGGGAGTGGGGCTGCCAGCAGACAGGGGACCAGGGGCCGCAGAAGGAGGGGTTAGAAGGGGGGTGCAGATGATGGGCCGAGGCCACCCGCCCCTGTACCCACTGCAGCCTCTCGGCCCACAGTTCCTTTCAAGGTGCATGAATTCATGCACTGGGTGCCTAGTAATGGATATAAAGGAATCACCATGCCTGTAAACTAAGAATGATGCTGGCTTTCAAGCAAAAAAGAAAAATAATCATTGTTTTTTGTATCCTGCCTTTTCATACAATTGCAGCATAGGTGGGAATAAAAAGAAGACTATTCTGGTTTATTTCCTCTGCCATTATTTTTTTTAATTGTGTTTGGATGACATGTAAATGTAATAAGTATCTCATAGTATACAAAGATAGCAATGCTTTTCCTGTATAAGAATCACTGAATTACAAATGCAGTTGTTGTTTTGTTTTTTTTTAATATATTTTATTGATTTTTTACAGAGAGGAAGGGAGAGGGATAGAGAGAAACATTGATGAGCGAGAAACATCGACCAGCTGCCTCCTGCACACCTCCTACTGGGGATGTGCCTGCAACCCATGTACATGCCCTTGACCGGAATCGAACCTGGGACCCTTCAGTCCGCAGGCCGACGCTCTATCCACTGAGCCAAACCGGTTTCGGCTGTTGTTTTTTTTAACTTCTAGGTTAAGTTTGAGTGTGCATTTAAATGAAGTGCAGTACTGAGTGGTTATCTTATAGCTGTAAATATAATGAAATGTACATGTCAATAAGCCACTGTACATTTTCACACATTGATAAAGTCCAAAATATGCATATATAGCAGGAGGAGGAGATGCATATGGCATATCATTTATGCTTAAAGCCAAAACATGCCAAAGTCAATCAATCATTGAAAAGTTTCCAGCTTTCGTTTGTATTCAAGGAGCAAGAACATTCTTATTGACAGCTGATTTACTCCTTGTTTTAACGACTCTTCACATTCCTCACTTCCACAAGTTCCACCCTCCCAAACCACACCTCTTCGCCTATCTTCCTTTGCCACTCTGCCAAGACACTAAAAACACAAAACAAAATAAAATAAACACAGAGTTAAACACTCCCTGTGCGACTTACTTCCCTCCTCATCCTTCTTGTATTATTTGACCTTCTTAAGGTCCTGGAATCGCCCCAAGCTGAACATCACTAGCCAAGAGCCTGGACAAAGTAGGTGGATGAGTAAATATTTATTAGGTGAATGAATGAATTGTGTCAACAGCCCACGAGTCCTCCCTATCATTTGTTTTCAGTTAATGGCATTGGCATTCGTTCATCTGTTGCAGAAAAAACCCTGTGGATTCTTCCTCATTCCTGACATTTATTTGGTCAGCAAGTCCTGGCAGTTAGACCTAAAAAATAATTCTAAATCCATCTCCTCCTTCCTGTTCACTTTTGTCATGTTATCTCACCGGGGTGTTGCCATTGTTTTTTTAACTGATCTCTTTTCTGTCTCACCCCACCCTAGTTTTCTCCATAGCTTCTAGGGTGAACACATTAAAATACATACATATGAAAAACAAAAACAAAAAAACAAATATGTGTCTCATGAACCCTTGATAATTTACTACATTAACTATTGAGAGCTCCCATTTCTTACATGAATAAATCGATAATCTTTAGGCCACACAATAAGGTCCCACATCACTTCCTACTTCATGCCTAGCCTTTCTTTCATTCATTCCAGATGCCAGTCAAATAGAATTTCCTTCCATTCTTTTTTATAAATTTATCTTTATTGTTGCAAGCATTGCAAATGTCCCCTCCCCCACCCCCACCCCCGCCTCGTTTTTTTTTCCACATTGACCCCCTCCACCCTGCACCCGCCTCTCCCAGGCCCTCACCACACTATTGTCTTTTCCCAAACACCCTTTATTTCTTATCCCTGCTAGTTTAATGACTTCCATTCTCTTATTTATCTGGACAATATGCATGTAACCTGTATTTATAGCAAACACCTTGTGATGTGTACCTTGACTCGAGGAGAAACTGACCTTTCTTCTTTTGTGTACCTACCTACTGTGACAATAAAGAGGTGCTTTAATAAATCAGACATTCCTCACTGGGCAGGCCATGGTGGATAGTTACACCCAGGCCTTAGTGAAAGGCTTGTAAGCCAGCCCTGTCCATTGTTCTTGTGCATCTAGGTTAATGCACCTTTGAAATGTCCCTTTTCAGAGACTTCCTTTGAAAGGATGACCACCCTCAAGGGAGCAGTAATCTTAACCATCCTGTAACCCAATCCCCGCCTTACCTTCTCCCACTTTCTCATAAACTTTCTTACATTACCTCCTTCATTTTAAATGCCTAAAAGAAACTGCAAATTGTTATTATCCAGAGCATTGGAGATCTTGTTCCCTGACATATGTCATCATTGTGGCTCAAATAAACTACAGGGTTGGACGTTTCTTATTCAGATAAACTGTCATTGCAAAGGCTTGTCATTACTCTTGACAGGTCTCTGCCTCCTCCTTGAGACTGTGACAATCTCTCCGGACAAATCCTCATTTTATTCTTCTCTCTACCTACACTAGTTTCCTGTGACTTCTTTAAGAAATAATCACAAACTTGGTAGCTTAAAACAAATGAACTTGTTTCCTCCCAGTTCTAAAGGAGGAAAGTCCAAAATTAGTATAACTAGGCCAAAATCCAAGTGTCAGTGTGGCTGTGCTTCCCCAGGGGACTTGAGGAGGTGATCTGTCATTGTCTCCTCCAGCTTCTGGTGGTTGTCAGCATTTCTTGTTTTGTAGCTGCAGCACCCCATCTCTTGCCTTCTTACTAGTAGTTACCTTGCCTTCTCCTCTGTTTGTGTCAAATCTCTCTCCATTTCCCTCTTGTAATAAGGAAAAATGGGATGGGATTTAGATAATACAGGGTAACCCTTAATTTAGTCACATCTGCACATACCTTTCCCCCCTAAATAAGGTAGCATTTATAGTTTCTAGGGTTTAGGGCCTGATATCTTTGGGGAACACTGTTTAATTCAGGACAGTCCACTCTGGCCCCCAAAGTTTCATGTCCACACCACACACAAAATACACTCACACCATCCCATCATTTCCCGAAGTCTCAACACATTACAGCAACAAGTCCAAAATCTCATTTAATTATCACTAGATTAAAAGTTCCAAATCTCATCACCTAAATCTTCTAAAAAAGAAATAAATGAGACTCTGGGTGTGAGCCATCCTGAAGCAAAATTCCTTTCCATCTGTGGACTAATGAAACTAGAAAACAATTTACCTCTTCTAAAATATAATGACGGGGCAGACATAGTATAATAGTTATAGCAATTCCCATCCCCAAAGGAGAATATGGAGGGGAGACAGAGGTCACTGGTCTTATGCAAATTCAAAATCCTGTGGACGAATTCCATTTGGTTTCAGGGCCTGGGAGTAATCCTCTGGGGGTTAGAGGCTGTGGCCTTTGTGGCTCCACCCTCTGAGCCGATGGTGCCAGCCCTGTGTCTACTCTTTTACTCACTGCACCCAGGGCTCTGGCCTCCAGGACCAAGTCCCTGCTTTGGAGTTACACTTTGTCTTAAATGATATCACGTGATTGCAGCTGAGTAGTTTCATCAATCTGTTTCTTGCTTCTAGAATTTTGGGACTCTGACAACCTTCTTTCATTTTCTCCTGCCTCTTTCAAGTTCAATGCAAGCTGACAGATATAACGTTCTTTAAAAAATGTCATGGCTCTCCAGTGTGTTATGGGGATTCACTCCATTAGACAAAGGTGGCCTGCGAAGATCTCTCCTGTGTGATTCCATGTCTAGCCCTGCCTTCTGCTGAGATAGCTGAGGAGATCCACCAGTCACATGCCTACTCTCTTCAGCACTAGCAAAACATTGTCCATTTGACCTTTGCCCCCAGAACATACTTTTCTAATGGTGAATCTCTAAATTTTAGCTTTTATTTATTTTTCCCCCCAATCTGAATAGGCTGAGAATGTCTTCATTATCAAGTACTGGTTTCTTTTTGTTTAATAGTTCTTTCCTTAATTAACTCAGATTTTATTATAAATAAAGTAAAACACACACACACACACACACACACACACACACGTTGCATCTCAACACTTTGCTTGAAATCTCCTCAGCTAAAAATCCAAGTTAATAGCTTACAAGTTCTGCTTTCCACAGAACTGTAGGCACAATTCATCTAAATTTACTGCCATTATATAACAAAAATTGCATTTTCTCTAGTTTCCAATAACATGTGTCTCATTTCCTTCCGAACTTAGCAGAACTGCCTTTAACATCTATATTTCTACCAGCAGTTTGTTTAAGGCAATTTAGACTTTTCCTATCACGTGTCTCAAAATTCTTTCACCTTTTACCCATTATCCAATTTCAAAGTCACTTCCATGTATTTACTTATTTGTTACAGAAGTACCCCACTTCCTGGTAACAAAATCTGTAATGGTTAAATTTCCACCAGAGAAACAGAATAAATAAAATATACATATATTAAGATACTAGAGGCCCAGTGCACGAAATTTGTGCATGGCGGGGGGGGGGTCCCTCAGCCTGGCCTGCACACTCTCCAACCTGGGACCCCTCGGGGGATGTCCTACTGCCTCTCACAATCTGGGTCCCCTGGATCCTAACTGCTCACCTGCCTGTCTGCCTGATAGCCCCTAACCACCTCTGCCTGCCTGATCACCCCTAACTGCTCCCCTACCAGCCTGAACACCCCTAACTACTCCCCTGCTGGCCTGATCTCCCCTAACTGCCTCTGACTTGCCCTGCACCTGGGACCCAGGATTCCCTCCTCTGACAAGTTGCAGGCAACTGGGACACGGGCTTCCCTCCCTCTGGCTAGCCACAGGCACCCAGGACCTGGGCCGGCTTCACCTGGGCCAGCCACAGCTGCAGGGGACCATGGGCAGGTGGCTTTGCCCGGGCTGCAGCCGCCCTGGACCGCGGGGCGGGTGGCTTGAACCTCTCCTGGGCCGCAGCCTGGCTGGTCCCCATTCCTTTCTCCCCAGTGTTGAGTGTCTGAACAGTTCCGACATGAGGGCACGAGGGCACGAGGGCACGAGGGCGTGAGGACATGAGGGTGTGATGACCATTTGCATATTAGCTCTTTATTATATAGGATTTATTGCAAGGAACTAGTTTATGCAATTATGGGGATTGGCTTTGTCAATTTAAAATCCATAAGGCAGGCTTTCCGGAAGTGCAGGCTGGAACTCTCAAGCACAATCTGAAACTAGTTCACAGGCAGAATTTATTCTTCAGGAATGTCTCAGTTCTACTCTTAACCCTACCAGACTGCTGTACCGATTTTTTGGTAATTTCCACACAAAGGTGGAATATTGGTGCTAGATGAAAGGTAAATGAAAGGTAGACCTATTTTCTACAATGTCTCCAAGTTCCATCTTATTCTAACCACTTGTTTGCATGTAACTAACATTTTTCTATATCATGTTGGTTTTTCTCTTTAATGCTCAGGAGCCCAGGTATAGGGGACAGTTAGGTTCAGGGCCTCAGGTCTGGTAAGATTAAGGCCTTTCAACTGATTGAATCCGGTCCACCCAGATTATTAAGGATACTCTCCTTTACCCAGTTCAACTGATTATAGATTTTAACCACACCTACAAATTCTTCTTCACAGAAACACCTACATCACTGTTTGATTGAATGACTGGAGACTATAGCCTAGTCGAGCTGATACACAAAACGGACCCTCATAGTGCTCTAGTAGTTATGACAGGTTCTAACACACAATGGGCTCTCAGTTCAAATATGCTGAATAAACAAATGACGATGTCTCAGTTGATGAGCCTTCTGCAATAGTTGACTTTCTGTGAGTCTTAAATTCTATGGTTAGTTTCTTACCTAATGTCATCACTAACATATTTCAGTCTCTATGATCATGCATGCCATTTTCCAATCTTAGATCAGCACCACTGTATCATTTTCCCTTTCCTAATCTTGATTTATAGTCATGATGCCTTGAGCATCGGTATAGAAAATCATGATTAAGAGAAGAGAGGGGCTCATACTGAGTCTCAAGTATTTAATAAGTATAAAGACATGAAATTTTGAAATGGATTCTTTTATTTTTTGCACATTAGAAAATTATTTACTTGAATTATCTCATCTTAGTTATCACTATTTAACATCTTTTCCACATTTGTTCTTTTTTTTTTTTAACTCCCTCTGAGAATCATGAATTTGAGAAGTTATCCAGTGATAACTTCCTATGCACAGTTTTTCAGGTTCTCCTAAAAACTTCCAATAAGTCAAATGAAGTTAAATCCTCAAATTATTCAGTATATGAACTAATCTTAAATTAATATTTTAATATATTGCATGTACCCCACATACCTTTACCATCCAATCAAATTTGAAATCTTTATTCTCAACCACTTTGAAAATAAAAATTATATATATATATATGGTCTCTTTTAGTTTTCCTGTTTGTCATGAATTATCAAAGATTACTTATGGGGACTTGGCTTGTTCTCTGACATTTCATTTGAGTCCCTACAATTCACCAGGACTAGACACTGTAATACATTGAAAAGTTAATGCCCTTCCCTATTTTTTTCCTTATTTCAGGCTTCAATTTTAACTAAATGAATTATTTAACTTTGAAAATTATTGTCTTTGATAGAGAAAATGAAAGTAATATATTAGATGAGTTGTTTATTCTGCTCTTTGAACCCCAGCTTCTAATCTTATACAAATTGATTATGTATGTCATCTGTTTGGATCTTACTCAGAGTATAAGTAGTTATTAAATAAGTTTTGTTGTTCTTAACATTTCTCAAAAGCCTCCATTTTCCATTCACTTTCTTCAGTAACTTTTCAATTGTAATTTTCCCCTAGGAAACACTGCTTATCTCTTTTATGTTGCTGTTTGGCAAATATTCATGGACCTAAAAGCATTTAGCTCAGATTTATAAATTGCCTTAAGCACACCAGCATTTTTTTTCTTCATGGACATAATTTTTAATTACTTAGAATTTCACTTCTTTATGTCATCTGCTCTCTTAATACTTCCTCCCTTCCAGAGTTCCTATTCATGTGGTCATTCTTATACTCTTTTCTGCACTGTTTGAAATTCTGGTCATTAAATCTAGAATAGATGTTTGAAAGGATAAGATACCAGGCAATATGGATATTCGAAGCTATTAAAACTTACAACTTCAAATTGGGTCAACTACTCAGGGAATTCTTGATCTTGTTTGGTGTGAACATTTGAGTAAAGTACATTCTGTGGAATATTTTAATCTGAGTTTCCGTTAAATTGACTGGAAAAATGCCAAACCAACCATGTGTTGTTCATGATTTGTTTTTCCACCCTACCTCCTCCACTGTTACCCATATTCATCTGACCGTAAAAGGCCTTCTAACTAGGGCAAACCCATCCGTGTTTGGGTTCCTCAAATGTTTCAAAGCTATTTTTCCAACTGTTGGGGTTTGGCACACTCTGGTGAGCTTTTTGCCAAGATGGTTATTTTTTTTTCTTTTTAATTTTAAAATCCGAGTGTATTTCCAGGGAAATGCAGCCCATATGTTTCTTATTTACTTATATATAACTCATAAAAATAGTTTCTAATAATTATTTTATATTCACAATATCTGTATGCTATTGGTTAACTTGTGCTTTGTCAATCCAGAAATGTTTCCCCTTTTGTATTTTAACTTTGCTAAAAAATTTTGAATCAGATTTGAAACACAGATGGGCCAGAAAATTGAAAGGTTGGCAACATATATTTTTCTTATTACCCTTTAATAGAAATGAATGTCGCCCTTTTGCCCATTTCAACAAAAAGTTAGGTCCATTCAAACAACTAACAAGTAACACATGCCATAGTCTGTTAAAAAGCAATCAAGAACAAGTTCTTTATATTGTGTTCCTAATTGCTAGACCCACTTATTTTGGAATTTGCCTCCTTTTCCACTCCTCGAGAGAGAGACTTTTTCCAGAAATAAACACAATGCTAGTCCTCAAGTACAATTCATGGGGATTCTTTTCGTTTTTTCACATACACTACACATTCTGACTTGAAGTTAAATCTTGATGTCTGAAGTTATTAGCGCTTGCTCTAAGTGTTAATGGTGTTCTCCCTTTCAACTTAATTTATCCGATCATCATTCAATTGAACTCTTGTACAGGGTGTGTTTCCCTGAGTGTTCCTCTGCCACCATCAGCACACTGTGGTCACACTCCAGCCAAAATGCTATGTCTCTTTTAACAGGACTCTCTGTATCCATCTCTCTCTGCCCCCATCCAGCCTCCACACGGCTACCTGAGAGATTGAAGAATTGTGTTGTGTGCTTCATGAGCCCCAGTTAACTTGTCTTTATCCCAAAGACAGAGACTTAAATCTCCACAAGATTAAAAATAATCGGTATCCAGTGGTCACAGCTCAATTTTTGCTTTCAAATTTCTAATCAAATCCATTTAACTGTGACAATGCACGAATATAACCCTGGAAGCTGAGCTCAGGGATCCACGTCAGTTACCTTTTAGAAGTCCGTAGAAAGTGAGCATGGTATTGTTTGTGAATCAGCCAGCCAGCAAGAAACAACGCATTTGATGATGATGATCCAGGGAAGCTTTAGTAAAGAGACTGTTTGCAAATGAGTGGGCAAGGTGTGGGAATCAAGGGATAGTGCATGGTAACTTGGGGTAATTGGCATGGTAACAGTAGGGCATGCGTGGCAGGGAAAGAAGTGGGATCAACTTCCATGGTCTTGGAAGGAGAGAGTCTATAGAGTCACCTAAAGAAGAGGAGCAGTGATCAATGTAGCCAGCCTTAGGCAACCCTACAAGAAGGCTACAGAAGTAAATATTTTAAATTTACTTTCCTCTTCTTTTTTGATAGAAGATTGTCTGGGACATATCGAAAGGGCCATCGAAGACTCCTGCTTAGCAAAGGTACAAAGGGGACACAGTGCTGACCAAACTTATTGGGCTGGATGGTTCTAGGTGACTTCAGCACTTAGGTAGTTCATTTACTTCTACTACCTCTCTCAGGTCTTGCTGGTTGATATTTCCTATTGCATGAGGTCAATGGACATACTGTAACATCAGGGTAATCTCATGCCCCTGATCCAGAATGGAGAACAGAATGCTCAGTGTATCAGCCTGAGAAGGACTATCCTGCTAGGAAACAGCCTTCGGAGAATAGATTCAGTTATCGTCCAAATCTCTTTGGATCACAATCCTCAGATCTAATTATTACAGGCATCACTCATCCCCTGTTCATACATACCCATTAAGAGAACCTCTGGTGAAAGAGCACAGGCTAAGGAGTTCAATACTCAAGTGCAAATTTGGGGTTGGTTCTTAGAAAAGCCGTTTAACCTTTCTTAAGCTTCATGAATGCTTAAGTGTTACCTTGTCATCCATTCTTTTATTTTTTTTAATCACTCAAAGTTCATATATATATATTTTTTAAAAAATATATTTTATTGATTTTTTAGAGAGAAGAAGGGAGAGGGATAGAGTGTTAGAAACATCGATGAGAGAGAAGCATTGATCAGCTGCCACCTGCACACCCCCTACTGGGGATGTGCCTGCAATCAAAGTATATGCCCTTGAGCAGAATCGAACCTGGGACTCTTCAGGCCTCAGGCCGACGCTCTATCCAGTGAGCCAAACCAGCTAGGGCAAAGTTCATATATTTTTAATTTTTATTTTTGGAACTAAAATATGTTAGAGGTAAACGTGATTTAAAAACTAAGCCAATTGCACATTGCTTCTCAACCCTGGCTCATTCTAACCACCCATGCAGATAAACACACACACACACACACACACACACACACACACACACACACACACACAAAACAAACAAACAAACAAACAAACAAAAAACCCCCTAAAAAACAATATAGATGTCTGGGTTCCAATTACAAAAATTCTGACTGAGTAGGTACAGGATGATTGCTGGTGCTGTGTGTTTATAAAGTTCCGTAAGTGATGTTGATGTGTGGTGGGGGCAGTTGAGATACAGTATTATCAAGTTGAAGTGATTGCTTCTGGGGCTACACAGCACCCACTTCTCTCTGCCTCTTAGTCCTTGCATCTCTGTTTCTAAATATTATATGCCCTCAATCACCTTCATGAGTTTTTGTTAGAGCTATGCACTGCTGAAGAAATAAGGAAGGCAACGAGCACTGGGCAGATTTAAAGGTCAGATATACTCTTACCCCTACATAATGATTTTTAAATTGTGTTCTGTAAAACTCTAGGTTTCAACAAAATTGATTCTGATTTCTATCAGTGTTTGATTTAATTTATATATATTTTTAAATGATTCAAGCCCCCCCAATAAAAAGTACCATTACCCTAATTCAGCTATCTATGAATGTTGCTGCAGATTTCACCTTTATACATACTTAAATATCTAATAAATTTATTGTTTAAGATGGTTTAGTTTTGCACTATTTTTTTAAATAAATTAGTCTGATGCATATGGACTAAAGTAAAATAATATGGAAAAATACTCTTTTGATATTTATAATCAGAGAGAAAATCAGGAGCATCTATTCAGTGGACAATTGGATCACAGCTTAATTTCACATATTAATCTCATAGCCTCTCAATGTGACAATTTGGTAGTGACTGCAAGCATTTGTTATAGATACGCCAGGCCAATATGAGACCTTAAGTGATTCAACTTTGAATCAGAAATTTGTCACTATGAGGTTTTTCATGAATTTGAGTTGGTTTAGAGTGTCCTGAGATTTACAAAGTAAGGCGCTTAAAAAACTGGTGATGTTTCAACTGTTTATGTGTGTCCCATATTGTCTCAAAAACTGTGTGTGTACATATTTTCTCAAAACACGACAGAGAAATAAAATACCAAGGTTCCTATAAAATGGAAACAGACACAGGAATAACCCACACTTAAATTATTTTGTTACTCAACACAGTTTTATTTTCTCATTGATTGACTCTGCCATAAATTTTAACTTGCCAAACAAACTCATACCAATAAATACTACTTTTATCTGATTAAGAATTCTAGTAACTGTATGGGTGAGGTCTAATTTACTAAACATTTCAAATTGTGTTCTGTAAAACTTGCTAAAAAATACAACTTTTGCTAATTATCCATCTTGTAGGTCTATGTCTACAGAGAACATGTCTAATAGGAAAAAAAAAAAGGATAAATATATAGCATGAGCTGGCTGGCTGAGCCTTGGTGACCATAATTGCATTATTTTATTCCAAAATCAAGTTTTTATTTTCCAATTTCTGTATCAGGGCTGTCTAACTACCTCTAATCTTTTTTTAAATTTTATTTTGTATTTGTTTCCCCATTTGTGATGCAGTTTCTCCATTTATTTTTTCAGGCAACTAGTTTCTCAATAGAGAAGGTGGATGTCTGGTTCACTAAATTATTAATTTATTCATTCAATAATTATTATAAGCCAAGTGCTGTTCTAGGCATTGGCTATAAAAAATTTGTAGAGATTTTTGTGTTCAATCATTATATGTCAGTGGTTAATATCCTTCTCTGCGAATAGCCTTTTAGGTTTTTGTTGTTGTCATTGCTACTTTACTGTTCTTTTCTTTCTCTCTTAATGTCCCTTCAATGTATACAATCTACATTACTTCCCTAAGTCATTTAATAATATTTCTTTAGAAAGAGAACTGAAACTTGGATTCCTATGAAAGTGACTTATTGACAGAGTGGTCTCAGAAAGGATTTTTAAAGGAACAAGGAAACTAGAATGGACCAGAGGCGAACCTAGGCAAGCATATTGCTCAGGAAAAGTCTAGGTTGATCCACAGGAAACTCTGATGTGTGAATTATATCACAGGGGCTGTTCAGCCAGAGGCAAAGGGAGTGAACCCTTAGGCCTTATTTCATTAGTCACTGTCTATGTAGCAACCCCATGGGTCTAGAGGTTTACCTTCCATTTATGTTTGGGTGAGTCAGTTCCCATTATCCAATGCTCATCTTCTGGAGAAGGGTGATGGTATAAACTGTTAGCAGCAGAATGCAATGGCTCAGTAAGAGGAGTTTGAATAGAGCACCCAGAACTTATGTTGCAAATATTTTGGGAAGTGGATATATTTCATTTTGTACTAGGATATGATTTTTGAAAAGGATAAGTAATTGGTAGAGGCCTAAGGACACACATCATGTAACAGCACTTGGAATTCAGGCTCCCAGGTAAATATTATCATAGGAAAACATCAGCTCCCCATGATCAGTTTCCTCCTAAAAAATGACCATCCATATAAAATAGGGCCAATACAGTACTCTGTTTTTACCATGGAATTGTATAATTATAGCGCCAAGGTGACTCATGTGTCCAGGGCTATAAGGTCTACCATTACTCCATCCCACACAACAATGTGGTATGTAATTATTGGGGTACCATTACCAGACCCCAAGTGCAGCACTCACATTGCTCTGCCATCAGACCCCAGTAATGATAAGAGAATAATGGAATCACCATGGCAATCCACACATTGTTACAGTCTGTGATGGAACAGCAGCCCTAAACATGGAGAGAGTTTTTGGTATCTCTTCCCACATTTCAAATACAAGTTCACATGTGCATACAGTAGTAGACACCAAGAATTCTCTAAGAATTGAAAGCTTTCTTATGACTCCACAGGCTTTATCCATTTACTTGAAGACCTGAATTCACCATTCCACTATTATCTAATTACCAAGCTGAACCCTCATACAGTATGGGCCATAGAACTGAGGCTACAAACAGTATAAACACTGACCGGAATGCTAATGTTGCCTCCCAAATACATAATTTTACAGAATCATCTCCAAAGCCTATCTATTGGCCCAAATCAATAGTTCCCATGTGGAATATTAGAACAAGTTCAGTTAGATATTTATATGCTTCCACCATGCCCTGACTAACCAGCAAAAACTCTATCAAGATTAAATTTTGAAGAACAAACTGTTACTAGGTTCTAATACTGCTAAGACACCATGAACTCTTGCCTCTGGAACAACATATTAAAGGGATTAACCAAATTGTCCAAAATACATCACATCGGGCCAAGATACACTATTGGACCAAGGTGCCACTGAGACCAAACCACATCCACATGCCATTTCTATGCCAAACAGGCCACAAACAGAAGTCAGACGCCTGACTAGTTGCGCAACAACCGCGCTAGATGCCATAAATCTTCAATAAATGCGCAAAGGGATAAATAAGTTCAAACCACTGGGCCCAACCCACACGCCTTTACTATGGGCAATACCCAAAAGAGATCTCTTTCAGCTTCTCCTGGCAACAGACCTTTAGATTAAATGGATGCACTTAGCCTTGCAATGGTCTGTGCACTGCCTTCCCCTCTAACCAGGCTCAGGTTAAGGTTTGGCAAGAACTCAAGACCTTTGACCAAGTTCTCGCCAAGCCCATGTCCAAGGAAACTCTGCTGACTCTTCCTCTTAAGGGAATTAAGATTCTGGAATCCTAGTCTCCCTAATGATAATGACTTCCTTCCTAAGTACTTAAATTTGGATTCAGTTTCCACAAATTGTATCACAAGTCTCAGATCAGAGGAAAAACATATCTGATACAGGTAATTTTTCTTTCTATTTTTTTCTATGGCAGAGATGGGTTCTGGAATGGTACCTGCTTGGCAAGCTTCCCAAATGATCTGTTCATAGATATTAATAGCAGTTCTGAAAGAAGTCACTCCCTAGCAAATAAAAAGCTCACTAACCAACTCCCCAGGAAACAGTAGCTTAGGAGTGCCAGTTATGTGCCACACGCAGTGTGGGGATAAAACAGTCAATTGACAATGGACCTTGTCCCTAATGAGCCCACAGATGGGAAGGGCACATGAAGCACACGCCCCACAGATTAATCACAGTGTCAATTGGAGGTGAGCATGCAGTGCAAAGGGAAGTAAGTGGAAGGGATGATTGCATTAGCTGGCAGGACCAAGAAAGGCATTATAAGTGAAGATATCAAATGTTTAAAAAAATTTCTTTCGGTCTAATTCTCCTCTAAGCATTTCTTATGAACACCAAAGTCATTCCCTTAGCACAATTTTTATTAAAGAGGAAGCAATCTTTAAGATAGAAAAATGGAAAAGACCACAAACCCAGGACTTGGCCCTAGATACACCCACAACCTGATAATGCCCAAGCAGGTGGTCTTGCCTGTCTAGACGAGTTGGTAATATGATCAATTAGTCCTTTTCTGTCTGTGGTCTGAGCTTCCTTGTGGTGTTCCTGGGAACTAGTATCTGAGGCTCCTTCCTTTGTTCACTGCCCTGGCCTGGATAGCTATTTCCTTGGCAGATGGCTTGATTTAAGCCATTATAAAGTTTGTTAGATCCTGTAATATTTCCACAGGGGAGACCAACACTCCAGGAGACTCCAGGCCACAATTATTCCTCAAGCTTGTCTGTAATCAACTTAACATTTGTGAACCAAGAAATTCGTCAGCTAATTTTTCTTTGAATCATTTGCCACAAAACCAGTTGAGTATTGTTAAAAATGTAGATCCCAGAGCCTCACTCTAGAAAACTGAAACTCTAGGGTTATAAGTAGAAATTTAAATTTTAACAGATCCCTTGTTAAGTTTTATTCACATTAAAAATTTGAGAACCTCTCCTTTATTCTATCAACATGATCAAATGCAATCAAGGTACGCTTGGTTAAGTCAATTGATTAATTCATGTCTGCTATGTATGCCATCATTTAGGGGTCATTCTGGCTCTATCTTCATTGCAGGATGACTGTGAGAGTTCAAGCCTATGCCAGTGTAATCCATAATTATTGAAAAAATCAACATGTCTTCATTATATTTACCTAATTTGCTGAGTACTGACACCCACACCAAAGTCTCTCATAAAAACTAAACCTATATAACCATTGACACAATCTGTCAGCTCGCAAGGATGTTCCTTGTGAGTAGAGATGATCCTAATGATAGCATAAGGGGGTCAAGCTTTACTTGTATCACCTTTTCTTTCAGTTGCTCTAGCACCCAACTTTACTGTCTTAGGTCTGCTCCTCCTGATAGTTAGGCCATTATGGTGTTTTCTGGGATGAAAGGTCTCATTACTGCTACCCTTTCCCCGGGTGGAAATGTCTTTCCAATAGGAAGTCCCCTCTCCATGATGCCAACTAGTTAACCTGATAAAAGAATATGCACTAGAAATATTTATGACTTTTTTCCCTTCCCTTCCCTTCCCTTCCTTTTCCTTTTTGGCTTTAATATACTGTCCTTACCTTGTTTCCCAACTTTCTAATAGTTTTCACACAGAGAGCCATGGCAGGCTTTTATGAAGCTGTTTTGGTGATCAAGCACCTTTGGCCACTCTTATCAGGACTGATGCAGGCAGTTCTACCTATCAGTTCCCCAGAGATGGTGAGAGCCCTGCTAAAAGCTGTCATACCTGAAAGATGAATGTGATCTGCTGGGCATACACTCATGGCTGTCTGAGGAACTGAGAATGGAGGCTTTGGCAGCACTGTGACTGGGTTTGGGTCCTGGCTTTCTCTTTTCAAAGTCAGAAAAATGGAGGTTCTTCACTTCTAAAAACAGTCAATTTTCTCTTTTTTAAAATAAGGACCTCAATGCTTATCCTACAAGTCGTTTTAAGGATTAAATGAGGTTCTCAGAGCAATATCAGGCACGCAGAAGAAAAGAGGTAGCTATGTGTGTTCTTGCTGAAAATGCATAAAAAATCAATTCACAGAAATTAGATCAAGCTGACTTCCATAACTTTAGGATCTTCAAAATATGACTTAATAGAAATATAAAACAAAGTTTTAATATCAACAAATATTAGTTTTACCATCACTTTGAAGTATAACTTAATAGTTATCTAAATTGGGCTCATATTCTAATATAGTCAGATATCCATAGTTTATGGATAAATGCTGTATGAAACAATTCCTAAGAATGTATTTCAAAAATAGTAATTTCTTTTTTGTGTGACACTGCTATTTCCAAGAAGACTTTTAAAAAACAAACAAAAATCATTTACTCAACCTATTCTCTCCATGTTTTTTATTTCCTACTTAGACAAAAGAAGTGATTTTCAAGTATTTAGCATGCGTATATATGGACTAGGGAGCACGATTTTATGCTATTGAATTTTTGACAACATATCCTATATGTGTGCAGTCCCTCTCCCACTTTCTTCTCACATTATACCCAAAACACTGGATTTTAGAACCATGTACAATTACCATGTCACTCCTGCTCAAATATAAGTAGTAAATGAAATTGTTCCATTTCAATAAAAAGTGCCACTACAGAGTAGAAATTGAAAGCACTTAGCAATGAATGTGTTTTTACTATTGAGAAAAATTTCCACATTAACAAAGCTACAAGTTTCCCGTTAGTTTATGAATACCTCATTTTTTTAAAGAGTAGAATATTAAACTGAGGTCATAACTTTATTGAGAGAACCAAAATTATGAGAAAATAGAACATATTTTGACATTCTACTATGAAAATGAAATGGGCAAACTCTACCGCTAATTATTGTCATTCATTAAGTACCTACCTGCCTGACACTTGCTATGCATTCTAACATTCAACTGTAATAATATCTCTAAGGAAGAAATATTCTTATCCCCATTATGCATTCAGCTAAATTGATTTGCCCATCGTCATAGTTGTAGTGAAGATGGGAATTGCTGTTGGAACCCAAATCCTTCTGATGCTAAAACAAGGCTCTCCCTCCAGCTCAGTGAGATGGAGTCAAGCAAGGGAATGTTTTGAGAATGTGGTTTCTGGGAAAGTTCCTGATCCAAATATTCTTTCACCAATGACTACGATGCTTGAAATTTCTCCAGAGGATATTTATTTCTGTGAGTCTTAAGGGATTTTAATCCATTTAATCTCCCACTAAAATCCGAATCTTGTGCTCAAGGTTAAAATGCCAGAGCTTTAGTGAAGTAGAGGGGAAAGAATTATGCTGAATGGGCAAATGAGAGCAATAATGAAAACTTGTTACTTTCGCTACTTAGAAATTATGCCTTTTGGGTTGTTATTTCTGCCCTTGCTATGCAGCTTTTAAAACATGGAATTTGAAGAACAAAATATTTTGCTAAGGGAATGATTTGTAACATTCGCATTTTAGAGGAGCCGTTGGATATTGGCTTTGACGGAGTGTCTTAAAAGTGGTGGGAAGTAGGCCTTAGGAAATGTTCAATGGTAAACAGATGGCACTGGCTTATAAAAACCACACAAATCTGGAAATCGGCTCTATCTCTACCTCATGCACACACATTACTACTGCTCTGCTGGGTTACAGTAAAGCCCACAATTATTTTAAAAGGAAGAGTCTTGTTACAATTGTAGGGGTCATGGATATATATGAATATATGTATTTGTGTGTGTACATCGGTGTGTGTTTGGAATCTGAATAAATGGTTTTATTTACAAATTTTCTGTATGCACTGGCAAAACAGAGGCGAATGGAAACATAAACTAATTATTTGGATGATTCAAGTTAAAGTAATACCTTCACTTCAAACATACAGTTATTTCTAAGTAAAGGGTTACTTGCTTTAATTACAAATACTTTCATATGTAGACATTTGGCGTACATGGACTCCATGAATTGCTTTTCAAGTGAATTATCAGACCTCATGATGGATGGTGATAAAAACTTTCACACGTAGCAAAACATGTTGACATGGACACAAGTGTGGTGACTGCCAGGGAAGGGAGTGGGAGGAGTTGGAGGAGGGTGTAAGGGGGATAAATGGTGGCAGAGGAGATGTGACTTGGGGTGGTGAACACACAGCACAGTGTACAGATTATGTATTATGAAATAGTGTACCTGAAGCCTGCATAAGGTTGTTAACCAGTGCCTCTCAGCTCTAACGCCCAGTGCCTACTGACTCAATAGAAAGGACAGAATGCAGGAGTTGGCCATGAGATAGCAGTTCATAAAGTATAAGGTGGTTGTGCCATCGATAAGGCTTTAATCACTGTGAGATTCTGTGTCTTACTTTGACATAATGATTTATGTTATCTTGTTGTCATAATGATTTATGTCACAGTGATTTAAAGTATAGTAAATGAGACCGAATGGTGGAATGACCCGTCGCTATGACACACACTGACCATCACGGGGCAAATGCTCAATGCAGGAGCTGCCCCCTGGTGGTCAGTGCACTCCCACAGGGGGAGTGCTACTCAGCCAGAAGCCAGGCTCACCTCTCTCACCTCTGCTGCAGACAGGTGGTAAGGAGCAAGGGGTTCCAGACTGTGAGAGCCCCGGGCTGCGAGAGGGATGTCTGACTGTCAGCTTAGGCCCGGTATCTGGGGGAATTGGGCCTAAACCTGCAGGCAGACATCCCCTGAAGGGTCCCAGACAACAAGAGGGTGCAGTCTGGGCTGAGGCACACCCCTCTGCCCCCAATGCACGAATCTCATGCGCAGGGCCTCTAGTTATACTATAAAAACAAACATTTTTATTGATCATAGAAAATGAGTTATATATTTGACTAATTTCCTATACTGTAAATTCCATGGTGACAAGGACTTTACCTTTTGTCCACTATTTCTATTAGAATATGAAATACATACTTAGTAACCAATGACTGTTTGTGAAACACATTAGTGGACTTTGAATAAAGTTTGCCCAGAACAAATAATATAACTTGTTCAGGATACATATCCTGTATACAGTGAAAAAGAATCATTTATTTTCTTACAAAGAAAGAAGATTTAACTTTTTTCAAAGCTGATGAATATTTAATGAGATTTGCTGGGAAAAAATCTGGATTAATTTGTTTAGATAATGAAACATTTAACTTATTTTTAAAACTGCTTTTGATTCAGAGAGTGCAAGCAACCAATCTAAGAAGTTTTGACAAGAGAAAAAGAAATTTAGAAAGTCACTTTAATATAGCTGAGATTAATCCAAAAATATAAAACAGAAGAATATATAATATATAGTTCCTGAATAATACCCATTTGGGCTTTAGTATATTCTACTCCCACCAAATTTGGATATATAAAACAAAGGATAGAAATGATATTGTTTGGTTTTAGTAAAGTATTTTATTTTCACTAAAATACCTGTGTGTATTTTGTTGTTGTTGTTGTTTAGTTAAAAAAGGAGAAGCCAAATGAAAAGTAGAGTTCTAATTGCTATTAAGTGAATACCACCTGAAAATTACACATAAACTTTCAATGGGTTAGAATTATTTCATTCCTACCCATTAAAATGATGACCTTGTTCCTTTAACACAAGTCATTGGAATAACTACAGGCTTCTGCAATATTATCAGATGATCCTAAGTCTTTTCTTTAATGGCCCTGTCAGCATTCTGTCCTTGAATTTCAAGAGTAGTCAGCATGAAGTAAAGACTTGTTATTAAACAATGTTTCTGGCAGATTTTGTTTGTCTCACCCTTCCTTAGTTAAGAATTTGGGGCTTTCTGAATCACTTACAAATAAATCTTTTGGATAGAAATAGCAAGAAACCATGTTACATTTCTGGTGTGCTTCCAGGAATCTCATTCTTAGAATCTGATGTATTACCACCAATTATACACTAATAATCAGTGATTGTGTGTGTGTGTGTGCATATGCATGTGTGTGTTTCTAGGTACCAAAGATAATGTATTTTAGCCATTCATATATACTTGGCAGCAAAACAGAGTATGGCTTAAAGCAATACATAAGTAAGAGCAATACACAAGAAATATTACTGAGCCTTGGCCGGTGTGGCTCCATTGGTTGAGTGTCATCTCATGCACCAAAAGGTCACTGGTTTAATTCCTAGTCAGGGCATATTGCGGAGTTGTGGGCTTCATTCCCAGTAGGGCATGCAGGAGGCAGCCAATCAATGTTTCTCTCTCATAGATGTCTCTCTCCCTCTCCCTTATTCTCTCTCTAAAAAATAAATAAAAACATTTTAAAAATAGAAATATTAGTTTCACAATTCACCCCCAATATCACTTACTCCTTGAAAGCAGGCAATTTTACAACATATTCTTCAGCTGGCAAACATATGGCACATTTTTTTTTCTGTTTCTCCTTATTAGTTAGAATCGCTAGGAAAGATTCTTTGTGGTAATTATTAAACAAACATCCCATTTTGTTGAGTATTATCGCATGGCTCACTTGGCAGAAGTATTTGAGGAGCGAATACACAGAAACTAATGATCACGTACAGGCCTTTTAAGGAACTTCTCTGAGACTGTATATACAAGTTGGATTTTAAGTTATAGTGTTTCATGCTTTACTGGAAACACAGTCTTGACACACGACTTACAGGAATCAATACTAATGTTACATTAATATTAGAGTCAGCAGACATGAATTCAACTTAGACGCCAGGCAATTACTAGTTTTCTTTGATTCTGAGATAGTTACCTCAATTTTCTTTTTTTGTAAAAGTCTACAACATGGAATACATGTTGGGTGATAATAAGATGCTCTATTTAAAAGTAAAATAGCAAAACAACTTAATATTTAAACAAAAACTATGAGTTATTAAAAGAAAAAGTAGAAATTTATCTTTTTGACCTAGAGGTTGGGAAGGATTTCTTAAAACATCAATGGCAAAATTACTGATACTTTGATAATATAAGAATGAAGGATTTCTTTTTCAAAAAGGACACCGCAGATGATGTTAAAGACAAATTGCCAGAATGGAACAAATATTTGTAATATGTAAAACTGAAGAAGGGTTAACAAACACATGAATAAAACTCATGAAAGTCAGTAGTATGGAGACAGCAATACAGGGGTAAGCAAAAGTGGGTTTATAGTTGTGAGTGTGTGAAAGAGTTTATTCTTGTATTATTATTAACTAGAGTCCAGTGCATGAAATTTGTGCATGGGGGGTGGTGGTGCCCCTAAGCTCGGACTGCACCCTCTTCAATCTGGGACCCCTCAGGGGATGTCCAACTGCCGGTTCAGGAATCGGGCCTAAACCGGCAGTCAGACATCCCTCTCACAATCCAGGACTGCTGGCTCCCAACTGCTCACCTGCCTGCCTGCCTGATTGCCCTTAACCTCTTCTTCCTGCCAGCCTGATCACCCCCTAACCACTCCCCTGCCAGCCTGATCTATGCCTAACTGCTCCCCTGCCAGCCCAGTTGCCCCCAACTGCCCTCTCCTGCCAGCCTGGTCACCACTAACTGCCCTCCCCTGCAAGCCTGGTCCTCTCCAACTTCCCTCCCTCCCCTGTAGGCCAGATTGCCCACAACTGCCCTCCTCTGCCAGCCATCTTGTGGTGGCCATCTTTGACCACATGGGGGCGGCCATCTTGTGTGAGTGCATGACGGTCAATTTGCATATTACCTATTTATTATATAGGATTAATTATTGTATTATTTATTTGTATCACAACTGTAAACCTACTTTTGCCTGCCTCTATTTAAAATAGGCAGTATCTATGAATAGGAACGTAGAAGAGGAAACACAAAAGTCTGACAATCATATGATAAGATATGCAGGATATTTGATATTAGAAAAATGCACATTAAAACAATATTGGAATATAAATTTATATATCTAATACTGTAAAAATAGCAAATATAGCTAATGTCTAAGGTTATGATTATGGAGTTCATCTGTCTGAATGGGCTAGGGCTGTGGTCGGCAAACTGCAGCTCGCGAGCCACATGCGATTCTTTGGTCCCTTGAGTGTGGCTCTTCCTAAGCCTTAGGAGTACCCTAATTAAGTTAATAACAATGTACCTACCTATATAGTTTAAGTTTAAAAAATTTGGCTCTCAAAAGAAATTTTAATCGTTGTACTGTTGATATTTGGCTCTGTTGACTAATGAATTTGCCGACCACTGGGCTAGGGTAAGCTATGAAGATGAATGACACCAAAAACTTAGTGGCTAAATATACTGAAAGTTTATTCGTCACTTCTGTTTAGGTATGTTATAGTGTCAGAAGCAGTCCTTTGTTAAACACACTCAGGGACCCAGCTTGGGCAGAGAGTAAGGGAGGTGATGGAGTTGGGATGGGGCCTGGGTCTTTGTATTGGCAGATAAATGACATATGACAGTACTGCCCACAATTCATTGCCCGGAAGTATCCATATGTCCCCAACCACATGGAATTAAAGGAACCTTCATGCATTTCTGTTGGAAGTGAAGACTGCTATACTGATTCTTCAGAGCAATGTGGCCATACCTTGTCAAGTTAAGCTATGGCTTTATCTCTTCCCAGTGTTGACTTTTTAACAAGAGGACAGCACTGAGGACAATCACTTCTCAAATGCTCTTAGCCTAGGTTGCTGTAGGCTTTAGGTTTTCCTTCCTAGAATGCCCTTTACTGCACTAGACCTTTTTAAAAATTGGAAAGATATCTTTGCATTGGAACTACCAATTCCACTGAAGTCAGACACTTGGATCTTCCTGGATCTTTCTTAAGGAATAAAAATTGTTTAAACGGTGTCATTTTTTAAATAAAATAACAACAAAAATTAAAATGAAGCGTATCTCTTGTGTAGATGTTTCTGCACAATACATGAATAATACATGACAAGTAGTAGTCTTAAACTACCTACTCTTGGTTTAAGAATGGGATCTTTCTGCTCACCTGGGTGACACTCACCATGAAGGGAGAGAATTTTATCTAGCTCCTCTGTAATCTTGTTGCTATTTTTGGTACTTAATGGGTTCCTCCCCTTTCTTCTCATTTGCATGATTCCCATCTACTCTGTGGTCCATGTACATCTCATCCAACTGTGCCTCTTGAAGAATCATTTGCTTAAGTTGCTTGAGGCAAAGAACAAAGCTTAAAGCGAAAGTCATTTCTAGAATGAATCTTTTCCATTCATATTTCTGAGCAATATTTGCTCAAAGTCTTAAGGATATAATAAAAAAAATATCTGTGGTTGCTGGCCCAAAGATGCTCATTGAGCCCTTGAAATAAACTTTTGTGAAGTCTCTTTCCTCATGCTAGGAGCTAATTCCTTTGGAATGTCAGGTTGTCGCTTAAACTGATCATTAAATATGAAAAATTAAGCTTTGGAGAGCCATATAAATAAAAGTAAACAAATTCTTAACTTCTTTAGTGTTCTATACCCGAAGAATAGTTTATTTCATTTAATATCTACAATTTCTTGATTATAAATTTCTGTATTTTCTTTTGCCTGTTTCTTTCTAATTTGACTGTAAGTCCATTTGAGCTGGAGATGTCTACGTTCTGTTTTACACTGTGTTCCTGTGGCTAAAAGATAATATGTGCTTAATAAATGTATGCTTATTGAATTACCAAATAAATTCTCTGGTTTCAAAAAGAAGATAAAAATTCATTAGAGATCTGAATATCCAAAATATAAAGAAAAAACAGAAATGGAAAAACTTGAATTTAAGATACTAGAAATATTAAATGATGAATCAAGGAGTTGGTACCCCGAAGGACTTATTGGTCAGTTTTATTGTTTTGTTTTGTTAATCCTCACCCAAGGATATTTTCCCATTGATTTTTAGAGAGAGTGGAAGGGAGGGAGAGAGACAGAGGGAGAGAAACATTGATATGAGAGAGACACATCAATTAGTTGTCTCTCACTTGTGCCCCGACCAGGGACAGGGATCAAGCCTGTAACCTAGATACTGCCCTTGACTGGAATAGAACCCAGGGCCCTTCAATCCATAGGCTAACACATTATCCATGGAGCCAAACTGGCTAGGTCGGGTCAGTTTTATGGGTTGACTCTTATCCCCCATAAATTCAAGTTCATGTGTTGAACTCCTAACCCTCACTATTTCAGAAGATGACGTCTCTTGGAAGGAAGGTCACTGCAGATGCAATGATTTTAGATATGGTTCTATTGGAGTACAGTGGGCCCCTAAGCTAATGTGACTGATGATCTAATGAAAAGAAAAAGATTGGACACAGTCAGGCACACGAGGAGAACACCATGTGGAGATTGGAGATATGCTGCCATAAGTTAAGGAAGGTCTAAGATTTCTGGCAAACCACCAGAAACTAAGGGAGAGGCATGGAATCTATTTTTCCTCACTGTTCTCAAAGGAACCAACCTTCCCAACATCTTGATTTGGGGCTTCTAGCCTCTAAAATACCTGTTGTTTAAGTGACCTAGTTTGAGGCGCTTGTCATGGCACCCTTAGAAAACCAGAACAGTCAGTAATAGTGATCTTATTTCTAAAGGCTGACAGAGGCTGGGCCAAAGTCAGTAGCCTAGACAACAGTTACCCTTCTTACTCAGAATCAACTAACTCAGGGAAGAGACTTTTTTCGACATGCAATTTGAAAAATCTAAGTGGTGGCTGGTTTATTACTGAAAGACTAGGGTGTGGTGTAGAGAAAACAAAAAAAAAGCTGGTTGAATTCATGAAATGTTTCTATTTTGAAGGTACCAATTACTAGAGCCTAATAGTTACTATTCAAAGGGTTTCCCATGATTAAGTTATGGTACAAAGACATGTTTTTTAGTACCTAATCCACTTGCCTAACTTTAAATTGAGGTATCTTAGTAAATGCAGTGGGTACCCAGGAACATTCAGAACTAAATTAAGAGTAGGGGTCTCACCCAAACCAGTTTGGCTCAGTGGATAGAGCATCAGCCTGAGGACTGAAGGGTCCCAGGTTTGATTCCGGTGAAGGGCATGTACCTTGGTTGCGGGCATATCCCCAGTAGCGGGTGTGCAGGAGGCAGCTGGTCGATGTTTCTCTCTCATTGATGTTTCTAACTCTCTATCCCTCTCCCTTCCTCTCTGTAAAAAATCAATCCTATCTAATAAAAGAGAAACATGGTAATTAGTGTACAACCACTACCCTTCCCATTGGCTAATCAGGGCGATATGCAAATTAACTGCCAGCCAAGATGGCGGCCGGCAGCCAGGCAACTTGAAACTAACATGAGGCTTGCTTGCTTCAGTGACAGAGGACTCCAACGTTCCCCGCCTGCCGCTGCAGGCCTCTGAGCTGCAACTCTAAGCAACTATGTAACAAATATAGAAGCTAAACAAAACCCCAGAAAGCTGCTTTAGTCCGGCCGGGCTTCAGCCAGCAGGATCACAACATTGTAAGCAAAGGCCAGAAACCTACTTTCAGCAGCGGAAGCCTAAGAGCTGGAGCCAAGCCTCAAAGCTAAAGCTGGCCCAGAATAAAAAAGAAAAAAGAAAAAAAGGAGCAGTTGGGAGCTTCAGTCACCCCAGCCTGAAAACAGCCCTCAGCCCCTCACCCAGACTGGCCAGGCACCCCAGTGGGGACCCCCACCCTGAAGGGTGTGTGACCAACTGCAAACAGCCATCATCCCCTCACCCAGACTGGCCAGGCACCCCAGTGGGGACCCCCACCCTGAAGAGTATGTGACCAGCTGCAAACAGCCACCATCCCCTCACCCAGGCTGGCCAGGCACCCCAGTGGGGACCCCCACCCTGATCCAGGACACCCTTCAGGGCAAACCAGCCGGCCCCTACCCGTGCACCAGGCCTCTACCCTATATAGTAAAAGGGTAATATGCCTCCCAGCACCCGGATCAGCATGACAGGGGGCAGCGCCCAAACCTCCTGATCGCCCTGCATCTCTGTGTGTGACAGGGGGTGGGGCCACAACCTCCCTATCCTCCCTGCTCTGTTCATGACAGGGGAAGGCGCCCCAACCCCCTGATCAGCCCTGCTCTGTGCCTGATAGGGGGAGCTCCCCAATCCCCTGATCGCCCTGCGGTTCTGTGTGTGACAGGGTGTGGCGCCCCAACGCCCCCCCCCCCAAGGGCCCTGCTCTGTGTGTGACGGGGTAGAGCCATAACCTCCCCATGGGCCCTGCCCTGAGTGTGAGAGTGGCGGTGCCCCAACCCCCTGATCGGCCCTGCTCTGTGGGTGATAGAGGGCAGCGCCCCAACCCCCTGATTGGCCCTGCTCTGTGCGTGACAGGGTACAGAGCCCCAACCCCCCTGATGGGCCCTGCTCTGTGAGTGACAGGGAGCAGTGCCCAACCCCCTGATTGGTCCTGCTCTGTGTATGACAGGGGGTGGCGCTGCAACTTCCCCATCGACCCTGCCTTGAGTATGACAGGGGACGGTGCCCCAACCCCCCATCGGCCCTACCCTGAGCGTGACTGAGGGTGGCATCACAACCTCCTGATTGCCCTGCTCTGTGCATGACAGGGGGCGGCGCCCCAACTCCCCAATCAGCCCTGCTCTGAGCCCAACCAGGGGCTGTACCTAGGGATTGGGCCTGCCCTCTGCCACCCGGGAGCAGGCCTAAGCCAGCAGGTCATTATCTCCTGAGGAGTCCCAGACTGCGAGAGGGCACAGGTGGGGCTGAGGGATCCCCTCCCCCCTAGTGCACAAATTTTTGTGCACCAGGCCTCTAGTAAAATAATAATAATAAAAAAATGAGTAGGGGTCTGAGCCCTGGCTAGTGTGACTCAGTTGGTTGGAGCATTGTCCCATGCACCGAAGGGTCACCCACAGAGCAGGGCCGATCAGGGGGTTGGGGCACCGCCACTTTTTGGGGCACAAGCCCAGGTTGTGGGTTTGATCCCTGGTCAGGGCACATACAGGAGGCAACTGATATTTTGATGTTTCTCTCTTGCATTAATGTTCATTTTTCTCTCTCTCCCTCTATCCCTTCCTCTCCCTCTTAAATCAATAAAAACATATCCTCGGGTGAGGATTTAAAAATAAAAAGGCAAAGGGTCTGAGAACCTTAACAAATGGGGGAAATTTTAGCTGCTGAATCTTACCTAAAAGACAAAGGCTATGCTGACTGTTGGGAATACTTATTCTCTTATCTTCATGCTTTTCTACAGGGGGGCAATCAGAAGATAGGATTGGGAATTTACCATGGAGTAGCCCTTAGGAGACTTAGTCCAGCACAAACTCCATCCTGACACACAAGCAAAAAATAGAAGGCAAAATATTTTTATGTTGCCTTCTATAGGAAATTTCTACAACAAAATTCATTTTAGCTGATATAGTTGGGTCTTTGATGCCCTATCTATAAAATATACATAAAACAATACAGCACATGCCCACGGTTGAGGAGGGAATTTTTCCATGTTTCCTTGAAAGAACCCCATTGATAGTCAGCTTTTCTTCTCAACAAAGATTGGAAAAGGAGCAGTGAACCCGAACGGGGCATTTGAAATTAGGTGGAGACTGGAAGCTGTTTACAGGACTTTAAAAATTTTTTTGGTACAGTTGCTTTCCCACATCCTATTCTGACTCTATTTAAACTTCATGTTGGCCATTCAGAGCAAGGGAACATTTGTAGGGACATGTTAACCTGTTATGGAGACAGCTGCCCTAGCATTTGGGGCTTGTGTGGGAAGGAATGCCTCAGCCACAAGCAATTCCTGTTGGCATTCATACTAAGGCAGCATCTAAGAAGATCCTTCTACCCTTCAAAGTGTAAGAAAACACAAATTTAAAAAAGAGCTTACTCATTCCTGAATACTTCAAAATAACTTCCACTTAACTAGTTAAGGCAGGGAGTTTGTGCTTCGGAATGCAATAAGAACATTTATGATCATGCTATTTTCACATTCATTTTTTTATTGAAATAGATATTCAATTACCACCCTAATTTTGAAACTAGGTTCTGATGCAACTCTTATGTTATTATGAAGATCTATGAAAATAGCAAAGGTAGAATAATATGGTATGTGTAGGATCAAGTATATACAACAATGCCAAAGGGGGAGGCATAGGAAGATTCAGAATCACTGGTTCTAGCCATTGACTAGAGACAAGACTACCTTTCCAAAGCACAAATTCATTTATTTTCCTTTTACAAAAATATGTGAACTTTGCTTTGTTAATTTACATAACGTGAAATTCTTTCTTCTTTTTCCCCTTCAAGAAAGAAAAAATATCAGTTATTCATTTAATGAACAAATTGAATTACCAAGCAAAATAGAGACAGACTCATAGATAGAGAGCAGGCAGATGGCTCTGGTCTGGGGGGGGGAGGGGAGCGGGGAGGTGTTGAGGGATTGAGCAAAAAAGAAGAGAGAGAGAGAGAGAGAGAGAGAGAGAGAGAGAGAGAGAGAACTCATGGACAACACTGTGGTGATTTCAGGGAGGGGGAAGTGGAGGTAGAAGAGAAGGCATAAAGGGGATAAATGGTGATGGGAAAAATAAAATAAAAAATAAATAAAAAATCAGTTATTTCAAAGAGTATCTAAAAATGAGTTAATAACCATACATTTGCACAGACAGAACTTTATTTTTGTCATTCTGTTTGTCTAAATAAATGAAAAAAATAGAGGTATCCAAACCGAATTTTTCCTCTGCTGTTATTAGCCATCCAAATATTTGCGTTCTCATTGAGTTAGGGTTTTAGTCTAAGTAGCTTTCAATATGCTAAAAGAAGTAACTTACACTATTAAGTACTGGTAGAGTTTTTAATTAAAAAATTTATTATGTAGTGGTGCAGGTTAATGAATAGTTATTCAAATATATGCTAATTAAAATGTTTTAAATAGTATTACATTTACTAACATATTTAAATAAATAGTGTTGCCCAAAGTTAAACTTTTTTTTTTTTTTCAGAGAGAGGAAGGGAGAGGGAGAGAGAAATAGAAACATCAATGAAGACAGAGAATCATTGATCCCCTGCCTCCTGCACACCCCCTACTGGGGATTGAGAGCTCACAACTCTGGCATGTGCTCTGACCAGGAATCAAACTGTGAACTCCTGGTTCATTGGTCTATGCTCAATCACTGAGCATGGTAAACATTTTTAAAATTATTTCTTAGATTAAAAAATGATAGCTTTAATGATTTTTAAAAATACAATCCTAATATATAAAAAGCCAGGGGCCGTCATGACCAAAACAACCAGATGGACAACCCAACAGCAGGCTTCATGGGGTGACCAGGTCAGCAGGGGGGTCAGTGAGGGACAACCAAACTACTGAACAGCAGGCTGCATGGGGCGATCAGGCTGGCAGGGGAACTAGTGAGGGACAACCAAATGACTGAACAGCAGGCTGCGTGGGCAATCAGGCAGGCAGGCAGGTGAGCAGTTAGGAGCCAGTGGTCCCGAATTGTGAGAGGGTGCAGGCTGGGTTGAGGGGAACTCCCCCCCACACCCGTGCACAAATTTCATGCACTGGGCCTCTAGCACAAAATAAAACAGACTCAATTACCACAAAGCATATACTTCTACATATATGAAGACATATAATGCTTTGCTGTATAATTTTTACTAAGAACCACTATAATAAATTCAGAAAATGTGTTCTTCAAGAGCATGTTTGACTTTAAACATAATAGAAAACTTTACAATGAATAACATTTAATTTTACATAAAAATGTCACCTGAAAAGATATCAATTCTCAGTCTGTTAACTTTACTGTAATATGGTAATTGGTAAAAATTACAGAAAAATACACCAGGTTGAAATTACTTTTGAGAACATGGACCAATTAATATATTAGGGTGGAGGTGGGGCCATACTTTAGTAAGAGGGGAGGACCTTCAGGCCTTCTAAAGAGGACTGCCCAGCTGCCATCCTCTACATCTCAATCAATGTGCTTCATTTGCCTGAAAACACCACCCCTCCCAACAAATAGAGGATTGGCCATCATCATTGGCCACAGGACTAAATGGCCAGATCTTGTCATACCCTGTTTTCCTGAGATGTCAGTCACCTCATTCTCCTGTGTACAGGGTACATTATTCTGATCCCATCTCCCATTCCCTACTTTGATCCCACTCACTCAGCATTATTTTCATCCTTCCCAGGGTTTTGATAATACAGCCAAATTTCTTCTATGCTCAAGCTTTTTATGAAAGTTTTCTTCGTTTTGTTGCTCTGAAAACTGGCTCATTGCTGATTACACAACCTATCCTATTGTGGTGTCAAGTGGCAGCCATATTGCTCCAACAAACTTGGTATCATGGACCTAGAGATGGACAAGGCACACTCTTTGCTTCTTTTAGAGCAGCGGTTCTCAACCTGTGGGTCGCGACCCCTTTGGGGGGGTCGAACAACCCTTTCACAGGGGTCGCCTAAGACCATCAGAAAACACATATATAATTACATATTGTTTTTGTGATTAATCACTATGCTTTAATTATGTTCAACTTGTAACAATGAAAATACATCCTGCACATCAGATATTTACGTTACAATTCATAACAGTAGCAAAACTACAGTTATGAAGTAGCAACGAAAATAATTTTATGGTTGGGTGTCACCACAACATGAGGAACTGTATTAAAGCGTCGCAGCATTAGGAAGGTTGAGAACCACCGTTTTAGAGCTAATGAATAGCCTTGTTTTGGGACAGGTTTTGCCACTAACTAGTTGATTGAACCGAACACATCGCCTCACTTCCCTGAATCTATTTCTTCATCTGGAATTTAAAAAAACTGAAATAATATTTCCCTGGGGACACAATTGTAATATTATATAACAACTGTATACCACCAGTTTTGAGTGAAAGAGTTAAAGGACTCAGAGCCACATTTCATGATCCATGTTTGACAAGAACTTTGCTAACAGATGTGGGGAGGGACAGCTTGTGGAATGCCTTGAGATAATGTTATGTTATACCAAAAATATCTACTTGGGTTTTTAGAAATACCAGACATTTTAGTAGAGTCTGGAATTTTTGCAGAAATGTTTCACATAGGATCTGTCATTCCTAATGTGCAAAGTTTGATGTGATTTCATCATGGAATATTTTATCCTTTCAAATATATTTTTAAGAGACAGCCTTGAGATATAACTCCTTTCATAAGTTAAGGAATCTTCTTTATCAAGTGTAGAAATTTGCTTAATTTCAGTAGAAGAATAATATTCTGAATTTTATATGTATAATATAATTTAAATATATATGTTACATATGATATATATTCTAAAGTATTTCATGTGTATATGAAATACTTTCAATATTGAGACTGATAATTTATATAAAAGTAATTTATTTAACTAGTCTATTTTAAATTAAATTCACCAAATTTATTTAGCTATTTTACTAAGGCAAGATAATGTTAGCAAATGTACTACCATTACTACAACATTGCTTTTGTTTTGTTTTGGTAAACATTTTGCTTAATTAGGTCTTTGAAAACAGATCTTTAGAGTTTGCTTTGCAGAAAAACCCAAATATTTCCCTGAGGTGACATGAAAACTTAGTAGCAAAACAGAAAGAGTAGCAATCAATTAGCAGTGCACAGAACGCCCTGATCGGTGGCCAGCTGTAATCTCATAAATGGCCCGTAGAAGCAAAACTGAAACCTTGCTCCTCCGTCACACTGCATTATGGATCAATGTGCTCATCACATTCTGTTCAGGGAAAACAAACAGAACAACAAACAATTTTACAACCTGCACTGAAAACAACCCAAAACATGACAAAGCAAAGCAATATAAAAGAGTTGTGCTCTCCAGATCCAGTTCCACCCAAATAAACAAAACCTTGGTAATTATACCAAAAAAAAAAAAAAAAGAAGAGAAAAATCCTGGTTTGATGGTTCATTTTATATGTCAATTTGAGTGGACCACAGGTGCCAGATATTTGATTGAATATTATTTCTGGGCCTGTCTGTGTGGGTGTTAATCTGTTAAAGACCTGAATAGAACAAAAGACTCTAAGAATTCTCTGCCTGCCTGACTGTCTTTCAGCCAACACAACCTTCCACTTGGGGACTTGTACTAAGACTAGAACTTACAGTGTCAGCCCTTTGGGTGTTCAGTGCTTCAAACTTGAACTAGAATTATACCGTTGGCTCTCCTGGGTCTCCAGCTTGCTAAGTGCAGACCTTGGACTTTCCAGCCTTCATGAACATGTGAGACAATTCCTTATAGTAAATTTCTTTCAATAGACCCATCAATAGATCTTGATGGGAGCATAGCAAATTAGTTAGAAATGAAGAACATGAAAAATGAAAAATAAGTGGGTAAATATAAATTAAAATGGACTACTTAATTAATAAGAAATTAATAATTATAATAATATTTGTATGATTTTTAAATCACACAAGTGCATAATTCAAAGTTACCATAAGGTAGTATAAAAGTTGAGGAGAATAAATGCAATTAAAATCTATATAGCTAATACTGTATTTTCAAAACTGACGAAAAGAGATTGTAAGACAAATTCACCATCGTAATTTGAGATTTATATATACTTTCTTCAATAACTAGTAGATAAAGCAGACAAAAATTCCTTTTGAGCTAAAATATAATGACAATATTACATAATTTTAGAATGCTGCGATAGGTGTACTTAGAAGAAAAATTATGACATATACATTCATAAGAAAACATGAAAGTTAACAATAAGCACTTTCATGCAAAGAAGCTGAAGAAAAATGCTAATAAAATGGAAACAAAGAAATAAAAAGTAAATGACAAAAATCAATGAAACAAAATAAAGACAAAATTTGCTTGTTTGAAAATACTATTAAAATTGGTAATCTAACAAACCTGTATTTGACTTAAAGAAGAGAGAGATAATGCAACTTGTTAAAGAAATACAAAGGATATGTCTATGTCTTATAAATATGAAAATATATGAAGACTATAATCATATTAAGTGAACCAATATCTTGAAAACTATATTACTGAAACTGACACAAGATGGAAGGTTAAATGTAAATTGTTCTATATATTTTTCTGTTTTTATTTTATTATTTTTTTTCCCATCACCATTTATCCCCCATATACCTTTTTCCACCTCCACCCATTGTCCCACTGGAAAACTCCATATCATTCAAACAAAACAAAACTCTTTTAGGGATAGAAATAAAGTTAATATTTCCACAAACATTTTAATGACAAACATACGTTGATGCCAAAACAAAGCATGGAAATTTCAAGTAAGAAAAATTTGCAAGCATTTTTTATTTCAAGAACATAGACACAAAAATCTAAAATAAAATACCAACAAAAATTAATCCAGTAATGCATAAAGTAGTACTTGTTCTAGTTATGTATAACATTTGTATATCAATCATTATAACTTATTGCATTAATAAAATATGAAGAAAACATAGAATCATCTGCTTAGATGTAGAAAATATTGATAAAATCAACACCTATGTCTTTTTAAAAAATCTATTGGCAAACTGGTAGTAGAGGGGAATTTTATTAAACTGTTAAGAGGCATGTATCCATTGGTTATTGCAGCCTAATAAATCACCTCAACACTCAATGACTAAAATAATACATATATTTTGCTATTGCTTGTATTGCTTAGATGATTTACAATGCATTTGAAATTAATAAGTATAAAATAAAGTATTCAAATAATATCCTTTAAAATAGCATCAAACATAGGAAGTATCTAGAAATAAATAGTATGAAATATGTACAACACATCTAAACAAAAAATTATAAAAGAAACATTGCTTAAAGCAAGGAAAGTGAACAAATCAATGCCTTAATGTACATGATTATTGATTGGAAGACTCATCATTTAAAGATATTAAATGAAATACAATACTAATCAAAATCCCTGCAGGTTTTTTTTGTGTGTATGTAGATTAAAAATGTATGTGTGTGTAGATTAAAACTATATATGGAAATGCAAACAGTCAAGAGTGGCAATAATCTTAGAGAAGAATGACCTGGAGAATTTAAATTACTGGGTATTATGTTTTACCATAAAGATACAGTAAAAGCTGTTAATACAATCAAATAGTCCAGTGGAACCCCCCCAAGGACCCACAGTGATACATGCATATAAACAATCACATCATTTATAACAAAAGTGCCACTGAAATGTAGTGAAGAAAGCTTCATATTTTAAGTATATGATGCTGGATAAATTGGGTGTTTCTACAGGAAAAAAGTAAACCTTTTCATCTTCAGTAGATGATGCCAGGTCAACTGGATATGTAAATGGAAGAAAAATTGAGTTCAACTTTTTCCTCACATCTTACATTGTATATGAAAACTAATTCCAGATGCATTGAAAAGGTAAATGTGAAAGGTAAGTTAATAAAGCTTCCCTCCAAAAAGACTACTTTTATAGCTACAACTTGAATGAGTTGCTTTATTTTTTTTTATCTTTTGTTAATCCTCACCTGAGGATATTTTTTCATTAATTTTTAAAGAGAGTGGAAGGGAGAGGGAGAGACAGAGAGAAACATCGATATGAGAGAGACACATCGATTGGTTGCCTCCTGCATGAACCCCAATCAGGGCTGGGGAACCTGTAACCAAACTATGTGCCCTTGACCGGAATTGAACCGGAACCCTCAGTCTTCTGTCTGATGCTCTATCCACTGAGCCAAACTGGTTAGGGCTGAATGAGTTGCTTTATAATTTGATTGTGAAAAGTCAATCATGACAGAATATATGCTATATTCTGTGATACCATTTACATAGAGTCCCTCCCCACCCCCAAACACACACACACACACACACACACACACACACACACACACACACACACAAAACACTATCCAATGATGCTGGAAATAATAACAGTAGTTACCTTGGTTGGCTAATTACTGAGAATTTGTACCAGGTTTCTTCTGGAGTGCTGATTGTATTTATAATACCACTTACAATAGTATAAAGAAGAATTAGATGCTTATGAATAAAACAAATGAAAGATGCGAAAAACTTCTATTCAGATACTTAAATATAAAGATTATGGAGAAAAATGGGAAAATGACTAAATAAATAACGTGATCTTTTCATAAGCTGGAAGACTCATTATTGTAAATACATCAACTATGTCCTCAAAATAATAAATGTAAAGCAAACACAATCAAGTAATATTTTGCTATATTTCAATATCAGCTTGTGTCTGCTATGCTTCAACTTAAAAAATAGTACAAAAAAAGAAAATAAGACATAAAGTGAATTGTAATTACCTACAGAAAAGAAAAAAATAGAAAAGAGATATGTTGTAGCTGGTTCTTTCACATTTAGAAGATGAGGATGTATGACTATCTCGATATGGTGCTAATGCATTCCAGTCCTTGTGTCAAATTTCTCACCTTCTCAAATTGCACAAGCGCAGACATTTTGGACTTTTATACCAATGACATTCTGGAAAATGGCCTTACCATTCCTCAGTAATGTTTTACAAGTGAACTTGATGTGGAAAGGATCGCTGGCCTGCAATATATTTGTTTGATGGTAGAACGGTTAGCAGTCTCCTCAGTGACTCTGCAGCACAGTGATATGAATGTGAATAAGTATCCTGAGAGCCATTATAATGCACTTCTCTACCCCTTGAGATGCAACCAAAAGGAAAATTGGACTGAAAGTGTCCTGTTATCCTACTGTTTCATTTACAACCAAAATCTGTGACAGAGCATAGCATTCAGCATGCCCATATGTAAAGAATTTACGAAAGTGAAATGACTTAAAATAAAAGGTATTCTATTTACATAATAAGTTCATAATTTTAGTGTTATTCTACACAATATTTTGTGGTATTATTGAACAGAAGATTTGTGAATCTTTAGAGATAAATTAATCCAGCTTCTGCTTGACAGAATTTCTCTAACCTGTGGTTTTCTAAATTCTCTTTTAACACCTGTAGAGATGGGAAGGTCATTATTTTATGGGACAGTTTATTACATTTTTATAGACTTCTATTATTAGGAGACATGCTAATATATATTCTGTTTTTATTTAATTTATATTTATTGTTTTTAATTCTTCCCTGTAATTCCACATAGAATAAAATTTTAATTTCAGGCAAAGTCATATATATTTTTACATTGTTTACAAAGTATTTAGTCTTCTAGATAAAATCAGGTTTAAAAATAATCTAGTATATTTTGAATTAGGCAACAGATTGTGTTCAATGAATATCAAACTCAATGTCAGTTGTTAGCACTTTAATTCTCATAGAATCTTAGTTCAGCTCGAATGTTATTCCTGGTAGTTTTATGTTTTCTTTAATTTATATTGTGAAGAAATAATTTAAACATCTAATTTTTTGTAACATGAAATGTAAATACAATTAAAATTTAAATATTCCTCAAAAGGTTGAATTTGATTCTTAGCTGATAAAAGAATACAGTATATTTTTTTCTCCTTCACCAACCATTATGTACAGCCTGAAGGACATACAATTATCTTTATTACATTGCTATAAACTATTTATTTCAGTGTCTTTACAGTCATATGTTAAGGAAAGAGTCATCTGGAATGAATGAATATTGAGAAAAAAGATCAATGATCATATTCTAGCTTTATATTATCACATTCTCTTTAACAGTTGTGAAGACTCCACAGACCGAGTAAATATTACACCAAAAACATGAAAAGCCCATAGCACCAAAGGCTTTAACATAGCAACTCATAGGAATTCTTAAAACTAGAGAGAGGTATCGTTCCTAACTCCAATGAAACTTAATAGCATTCAAGATGTGAATCTATTACTTGTTTTTGCCATATTGGGTAAGCAAGAAGTCCAGTACCACTTTCAATGTGATTTATTAACATGATTCATGCAATAAAATGGATTCATTCTCAGTTGGTCAATTTTATTTGCCCGATTTATTGAATGGTTCACCAAACTACAAGGAAAGACAGTCAATCCTTTCTTCCCTTTGAAAGCATCCAAGTTTCCCTTTCTGTTTCCTTCTGCTGCTTGCCTGAGGGACATTTCATGTTTAAAAGCCTTGGATTGATTTCTGTGCCCATTGGTGCTTGCATTTGCCATCTGTTAGTTGAAGGATTTATAAATTTAGAAACACGGGACAGATAGAACATGAGACATTGAGGAAGTCTGAAGAGATAGGACAGAGCCATGATCAAACTTTACATGAGCAGTTATTGGTTCAAAGTGCGTTGGTAACTGCACTAACGTGAAGTTTCAAAAATTAAATAGCTTGATACAAAAGCATTAGAAAAAAAAAGAAAAAAAGTAAGGTTTTTGAGAACATTAGCTTTAAGGATACGTAAAGAATGGTCATATATACTGGGATTTTTGAAAGTCGAAACTTAGAAAAAAGCAACTTCACTCATAATCTTCAAAGACTGTTAACTTGTCAAAGGCATTACTGGTGGAGGAAATATGTAGTCATTAAACTTGAGTGAAAAAAGAATGCAACCCTCTTTAGCATCTTGATCAATTTACTGCTGCCTGGGGAGCAAAGAAAGCTCTTTAAAGGGGTACAAAGCCTCACATATACTAAGGAAAGGCAGTGAAATTAACTTGGTAAAAATATTGTGATTTAATTATGCAAATGCTTTTGTAATTTGTAAATTGTATTAATCCTTTTAAAAATGGATTGAAAAATAAGCATCTTAGAATAATGTGAACTTATCTTCCCAGGGTCTTAAAAACTCAAAGAGAATAACTTGCAGAAACTTTTATTCCATAAATTACTCCCTGATCTTTTAACACATACACACACACACACACACACACACACAAACTTGAAGAACCAATGTAAAGCATTAGCCATTTGTTTATGTGTCTGGATTTCTTGGCATTCTCTTTCCCTTTTCCTTCCCTCACTGCTTCATATGTTTTGCCTTATTTTCTGCACTTCCCCCTGGTTCTCCTGCGACTCTGTGCACCTCCTCATGGTGGAGATTGGCCAATGTCAACCATTGTTCCCATGATGTTTACTACCTCAATTAAATCAGGCTGCAACTGGAATGTGCTTCCAAGACCTCTCTTCCCACAGCAGTAACTGCTCCCACAAAGAATACATTTGCCTGGTATGTCAACATCTGGAAAAACTGTGGTGGTTGCAGCTTATGATCCATGGTCAAAGCCCTGACATCAGCAAATGCACAAGGCGATGAAAAGGAAGGAACTCAGGACATCAAAACAGTACACAGGGGAGTGTTTGACCCACCCCACCACTGTGCTCCCCAAAGAAATTCAGCAAAAGATTTTTCTTTTCATGAAAATTAATTGTTAGAAGAGAAGGATCAAAATATAATTATGGGAATTTAGAGCCATAAGGGGCCTTAAAGGTCATAGGGTTTATATGCCAAATACCCTGTTTAGAGATGAGAATTCAGGCAATGAGGACAAGAAAAACAACAAACTTGGTGACTTTTTCCCTCTCTAAGTCTCAAACATTATTATATGTCTTTGGAAAATGAAGGAGCCTCAGACAATGTGACTGACTATATTGCTTAATAAATAGAATAGTCCAGAGTTATTGTATTGGAAAGATATCTGGACTAAGAAAAAGAAGTGGGTTCATGTTTTGCCACAAACTAGATAGATAGCCTTTGGCAAGTCATTTTTCCTATCTGGATCTCATTTGAAAAATGATGGGATTAGACTAGTCATCTTTATGTCAGTTCCAGACTATTTTGAAACAAAATTTAAATCAAGGCAAGGAGGTGAAAAATCAGTCAGTCAAGCAATACATGTTTGGGTTGGAGTGAAGTCAAACTGGTCATCAAAATTTGCAGGTAATGCTTTCTGGAAAAAAAAAGTATTGCTCTCTTCTCAGAAATAATCTTCATACTCTGAATAGCCATAGCAATCCTGAGAAAGAAGAACAAAGTAGGTGAGATCTCAATACCAGATATCAAGCTGTATTACAAAGCCACTGTTCTCAAAAATTCCTGGTACTGGCACAAGAACAGACATATAGACCAATGGAGTAGAATAGAGAACCCAGAAATCGACCCAAACCACTATGATTAATTAATATTTGACAAAGGAGGCAGGAACGTACAATGGAGTCAAGACAGTCCCTTCAATAAATGGTGTTGGGAAAATTGGACAGATACATGCAAAAAAATGAAACTAGACCATCAACTTACACCATACACAAAAATAAACTCAAAATGGATAGAGGACTTAAACATAAGATGGGAAACCATAAAAATCTTAGAGGAATCCACAGGCAGCAAAATCTCAGACATATGCCGAAGCAATATCTTCACTGATACAGCTCCTAGGACAATAGAAACTAAAGAGAAAATAAACACATGGGACTACATCAAAATAAAAGGCTTCTGCACCGCAAAAGAAACCATCAACAAAACAACAAGAAAGCCCACTTCATGGGAGAACATATTTGCCAATTTATCACCAATAAGGGTTTAATCTCCAACATATACAGGGAACTCATACAACTTAACAAAAGGAAGATAAACAATCCAATCAAAAGAAAATGTCTTTTATTTATAGGTTGGTCTTTTAGAGCTGGCTGTAATCCTGCTCCTGTCTGGATGGGCTACACTTGGGCTGGCCAAGCTGTCTTCATGGGTTTTGCCTTTAGAGTCTCAACTCCACGATTTTGTTGGATCTTCTGCTTCCTGTATTTTATGTCTTTTTCTCCTAGGTTTCTTTTTTTTCACTCATGATATGCATGTTTCTAGATTTATGAAAAGTGTGCATAGGGAAGGGAGTTTTTTGATATCTTGTTTTTCTGAATTGTACATTCTTTCTTGGTTGAGAGTTAAGTTAGTTAAATGATTCTAGATTAGAAAAAAATTCTCTTAAAATTTCCAGTTATAAGACAAGCTCTGGAAATTTAATGTACAGCGTTGTGACTATAGTTAATAATACTCTTGTATACTTGAAATTTTCTAAGAGAATAGATCTTAACTATTCTTAACACTCACACACACACGGTGACTGTGTGAGATGATGGAATTAGATTGTGGTAATAATTTCACAATGTATACTTGTACTAACTCATCACATTGTACAATCTAAACATAATAATTTTTATTTTTCAATTTTACTTCAGTGAAGCTGAAAGTCATTTAAAAATAACACAAAAAGATTTATTGCTCACTCCTCCTAAATCAGCAATGAGGTTGCCGTTCTCACTCAAGGTCCCTGACTACACTATCTGGAATATTGCAGATTGGGGTAGAGAAAAAGCAAGAACTCACTAGAACTTCTCTTATAATCATGTCCACCCATACCCATGGACCATGACTAGTTATTCAACCCCTCCTAACATCAAGGTGACAGACAACTAATGATTCCCTTCTTTCCACCTAGAATTAGATATAAACCTGACTTTACTAAGTGATCAGATCTCATGCCTAGTGGGCTGGTGAGTTGATGAGTTCCAACCAGAGCTTAGAACAAACTGTCATCTATGAGGCAAACATCTCTTGTGTATACTGACCTCCTAATCCAATCCAATCCAATCCAATCCAATCCAATCCAATCCAATCCTCCCTAAACAATGAATGCATCATGAGTACTTGTCATATTCATATAGAAACCAGGAACCATAGTGAGAAGGGGATACTGGGAAACATAGTTTAGGATGTAACATTCTTTAGGATGTACAAGAGACATGGAAACAGCTAGGGGTAGTAAAGCCTTTAAGTCTATAGACAGTCTGAGCACACTCAGGAAAGTTAAGTAAACTAAGTTCAAACAGCAAATACATGGCCAAATTAATCCTTTATGGGACCAATGTTCTGTGACTCTAAGTTTAATATATTCATCATGCTGATGTGTCTCAGACTTTATACAATTTAATTTGTACCCTACCTTTAGAGAACTTGTCCTGATATTTATCTTTCTTTAAATGACATTATTTTTGGCTTAGATATATTTCTATTCTTAATTAGCTTATAAGAAAACACCAACATTTTAGGAAGAACGGTGGCCCTAGAAAAATAAGACCTATCCACAGAATTAAAAAGCAGAATTTAGGAATACCAAGGCAGGACAGAGATATGTGTCCCTGGCTCCAAGGGGCTGAGAAATTCAGCAAGTAGGACTAGAGAGTGAACAAGTGAAGAGCAGACTGACATGGGGTTCCCACAATTCCGCAAGAAAGGAGAGAGCTTGGAAGAATGACAGAGAATCCTGCCAGGGATGAGGATGAGAATGGACTGAAGTTTGGACTTGAGGGCCTGAGAGAGAGTTTGAGGAAGGAGCACTGGAGTTGAAAGGATAGATCCTGAGAAGGAGAGAGGAGGTGGGATGAAGGGAGAGGACTGGCTAAGGAGGCATGGAATTAAAAGTTCAAAACGCTGTGGGAGATGGTTTTGGATAAAGTCATTAAAGAGGAGTTCAGGGTGAGTGTTGTATGAGTCTTAGGTTGTTTTTAGGGGAGGGAGAGGCAAATGTTGAGGTGAAGGCAAAGGGATGGTTTTGTGATTGGAGTGGAGCTGATGTGGGCTGGATAGAGAGTCATGCCATCACCAATGTTTGAGAAAACACTGTAGCAGGCACCTCTGTGATAGGATTGAATAAACACCTTCAGTTAGAATTGGGCAAAGGAAATTGGTGTGACTACCATATTTCCTCTTTTATTTTCCATTTTTTAGTATGCGATGGTTCTTTTTCAAGTCAACAACAACTAAGGTAATAAACATAGAGGGGATGTCTTTTGATACATATTAATTTAATAACCTGTAATCTGATACTAGGGGAAATATTCTTTAACATTTTTGTGGTTGCAATCAATACCTGGGGAAAAGTACCAAGGAGATTCTACATGGCCATGTTTTTTCACTTTTATTTTTTTTTATTTTGCTTCATCATTTAAACTGTTGAAAGTAATCAAGGGCTTATAAGGAGAATATGCATATAAAGACTATTGAATTTGTTTTATGCACAATCAAAACATTTTTAGATTTAAAAAAAAATAACATGGTAAATGACTCTTCTACATTTTGAACTAGAGAACCATGCTATTGATAGCATGGTTTTAGGGGGTGATGGGGGGGAGAAGAGGGTCTTTTCCTCTCTTTTTTTTCAGGAAGAAAGATTAAAATTAGTATTAAAGTAGTAGTAAAACAATTGACAGTTTTGCTTAGCTTATGAAGTCTGCAAATATCTTGGAACCCAATGCTTGAAAGCATCTTGTTTTATACTGAAAGGCCTCTTTTTTTGTTAGAAAGCTTGTCTTTTCAACAAAGAAAAGTCACTGGCTGGTAATCTAATCTTTGAAAAGGAGCTTGGCTTTTCTGGCAACAAAAAAGAGAAAAGCAGTATTGGGGCAAAAAAAAAAAAAATTTGCTTGAAACCAAAAGCTTAAGAGGAAGGAAAAACAACTCCTTGAAAATAATTACTACTCAGGCCATTTCATCTGTTAAGATGCTTAGAGTTGGGTGAAAGAGCTTGGACATTCTGGCATCCTGTCACCAGCTCCAATTAGGAATGAGTTCTGAGTTCACTTAGTGGGAGGAAGCAACTCACAAAAGATCATTTTTCTTTTTAAAAATATTCTTGTTTGTTATTGATAAAAGAATGGGCTTCTTCTCCTCCCTCATACTGCTATATTTTTAGAAGTAAAAATAACAGCACAACATTTTTATTGCTCTGGAATCAGGCACGCCACATGTTTCTGTTGAAAATAATCATGATGATAAGAATCTGATCAGATTGTTGTTTTTGATATTGTCACCGAGTATCATATTGCCAACCTTTAAGAGCCAGAATGTCAGGAAGTGCTGTGGGAAGGAACTATTATTAAAAACAAACGTGCATTGCTGACTTCTTAGATATTTCCAAGTGCTTCTCAGCATAAAGTTTATATTTTCCAGTCTAATTTTTCTTCAATTATATTTGTATGTAGTTTCCTCTGAAGTAGTGTACTAGTCTGCTCTGGATGCTATAACAAAATATCACAGACTTGGGGGCTTACCAATGGAAATTTATTTTCTTATGGTTCTGGAGGCTAAACGTCAAAGGTCAAGGTTCAGTTGATTCTGTTTCTGGTGAGAGCTCTCTTCCTGGCTTGGAGACGGCTGCCATCTCACTGTGTGCTCATATGGCCTCCTCGTTCTGCATGGATCTGGAGAGAGAGACAGAGAAAATCTTACTCTTATAAGGCCACCAGTTCTATTTGATTAGGGCCCTACCCTTATGGCTTTTTTTAACCTTTATTATCTCCTAAAGACCCATTGTCCAAATGTAGTCACATTAGGGGATGGTTAGAGCTTTAACATATAAGTTTGGGGAGAAACATAATTAAGTTCATAGAAATTCCATAGATATATACTTATTCTCTCTCTCTCTCTCTCTCTCTCTCTCTCTCTCTCTCTCTATATATATATATATATATATATATATATATATATATATATATATATATGTATATATATATATATATATATAGTATATCATGTATATCACATATATATGTTTATATATTTTCATATATGTTACAGATTTTTGTCAGTGATGGAAACATGAAAGATGACCTCTTTCTTGCATTATGTATTATAAAAATCTGAAAGTGACTCTAAAGGGAGCAATTGAAATTACATTTTATAGTTAAGTTTAAAATACATTTAGGTTTCACTTAAGACTTTTTAATATACTTCCAGGTCAAATATTTTGTCTGATCTTTACAATGCACTTGTAATGGGAAACCTGTCATTACGCCTTGGCTAAGGAAACTGGGTCAGCTGGTGGAGAGAGCAGTAAGTGTTCTGTGGAATTAGAAGATCAGGAGAGAAGTTGCAGCACCCCCCGGTCCCGCCCTCCCCCAGGGAGGATGAATCAGTGGTTTGGGATATAGGACCCTTTGCCTAAAGTGAGAGTGTTGTGTGGGATGAAGCCCTAAGGTCCCTCCTGGCTTTAAAAGTCTGTGTTTCTATGAAGCACCAAGAAAATGAAGAGATTTACTATCAGCCACACTACGAATTAATAAAAGTTATGGGTTTAGAACCCTGTTTTCCTGAATTGCAGCGAGTGGAAATTTCCAGAAATATTAAAAGTCTAGTGCCAAGTCCCCCATCTTAATACACTTGACAGCACTGGAGTCTTATGTTTTACTTCTTTCAGTGGTAAAAACACAGAAAGAACATCTCCCTTTAAGGTTTACTAGCTGTTTTATGTCCTATAGAGAGAGTTGCGCTTTTCCTTAGAAAAGAGAGAAAAAATGATGAACGCAGATGTTTAAGAGGATGGCTATTAATTCGGTGAGCTATAAACAAGAATTGTGATGGGAATAAAAACCTAATGCCCTTGTAGGGAAACCCAGAAATGCAGAGACTTGTACGTGTGCCTTGCGTTGTTGGGGTTTGGTGTTTTAAAGCAGCTTGTGGTGGTGCGAAGGGTTTGCCTGTAAAATGAGACATGAATGCTGTCTGGCAGATCCCAGCACAAAGGAGGACTTGAAAGCTCTTGTGTTTACACTTGTACAATGACGGTTGTAAGCAGATCTTTCCAAACCAGATGAAGCAATTTAGAAGGATTAAGAGATCTGAACTCATCGGAGTGTGTGCCACCAGGTTCCGCCCTTCTAATACTTCATGAAACTAAGCTCCCTGTGCTGATAAACCTAGAACAAAGGGATTGGAAAGTGCCTTGTAAGGCGTTTGCTGGCCCTGGGATCTTGTTGCTTGTCACTTGAGTTTATCTTGTTGCTTCTTTTGTTCCACGGGGCTAATCCTTTTTGGTTATTTTCCATGTAGTAGCAGTTTCAATGAGGTAGCTCCCTACGGCTAGGTAAGAAGGCATATACATTTTCAGCCTTGTTCCCAAAAGAAGTGTTTACATATCTTTGAACTAGAATGGAAAAATGTCCTTCGTTTTGTAAGTCATCCTTGTTTTTGTTTCCATTCCAAGATAAATTTAGTGTGGGGGGAAATTGCAATACAATGCACAGTCACTTTTGATTTATGTTCGAATAAAAGAAAAACTCCTAAGCTGGAACTTTTCTCGGAGGCTGAATTGGTGGGGCAGGTCTTGGGGCTGCCTTTCAGGTGAAATCATATCATGATTAGTCTTTTGGCTACTGCATTCTACTAACACTCTAACTTCTCACACTCGCCCCGTGTCGGGCAGAGCTTCAGCCGTATGGGAAGAGCACACATGTTTTGATGCTTTGAATTAGAAGTAATCCAGAGAACAGGCATACGTTTATGACTAAGTTATATATCCAGCTGGTTACATCACCGAGTACTTCAAATTAAGTAGGAATGCTGAAAACATTACTAGGTACAAAGGCATAGGGCTGATGAGCAGTTTTTTGCTGAGAGGAAAATTTTTATATATAATTATATACACATTAAAATATGCATTATATATTTACATGTAGTCATATTTATAAAATACATATGATGCATTAATAGAATATTAAATTCTATACATCAACCATATAATTATACGAACCATGTAATTTTTATCTGGATCTCATTCAATAAAGTGTTTTTTTGAAACATTTTATGAATTCATCACTCTGGAGGGTACTGCTGAAGACACAAACGATGAGGAAGACAGGCCTAAGTGGAAAGACCTTTCCGAAAGCTCTTTATTCCTGCCCTTCTTCACATGAATGCTCAGCTCTTGGGATACAGCTAATGAAGTTATTGTCTTTTATCAAAACTTTTGGGACCATATTTCTAGTGGGGTTATTTTTGGTAGAAAACACATTTTCTTTGTTTCAGTAAAAACATCAGCTACATTCCCCACGAATACAGAGAGTGTTAAGAAATTTATGACTTGTTTTGGTTTGAGGAAAAAAGAAAACCTAATCTTAATAAAAATCAATTTTATGGAATACAAAGTGTCATCTGTGTTTTGTGTCGATTCTAAGATCAAGAAAATGTATTCTGGGACAATGCTCTGAGGACTGATGGCCAACCGCCTCCTGGATTCTACTTTTGTTTGGCCGTTGTAAGTACCAGTAATTACCACAGGACAGGCAGGTTTGTGAGTTGTGTGGAAGTGAATTGGTGGACTTTATATTTCTGCTCGGAGGATAGCGATCTCACAGGTATTATCCCCAATCCTGTGAGATCATTCACACACTCTAATTTTCTTCCATATTTAAGGGAAGACATTGATTTTTGTCAGATGAATATATTCCCACTCTTTCCCTGGCAATTATTATTTCCATCTTATTTACCAAGAAAACAGTTTAATAAAATAGTGGATTGGGGTGGAGTGTTAGTTAGAAAGGGAGGGGAATCCAGAAACAGTAGTAATTTTTTTCCAGAAAGCATAGTTGGGTACTTTTTCAAAAGAGATCGCCAACTAGGGGACCAGGCTCTGCAGTAAACCTTGGAGCTGTATTTGTTCTTTAAGACAGATACTGCCCTGTGTTCCTTCTCTGCCCTGTTCCTCTTGCCTGTTCCAATTCTCTCACCTACATCAGGCCCATTATCCTGCAGTTTGTCAGGATTTCTAGAAGATGAGGAATGCGGAGTTCTGCCACCAAAAAGGACTTTTGATCAGCTCGTTCCATATTGCCATGTGTTCCCAATTAGGTCTGGAATGTGATTAGATGATTCCAAAAGGCTGTGCACTCAACTTTAAACCCAAAGATACGATATTGTTAGAGTAATGGATTTAATGAACCTGTGGAATTCTCACATACACAGGGTGTCCTAAAAAAATACACACATTTTAACAGCTGATAGCTCAATTTTGAAAATGAAATGTATTTTAATAAACCCTGCCCTTTTAATTATTCAAACTGTGTGTCTACATTGTTTTGGGACACCTTATATTTTTGCATAAATACATTATTCACTTTTTTTTCTCCAAGTTTACTATGGGATTTATTACGATTCTCTTTGGGCAGGTTGTCCTTTTTGACCCATAATGGTTTGTCTCTAAAAGATGTGATTTATCTTATTTGTTTAGATTACTTTATACAATCATAATAACAAGAAAAGACATTTCATTCATTTATTCAGCTAGTACATTTGCATGTTAAGCCATCCAATAACAGAGGAGTATGAATAAGGCCAGTAGCCTCCTTCCTCTCCCTACATAATGGCAGCCTCACAAGACAAAGGAGGCCTCTTTAATGGTTATTTTCCAATGTGATCTTGAACTCTATATGTCCATTGCTTAGTTTCTAACTCTCTACATTAGACAAAATTTACTGACTTCCCGGTATGAATGATGATGATTTAGTTCAAAAGTCGTACTCCTTTTGCATCTCTTCCTCTGAATGTTGATAGCTATACTATTATTTTTTATTCCTTGAGTGGTTAGCTTTATAACTACTATAAGCCTTCATATATATTTTTCCATTAGCATTCTACATCTCATTGTAAGATAAGAATATTATTTTCTCTATTCCTTACTGTATCTTGTCTCTGTTGTACTTCATACCATACTCAATTATCCAAAACTTTACTTTCACGTGCTCAAGGTTAACATTTACAATCTGTCTAGTAACCAAAACCAATCAGTCCCCCAAACTCCTGGAGTGAAAGGTCTAGATTTTTGGCATCAATGGATAGATTCTATAAACAGGATTTGTTGAAAAAGCTGTGAGAGATCTGTGAGTGCAACCTGATTCAGAACAGTGGAAGCCTGAGTCCCCGCCACCTGAGTAAAGTGTAGTGAGAAAGGCTTCCATAGTGTTGCTCAGAGGGCCTGTCGGTGTAAAGCCGGAGGGCACAGAGCACTCATGACTGATGTTTTCCGGAAAAAATTACAGAGCTGGTATGGACGTGGGGGGAACTTGCAGTATCCTCTGGGCTAAGGGTAAGTGAGTGTTTTCCGTGAATTAAATGTGGTCAGCCCAAGGCAGCCCAAAGCTGCTGTCTCTCCCGCCGAAGGGGACTTCCTCCAATGGGGAGTTCTCTGTAGAGTCAGCTCCTGTAAAACTAGAGCTGCGATGCAGTCAGCCCCGCTGATGTCAGAGAATTTATAATCGGATGGGCCCAGCAGTAGAACCGCTGAAGAATTCACAAAAGTGTCCGTGAGATAAAGAGCAAGCTTTAATCGTCTGCCAAGCCCCGAGAGCATGGCAATAACTTACAATCACAGCGGCTAAGGAAAGAATTTCCTGACACCCTTACCACCCCCCCAACACACACCCTTTGCCCTTGGATCTTCTACTGCTTCAGACCCAGAGATTTCAGTTAATGAGATGGGGAGCAAACAAAGAGGCGAGTGAGAAAGAAAACAGAATCCTAACTTTCCAGCTTCCGGGACGCAGGTTCACATCTAAAGGTAGTTATTGGATGACACTGTTGGAAAGGAAGTTTACACTGTAATTGAACTTACATTGGTGATGATTGACATTGTAAGCATTTTAATCTCTGGCATATGATCATACTTTGTGACTTGAAAGACTTGGTGGGACTTCTGACTTTGAATAGTCCAACTATTTTCTAGCATTACATATGATTCTTTATAGTTTCACTATTGTGACCCCTAAGTCACTTAAGAAAATGTTTTCAGGTCAAAGACAAATAAATCCTCTTTTTGTACAGTTCATTAATTGCTTTAAGTGATACCATACTTTAATTTACTCTATATGTGAGAATTCACACTTGTGTGTCAATTTTAAAGTATGTCTTTTCAGGAATTTTAATTATTATTACTTTTTAATATATTTTTATTGAATTCAGAGAGGAAGGGAGAGGGAAAGAGAGATAGAAACATCAACAATGAGAGAAAATCATTGATCAGCTGCCTCCTGCATGGCCCACACTGGGGATTCAGCCTGCAACCCAGGCAGGTGCCCTGACTGGGAATCGATCTGTGGCCTCCTGGTTCATAGGTCGACCACTAAGCCACGCTGGCCGGGATAATTATTTTTTAATTGCATTATTTGCCTACATCATATTTTTTCTCATGCATTTCATTACAAAGCATCCTCCTTTGTTTTCCAGATAACTTCACCTTGGAATCCTTTTTTCTACTCTGCTCCAATATGCACCGGGTTCTCTCTTGTCCAGCTATATGTTAAGGATTTCCTTTTGTGCTTCTGGTTCAGATCCACTGGCCTTTGCATTCCATGCCTTTCCCTTTCTTGGTTTACAGCCTTATTTGTTGGGATACATTTTTTTTGTTAAATTCTTAGGAAAATATAAATAGGATTATGCTCTCTGATTATTTGCATGCCTCAAACTGTCTTATTCGCCTTCACTCTCCATTGATAGTTTGATTGGGTAGAGATTACTCAGTTGTACCAGTCTGGATAAATTAGATTATGCTGCTTTAACAAATAGCCCACAAACCTCAGTGATTTAACACATGAAAATTATATTTTACTGAAGTTACATGCTTAGTGAAAATTGGAAAGAACTGTGCTCAGTATAGTCAGAATCCCAATCCAGTGGAAGCTCTATCACAACAAATGCTTCTGCAATTATGAAGGCAGGGAAAGGAAATGTAGTGCTCTGGCTCAGACCAATTCTCTGGAATTGACACACATTATTTCCATTTCCATTTTATTGGCCAAGAAAGTCACATGGCCATAATTCAGAAGGCAGGTTAAAGGGGACATGACACATCATTCACCCTCCATGTATAAGTAATATATATGACTTTACTCATTTAATTGGCAAAGAAAGTGCCAACATCACATTTAACGTTAACAATGATAGGGGATGAATTCCTACCACATGCCTAGGAGAAGAGAATGAGATTATTTGTGAATACTCATAGTGCTATCCATGGCTTAATGGTAAGGTTCTCTTTGGTTTTCAAGACATTATTCTGTTGTCTTCCAGTATCCAGTGAACTTTTGACTGCTCCTCCTTTGCATGTGACCTTTGTACCTTGATAGGGTAAGATATGAGAATTTTATTTTTATCTCTGGTGTTATGGGTATTGAGTAGGATGTTTAAGACTGAAGGCTTTGAATCCTTCAATTCTAAATTCTTGAATTATTTCTTTAATATTTTTCTCTTCATTTTTTGTTTTTGTTTTGTTCTCTTACTCTAAAACAAGTTTACTAGTTTACTTAAAGGAGAAATAAAGCTTTGAAAACCTTAGATGAGATATTAGAAAATTGAAATACCTATGAACACAGGTGAATGGTGAAAAAGAATAGGGATCTATGTAATGGATAAAAAGTGCCATTAAAAATAAATGAGCTGTAACTGGTTTGGCTCAGTGGATAGAGCATCCATCTGCAGGCTAAAAGGTCCCAGGTTTGATTCTGGTCAAGGGCATGTACCTTGGTTGCGGGCACATCCCCGGTGGGAGGTGTGCAGGAGGCAGCTGATCAATGTTTCTCTCTCATCGATGTTTCTAACTCTCTATCCCTCTCTCTTCCTCTCTGTAAAAAGTCAATAAAATATATTTAAAATAAATAAATAAATAAATAAATAAATAAATAAATGAGCCCTGGCCAGTTTGGCTCAATGGATAGAGCATTGGCCCATGAACTGAAGGGTTCTGGATCCAATTTCCATCAAGGGCACATACCTGAGTTGCAGGCTCTGACCCACTCAGGGCACATTCAGGAGGCAAACAATGGATGTCTCTCTCACATCGATGTTTCTCTCTCTCTCTCCCCCTTCCTTCCATTCTCTCTAAGAATAATCATTGGAAAAATATCCTCAGGTGAGGATTACCAAAAAAAAAAAAAAAAAAAAAAAAAAGACTCAGTAGACTCTAGACTTCCAGCTTTTTCAGTAAATTCTATTAAATCATCTTAATGTCTTTCTCACCTGAACATTTTAATTCTAATTTTTATATTATGGGTATGAAGAGTGACAAATTATTTTCTAAAAATAGAAAAGAAAAATTATTATTCACTATTATGGAAATTATTGCTGAAATATATATGTTTAGACATATATATGTATACATATATGTGCATGTATATATCATAACATAAAATAAAAATGATATGTCAAGTTTTAAATTCAAAATAATATATATATAAGTATAAAATTTAAGAGTTAAAATATATTTATTACTTACATTTATATATTACATTTATTTCACCTTGTGTCAATTAAGAATATTTTCAGCTACAAGTAAAACCAAGTAATATTGGCAATAAATGAAAGTAGAAAGGATAATTATTATCGGCTTAATAAGAAGTCCAGAGGAGGTGAAGTGGAGGATTGTTTTGGAAGTTCAACCATATCATCAAGGAGCATAGCTCCTCAAAGTGTTCCATTTCACCAACCTCAGAAGGATTTGGATCACTTCCTATAAATATTATTACTTATATAGGTGGCAGCAATGAGGTGACTTGGAAATAGCTAATGCATTTTCCAAAAGTCAAAATTAAAAACTTATGCCTCGGATTTTCACCTTAGACTTGGGCTCCCTTTGCTGGACCATGTATTGTTCAAGACCGACTGAAACACAACTCAATTCAGTGCTCCATTGGTGCCAGGTCTGAGACGGACGTGAGAAACAGAATCTTACTCATCTCCACCCTCCTGTATCAGGGACCAGTTGTCAGGTCTTCTTCAGGAAAAATAAAGCAATGCCATTTACCTCCTTGGGACCCAATAGTTTGGATAAATGCTAACTCCAAGGTGTCAGAGTCTATTCTCAATGTCAGATGCCTTCAAGAACGTCCAATTTCATTGTGTTCCAGGAATTAATGCCAAAAAAATAGGAGCCAAGTACAGTTGGAGTGACATGAAGGAAATTCTATTCTTGGGGCAACTTAGCAGCAATCAAGGTCTGCGGAGCTCGGAATGGAAAATAGTGCCAGAGATATAGTGTCAAAAATTACAGAATGCATTCACCCAGAAGAAAATAAACTGTCTTTTATAGTGAATTATTTTAACTTTTTGCTCCTATTTGTTTAAAAAACAAATGAAGGCAATTGTTCTTTTGCCTTTAATTTTAGAATTAACAGAGAATAGATCATTCATAACCAAATCAATAAACTCTTTAGCAAAGAAGGAAAATGACCAGTTTAAGCAAGTGTATTCTCTGCATTTAAGGTGATGCTTTGTTCTGTCTTTGTATTTATGTCCATCCTATCCCGGAGCTCGCTGTATTTTGACCATTTTCCTTTCACCAAGTACACACATTGAGTGGTATTTCCAGAGTCTAGTTTATAAATAAAGCTATTGGAGATGCTGGCAGTTTTTTACATATTTGAAGCCTTATTTAAGGGTAGGAAATAGACAAAGGAGCCCACAGGTTAAGGATACTAGGTCTTTTGCCTGCCTTTGTCATAAACAGGCTATGTAAATTTTGGCAAGAACACAAGCTCTCTAGACTTTCTCAGCCGTAAATGTGATGGCTTTGAACCAGATGCCTCTAAAGTCTTTCCAGCTTCACTGGCATTTAATGTCAAGAGGATGGATGCTCTCAGCTTCCCCGGGTTCACATTCCACAAGGTGACACAGAAGCACAGCACACTGAGCCCTCCTCCTAGCCTGGCATAAGCCATAACTTCGGGGGAAGAAAGGAGATAGTTTTTGTCCTGCTCTTTCCCCCTAACTTTACATGTCATTGTTTCTAGGCGAATTTCATGCTTTTATAACTTTTGCATGAAAGTTCTGGGAATTTTCCAGTTGGCCTTTGGCTTGCCTGTTGGATTTGCAAGTCTAAAATATGGCTACTTTTGGGCTCGGCTGGCGTGGCTCAGAGATTGAGCATGGACCTATGAACCAGGAGGTCACGGTTTGATTCCGGTCAGGGCACATGCCTGGGTTACAGCCTCAATCCCCAGTGTGCGGCATGCAGGAGGCAGCCGATCAATGATTTTCTCTTATAATTGACTAGGGGCCCGGTGCACGAAATTCGTGCACTGGGTGTGTGTGTGTCGGGGGGAGTGTCCCTCAGCCCAGCCTGCCCCCTCTCACATACTGGGAGCCCTCAGGCGTTGACCCCCATCACCCTCCAATCGCAGGATCGGCCCCTTGCCCAGGCCTGACGCCTCTGACAGAGGCGTCAGGCCTGGGCAGGGGACTCTCATTTCCCCCCATCACTGGTTCTGCCCCCAGCCCAGGCCTGATGCCTCTGGCCTAGGCGTCCGGCCCGGGCAGCAGGGACCTGCAGTGGCAGCAGGGGGCTCCGTGATTGCGTGGGCTCTGCCCCTGCCCCTGCAGGATGCCTCTGACTGAGGCATCGGCCCGGGCAGTGGGGACCCACAGCTGCAGCGGCCCCGCGATCGTGGGCTTCGCTTTAGGCCCAGGCAAGGGACCCCTAGCTCCAGGGACTGCCAGCTTCGACCATGCCCAGCTCCCATCGCTGGCTCCACCCCTACTTCCTGCTATCACTGGCCAGGACGGAAAAGGCACCTGATTCTCCGATCATGGCTGGGGGGCAGGGCAAAGGCGGCCCCAGGGCCGCCTTTGCCCTGCCCCCCAGCTCTTAGCTCCCCCCTGGGTTTCCGATCACTGTCAGTGGCAGGGGGCTTCTTCCTGCTTTCCCTTTCGCCTCCCTGCATTGTGCCTACATATGCAAATTAACTGCCATCTTGTTGACAGTTAACTGCCAATCTTAGTTGGCAGTTAATTTGCATATAGCCCTGATTAGCCAATGAAAAGGGTATCGTCGTACGCCAATTACCATTTTTCTCTTTTATTAGTGTTGATGCCCTCCCTTCCTTCCTCTCTGAATCAATAAAAAATAAATACAATAAATACAGCTACCTTTGGTTTGTTTATCTCTCTCTCTCTCTCTCTCTCTATCTCATTTACTTTAATGGTTTAGTGCCGGGAGCCGGTCCATCCTTGCTGTTTCAAGGGACCTGGCATATATGGCATACGGTTCTTAATATGTTTGCTCACCTTCTTGGCGCTGTGTTTTAACTAAGGTCACCTCTCCGAGAAAGGTTGAATCCCCAGGTAGGGATTTTCCCCTGAAGTTAGGGAGGGAATAAAACCCCTCAACTAAGTGCCAGGCGGATAATTAATCCCTTTAACTACAAACAATCATGCTTAAACTACATAATCTTTTCTCCCTGGAATGGAGATAAGAAACGCCCTAACCTTTGTAATAGAGATTGATAGGATTGAATCAACTGGTATAAATACAGTTGTAACAAGACAGAAACACTCAGAACTTAGAACTCAGAACTCAGAACACAGAGCTTAGAAGAGAATTCAGAAGACAGAATCTACACGGAGCCTGGAGACAGAAGAACTTCGCTGGAGAGAACATGGCAATAGATCCTGGACTGAACCTGACTGCAGAGGTTGGCAAGAGAGCCTGACTAGAACCTGGTGACTGAACCTGGCTGGAGAACCTAGCAAGAGAACATGGACACAGAACCTCTCTGGAGATCCAGACCAGAACTTGGCTGGATATCCTGGCTGGAGATCCTGGCTAGGCTGCTGATCAACTGAACGCTGTCTCCGTGTCATTCCTTCTTCGCCGACTCCGTCCACACCTTTGGGGACCCCTGGACCCGCTGGGGCTGGACCCCGGCATATGGCGCCCGAACAGGGACCCCTAGGTAAGCGCCCCACACTCGGGACGGATAGGACTCCACCATAGGAAAAGGGTGGATAGTCTTCGCCGACTCCGTCCACACCTTTGGGAACCCCTGGAAAAGGATTCCCCTAGGTAAGCCCCCCCCGCACTGAGAACCCCCACACTCGGGACGGATAGGACTCCACCAGGGTGCTACAGACCCCCCTATAGAGGATAAGTAGGGTAAGAAGGTGGATAGTACAGAACTTAGATTGAGAAGATGTGCCATACTGAGTCCAAAGAAAGAAGACTCTGTATTGATTCTTAGATTGAGATGTGCCATACTGAATCCAAAGAAAGAAGACTCTGTATTGATGCTTAGATTGAGAAGATGTGCCATACTGAGTCCAAAGAAAGAAGACTCTGTATTGATCTTTAGATTAAGAAGATGTGCCATACTGAGTCTAAAGAAAAAAGACTCTGTATTGATCTTTTAACATATGTGCTTGCTAGCAGAGGAATTAAGGTTACTCCCAGTCAGACAGAACGTTTTATACAAGAAGTATGTCCATGCTTTTCTGAGGAAGGAAAGGTAAATGTAATGGCATGGGAGAAGGTAGGCCCAAGGAGCCTTATCCTTAACCCCACTGCAGCCTTTCTACCCTGGGAAAGTGCAGGATTGGCAAGCTCTCCCTGGGATGATAGATCAGGACTCAGGTAATAGCGGAAAGCGCCAATCCTACTCTTAAAATGGATATAAGAGAGCATTTGAGGTTTTTCTTTTTAATGCTTGCTTTTAAAAAAATAAAAAAGGGGGAATTTGCCGGGAGCCGGTCCATCCTTGCTGTTTCAAGGGACCTGGCATATACGGCATACGGTTCTTAATATGTTTGCTCACCTTCTTGGCGCTGTGTTTTAACCAAGGTCACCTCTCCGAGAAAGGTTGAATCCCCAGGTAGGGATTTTCCTCTGAAGTTAGGGAGGGAATAAAACCCCTCAACTAAGTGCCAGGCGGGTAATTAATCCCTTTAACTACAAACAATCATGCTTAAACTACATAATCTTTTCTCCCTGGAATGGAGATAAGAAACGCCCTAACCTTTGTAATAGAGATTGATAGGATTGAATCAACTGGTATAAATACAGTTGTAACAAGACAGAAACACTCAGAACTTAGAACTCAGAACTCAGAACACAGAGCTTAGAAGAGAATTCAGAAGACAGAATCTACACGGAGCCTGGAGACAGAAGAACTTCGCTGGAGAGAACATGGCAATAGATCCTGGACTGAACCTGACTGCAGAGGTTGGCAAGAGAGCCTGACTAGAACCTGGTGACTGAACCTGGCTGGAGAACCTAGCAAGAGAACATGGACACAGAACCTCTCTGGAGATCCAGACCAGAACTTGGCTGGATATCCTGGCTGGATATCCTGGCTAGGCTGCTGATCAACTGAACGCTGTCTCCGTGTCATTCCTTCTTCGCCGACTCCGTCCACACCTTTGGGGACCCCTGGACCCGCTGGGGTTGGACCCCGGCAGTTTAGATCAGTGGTCAGCAAACTGTGGCTCGCAAGCCACATGTGGCTCTTTGGCCCCTTGAGTGTGGCTCTTCCTAAGCCTTAGGAGTACCCTAATTAAGTTAATAACAATGTACCTACCTATATAGTTTAAGTTCAAAAAATATGGCTCTCAAAAGAAATTTCAATCAATGTACTGTTGATATTTGACTCTGTTGACTAATGAGTTTGCCGACCACTGGCTTAGATGATTCTATGCTGCCATATTCTATTGTCTAATTTTTCTTCAGTGTGACCAGCCTACTGTATTCAGCAACTGCATATAAAAATTTGTAAGTATAGATTCCTCAATCCCATCCTTTTTCTATCCTTGCCCACGTGAACTCTTTCCCAAAAATATTAACCAAATTGTTCTTCAACATCTCAGCTCTGGGGGCTGAGAAATAGGAAGCTTTGACATTTGAGCTCATGCCTCAAGAGAAATCTCAAAAGACGTGTTATTACAATTCTCCAGACTGGGGTGGGGTCAGGGTAAGGGGGGAAAGCTGACAGGTCACATGGAAGCTGTTGCCATATTACCTTGTCATTACAGCTTGGAATCACTGGATTCTTTTTTTTTTTCTCATTTCTCTCTCATTTAAAGGACTGATACTAAAGTTCCTGTTCACATACTTCATCAACAACTCAAGGTACTCAACAGTAGTTTATATTCTACATGCATTTATAATTGATCTGCGCAGCACAAAATAAAAGAAGCACACTTTATCTCACATTTTCTATGTATTTGGTTGCATTTTGGTGGACCAGCTTTAATAAAGGCACCACGTTGATTGTATTGGTTGCCTATTTTGCGCAGAGAGCTATAAGATGTGCCTGTGCAAAGCCCATACTGTAGAAGGAAAGTAATCGGCTCATCCTAAAAACATACAAGGCAGAATAGAATCCCATTTCCTTAAAAATATCCATGTCATAAACCCTGGGACCTGCAAATATATGCTATGGACTGGAAAAGAGAAATTAAATTTGTAGATGAAGTCAAGGTTGCTAATCTGCTGATCTTAAAATAGAAAGATTACCCTGGATTTTCCTGATGGACCCAGTATAATTCCAGGGTGTTTAAAATTGATAGAGAGGCAGATGAGGGGTGAAAGTGATGCAAAATGAGTATTTGACCTGCGGTTGCTGGCTTTGAACGTGGGATAAGGAGGCAGTGAGCCAAGGAGTGTGGCAGACTCTAGTCTCGGGGGAAGATGAGGAAACATTCCCTGCAAAGTTGTCCTAGAGGGAATGCAGTCCTGCCAATAGCTTGATTTTAGCCCAGGGAGACCTCTGGCCTACAGAACTAGAAGGAGACAAATATATATTGTTTCAAGCCACTAGATATGATGTAATTTTTTTTTTAACATCAGCAATGAAAACTGATAGAGTACCATATGATTAATGCCCAATGAGAGGTTAAAGCCAGTCAAAAAAGGGAGAGACAATGTGCATAAAAGTACGTTTTTGAACTCGAAAGCTTTATTAAAATATAGTGTTCTCCCTTAGCTATTATAAAACAAACTAGAGGCCCGGTGCATGAAATTCATGCATGGGGGCAGGGGCGGGGGGTCCCTCAGCCCTGCCTGCACCCTCTGCAATTCAGGACCCCTACGCCTTTTTCTTACCTAGCTAACCTCTTCACATTTAAAAAAATTAACTGAAATACCACCTACTCTAGGAAATCCTCTTTGAACAAATCTCTTTACAATCTGTATTAAGTATTTTCATAGTATACCATTCTTTCTCTTTAGCAGCAACTCAGAGTGGATGCAATGTGCTTCTCATTCTTGCATTTGAATTTTTTCTTCTTGCTCTTGTAATAACAAAGCTTATCTAATTTACATTTGCCCTTCAAGGGCTTATATTTGGTTCAGTTTCTAGTTGGCTCCCTGCTTTTTTTTTTTTTTAAGCAATAAATTTGGGCTGTGATAGTAAGCCTCACTTGTCATCAAGCATGTAGGTCTCCGTATCTGAATATTTCTATAATACCTATCACTTTAGCATACCAGAGATTGTGTTCATTTATAGAAAATAACAATAAATGTCACCTGATCGTTTGATCTTCTAGTAATATTTTATAGCAACATGTATTATTCTAGTAATTTAACTATGACAAAACTGAGGTGTGCAGAAATAAATCACATTGAACAATAAAGAATGACTCAAATATCAAAGCATAGTACACTTAGGGCCTCCCTTGTCCTGTGCCTCAAATATCATAGCACAGTACACAGTTCACATGGAACTCAGTTTCCTTTAAAATAGGAAGGGATCCCATGCTCATGAAGCAGCTACTTCCACACATATTTTTTTTATTTCATTCACAGCACATACTCTTTGTACTAATTGTTGGAAAATCATTCTAGCAATTGCCTCTGTTCCTCTCTGTATTGTTACCTTACATTATGATGTCATTACTGTGCTTTTATCATCCACTCGCTCTAATAAGATTGTGAATTATTTAAGGTCAGAAATCATGACTTGAGCTTGTTTTTCCCTGTCATGGTGCCTAGATAAATACTCAAATGCCATCCAGTTCAAATGGATGTGATGAGAGAGGCCCACCGTTGCTGGAGACCTCTGATTTTTATTTAAGGGGCCTCACTTGTTCTGCACCTTTACAGACGGGTGAGTAGGGGCTGAGGGAATTTGAGGAAACCCAGACAGAATTCTCCTCCTAAAAGATTTTGCTAAGCTGGCACCCGGGACCGCCAGGCATTTGTCCAATTAAAACCCGGACACACAGCAATAACAGAGGCACTGGTCTCCTACTGCTAATGCCTGGGGATCAAACCCCAGCCTGCAGGAACTCACCCCTGCAGTCAGGACCGGGCTGCTGGGTGGACCTGGGCTGGTGTTCCTAACTCTGGGGAGAGTGAGACTTCCTATGGCTGCAGGCTAGAGGTCCCCGACTCTGCGCCACCCACCCGAACAGGTCCATAGTGCAGGCTGGTCAGTCGAGCGGCTTCTTCGCCTGGGATTGTGGGGAGTCCTGGCCTGGCCTGTTTGCTCCATGATGGGTATCGGGCTGGGGGTGTGGACCCGGGCTGCCACTTGATGCTGTCGCATGCACAAGTGGCCATGGGACGGGAACATCCACTTGCTGCCTGTGCCCATAGGCCCGGAGTGGCCAGGGGCGTTCTGGGACCCCGGCTGCTCAGGGCCTATGCACGGGCCTACAGGCTAGGAGCGGCCTGGGTCCCGAGGATGTTCCCAGGACCCAGGCCGCTTGGCGCCTGCGTATGCAAATTAACCCATCATCTTTGTTTGGTTAATTTGCATACTCCCCTCATTGGCTGGTGAGCGTAGCAGAGGGATGGTCAATTTACATGTTTCTCTTTTATTATATAGAACAAATATAATAAAATATGATAATGCTTACTTCATAAACCTGTAATGACAATTAAATGAGTTTATACATATAAAGCACTTGGAATAATGTCTGACAATAGGAAGAGACCCATGAATGTTAGGTGTAATGATCACTTTAGAGTTCAATACTGTGTAGTTTAACATATTCTATTATACAGCTTAATTTAATTTAGTATGTTTTAGAGTAGGTCAGTTCACTTCAGTATGTTGTTAACAATGTGGAATCCTGAACCTATTTACTTGAGATCAAACCCTAGTTCAATCACCTTATTGGTTTTAGGCCCCCAAACTCCCCAAGTATGAATACATTCTTTTGAATATAAAGTAAGTATATGTCATATATATGATATTATTCTATATCAGCATAATCCTGGACTTTACACAAGTAGTGGAAGAGCTTAGAAGCCAAACATGAGCTGCTGAGGCAGCCTGGAGATTAGCTATGGCAGGAGCCCACCAAGTCCCCCAGGGATAGAAGGTGCAACAGGAGGAGGTGGCATTTCCAAACTCCAGATCCCGAGCCCATGGGGGCCATTCCATGAAGGTGCTGGTGGGTGGCACAGATGGTGTTGTCAGCAAGAGCTGCACTTTGAAGGAAGATTATTGCTGGTTAAGGCAAAGAGAGAAGGAATTGTCTTTGTTTCAACTTTCCTTTTACCCTGGCCTTAGACCAGTGCGTCTCAGTGGGTGAACCCAGCCAGAAACCAGCTGAAGAGCTATCTCCTAAGAGAGCAGAGCAGGAAGAGGGGGAGGAGTAGATTTGAGAGCACACCAGCAAAAGATCTGCACATGGGCCTGAAAATAATCCCTACATTATTGGCTCATTTTTAAGGATTAGACTAAATTGTGTGAGGCACTTACATTGGCACATTGTATGTGTTCAATTGAAGTTTTCATTGTTATTAGTGCTTTAACTTTAATCACATAATTAAAGTAGTGAAAATGACACTTAAACCTTGTCACATAATCTAGGATTGTGTTAAAGAGGAAACCTCAGGCCCCAAATCCCTGCCTGAAGCCCATGACACTGAACCTAGACTTAATAGAAGTTTCAGTCTTCTCCAGGAATGCAATCGTAAAGGGTGAGTCTGGAATTTTCTGCTCAGTACCAATGAGATAATCTGTCCCACGGGGCTTCTCCATCCCCCAAAGGAAGCTGAGGCAATCTGCCTAATGAGACCCTTGCTTTCCTCTAGGGAAGATAAACTTGCCTGAAGTAATCCTTCCTTAATTTTGCTAATAACTTTCTTGTCCTGCCCAGTTTCTGCCTATAAAAGCCTTCCATGTTGTATAGCTTCTCTGGGGGCTCCTCTCTACTTGCTAAATGGAATTCGTAAATTGCTCGGTAAAAGCCAATTAGATCTTCAAATTTACTTGATTGAATTTTTGTTCGTTAACAGTTGAAAACTATTCTAAATGTTTCCAAATCTATTATCATTTCCTCTAGAGGGAGATGATCAATGTACTAAGGTTTTTGAGGTAATAAAATGTTGAAGTATGCACCAGGGAGAACTGAGTGAGGGAAACTGTGATAAGAAATATATATTTAGTCTTTGTCTCCAGTTCCTCACAGGGATATTCTAAAATGCTAGGAATTTCCTGAGTGATAGGGGTGAGAGGAGAGATTTTGTTATTCACAATAAATTCCTTTCAACCTTACTAGAATGTACACTAATGGGGTGACTTTTGGTGGGCCAGTAGATAGCCTCATTATAGGGGCTGGTTGCCAGAGGAACCAACCATGGGATTAGAGGGTTAGAACTTTTAGGCCTACTGCCCAGCTTCCAGAGGGGGAGAGTTGAGGCAACAATGGCCAGTGATTTAATCAGTCACTCCTATGAAAACACACCTTCATCAAAACCCCCAAACAATGGCGTTCAGAGAGCTTTGCGTTGGTGAACACTTGGACGCATGTGCTGGGCAGGTGTACTTGAAGGGGGCAGGAAAGCTCCACACCCCCTTCACCATGCCTTGCCCTGTGCATCTTTTCCACTCGGCCGTCCCTGAGTAGTATCGTTTCTAATAAAGTAGTGATAGTAAGAAAGTGCTTTCCAGAGTTCTGTGAGCCATTCCAGCAAACTGTTGAGCCTGGGTAGGTCATTGTGGGAACACCTGATTTAGAGCTGTCCCATCAGAAGTCTAGGAGCCTGGGCCTTGCAACTGGCATCTGAAGTGGGGGCCATGGTTAGGTTCCTCTGGCAACCAGCCCCTATAATGAAGCTATCTACTGGCCCACCAAAAGTCACCCTATGAGTGGGGGCCAGTCTGATGGGACTGAACCCTTGAATCTGTGGAATCTGATGCTATTTCTAGATAATTAGTATCAGGGAGTGGAAGAAGCGGTATTTGAAAAGACACCACCTATTTGGTGTCAGGAAGAAAAAAAACTCTCTGACTTGCAGTCAAATTGTTAAGAGCAAACACAGCACAGGGGACACGAAGGTAACATTAGGTGACTACTTTGAATATATCTTACCTTGGCTCATCTGTACAACCCTGCTTTGAATACATGTTGGTGAACTGTACAAATAGCTTTTAAATCATATTTTGAGAAAATTTAATAATAATACTTTGGCTGTGTCCTGAGTTTATTTAATAAACTAATCTACCATATTATCAACATGGAAAATTTTATGTCTTGCCAAGTAAAATACACATGCAAGCCATTGGTAAAGTGTTTCATTTCTATTTTGTTGCACATACATGTTTAGTGTATGCCTTAAACAAGACTCAATATAGTGTCCTTTCATTTCATTCCATTTTTCATCCTTAAAAAAACATCCACATTGTGTCTGAGATTCTAGTTTCTTTCAGGTCACTGAAAATTCTACTCTCATAGCTATCTTTCTGTATTTCTGCTGAGCTCCAGATTCACATGTAGTTATTGAATGGGCATTTCTACTTGGTTTTCCCGCAGGAGACCATACCAAACTGCAATGATGATACATCATTGTTAACCTCAAACCATCTTTTCGTGCTCTTGTAATGTAGATCTTGGTGAAAGAAACCTTTCTCTCTCCCAAAGTCAGAAAATGAAGGTCATAATAATGTCCTCCACTTACTTCCCCTTGTTTCCCTCTCCTACCCATCCAAACAGTCACTGTGTTGAGTTTGCTTTGTTCAAAGGCCTCCAATCTGTTTCACCGGGAACTCCCACAACCTCTGTCCTGTTTGTCTCATGACACCTCTTGACTGGCTGACTCCTTAAGATTCTTATCAGCTCTCCTTGCTTTCAATCTGGCCCTTTTCCCATCTGCTCTCCACTCAACAATTTGACCATTGTCACAAACATAAATCTGATTACAACTTTTCCATGTTTAAAAGTATTTACTTGTTCCTGATGGTTTCACATTTTAGGCTAGGCTAGCATGCAATGCTGATGAAATCTGCCACTGATTAACTCTTCAGCATGATGTCCGGCATGTACCCTTTACTTTAATAACATAAAATTACTTTTAATACTCCACCCATTCCTTCCTTAAGAATGCTTTTTCTGCAACTGTAAGCTTATTTACATGCCTTTTTTTTTTTTTTTCTGGATAAACCCTTACCACTGCAGTCATCATGTAGTACTTTCTCTCTCTCTCTCTCTCTCTTTTCTTTTAAGTATGTCTGACTTATTTGAGCATAAGCTATTTAGGAACAGGTACCATGACTTCTTATATTTGTATTGCAAGTGCCTAGAACTGTGGTGTCCAACATGGTAGCCACTAGTCATATGTTTATCAAGAACTTAAAATGTGGGTGGTCCAAGTTAAAGGCAATATAAATATAAAATAAATAAGAGATTTGGAAAACTAAATATGAGAAAAAGAATGTAAAATTTCTCAATAATTATTTTTATATTGGTCATATTTTAAAATAACATTTTTAATATATTTTATTAAATACATTTTATTGCCAAAATTAATTTCACTTGTTATTTTTACTTTCTTTTTAACGTGGCTTCTAGAAATTTTGAGTAGCATACGTGGTTCACATTTGTGGCTCCTGTTAAGTTCCTATTAGACGGCACTGGCATAGAATATAACAGGTAATCAAGAAGCATTTGCAAGTGGAAACATGCCTTTAAAAGAACCCTCTGGAAAAAGTCTATATCTTTGAATAAGATTGGGGTACAAACTGTAGGAGAAAAGGAGAAGAAAAATAGATCATGCACTCAGCTATGCAGTGGGAACTGAGTAGCTAAAGAAAGAGTGATGGGAGATCCATTTATTGTATTAATTTTGCTGGAGAGGGATTTGAATTTAAATTCTTAATTAAGAATTTAATGAAAGTTTCTTGAAAACAAGAACTATTGCCCAGCCAGCATGGCTCAATGGTTGAGCATTGACCTATGAACCAGGAGGTCATGCTTTGATTCCTGGTCAGGGCATATGTCCAGGTTTTGAGCTCGATCCCCAGTGCAGGGCATGCAGAAGGCAACTGATCAATGATTCTCCCTCATCATTGATGTTTCCATCTCTCCCTCTCCCTTTGTCTCTGAAATCAATAGAAATATATATTTTTCTAAAGTAGGAAAAAATGGACACAGATACTGGGGCAGTGGGGGCTTGCCTGGGGTGGGAATGGCTGGGGGGGGTCAATTGGGGAAAAAGGAGACATATGTAAAACTTTTGACAATAAAAAGAAAAGTAGGAAAATGATTTTTGAGACAAATGTATATGAGTTAGTTACACATGGAGGATGAATACATAAATTGGTTCAGAGCCCCTTAAAAATGGAGTCCCTTAAAAACTCTTCAAATAATTTTTTTGAAAAACAATAAACCAACGAAGACTAATTGAAAGGGATAGTAGATAATAGCAATACAATTTTGAAAAACAGAATAAGAGACAAGTAGTAATTGAGCAATATAAGTAGCAGAAAATCCCCAAAATGTCAAGAGAGACAACCAAGCATAGAACAAAAAATGTATACTATGAAGCATTTCAGAAAATAAAAAGGAACCCTTTGAAGTTAAAATATCTTGGTAGAAATGGGACAATCAGTAGAAGAGTTGGCAGATAATGTTGAAGAAATCTAGAAATCAAAGCAGAGATATAAAATAGGATTTAAAAAAGATTAGAACATGAGATGATCAATTTAGGATTTCCAACATCCCAATAATATCAATAATAAAAGTTTCAGAATGAGAAGATGGAGAAAATAAAATTATCAGAGAAATTTATTTTAAAAATAATTTCAGCACTAAAAACCATGGGTTTCCTAATTAAAAGGGCTCGCCAAGTGTCCTACTCAATGAATGAAAATCAATCCAGACCAAGGAACATAATTGTGAAATTTTTGAATAGTTGAGGGGGAAAATCCCTCTAGAAGCTTCCACAGAAAAAGTTCTATGTAAGAGAGGAAATATTAGAAGGTCACCAATTTTTTAAAAAATTTTATTGAATTTATTAAGGTGATATTGGTTAATAAAATTATATAGGTTTTAGGTGTGCAATCCTGTAATGCATCATCTGTATATTGTATTGTGTTTACCACCCAAAGTTAAGTTTCCTAAGATCATCACTTATCCCCCTTTTACTTCTCCCCCACCCCCTTTTCCTCTGGCAATCACCATACTGTTGTCTGTGTCTATGAGGTTTCTTTCTTCTTTTCTTTTTGCTTAATCCCTTCCCCTTTTCCACTCAGCATGCCCCCAAACTCCCTCCCCTCTAACAGCTGTTGTCAGTCTGTTCTCTGTATCTATGAGTCTGTTTATATTTTGTTTGTTAGCTTATTTTGTTCATTGGATTCCACATATAAGTAAAATCATATGGTACTTTTCTTTCTCAGACTGGCTTATTTCACTTAGCATAATACTCTTCAGGTCCACCAGAAGACACTAAGAAATATTTTCATAATCATTTTAAAAAATGATCTACAACAAAATGTTTATGCCAGTTAAACCAAATATTTAGTTTGTTTATAGATAATTTAAAATATGCAAGAATTCAAAAATATTATCTTCCATAACCATGAAACTTTTTCAAGAGAGTTGGACTAAAGTCAGAGAGAAAACTAAGAAACAGGATGCCATAGGATCAGGCCCAGGAGGGAGGTAATGGGAATTCCCAGGAAGATGGGAAAGAGATTTCTAGACTGCAGCTTTGCCGCAGGCCTAGATCAACCATGTTCTATTTGGAGCATGTCAGAATGAACTGAGAAAGATTTTATTAAGATTAAATTTTTAGGATACTTACTGTGTGTAAGTATACCATACCAAGAGACGATTTATAAGTTTGGAACAGCATCTGGAAATAAATTAAAGATAAAAAGACAGTAAACTAAACAAAAGAAAACCAAGACAAATATAAACTTCAGGGAAAGAAAAATGTTTTGCAGGAAGAAAAAAATAATTATTATGTACATTGCTCAACTTAAGATAGATAAGACTGAATATTGATATGGACAAAATTACAAAATAACTGTCATGGATTGATGGGGCAAAGTAAAGGTTGTATGTGTGTGGTAGGCTCATGGATTGAACAAAAATGAGCAAACTAAATCTTTGTTTTTCACAGAAAGTAAGTCAATTGAAAGCGTCAGAGGCTTAGCATTTAAAGATGCTATTTAGAGATATAGTCAGGGTTCCCCAGAGAAAATAACCATTAGGAATATATATCTTTATGAGGAGCTTTATTAAAAGCAATTGGCTCACATGATAGTGGAGCCTGAGAAAGCCCACAATCTGCTAGTTGTAAGATGGAGACCCAGGAGAGCTAGTGCTGTAGCTCCAGCCCAAGTCTGTAGGTCTGAGAAGGAGAAGTGTGATGGTGTAAATCCCAACTAACCACCCCCCCCCCAATCGCTATTATTTAAAGACAATAATTATTTTTCCTGGTTGACTGAATGATATCTAGCTAAAGCTTTAATAACAAGTATTGATGGAAGAAGTGAGTTACCTCTAAGAAGGTAGAGCTAACTCCTGGAACCTGCTTCCCTCTGACTTTGCTCTTATTATGGAGTTTGGTGACAGGCTATCAGGTCTGTTGTAGCACCATGATCAGGAGGTGGCACATGCATTTTGTTCACTGTAACAGGCATTCGATATTGGTTAACCGAACAAATAACTTCACTCTGGTGAAATGTTAATGTTTAACTCATTATTTCAATGGTGATATAGAAGCTTTCTACTCAACCTCCTGGGTGGCCCTTCCTATCCTGTTTTTATTTTTATTGTTATTTTTTTTCCATAGGCTGTGATTTTAATAGGTTCTTTTAATGATAAAGGAGCTTAGGTTAATATCCCTCCAGTTTTGTCTGTCAGCACAAATTTCTGAATTATGCCTGAATGTTGGCGAGTACAGCCAAGTGTATGCTGTGTGTTTTTATTATTCTCTTCTGGGCCTACCTGTTGTTTCAGTGATTTTGTGATCTCTAGTCTTAATCTCTATAGTTAGAGAAGCAACCCTAACTATAGAACTCTAACAGCAAAAGAAAAGGTTTTTCTAGCAGATTACTCATTCAACAAAGATAGATGTATCTGGTTCTCTATTAGCTTCAGTAGTCTGAATTCTAGTTTATACCTCATTGATGAAATCTCCTATAACCTCTCCCCCAAATAAACAGAAATGTTAATGACTTATAAAAGGAACTTACCTGGCTGGAAGAATGAACCCTTGATCTGTCAAAAATCAGGGAAGAAAGGTACAAGGAAAGAGATAAGAATGTCTTAAGTAGAGGTGGATCATTCCATGTAACAGGTAAGTCAAAACATTCTGCTCTATCCCTCATTTCCAAATCATACAGAAGTTTTAGCAGAGACAAAAATATTTGACTTGGCGGAAAGGCAGACTGACTTAAGGAGTACAATTAAATCGTCCTTTGCACAATATGGTTTAAAGCCATTATTGAAAGTTGGTACAAATAAAACTCATACTTATGAGGGATTGGAAAATACAAACAAAGCTAGTGTTGGGTGGAATGCTCAAGTAGAGATCTTTTTAATCTTATATTTCTCCTCCTACACTGCCTCTAATGGTCTTGTGTCACCCCTGTCATCTATCACCAAGGAATCATGACCTATAATTGACACTCTAAAAATTGGATGGCCCCAAATGCTTAACATATTATTCTTCCTGGACATTTTTTGGAGATCAAGAATAGATGTTTTTAGGATCTAAAGCTAAAGCTGACTCAGGGGACATATCAGAAAAGCTGAGAAGATTCTTGGTCAGGTTTCTATTTTATTTTTTTACATCTTGCAAGTCAAAACCACAGGGATACTTGTTACATGTCCTTTATTTGCTTTCAGAGAAAAGTAAATTCCCTCTGCTTCTCCTTGTTTTTTTGAAGCTCCACAAAGGACTTCATATGACATAAATAGCTTGCACTTTATAGCCATTCATTTAAGACAGAGAAAACACAATAGGAACAAAACTCCTGGTCTCACGACTTTTCTAAAGCTATCCTATATAATAAAAGGCCAATATGCAAGTAGACCAAATGGTGGAACAACCAAATAACTGTTCATTATGATGTGCACTGACCATCAGGGGGTGGGCACGGAACATGGTGGGCATCAGCAGCAGGTGGCAAAGCACGAAACATGGCAGATGTCAGCTGCGGAGGGATGGTGGAGCAGGTGAGCGGAGGCACCAGACCAAGGTGGGGGTGCTGGTCGCTGTCATTGGGGCGAGCCTCTGGTAGTTACTGAAAATTCTTTGCTCCTGTGCAACATGGTCCCACCCGGCGTTCACACCCACTGCCAGTGCTGGCCCTGCTTACACCTGCAGCTGGCACTTGAGCCGCCTCTCGCACCTGCTGCTGGCGCCCGATGCCAGTCCTGATCACTCAGCACCATCAGCGGGTGAAAGCGGTGGCTGCTGGCCCCAATTGCTCCTGCAGGCTTCTCTACCTCCCCCTGCTCCTGAGGGGCGATCGGGCCAGCAGTCGCCACTTGCACCTGCTGCTGGTGCTGGCCCCAATTGCTCCACATAATCAGTGGGTACAAGTGGGGCTGGCACCATTAGCACGTGGGAGTGGCAGCAGTGGGAGCAGGGCTGCCGGCAGACAGGGGACCAGGGCCTGTGGTGGGAGGGTCCGGTGGGGGTGCAGAGGATGGGCCGAGGCCCGCCCCTGTGCCCAACGCAGCCTCATGGCCCACAGTTCCTTTCAAGGTGCACAAATCTGTGCACTGGGCCCCTAGTTTGTTTTTATTTCCCTCTAAGGAGAGTTTACAAATCACTGGGGAATTGTTTTGTGGTTTAATGGGTAGTGACCAGTGTGGTCATCATGGAGATAAGAGATGGAATTTCAGTTCAGTTGCTAATTAGCTTTGTGATTGCTCTCAGTTTGAAGTCCTCATTTGTAAAATGGGGGCAATAGAGCCCTCCTATCAGGGTCTTTCTGAATATCTGCAGTAGACAGCCTTCAGGCTTGAACTGCAATATTGGTTCTTCCCTGGGTCTCAAGCCTGACAACCTACCATGTAGATGTACTTACCAGCTTCCATATTCACCTGAGACAATTCTATTTCTTTTCTTTTCTTTTTTTTCAGAGAAGAAGGGAGATGGAGAGAGAGATAGAAACAACAATGATGAGAGAGAATCATTGATCAGCTGCCTGCTTCCTGCCCCACACTGAGGATCAAGCCTACAACCCAGGCATGTGCCCTGACTGGGAATCGAACCCTGACTTCCTGGTTCATAGTTTGACACTCTTTGACACTCAACCACTAAGCCATGCCAGCTGGGCATCTAAGCCAATTCTTTAATCTCTCTCTCTCTCTCTCTCTCTCTCTCTCTCTCTCTCTCTCTCTCTCTCTCTGTCTCTCTCTCTCTCTTTCTCCTTTCCTCGAAAGAACCTTGATCTTCTCTGGAGAATCTCAACTAATACAGACGTTGGGTCTTGAAAGTAAGAACCTGACATTTGGTGGGTCTTCATTACACCCTCATTCTGTCACTATATTCCCATTTGAGAGAAACATGAGGGTTACTTTTTTCCCATTGTTTATTTTCATGTTCTTAGTTTACGTCAGAGAGGCAGGAAAATTGGATAAACACTGGAACTCAACTCTTAGCCCTCAATAATGAAGTATGTAAAGCCTTGTTGGACACCTACCCAAATATTTGATTTCTACTTATTACCCTGACTTTATTGATCCATGTATTGATTCATTTATCCATTCAGTCATTCATATACTCAGCAAACATCTGGTACGTCACTATGCAGTATGTTATTTGCAGAGAATACATGATTTATCTTCTAATGAAAAGATGCTTATGCAAACCATCATGATAATCATCACAATTAACATTTATTTGATGAGTTCTTACTAAGTGGTATATTATAAGATACAGAGATTTAGCAACATGTTTAAGGTCAAATAGCTGGTAAGTATTATAGCCAAGGGTCTGAAGCCTCTTAGGCACTTCGATCTTAGCTGGGGGATATAGAAATGTATGAGCAGTTCTAAGTCTATGAAGATCAATCAAGTTTCAGAGATGATGTCTTTGAACTGGGAGGGTGGAAGGAAATAAGGGGGACAGATTAATAGGCCCAGGCTAGAAATGATTTTATTTACTACTAGGTGCCCGGTGCACGAAATTCATGCACTGGGTGTGTGTGTGGGCGGGGGAGTGTCCCTCAGCCCAGCCTTCCCCCTCTCACATACTGGGAGCCCTCAGGCGTAGACCCCCATCACCCTCCGATCGCCTGATCGGCCCCTTGCCCAGGCCTGACGCCTCCGCCAGAGGTGTCAGGCTTGGACAGGGGACCCCCATCTCCCCCTGATCACTGGCTCTGGCCCCCGCCCAGGCCTGAGGCCTCTGGCCCAGGAATCATGCCTGGGCAGGGGACCCCCATCTCCCTCTGATCGCTTGCTCCACCCCCCGCCCAAGCCTGACGCCTCTGACCCAGGCTTTAGGCCTGGGCAAGGGGACCATCATATCCCCCCAATCCCCGGCTCCGCCCCCCACCCAGGCCTGATGCCTCGACCAGAGGAGTTGACCCTCATCACCCTCGGATCACCAATCACCGGATCGGCCCCTTGACCAGGCCTGAGGCCTCTGGCAGAGGTGTCAGGCCTGGGCAGGGGACCCCCAGCTCCCCGCGGTTGCAGGCTCCGCCCCTGCCCCTGCAGGAAGCCTCTGGCCTAGGCGTCCGGCTCGGGCAGCAGGGACCCGCAGCTGCAGTGGCCCCGCGATCGTGGGCTCCGCTTTAGGCCCAGGCAAGGGACCCCTAGCTCCCGGGACTGCCAGCTTCGACTGTGCCCAGCTCCCATTGCTGGCTCCACCCCTGCTTCCTGCTATCACTGGCCAGGGCGGCAAAGGCGCCTGATTCTCTGATCATGGCTGGGGGGCAGGGCAAAGGCGGCCCCAAGGCCGCCTTTGCCCTGCCCCCCAGCTCTTAGCTCCCCCCTGGGTTTCCGATCACTGTCAGTGGCAGGGGGCTTCTTCCTGCTTTCCCTTTCGCCTCCCTGCATTGTGCCTACATATGCAAATTAACCGCCATCTTGTTGGCAGTTAACTGCCAATCTTAGTTGGCAGTTAATTTGCATATAGGCCTGATTAGCCAATGAAAAGGGTATCGTCGTACGCCAATTACCATTTTTCTCTTTTATTAGATAGGATACTATCCTATCCTGTGGGATTAGAAGACATTCAAACCTTTTAAAAAGGAAAATTATGTGATTTGATTTGGGTTTTAGAAAAATAACTCTTGGCAGTAATAGGGGAAAAGGATTGGATGGGAATTAGGCCCAAAATAGGGAGCCTGGTGAGGAACCTCCCAATTGTTGAGAAAAAAGTGATGAAGAACTGAACTAAGGCAGCAGGACTGGGAGCAGGGTGAGATATGCCAGAAGGGGAGATGGGTGGCTTGGATAATGTACTGGTTTGGGGGCTTTCAGGAGAGAGAGGAATCCTAGATGACTTACTCCTCCAGACCACATTCCAGTTTAGTATGACTAGAGGAATGATGCTATTCTCTGTATTAGTGACTAGGGATATTTGCATAGTATTCTATTGATTAGGGACATAGGAAGATTTGGTCAGACCTGGGTGTGTTAAGTTTAAGGAGCCAGTGGACTCTGGTGGAGATTCCACTAGTCTTTTGACTATATAAATCCTGACTCAGAAGAAAGACCTGTTGCTGAGGTATTAATGTGTGAAGCATGAGCATTTAGGAGGTAGTTGAGGCATTTAGGAAGTATATTGGACCAGGGCGTATGTGGACAGAGTAGAAAGAAGATGCTCAACATCAGAGTCTTGGTGAACTCCAACATTTTAAGAGTGAGAAAAGAGAGGAAGCGACAAAGGAGACAATGACTAAAGAAACAGGGAACAAACCAGGAAGTTTAATTGACCAAAAAGTGAGAAGCAAGGGCATTTTAATGGTAATAATGATTACTAATCTATTAAATATAATATTAACAAAACCATTGATTATTGCAGTTTTGTGCCATGGACTATGATGGTTGTTTTACTCACACTGTCTCATTGAATCTTCATAGCCATCCTTGTAGTTTGCTATTATTACCTCTAAATTGAGAGTCAAAGAAATTAAATAATTTGTCTAAGATCACACAGAAAGTAGGTATCAGAGCCAGGTTTTAACTTTAGGGAACTACCACGAAGGTTCTTCTGATTGGCCATTGATCAGGAACTCTAAAGATAATAAAACAAGTTGAGAACTGTAAAGGGATCCTATACTAATAAAAGACAAACATGCAAATTGACCATACTTTTGCTATGCCTTAAGCCATGCCCATCAGCCAATCAGAGTGACTATATGCAAATTCACCCAACCAAGATGGTGGCTGGCAGCCACCGAGCTGGAGCGAGCAGGAGGCTTGCTTGCTCCAGTGATGGAGGAAGCCAAGCTTCCCCGCCTGCTGTGGCCCGGCTCTGAGCTCTACTGAGAGCAACAAAGTTTCAATTATAGAAGGTAAACAAACCCAAGATACCTGCTTTCAGCCAGCTGTGGCCACGGAGCTGGAGTGAGCAGGAGTGGGTTGCCCCTGGTGATGGAGGAAGCCAAGCTTTCCGCAGGCCTCTGCTAAAGGCAACAAAATTTCAATTATAGAAGGTAAATAAATCCCAGAATAAAAAAATTAAAAGGAAAAAAGGAGAGTCTGGGAGCTTGGCCAGTCTGAAAATGGCCCTCAGCCCCTCACCCAGACTGTCCAGGCACCCCAGTGGGGACCCCCAACCCTAAAGGGGGTGTGGCCAGCCTGAAAACAGCCATCAGCCCCTCACCCAGGCTGGCCAAACCTCCATGGGGTGAGGGTCCCGACTGGGGTGGACATGCTCCAAGGGGTGCCACACTACAAAAGGGCATAGGCAGGGCTGAGGGACCCCCCGAGTGCACAAACTAGATTTCAATTGGTTGTGGAGAAAATGGGAGCTTGAAAAAAGTGATGATCCAAGGATTCCAGAAATTAATTTGTGCAAGGAGGGAAGACGGAAGGAGGAAGAAAGAGCGATCACTTATTTTTATTTACTTTTAGATTAGGAAAACTATGCAAACTAAAGTTCAATTAATATGCTGAAGAAAGGGATGTTGATTCAGAGGGAGGCTGAAAAATGGAAGATAAAATTCATAGAAAAAGTGAATAGCTTAACACACCTACCTCAAAAGTGACACTGACTCTTGCCTCTATATTCAAACTTGAGTTGAAGATTTAAAAAGATGGTAAGTAGCTAGTGGTCATTTTAGTTTTTTGTCCCTTCTCATGATTTTTAACCATGTAAATGGTGAGATACATGAGTATATATTTTTTTAATTTAATGATTTATCAAAAAAATTTTATATTGTTGATCAGTTGTCTCTCAAGTTTAATATCTCTACATACAACTGTACATTTTGTCATAGCAGAGAGATCTATGAGCTGACATCTTTCTCTCAAATGCTCATAGACTCTTCTCACATTTTAGCCGTTTCAATGGACAAAAGAATTTCTTTTTCCGCTCAGATTTTTCCTAACTGCTCAAGAGTTTGGAATGGTTGTATGCACAAAACAAATGACTTTTCTGACATTGGACGTTGAATGGCTTTACTTTCTCGCACATTCTTGGACCATGGAGTGCTTTTCCCATGCAGGGCTTATGACCTACAGATGGCTGTGGCAGATTCAGTAAATGGAAAAGAATACAAAGATGTTCATTATTACATGATTCTACATTTCCCCTCTCTTCTCGTGGGATTGTTTTACAGTGGCCAAAAGTAGTGGTCGGCATTAACTACAAGTGACTAGAGGCCTAAGTGCTTAGGATATAGAAATTTATTTCATCAGAATGGATTTCTAAATCTCCATCCCCATATAAACAGAGGTATACATTTTAGCCAAAAGGGAAAGTGTCTTACCTTACCCACTTACCTTTAAAGGGAAAGTGTCTCATTTGACAGTATAAAGACTTTTGAGGTAAAAGTCATTAAGAAAAGTTTCAGATTTGAGAGTGAAAATATAGAATAAAATATTTCAAATCAAGTAAGTGGGAAGTTATATTTTAGAAATTGTGATTATTAATCAAATGTATTTCATTTGAAACCAATTACAGTGCTGACCAATTGTGGAATAGAAGCAAATAAAGTTTTGTGCCAAAGTAAGCTGATATTTTTTAAAAAGCCAGTCTTGAGATTCCTTAGTTTTTGTATTTTTTTTATTCTGAGTGTGGACGAAAACGGGGCCACATGCTGACCTGACAAACTCAGGGGAGGCCTGCATGGCAATCTTGCAAACTCAAAGACCTAAAGTAACCACAAAGGATGGTCTGAAATTAAAACTTTAACTAAAAGCAGTGATGGTAGTCACGTCCCAGGCGGGTATCTTTTCTGACAAAGGTCAATCTTTACCCTAACTGAACCTATTGTCTTTTTGCTTCTAGGGCAGTGATGGCGAACCTTTTGAGCTCGGCATGTCAGCATTTTGAAAAACCCTAACTTAACTCTGGTGCCGTGTCAAATATAGAAATTTTTTGATATTTGCAACCATAGTAAAACAAAGACTTATATTTTTGATATTTATTTTATATATTTAAATGCCATTTAACAAAGAAAAATCAACCCAAAAAATGAGTTCGCGTGTCACCTCTGACACGCGTGTCATAGGTTCGCCATCACTGTTCTAGGATAACACATCCCTAAAATGTCAGGTTAACTTATAACTTCCCTTTTTCCAAACTCCTCATGGCACAACCAAATATATCTGGGCTCCAGGATGGAGACCATAAATGCCGACATTGTCATTGTTATCATGTTAACTGTTGACTGTTAACTATCCTGTACCCACCTAAGTAAAAGAAATATGTCTCTATCATTTTACTTTTTATCCAATCCCAGAGGGAGTTCCCCCACCTTTGCTTTCTCCCGCCTCCCTAATCTATCACCAATGGATTTCATGTAACCCATTTCTCCTCCTTTGATTGTAATGCATAAAACAAGGTGAAAAAATGTCATTCTCCAGAGCATTAGCCCAATACTTGAGATTCTGCTTCCTGGCAATTGTCGACAATTTGGCTCAAATAAACTCACAAAAATTCTTTATAGGTTTGAATGCTTTTATGTTAACATGAAAAATAATAAAATATTAGAGCATCAATGTCAGACTTGCCTGCCCCAATATTTCTGCTGAGTAGTCACTCACTGATACCATGTGATGTGTTTTCTAATGGTGTTCCTTTACTTTTGAAATACTTCTTCACAGCTGATGGGTGTGATGGGGAGGAATAATAATAAAACTCACTCCATGATCAGCAGAAAGGTCATGGGGAGGTAAGATGGTTAAGGTCAAGGGTTTGCAGTTAAATAGACATAATTTCAGATGCTAAATTTTACTTCTGATCTTGAGCAGGCTTTGTCTTTTAAATGTTGGTTTCTTCATTGGCAACAAGCCTTGCTTTCTGCATTTGCAAAATGCCACTGTGGTGCTACTGAAAGCACTAAAGTCTACCACCTTGGAAATAACTCAGTAAATAGCAGTTTTTAGTTAAAACAAAATGGTCACATTGTTGCAGAAGACCAAAGAAATACCAAGCACACTTCCTAGAGAAAGGGAGGGACCCCGTTTATTAACACTAGTGGACTCCGGGAATGATTTCCAAATCACAGTGAAGTAACATGCAGAGGGCTTCACTTTTTATAACCTTTTGGGGTCTTTGTCTTGCTGATATGGTTCCTCCCCCTTTTGTGGGCTACAGGAAGGCCCCCAGGTGTTGGGGGCCCCCAGGCCATATCCAATGATCTGTCCAGGGGCCAGCAATAATGACCCCCCCCCAAGGGCAGTGCCTTGTTCACAGTTTTTATGGCCTGACATGCCTTGCAAGACCAGTTTCCTCCTCAACATTAGTGAAATTGTGTTCACCAAACTGACTAGGATCACTTATTTTGGAGTCCCGGGGCAGGGTTGTGATAGGATGTAGGGATGCAAGTCGCCTTTTGTGGGAGGTAGAGACTCATGGAGTGAGGAAAAGAAGTTGTTCAAGACAGCCTGTTTGGTAATGGGTGAACTTTTGGCAACAAAGTTCCAGTGGAAAGAAAACTAGCCCTTAAGTAAAACTAGTTCTCTTGTCTTGTTCCTATGGCCACAAGAGTGAAGAAATGACAGGGCAAGTAAAAGGGTGAGTAGCTAGGAGGATGATAAACAGGACACAGTGTGGTTAAATGGACCTAACTAAGGTGGTGGTGAAAGCAACTACCTAACACACATGTGGGGTGCTAACAGCTGTGAGCTCGGTCACTATAAGTTATAAAAATATGAATGCGTGTTATTAGCATCATGTTGTTGAAGAATGAGGCATCCTACTGTGATATCAGGGGTAACATCCTGAGCTAATGACCAGTCCAGCTGAACAGGACCTTGTGCTTAGAAAGCCCCATTGTTTGGTTTAACACTTTGCTGTAGCCATCTTGGAATTCTTAGTATTTTTGAACAAGGGGCTCACATGTTTATTTTGCATTGGGCCCCAGAAATTTTGTAGGCATTCCATTGTAGCATACCAGTTTTAGATAAGTAATTTTCAACCAGAGGGATTATTTTTCCCCTCCACTTCGGGTCATTTTTGACTGTCATAACTGGGGGGTGCTATAGGCATCTATTGGATAGGGCCCAGGGACGCTGCTAAACACCCTATGAGCCACAGTATAGCCCTTCACGGCAAAGAAGTTGTGGCCCATAAATGTCAGTGGTGCTGAGGTCGAGAAATCCTTATTTAGTTTGATGGCAGTTTTTTGAAAGGCAGATATATCTGTATCTGTAGATTTCTGGACAATATTATTGTTACCCAGTTTGGGAAGGGGTAAAGTTAGCTGGTAAATTTCTGATGAATTAATCTTCCTACAGGACTGAGTTGCACATTTTACATAACATTTCTGCCAATGGAAGGATGTGTTTTTATAACTGAGTTCAGGCACCATAGAGCTGAGCCGACTAGCTGCCAGAGAGGATGCATTTGACTTGGCACCTGTAATTAGCCCACCAGCAGCACCTGTGTAACTCTCCTTATTTTTAAAATCTGGCAATGAAAAGCTGGATTCTGGCTGAGTGGTCAGAAACGTTTCTTTTCTAAGTGCCAAATCAAGCTTCTTGCTGGAGGTCACTTCTGGGTCAGTTTCCTATTAGCTCAGAGAAAACATCTCACTCCCTTAACGTTTATGGGTGAAAACAATGTCCTGCATGAGGTAGGGTTTCCTTAAAATTTTTTTTTGAAATAAATGCTGCAGCATGTAAAAAGGAGCTTGTCAACTACTCGCTCTGTTGTTTTGTCCATTTGTTCTTATGGATTACAGAGACTGAACCAAAAAACTTTGCCCACTAGAGATTATTTTAGAGGGACCAAAATCGTGGGTTTCCTCCGTATGTAGGCAGCATTGCTTCAGCCACATGGAGTCTATTTTGTGGCCACAGATCTGGCATCTACATCTAAGAGTCAGGTCAGAAAAGTGGGTATGGATAGCCAAGGACATAAAAAGGAAGCAGGTGATGGGAAGTGTATAGAATCATTAACATGACTGAAAACAAAAGTAAGATGCATGCCCTAATTTCTGTGGAACAATCACAGTGGATCTATGGGAGAGAGCCAGCAGGGTTGTTTTTACATTTTAATTTTAGACCATTGAGTTTTCCTTTACATTTCTCCCCCAGATGTTTCTTTCCACTTGGCATGAGAGGTTTGTATTTTTATTTTTTTATTGATTTGAGAGACAGAGAGAGGGAGAGGGGGAGAGAGAGAGAGAGAGAGAGAGAGAGAGAGAGAGAGAGAGATTTGTTGTTCCACTTATTTATGCATACATTGGTTGATTCTTGTATGTGCCATGACGGGATTGAGCCCACAACCTTAGTGTATTTTGAAATGCAATTTAAAGTTGTCGGTTTTGAAAAATGTGTAACACATTTGCGTGATCACACTGGATAGTCCTGGAATTTCAAGTGGGTGTGGTTTATCTGGTTTAGTGTTGGAAATACTTATTTCATCGTGTACAAAAGTTACAAAGGGGTAGATCTAGAAATAGTGTCATCAGAAATATGGTAGATATATCTTCCATAATTCATACAAATATTTGTTGATGTAATAAGCGAGTTTCAGACTTACATAAGCCATATATTTCAAAACAAATAGTAATGACTATGTTCTTGAAATAGTAAGAAAATGGAAACAAAATTCTAGCTGGTAACTACTTTCTAAGATCTTCCACCTGTGCGGCGCCTTCAGTTTCTCAGGCTTTCTGGAGCCTGGTCTGCTGAGGGATTTTATTCTTCTGGCTTAGGTGTCCACCTTCTGTGCTCTACTAATTCAGTTAGCATTTGTCCATACGTTTTCAAACTTCCCACGTTTTCTTGCTGTTTTATCCTTTTCCATTCTGTTTATTTTTGTAATGTATGACTTATCCTTAGATAAAACAAACTGTTGGCATGTTTGTGAGGTTTTAGGAGAAGGTGGAACCAGATGTTCATTAAATCTACCATGCTTACAGTAAGTTCAGTGCATTCTTTAACAGTAGGATAAACACAATTTGGTGATGCTAGGTTTTAAAAAGGTAGAATCATTTTTTCGGAGGAAAATGCCTACTTTTTAGCAAATAGACAATAGACCTCTTCAGGACGAACAGAATTTGACCACCAAGCATTATTGCCTCATGTACTCCCATCATTAAAATAGAACAGGGCATGGTCAATAAAACACACCCAGGATTGTTATAAATAGCCAGGACCTTACATGGGGAATTTATTCTCATTTTACTGGAATCCAAATCTTGTACCAATTTACTCTGGGCTAGGAATGAACTTTTGTTTTTCTCTTAAGAGGAAAAACATGAAAATTTAATTAGACAGTTTGTTCTTGGATATGTTAGATATGATGAGGTCAGCAAAAAATTTTCCTCTAAAGGGGCAGATAGTAAATATATTCGGCTTTGTGAGTCATATGGTCTCTGTCCTGGTACTCAATACGGTCTGTTACAGCTGTAGACAGTAGTAAACAATGGGCACTTCTGGGGTGCGTTGCTATAGCCTGATGGCGGGGTATGACCATGGATGCATGTTACAAGAGGCAGTTTAGTAGCAGACACTGAACTGTAGAAAGACAAATTGTTATTTTCTTGATCATCACTGCAGTCTACTAAACAAAAACAAACATCAAATCACGAAAAATAACATTTATATAACAGTCACATTGAAAAAGCATGTGCATTATAATACCTGTGGAATTATGGGAAATGGTAATACAGAAGATAGGAAATTGCGTAAGTCTGTACTGTGCAATTGCGTAATTGTCTTAGAAAACAGCTATAATTCTTATTTTTTTAATGACAAACATCATGTGATTTTCGGAGGAATTCAGAAGCTATCAATGATTTTTAATGACACTTTGTCAATTACATTTTAAAAATAAAGTGTACTGTGTTTATGACTACATCCAATTTTTTTCCTTCTTCTTCATCAGATCCTGGAATAAGTTAGGCTTTAAATCCATTCCCTTTGAAGTTCAGAGTTCATTCTTGAAAAATTCTTTCTTCTTTGCTTTTTAATTTCTTACTGCCCTCAACTAGAATTCAAATGGAGTGGAACACTCCTGGTCTTTCTTTGTAGGAGGTTTCTGTTTACAGGGTCCTTTACCCCTTATTTATTTGACTTGGCTTGGACATTCTACTTGTGAGCAGAGTTATGAAAAAGCATAAAGCAGGAGAACCTTTTGGACTTTCCTTCCAGGAAGTTCTGATGCTTTTTGATAACTCTGACCCTTGAACATATATTTTGATTGATAATAAGACAAGACAATGAGAACATACTGCTGGCAAAGTATTTGTTTATTTATTTCAGTGATCCCAATGTGGTGCCCTTTAAATATCACCTGAAGGGCAACAGCAGCCCTCCCTGCTCCTGATCACTTTGTTATTTTTCTTATTGGAATTATAAATGGTGTAGGGAGAAGTTTGGAGAGCCCTTCAGCATTACAGTAAGTTGAACTTTCTGAATTGACAACTTTTTTTTGTTTGTTTGTTTTAAAAACAAGAATTTTTTTTATTGCTTAAAGTATTACAAAGAGTATTACATATGTCTCCTTTTTTCTCCCCCTTGACAATCCCCCAGCCTCCCCTATCCCCCAGTGTCTTATGTCCATTGGTTATGCTTATATGCATGCATACAAGTCCTTCGGTTGATCTCACTTTTTGATAAATGTAATTTCCAAAAACACACTTTTAATTTTAATTCCTTGCCCTGACCTCCACAAAGTCATTTGGTCTGCAGAAAATAGCACTGCCAATAAATAAAAATATGAAAAACCTCAAAAAGAAAGGAAAAATATACTGTGTATGCAGAAAATTCAAGGCAATCTAGTTCTTTGTTATGTAAAAACAACAGATAATGGTTATTCTAAAACAATGTGGATTTTGATTATACCACAAATTGTCCTCTCCAGGGAGAGAATTCAATGAGAGAAAACCCAGCCCCAACTATTTTATGTTTCAATTCTGCTATCTTGATCACATGCCTCTGTTTGATGATTGCTCAGTAATTATGTTTTACTGACCTTTCTTACATGTGTTGGAAATCCATGCAAATTCCCTTTCTCCTTCCCAGTTTAATTACATAGCATTTATTTTACTCTACCCAAATACTTGCTATTTTATTATTTTTTTATTTTTAATATTTTAATTGATTTCAGAGAGGAAGGGAGGAGAGAGAAAGAGAAACCTCAGTGATGAGAGAAAATCATTGATCGGCTGCTTACTGCACCACACACGGGGATCCAGCCTGCAACCCAGGCATATGTCTTGACCTGGAATCCCACTGTGACCTCCTGGTGAAATGTGGAAAATCAAACTGAAATGCATTGCTTTCCTCTGGGCAGGATGCAAAGGTGATTTTCCAGGTTCTTACCCAGGTGGATTCGAAGACTGAAGCCATGGACAAAAGGTGGTATATGAAAAGGTGGAAATTTATTGGGAAACCAGCACAGATTCTCACATGAGGAGGGAGAGAGAGACCCAGTAAGATCCTCTTTCTTAGGTTTATAAAGGCTGCGGTTCTTTTGTGTCCTGATATCCCCTCTGATGGTCACTAAGCAGCTTCAGAGCTCAAACCCCATGTGGGGTCCCCTTCATTTCTCCCTTTTGTTTTTCTACTCCCTGTGCCCTTCCCCTTTACTTGGTGAATGAGTGGCTTCCTCTCCCTTCATTCTGTAAATGTGTACCTTTTAGCAGCTCCCAGTCGCCTTATTCTGCGAATGTATGCCTTCTGGCAGCTCCCAGCTTTGCAGCCCCGTGGTTCTCCCCCATGGACCCCTAATTCCTCAAACTCCCTAAACCTGCCCATTTTAACCCTAAAAATTCCTTTCACTGGTTCATAGGTTGTTGCTCAACCACTGAGCCACACTGGTTAGGATATATTTGCTATTTTCTTTTCCTCTTTGCCCATGGTCTCTCCAAGCTGGTGAGATTACTTACTTCCCTCTTATTCAGGCCACATGTTTTTCTACACTGCCCACCCTCTTTGGCTTATGTGTGCTTCCAAAGATAGCTCTAGGTCACCAGATTTCATTCTGGGCATCTGGTCCCCGTGATGACTGACTACACAGGCCCACTAGCTAGTAGGGTTATGAGTCCTTCATTGGAGAGATCAAACCTGCGAAAACTTGTTCAAAAGCAGAGAGAATTGGACTCAGAATCAGATAACTTGGCAGAATCCCAACCTGTCACGGCATAGTAGTTACATTAGTTTACCTTCAAATGATTGTAATATCTTCTTTGTATAGTTGTGAGGACTGAATAAAATAACATTTGCATGGTGCTTAGCACAACTTTTGTATCACTGTATGGCAATTATTTTCAACTGATGTGCAGCAAGAATTTTTAAAACATGTTGAAACAGGAATTTTAGGGGTTAAAATAGGACAGGCTTAGGAAATTTTAGAAATTTTGGAAATTAAGGGGACCAGGGAGGAAGCACAGGGCTGCAGGGCAGCAGAAGGTATATTTCCATAGAATAAGGAAGCTGAAAAGCTGCAACAGATACATTTCCATAGAATGAGAGAGCTGGAAACGGCAAAAGGTCTATATTTACAAAATAAAGGGAAGGAAGCCCTTCATCCAGAAGGAGAAGAAGAAAGCCCAAAGGGAATAGGAAAACAATAAGGAAGGAGGCGGGGAGAACTTCACATGTCCCATGTGAGGTTCCTCCTTGGAGCCCAGGAGTTACTATAGTAACCAGTCTAAGGGAATAGTGACCAATCAGAGGGGCTATTAAGGCACCAGGATCTGCAGGGAAAAGCCATAGGGAAAAGGAACTCAGTGGGACCCTTTACTCCCTCCCCACGTGGGAGTCTGTACTTGTTCTTCAATAAATCTCCACCTTTGCTATACTACTCTCTGTCCGTGGATTCATTATTCGACTCTGGTGGACAAAGAATCCAGGTTCGAGTCCAAAAATTACGTTTCAATGTGATACCTGGATATTTAGTCAGGAGCACTGGCCTCTTTTCCCTTAGATTGTCAAATAAAATAAAATAAAATGACAACAGCCAACACAACAATAGTCAATATGGTGTGAATAAATAAAAATTATACCTTTTTTGGTCAGATCGGTAAAAAATATATTTTTTGGTGTGCTGCAGAATTTTAGTAATTAGTTTACTAATTGAGATGAAAAAAGGTTGAAAATCATTGCTATGGAGGATAATTATCCATTTACTCCGATACCCAGAAAGATTATATTTTGTTAAAGTCCACAAGCTGGATACTAGACCTAAGATCTAAAGGAATTTCATCTGAGGCCTGTTTATTCAAGAGACATTGGCTTTATCAGTCACTCCTATATAGAGAATTACATGCGTAGCAGTTAAGGAAAAAGAGAGTGTAATATGTACAGACAAAAAGGAGAGAGAAACATAAATTATATCCGACTTCATTTGGGTTTGCAGCCAGCTCAAAGAAATGAATGATGTATTCCTGGCGCAGACAATCAACTGGTGCCAAAGTGAGTTCAAGTTCTAAGGGAAGATCCTCAACTAACAGCCTATGTGTACCAAATCTCTTTCAACTAAATATAGAAGGATTGGAAACATCTTGACATTTTTGAATCCTATTTGAAGGAAAGCAGAAGAGAGGATTAAAGAAATTACATCAGTCTATATAATTCTCATCATCAGGGAGTAAATGATTGGTTCTTGGACAGAAAAAGATGGTAGGAACTTTGGGAGAAGAGACTAAGCCACCTTATAGTGTGTAACAATAAAGGGGCAGGAAGAAAGGAGTGGTACAATATGAGCTGCCATCTTTAAGGCTAGCAGGTTTTAAAATGTTTAAAGTAAAGTAAATCCATCGCTTGAAATTTAGACATGTCTCAAGAGAAGAGATAAATTTATATAAACACATGTATAAACATGACTTTTTTGAAGTTATCAAATATAGGTTATGTATTTAACAAGTATGAAATGATATAATTGTAACTGCAATCACAGATGTTATCAATCTTGGAACATAGGTATATTAATAATTTTAAAGAGGGATATCTACAATGAGGAAATACAATAACATAACAGTTAAGAATTTAGGCTTTAGAACAAGACTTTTTGAGTTTGACTCCCAACGATTGCATTTACCCACTGAATGATATTGTCAAGTTACTCAACCTCTCAGTGCCTCAGTTTCTCCTCTAAGAAGTAGAGGGCATGGTTTTACCTACATTTTAAGGTTTTGTGAAAATAAAATGAGAAGTACATGTAAAAAACTTATCAAACTTACAAAAGTTTTGCATATCGCAAAAAAAAATTCTAGGTATTATTTTAAAGGAAAAGTTATAGAATATGGCTAGAAAAGAATGGTATAAAAGTACTATATTTTTTCTAAGATAAATGAAAAGGAACAAATATTTCCCATTTAGCAGAGTCATGCAAACAATATTTTTTCCATTACAACAATATGATGAACAAGGAAGATAAACTTACTGTGTTTAGTAATACACCACTGATAGATAAAAAGAAAAGCAAATCAACTCTCATTGTTCTTGTGAATTATCTGATATCAGTGATCTTCCAAAGGAAAGGGATATGAATGAATATAATTTAAAGCCAAAATAAATAAACACCAGGTAAGCAAATATCTAAGGAAACTTTAAAAAACTAAGTCTTGTGCTTGGAATAAATTACATATGGTTTGATCAAGATTTTTATGATTATGTGGAGATTGAAAAGGTTCTGGAAAACTGGAGAAAGGCAAATGTTTTTCAGTATTCCAAAAGGGAAGAAAGTGAATTTTACACTTGCAGTAGTAATGGTAGTAGTGTTGTAGATAAGCTGCCAGGCAGCGCAGGAGAATCATCGGTCTGACACTCAGAGGATTCAGAAGAGGAGCCTTTAATGCAGAATTGCAGATGCACTAGTGCGATGACTCAGGGGAATCAACCTCCAAAGCCTGGGTGATGAATATGGAGGAAACCTACCTTTTATCCCCTTTAGTTTCTTTGTCCCCCAAATATGGATCAGGCTTCCGGACTTTTCACAGGCTTTGAAGTCCCCCATGAGTTGGGATGGGGGAAGTGAGATTACACACAAAGGGCCTGGCCTGGCTGGCACCAGCACTGACAACCCCCCTCCAGGGCTTGTGTATGGTTCATAGTTTATGGCCTTGGTAAAATGGGAGTATTCTGGGAAACAGGTTCTGCAAGGCAGGACAAGCATTACAGATAAGAATGGAGCTAATTATCTACTAGCAAGAATATGTGTCAGAATACTGGTTACTGGCACAGATTCAGATTTCTAGGCCCCCAAATGTCTTATATTCCTCTTCAGTAGTAATAGTGATAGTGGTAATACCTACACTGTGGTAGTAGTAATGGTAATAGCAGAAGTAGTGATAGCTGCAGCAGTAAGAGTAGTCAAAAATAATTATGTACTTACCATAGCCTAACCATGGTACATGAAATGCCTCAATTAAATATTAAAAATAATATAAAGGGTGTGTTGTTATTATTAATAATTCACATATAAGAAAAAAATGAAGCTGAACAAAGTTAAGTAGCTTGGCCAATATCATGGAACTATGCAATGTGGACCAGAAATAGACAGCTATGCCTTCCAAATAGGTGTCCTATCATTTTGCTTCTTTGCATATTATATACATGCTATATTCATTTCTAATTATTTATTCAGTAGAGGCTTTTTCAGTATCTTTGTGCCTGACACTGCTCGAGGGTTTGAAATAAGACAGTGAGTAAAATAAAGTCCATGACATCAGGATAGTTACTTTCTGGTGTGGGGTTAGGAGATGGGCAGTAAACCAATAAGGACATGAATAAATACTTTGTCCTATGTCAGAATTATAGAGCAAAGATAAACAGGAAATGGGGGGAGGGAGAGCTGGAGAAACAGTGTGGGTGCTGTCTTATATTAGTGACTAACAAGGGCTCTCTAATAAGGAGATACTTGAAGAAAACACAAACAAACAGAAGAATGCAAGGGACTAACCCACGAGACTCTCTGAAGAAGAACATTCCGGGTAGAGGGAGTGGCATATTAAAATCACCTAAAATGAACACAAAAATTATTTTTCTCTCAGGGTAAATATATAGATTGGCATGTTTTAAAACTTCTATTTAAATATCTGATTGCATGTAACACCGAATGATCATTTTTGTTAACATTAGATTTGATTACTCAGGCCTATGATAACCCTCAAATTAAATCATACACCCTATATTCCTTCTTGTCCAGGCAGGATACTTAAAAGAGCATAAATGGTCCCAAGCCCATTAATATTTGAAACTAAAACCTATAAAATATTGATAAATGATACAATACTATCCATAAAATAGAGATTACATTTCCAATCTATAGCAGAGACACCAAAAGACACAAAGGTGGGTAAACAAGTTATAAAACCTCCAAATTTCTCTTGATTTGTGTCAGAGCTCATTTGTGAATGGCCAGTTTACCTTAAAATTAATCTGATTGGTTGATGATGCAGCCATTATTGCCATGACTTTACCAAGGTCATTGACAACCTCAATAAGGCTAATGAACTTCATGGACATCTTTACCCTGATTACCCCTCTTTTCAGAGATGGAGATATCCAATTTACAGTGATAGGGAATATCAGCTTCCTCTTAGTCTTGGGAAATGCACAGATTATTTATTAAAAAAAATTGGAGACTGCAGTATGGATAGTTGTAGTCATGACATGTATTTTGTGACCATTGGCTGGATTGCCTTACCAGGAAATGTAGAAAGGATATTCAAATTTCCCTCAAGTTTCCCCCAGTTCTACCATGGTCACAGAGTCTCAGAGTCATGCTGGATCAATAAGTTTTAAAGAGACTGACAGTAAAGAGTACCAATCATTACAGAGTCTGTTTAAGATAACTTGAGAAATAAAAACTTTGGCAGCTGCTGGCAGAATGTCTACATTACTTTTTTATAATCTCTTACAAAGAGAGAAATGTCAATATATATGACAGGTTCCTCTAGAAACTAACTGCTCTGGCAACTCTGTGGACTGGTGGAGACAGACTGTGAAAGGCTGACTCTTCTTTCATTCCACCCATGACCCCCATCCCCACCTCCGGTGTTGGCATCCTACCAAGGCACTCCTTCACCTTATTAAATTGAAATGTCTGTCATCTGTTTCTGTTAGTTCTAGAGAAATTTATGTCAAGGTCAGAACACAATTCAAATGTCTAGTACGGCTAAAGTAGTGTTTGCATATAAGACAATAAATTGAAGTTTTTTATTTTACCAAGTAAATATGTTTCACCACTCGCAATGCTATTTTATAGGTTTGTTCTCTCAGTAAATATGATTTGTAAAAGGATTTTAAATAACTTTTAGTATGAGGTGATATCTTCAAAGTCAATTTTAATTGTCTATCACTGTTATTAAAAACTTTTTAGGGCTACATGATTAGAATGTATAAAGAAAATAATGCAACTTGAAGCTCGCATTAATGTTCTACTACATTTTTGGAATTCCATTTGATCTTACAGCAGATATAATTTTATATGTTATAAAACAAGATTTAGATTGATTAATTTTTAAACAATCTAAGTGTTTTATTTGTGTTTAAGTTATTTCATGTTGAATTTCCTTCCTCTGATTATAACTTCTTTCCTTTTAAAATATGTAACAAGTTTTTAATGCTAAAAGAGCAAGTGAATAATACTTATTAAGTAGTCTGTTGGTACACAACTACCAATTCCTCGAGGGTTTCTAAAAGAAATAGAATAAACCCTGGTTTTTATAGATAGCAAAAGACAGAGCAGTTAGCTGGGAGAGTAACTAGGTCTGACTTTGCCACTAATTGGAAACTGCAAGAGAAAAACCAAGCCATTTGACACCAAAATTGCCACCATAATAAGTACCACTATCATTGACCCAGGTCTCCGCTACCTCATCCATAAATTGATGTAGGACTAAGGGGCAGAGAATCACTAGTCATCAAAGAAAGTATGATTAAACATCTTAGTAATCTGATTTTATTTAGTTATAAAATGTTTTTTTAAATACCACTCAATGTAATGATCATTTTAAGAATTTTGTTGAAGTCAGACTTTAGGATTCAAAGTCAACATCAGAGACCTAGAGAGTATTATGCTAAGCAAGAAAGACAAGTATCACATGATCTCACTTACATGCAGAATCTAATAAACATAAGTAAACTGATGAACAAAATAGGCCCAGAGACATGGAAGCATGTACCAGACTGATGAATTTCAGAGAGAAGCAGGGAGAAGGTGGGAAGATATTATCCAAAGTATTTTATGTGCATATGCATTACCACGGACACAGAAAATACCTTAGTGAAGGCTTGGGTGGGAGGGGATGTGGAGGGCAGTGCAGGGGAAGAGAGGGAATCAATGGGAGAAATAAAGGGGAACTTCCATGATACTTTAACAATATACATTTCAAAAATGGTATCTGGATTGTCACCTACTGCTCATGGGAAAGAATATTGGAGGTCATTCGAGACTGCTTCTTGGTGAGTGCCATGCCATCAGACATCTTAAGCCCGGTGTTCTGATTTACATAGTTATAATTATGCCCCAACCTCCCCACCCCCCCCAAACCAAACCTTCTGGGATGCATTATGATTCACTGAACGATTATAAATGGAGATAACATTTTTTTTTAAATGAAGGAAATCGTGCTCTCTTTCTCATGTCAAGACATGCTATTTAAATCTGGGTGACTTTTAAAGCAGGAGAAAATTTTTCATCAGATTTGGCTTTGGTTGCTTTTTGCCTTCATCACATTCTCACGGTGCCAAGTTTTGAAGCTTGCGTGTTCAGGTTATTGAGGGTGCTGCTTTTCTGAGTGCAAATAGAGTTCAGGTTTCTTAAAATAGAGAAAGCGATTGTTCCCTTCCCCCTCCCACTTAAAAAATCACTTATGGTTCAACGTTATTTGATTTAGGTCAAAACTAAAAATAAAATTCCTCCAAGTTGTGACTAAACAAGGAAAACTTCTCAAAAGCACTTTAAAAAGAAAAGTCATAATTGAGCGTAAAGGAGGTACATGAAGAATGGCTATTGATTTTGAAATTTAACCTTGATGAAATATCTTCTTCTGGAAAATAACTGCCGATGCTTTCTAAATCTGTGAGCTTCAATTAGCACCTGGCTTTGCTGTTGATTTGCTGGCCTCAGTCAACACACAGAGTCTTTCATTTTCCAGTCTTCGAAATAAGGTGTTGCTTGAATGACACACATTCTTAAGAAAGTAAATTACCAGCACTCTTTGAATAAGAAAGTGTTTTGAGAATGCTTTCTCATAAATACCCACATGTTTCAATAAAGTTATAGCCATGAAAACCTTGTGAGGAAGATCAAGCATTTTACTTCATGTTCAGTTTCTCTTTCTGATGTCCCCTCTCTTCTAAGGTCCCAATGTCTGGCTGCTTCCCCATGGACACACTAGGCCCTTCTTATGAAGGGTCCTCATCTGGATTGTCAGCCACATGGTCTCAGGATGGACACAGCTTCCTTTCCTCCAGTTTTTCTTTCCATGATTTCCCTCTGTCTCCTTTCATTAACTTTACTTCCAAAGAAACACTCAAATATACTTTTCCTATATTATACTCATTTTCACTCAGGATGACTCAATAGATATTCAATGTCTACTCTAGGCAGACACTACTATGGCATTAAGAATATGGAGACATATAAGACAGTAGGTCCCTGCTTTAATGGAGCTTATGTTCTAGAGAACTAACACCTAAATAAATAAAAATGAGAAGATTTCTGAGTTGATGGTTGCCAAGAAAGAAATAACCTTGGGGAGAATGGAGGTGCATGTGGTGGGATGGAGGGTGAAGGAGGCAGCAGATTAGACAAGAAAGTCAGGGAAGGCATCCCTGAGATATTTTTCTCCTTATATTTGAAGGTTGAATAAAAGCCAGTTGGGTGATGAGTCAGTCAGGCAAGAACACAGCTCAACCTGTTCCAGGACAGTGTGTCCAGAGAATGGTTCACAAATGTGAATGATGTGAAATGGGATGGAAAGGTAGGACGGAGTCTACTTTAAAAAATATACTGAAGCCATCATGAGATATTTGGATTTTGTTCTAAAAGCAATGAGATGGTATTATGAAATCAGTAGTTTGCTCAATTCTGAAATGTTGTTTTGACCTGCACTGTTCGACCTGACAGGGAATGAACTCAGGAGCATGTTTGTTGACAATGTAATGTCTTAACTAGCTTAGTGGTTCTGCAGTAAAAAAAAAAAAAAAAAAAAAAAAAAAAAAATTCAGGCAACACACAAAGCTATGTCTCACACTGAGGTGACAAGAAGACTTCTTAAAGTATTTCTCTAAATCTCATTAAGTAGGCAAGCACCTGTTCAGCCTAAATGTAAGGTGGTCCATTGACTTTTTTTTGTTCTTTCCAGGAGCTATATTTTGGAAGTAATTTCAGAAATCTGGAAGATGCATTAACTCTATAAATAATGTTTGTGGCAACCATGTGACCTGAAGAAGTTTGTGTAAGGTTCTGAAAACCTTAATTTCTTCGTTTTGAAAATTTGGTTATCAAATGCCATTCTCAGTATAGTGCATTTGAGATTAATATCCATCAAGTCACAGAAATGATTAAGAATCAGAAAGTTCCTGTCCTTATGATATTTTTAGCGTAAGATACTCTACATATAAACACAACTAAGAAAGAGCAAAGTCTTATTGGACGTAAATGTTAAGATGGATTATATATGTTTAATGGTCACACATTTTGGGGGAATCTTTTCCAAAGTCCAACCAACTATACCATACATCTCATTTGTAAAATTGCTCTGTTTTAGTTGCCCTTCTGACAACCTTTCTCCCAGATTTAATCTATCCACTTTCATGTAGTATAGGCCAACAGTAACCTTAGGAAATAGAACAGAAAATCATTGGACCGAGGGCTGACTTTATAGGTATAAAACCTGAGCTGTCATATAGGGTCTCATGCTCAGAAAGACACTACTCTGCTGTTATCACCTTGAAATTTTTAATAACATTTTCTCGACCTTATATTTATAAATTAAATTTGATTGGACAATGGAACACATATTTTCTTCTTTTTATTTTTTATTTTCCATTGATCTCTAAAAATGATATAGCTTGTCCTGATTGGATCAATTGCCCACATGCCTACCTATGGTAATTAATCTCTGAATGCTATAATTTCCTCTATTTCTTCATGATCAGAACAGGCACTCAGCTTAAATATATTAGTTGAGTATCAACAATTTCGAGGCATGTGATAAACTTTTAAGGTAGGTGGCAGGACGGTAAGCTGCAAGCAAAATATGTTCTTTCCTGTAAATTGTGGTAAAATGTTTTAAAGTCATTACTTTTCCCCCAAAAATTATATTGCTAAATACTTAAACCTTTAAAACCAAAGTTTCAAACTAAGGGTCAGTAGGTCAATTTCAGCCTACACTTATGTTTGACCAGTAAACATCATTTGTTTGACCAGCATAGACATTGACAAAATGTGAAAGTGAGAGCTTTTAATTGGGGCCTGAAGTTCCAGGAAGTCAATAGCCTAACCACTTAATTGTCTTTCACAAGTCAGTTACACAACTTGGTTTACTCTTTCGGGTCTTTTCGAGCCTTAACAGTGGTTTCCAAACTTTAACATGCTGTAGGGCTCATTAAAATGGATTATTAACCTGACTCCCAGAATTTCTGATATAGTAGGTCTGGGTAGGACCTAGTGATTGCTAACAAATTCCTGGCTGTTACTGGAGTCTCTAGTCTGGGAAACACAATTTAAGACCCACTGGTCTAAGATGGTAACTGCTATTCCTGCTATTAACTGTAATAAACATCACCCCAGATATAGAAATATTATGTGAATAAACCATCTGTACTTTAATTAGTCAAGCTAATTAAATAGAAAACTTAGCTGTGACAGCATATATTAATCGAAGCAATTAGTGAGTCTGCCTTTTTTCTCTCTCCTAAAAATGGAAAACTATCCCATATTCACTAGTCATATCACAATCCTATTTCAGTGTCCTCCATTCCTTTACTAACATGCTGGGGTCCAACCCCAGCAGGTCCAGGGGTTCCCAAAGGCGTAGACGGAGTCGGCGAAGAAGGAAGGACATGGAGACAGTGTTCAGTTGATCAGCAGCCTAGCCAGGATCTCTAGCCCGGATCTCCAGTCAAGTTCTGTGTCCATGTTCTCTTGCTAGGTTCTCCAGCCAGGTTCTGTAGCCATGTTCCCTCGCTAGGTTCTCCAGCCAGGTTCTGTCTGAGATCTCTAACCAGGTTTGGTCACCATTCTGTCTTCTTGGCTCTCTTCTTAAGTTCTGTCCTTTGCTGACTTGTTCCATCTGTATTTATACCAGTTGATTCTAATCCTATCAATCTCTATTCCAAAGGTTAGGGCGTTTCTTATCTCCATTCCAGGGAGTAAAGATTATGTAGCTTAAGCATGATTGTTCGTAGTTAAAATGATTAATTACCCGCCTGGCACTTAGTTAAGAGGTTTTATTCCCTCCCTAACTTCAGGGGAAAATCCCTACCTGGGGATTCAACCTTTCTTGGAGAGGTGACCTTGGTTAAAATACATAGTGCTAAGAAGGTGAGCAAACATATTAAGAACAGTATGCCATATATGCCAGGTCCCTTGAAACAGCAAGCATGGACCGGCTCCCGGCACTAACATGCTTTGCTTTTTCCCAAAATAGTAAAACGACTTAAAGATGTTGTAAAGTTGTGTCACCCACTGTAGATATCAAAAGCAATGAGGTAATGGAAGAGGATGGTTGGGACAGTTGATGATCGATTCATATTGGACAGGCTCTTATCCGATTGTCACGCACTTGTAAGTGCCTTGCACCCAGGATGCCAAGATTTTCCTAGACATTTAAGAACTCAGCAATATCCTTCAGCTGGAGGCCCTGTGGCTCTACGTTCCAATGCAATGCAGAGTTCAGCCTGGAGTCATTTTCCTTGTCTGTGTCCTCTCTGAGACTTAGCGTGTGAACTCACTCAAACAAGGTTGCTCCGTGATCATAATCAGCCATCGGCTCCTCAAACCCACACCTTTTAGAGGATATGTGATACAGCAGTGTGCTGACTAAACTGGTTTTTCTAAAGCTAATGTGTTCTAAATCCCTCTGTATGTCTGCTTTCCATTTGTTTAATAACTTCGCTTGGGTAATGGAATGGGAGATGATTTTAAAAGAAATTAGCATTTTAATTTTTCCATTTTTTCATTTGTTTTCTTTCTTTCATGTGTGGGGGGGTTATTAATATACTTTTATTAGAAGTTTCGTGGAATTCTCTCTAAAACTTGTCTTTAATGGGTTCATTCATTTTACTTATTCCTTTAGCCATCATCAGGCACAACTACGGTTCATTTAGATTTTATACTCAGATCATTTGTTTTCCATAATAATAGGAGATTGTAAGAATGAGAATAAATTAAAGTAACAGTCCTGTAATTGTGTGCATGCCTCTCTGATCCTCTAGACTGCAAATCACTCAAGCTGGAAGCTGTCTCATTTATCTTTGTCCCACACAACAGTGAACATAAAGTTGCTTTGTATTATAGTAGATATTCAATAAAGGTAAATTAAATTGAAATGACTCCCCCCCCACCGCAACACACCCACAACTTGCTGCTTAATTTTCTCATTTATTAAGGAGGGGTAATGGTTTTGACCTCACAGTTTCTCCAAAGGACTGAATAAAATAATGTATGTGAAGCACTTAGGGCATTCCATCTATGTTGGCTTTTAATTATTGATAGCTGTTTTTACTGCTTTTTGAATATTATTTATATTAATGGCTTCAAATACTTTGATGGTAAGTGCTCTAAGTAAAATGGGTCATTTTACTCAGCAAATTGGCCCTGATTACCTTCCATATTTCTTTCTTGTGCCCAATGTTTTGTTAATTCTTTCAGAGTCTTATAATTTGATTAGCTTTAAATCCAGATATCAACAAAATACTCTAATCTGCAGTACAGCCTCAAGATTTTGGGATACAAAATTACCGTAGAGCAAAAAGATAATTGACAATAAACACGGAATATTCCCTCTTCTTAAAAGAAAATTTCTTCTCGGCACTGAGAGAGAATGCGTGATCCCTGGTGGTAGTTGGACTGAACATGAACTGTAGCCTAATATAGAATAATTTCCTTTGTCCAAAGTCATATTTTCATTTTAATCACTCCATAATTTATGCTAATCCCTGTTGCATATCATATAATATGTGATCATTGAATTTTCTTTTTTCCTGAGGGTTTAGCCATAAGACAAGGCTAAAACAAGAATCTGGGCTATTTTCTACTTTGTCCCTCCTTATTGACAAATCATTCAGTTTTTTTCTGGATACCAATCCCGTCACCTGCAAATGAAGTAATCTCTGTCATAGATAAAATGCTGGCCACAGAACTCATGGATTTCTTCCCGAGGTTGCTCCAAAGGCTGCTCAAACGCACTGTGCAACTCAAGGGTACAAGTCCCCAAACTCCATCACAGGGCTATTTCTTCTGCATCTTGTCATCCATGAAGATGTGCATTTCTTTGGTAGCCATGCTGCCCCTTCCCTGACATGAAGAAGCATGGCATGTTACATAAATTATTGTGCACATCACCCAACACAACTAAGAGAACAAGGAGGGTATTAACCATCTATAATGGGTTTACTTTTACTTTCTGTTATTGCCACTTAATCTTTAAATGGACTAACTTTTTGGGATTCCCTAAGATTGGGGATTTATATGCAGCAATAACGACTGTTCAGAGCAGAGTGTAAAACAAAAAATATTACCCCAAATCTCATTCATCTAAACGCAGCTTTTTTTTTTTTTTTTTGGAAGGAATGCAATCACCTTTGCATGAATGTATATCTAGTAGATACAGTCATCTCTATGTGTTAGCTGCTTATGGTCCTTCCCATATAGGAAAATGTGGGGCTGCATTGTGAGCCCAAACCAGCACAGCTGTTAGCAATAAGGGGCTGTCTATGGAATTCAGGACAGAGGCCAGATTTGCCTCTGTAGCACATCTTTTTTTTAAGCACATGATTCCATATTTCACTTCTCAACTTGATTTCATGGAACTCAGAAATTGCTACACACACAAAAAAAAGCATAATAAACTCTTGCTATTCACTGGAATGGTGCCAATGGAAAATTAATGGACTTTTCTGTAATTATTGAATTGTTCCAATTGATGAATTGTTGAGTGCTCTGGGATTTCATACCAAGAGACCCATATGGTTACAGAATCTTAAAATTGGTAAATGCCTCAGAAATCATCCCATCTGAATTTGACCCAATTTAAGCCTGCCCCCAGCTTCTCTTAGGCCCGCCCCTTGCCCCTGCTATGGCTAGCATCAGGTTGTCACCCTCTGATTCCTGGGTTTGTGCCTGTGTCTACATTCTTGGGGATGAGGCTGATCTTCACTATGATTTGCACTGCCCTTGGTGATGCAGGAGCCACACTGGTGCTGGAACTCCAGTCTGATCCCACTGCACCCACATGGGCAGCTGTTGTTGTTGTTGTTGTTGTTGTTGTTGTTGTTGTTGTTGTTGTTCTTCTTCTTCTTCTTCTTCTTCTTCTTCTTCTTCTTCTTCTTCTTCTTCTTCGTCTTCTTCTTCTTCTTCTTCTTCTTCTTCTTCTTCTTCTTCTTCTTCTTCTTCTCCTTCTCCTTCTTCTTCTTCTTCTTCTTCTTCTTCTTCTTCTTCTTCTTCTTCTTCTTCTTCGTCTTCGTCTTCGTCTTCGTCTTCGTCTTCGTCTTCTTCTTCTTCTTCTCCTTCTCCTTCTCCTTCTCCTTCTCCTTCTCCTTCTCCTTCTTCTTCTTCTTCTTCTTCTTCTTCTTCTTCTTCTTCTTCTTCTTCTTCTTCTTCTTCTTCTTCTTCTTCTCCTTCTCCTTCTCCTTCTCCTTCTCCTTCTCCTTCTCCTTCTCCTTCTCCTTCTCCTTCTCCTTCTCCTTCTCCTCCTTTTATCCACTTCTGGGCTCAGAAGAATCCATGAGATCTGGCTTCCCTAGGGTATCCCAAAGGGACTGAATTTGAGAACCTAAAAGTGTGGGAGACATTAGCACCCCTTAGGGCAAATTTTCACTAGTGAGAAGCAAGAAACTGGAAGGAGCAAGAAGATGCATCCTTCTTCCTCTCTCCACTAGATGGACTGATCAGAAATCTAGAGATGTGATCTCCTTATGTCTAAGTAACAGCCTGTCTTTTCTCTTAAAGCTGTGGCCAGTTCACCAATTCATAACCTCTTATTTGTTTCCTTCCTTGCCTGCCTTGCCTTCCTGTGTTCCTCACTCTTGTTGAGTTGTCATTGCACCTCCCAGCCCTCACTCCCCCAACTCCCATAACATTAGTATGTAAGCTTCACATTAGGTTGCTTTTTTAGAATCTGTACTGAGCCATGTTTTAAACTTCTTGTCTATGGGAGAAGAAACAGAGTCTTAGAGTAATTAAATTACATCTCCATGGTCAAAGATTGTAAAATACATTTTTAAAATGTTCATTCCCTTTGCTCTCATCAAATATCTATGATAAAATTATCCCATAGGAGCAATCCAATTGAAGCAACTATCCTCTTTCTCCATATACCCTATCCACCTCTTATAACTCATGCTAATCAATTTCTGTTGAATACAACACATTTTGTTTTGCCATAACTTGCATATTTTATTTCAGTTTCAGGATTATACCTTATCTCCATGCAACCTAGTAAGTTCCTTGAGAGCAAGAGGCTCATTTTGGTTTTTTCTTATTTGTTTGTTTATTCCCTAGAGTTCTGAATATAGAGAAGGTCATCCATGAGGTGTTTTGAAGACTTTTGCTACAGCTAAAGCAGAACTTGTCTTCCTTCAGGGACATTTTCAATCGTAGCAAGACTTCTGAGAAATCCTTTACCACAACCTTTTAAATACCAATGGCAAATCCTTCTATGTTTCTGTAGTCCCACAGGCTTTGCAATACTTTTTCTCTAACATCTTTCCATCTAACTTATTTTTTTCTGTTTTAGGCTAATTTTTTTTATATGAAGAATATATTCCCTCCAAAATCTACATGTTTTAAGAGTATATGCTGCTACCTTATGAAAAATAAGGTATCATTGGCTTTTGTTTTATCCTAATTTAATGATGTAGACACGTTATTAAATAATTTTAAGTAGCTTGGTTGCAATAGGAAGAACATTGGTGGTTTTATAAAATTAGTCTTATAGGCAATTTTATAATATTATGATAAATGTCTAAACTCTATCCCTAAAAAATAAATATCTTATATTTCACATGTGTTTTAGATTGAAATATCTTTTTTAAAGGCCTTTTAAGGTTTGAAAATTCTCTGACAGCTCACAATATCTTTCATGATTTTCAATACAATAGTGCCATGTTCATTCTAAAAAAAAATCATTCCTAAATTTGACTGAATAATTCTGAATTAGTTCTTAAATGTGCATGGCAATACTGAAGAATTCTGTTGTTTATTTTTTTGATTGTTCATTTATCAGTCATACCACCCTATAACATCAGCTTAATAAATCAACTACTCAAATCAGCTTTTAATTTTTATTTTCTTTTTATTTAAAAAAATCTCTATATATAAAAGCCTAAGTGACTATCTGACCATTCAACCATCCGACTGGTAGCTATGACATGCACTGACCACCAGGGGGCAGACGCTCAATGCAGGAGCTGCTGAGCTGCAGTGACTTGGCAGCTGTGGTTCTCATGTGATACAACCGGAACCCGAGAAGAGGGAGCAGATTCTGGGGTGTGTCACCTGAGAACTGCTCTCTTGCAATCCGGGACCCCTTGGGGGATGTCAGAGAGCTGGTTTCAGCCCAATCCCTGCAGGCCAGGCTGAGGGACCTCACCTGCCAGGGGGACACCGCTCACTCCCAGGGGGACACCGCTCACTCCGCAGGTGCCCTTTGAGCCCTGTTGCCACCCCAGGTGCATCCAGCTGGGGGCAGATATTGGGAGGTTGGTTCCAGGGCATGTCTGGCCAGTCTTGCCCAGTCCCATCCTGCCAGCCACCTTCTAATTAATTTCCTTTCAATGTGCAGGAATCCGTGCCAGGCTATATATATATATATATATATATATATATATATATATATATATATAGAGAGAGAGAGAGAGAGAGAGAGAGAGAGAGAGAGAGAGAGAGAGATAGATATAGATAGATATAGATATATTTTTTTACTTATTGATTTACGAGAGGAAGGGAGAGGGAGAGAGAAATGGAAACATCAATGATGAGAGAGGACCATTGATTGGTGCCTCCTGCATGCCCCACACCAGGGATTGAGCCCAAAACCCATGCATATGCCTTTACTGGGAATTGAACCGTGACCTCCTGGCTCTTAAGTCCAAGCCCAAGCACTGAGTCATGCCAGCAGGCAGCTTTCAATTAAAAAAAAGAGTACTTATAATTTCACTTCCTTTTTCTCAAGTTGGTTTATTGAGACAGGTTCCAAAAAGTAGTCCAGCTTTGCATCTGGTGGCCAGTCTCTTAAATCTTTTAAATCTATAGGCTTCTTCTTTCATTATTTTATTCTTGCAAATTGTTTGCTGGAATAAACAGGGTTGTTTGATCTGCAGAGTTTTCCTGTGTCCTAGATTTTGATGATTGCATCTTGTGAAGTCATTGATATGTTTCCCTGTGCTTTCTGTAAGTAAGTAGTTAGACATAGATGTCTAAGCAGATTCAGATTCCAATTTTGTGGCAAGAATCCTCCGTAGGTGGTCACGTACTTCTCTCAGGAGACACATGATGTTTGGTTGTCTCTCTTTTTGTGATATGAAGGGCCAGTGATAATCACTATCTAGCTCTTTATTAGAGTTTAACAAAAATGGTGATTTTTTTCTTAATTCAATCATTTCTTTAGTTTGTGTTAGTTGTACTATTTTTACAAAAAAGTTTTCCCAAAACTATTTGTTTACTCTGAGGTACAACTTATACAGGAAAAGAGCATGAACAATCCTTACTTTCCCTTTATTAATCAGTTAGCAGAAGACAGAGTTGGTTCTTGAGCATCCTCCAAATATGATAAATTACATTTTCTTTAAATATAAATAGGAGTGCATGAGTTTTGGCATACTTGATGTGTTAGAATCCACTGAACTTTTAAATATATTTAAGCTCAGTTATCAGTAGTCTCTGATAGTCTCCTTGATTTCTGGTCAAACACGATATTCTAGGCTTTTTTAATGCATTTCCTGTCTGAGACCTTTGTCAGTTATTCTCACCCTCCACCCTCCCCCCCCTAAAAATAATTCCTATTTACATTTAATGGGAAACAGTTATTAGAGACCACAATCTGATGTTGGTATATGGATAATTTTTAAACTTAGGGATATTTCCTATGGACATATGGATGAATACTAATATATATTTCTGCTTTACTTCCTAATCTCAGAATATATTTTTCAGGGGCATAGAGCAATGGATGGGGTAAAAGGGATAATACTGAAGGTGGCATGTCACTTAGCCACGGTGTGATTTTTCCTGGCTCTATTCCATTACTGAGAATAGAAACCCTATTTATTCTACATCTTAATCTGATGATGACTCTTTCACCAGTCTGAGTGAGCACAACTACCCCATTGATCCGCATGCATCATCTTGCACTTGTGAGAGCTAGCCCTTTGTTGTTTAAGCCGCTGAGACTTTTAGAATAATGTGTTGCCATAGCATAATCCTGACTGATAAAACACTTTGATTTTACACAAAAATGAATGCCTTGTTAACTTTTTCTCCAGTTGACAGTTCTCTTCTTTCTTAGCTTAAATCCATAGTCTGAAATTGGCTTATGTAGTTAACTTTCTACTCTTCACTAATGGCAAATCATTCTCTCTTATGACTTTCAGGATATTTACATTTCTTTTGACATATGGTTTTCTACATTGTAGTATAATACCTCTAAGTGTTGAGTGCCTTGCAAGTGTGACTGTTGATAATTTTCAGCAAGTCATGGTTTGAATTGCTCTGTACTGGAGTCAATCTGTGAGCCATATTAGGACATTGATTTTAAGTGAGCACATCTGTATTCTGTCATGTATATAATCTGCAAAATACATTGTGTTGACTGAATGTTTCCCTTTTTGTACTATGGAGATACAATAAATATTACCTCATAGAATATTTTCTTTGTAGATCACTGTAGCTGCAAACTTACTTTGTTCTGAAAGATATTTTGGTGCTGCATAGAACATTGGGCCCAAAGATATTTAGTATTCCTGCTACGTGACTACATATAATAAAACCCTCTGTAACATGACAGAATCAGCATGTAATGATGGCACAAGGCAGGTGCTTCATAAATATTTACTAAATAAAAGAATAAATGTGCTATATTTTATCTCTCCTGTTGTCAATATTCAAATATATTTGCAATAGTAGAAGAATATTACATGCATTGGTTTAAAAATTCTATCAGAATAAAAATAAATGCCAACTACCAACTTTCTATCTTTTTTTTTATTAAGCCATAGCAGGTGTCCCATATGGGTCCCCATCATCAGTTAGAGCACATATTCCCCAGCGGCTAGAAATGCTGTCTGCACCTTCCCCACTACTCACCCCTCTTCCCCTATGGCAGAGTTATGCTCCAGTATCACCATAGTAAATGGCTTACTGAAATAAGTGTACAAAGCATGATCCTCTTGTGTCAAGGTGGGACAAGTCGGTGGTGTGAATTTGCTTAAGAGAGCCCCAAGGGTCAGGTCAAGGTTAGACTTTATGTGAGGCATGTCCTTGCTCAATCTTTTCTCTTCCTTACATTACTTCTATCATTCCCTTACATGTTTTATTTTTTTCTAAAGAGTAATTCATCGATATAGCATATGCACTCAAATTCCTGTTTGAGGCTCTGCATCTAGAAAATTTAATCTTATCTGGTTCAGGAGTGGCCCTAAAAAGCAGTCTCTAAGGATGGGATTCTAGAGTCAAATTTCCTATAAACTGGCCTTGTGACAATGGGGACCACATCAGTGAAGGTAGGTGGAAAATCTGAGAATTGTTATTCCCTGAAATGCTATGGCAATAAAACTACTTTTTTTTTAAATTCCTGGTTAACTGAAATAGTATGCAGGTGGGAGTGATGCACTGGCTTGTGCAATATGCTGTTTGAGAAGCATAAGTAACTAATAATTAGAATGAATGTGATATTACATGGCTATTGCTCACGATTTTAAAAGTGAAAATGACAGGCTCACGGAGATCAAACACAAATTCTGAATAACATGTGGATGTCAGAGAGTTTCACTAGCAGTGCTTTAAAAGTCCTCATCCCCTATAGCTGGAGAAATGGCCAATTTAAAGACCAGGCTTAATAGAGAAGCAGAACTTCAAAGTAGCAGATACTTCAGATAAGAATTATAGAACTTCAGAGATGAATAATCAGCTCATCAAATTGATGACAAAGTAAAGTCCTGATTAAAAACAATGTGGAGCCATGAAACTTAGGGTGGAGATGCTCCTAAAAACTTTGAAATTGCAGACTCTCTTGAAGCCACTGAGCCTGAACAATTATTCTTCTTCTCCCTTGTTGAAAGTCATAACCTAACTCTATCCCTTCTGCTGGAAGACCTTCCAGAAACCCTCAAATGTAACAGGTGTCTTGCAAGACAATCCTTGCCCTTCACAGTGGCCACATCAACTCCTACCCTCCTACCCCTCTACCTTATGATCCCCACAGTAGAATGGTAACTACTACAACAAACTTAAGTAAGTAGTAGCTCTAATAAAAACTTTGGTGTCAGATGTAATATCTATACTAGAGCATATTTACAGTTTCTGATGTGGCTATCAATTCAGTGAATGCATTATCTTTTTTTCATTAGAAAGTAGAATTAGAAGCAGGCCACAAGTAATAATGACATTTATCTATTGTCTTGCCCCAGGGCTATTTTAAATCTCTTGCTCTTGGTCGCAATACATAGTCCCAAGGGCCTTGGTCCATGTGGATATTCTACATAACCTTCCTTGGGCCACTGTTGATGACATCATATTAACTGGAACTGATGAGCAAGTAATGCCAATTCTGGATGCTATGGTAAGAAATATGCACACCAGAGGTCGTAAAATCCACTCCACAACAGTCAGGAACCTGCTGCATTCATGTTATTTTAAGGATACTAACTGTTTGAGGCAAAGTTCAATAACTTGTCCAATTCAAGGACCAGTTATTTAACTTTGCATCTCCTTCCACCAAAACAGAAGCACAAAGTTGTAGTCTTCTTCAAGTCCATGTTTAGGAACATTACTACAATCCATTTATTCAGGGATGTGGGAAGTCTCTAGTTGTAAGTGGGGCACAGAGAAAGACATGGCTCAGTGGCCACAATAAGCAATCTTGCCCATTAGGCAATATGATGCAGTAGACTCCATGGTTCTAGAGGTATCTGTGATGTAAAATAAAACAGAAAGACATCATGTGGAGTCCGTCTCTGGCAAACTCCAGAAGTAACAGTGAAAATTGCTAGTATCCAGGAGGAGCAAGGCCATGGCATCTGTAACAGGGAAGTACATACCGTTGGTAAAACAGCTTCTGAAGTGCTACTGGGCCCTGCTAGAGACAGAGCACACAACCATTGGGTGCCAATTGGCCTGGTGACCAGAAATGCCAACAGGAGCTGCATACTCTCAGAGCTCTCAAGTCATGAGTTTGACTGACAGAGGGGGCTGGTGATTATCAGTGACTATCTGTTGCTAATTTCCAGAGAGAAGATAACACAGAGAACTACAGGTGGGGATGCTTAGATCCTTCGTTTTCCAATTTTTAGCAAAAGCAAGAATTCTTATATCTATTTGATACTTGGAGGTCTAGTAAGAGATATGAGACAACTAGGCGCTTTTATTCAAAGTATGAGGTTTTAAAGAAAAAGGACATTATCCATGATATTATGCTCCATTTTAATTCTATAAAACCCCTCTACAAAGAAGAAAAGATAGTTTTGAAAAAGTCTTCAACTGACTTTCAGCTTTCTCACCCAAGGAAATCTAGACTAGGCGATGTAACCATTTTTCGATACCAAGAAGATGACACATGATACAAACACCTTCTACAAACAGTTGGGACCAAAGGGAGACTCAAGATGACTTTGCTTTCCCTTTCCACTAGGAAAGATCTAGCCAACAAGAATACCAGCTCATATATATTTTTAAAAAGTGTCCCCTAACACCAACATAGTTAACTATCTTTACCTTCTTAATATGGGTTTTGAAGTTATTGGAGGAAGTTGGAGTACTCTAGGAGGATTCTGGATGTGCATGAACAAATGATACACATATCATATCTGTCTGATATTCTGCAAAACTAATCTTTCCATGATTCATGAGCTAAATGCCTATAGATTCCCACAAAGGGGTCAATTTCCTTTAATATTTTCAGAGTAAATACCGGAGGTTTTTGCATACATAGTCTCGTTTGAGTTGTCTTAGAGACACCTCAGGGCTACTGAAGGAAGACCAGCCAATGAGTGAACCATAAAAACCAAGGACTATTGAACAAGTAATGTGAAACTGCAAGTTGTACTGGTAATAAAATTGCATTGTGTGACGATCACAGATGTGTTTCTTGTTAATATTCAGTCCATTGAGCTGTGCTTAATTAATTTATTCTCTGTTTAAAGTAAGAGAAAATCAAATGAAAGTGGTAAATAGACCGTTAAAAACTGAAAATGGAAAAATGCCTTTGTTACCTTTTAAATTTGCTAGTTAGATTACATAGTTACTTTAAATGTTTAAGAAAGAAACAACTAAAGTTGTTCACTAGTCTTCAATAAAATAGCACATTTATTTATTTGTCCATTTTATCCTAAAAGAAACTGCTTTGAATTAAATAGAGTCTGCCACTGAGCACTGAGGTAGAAAACAACAGTAACTTAGAAGAGCTCATCATACTGTGACCAGTCACAATGCTTTCTGGAAGAGAATAATTCCCATTCCTTCACAGCTACTTATACATTATTCAAACTAGCCATTTTAAATGATATAATATATGTATAGCATCATATGTTAAATTATGTATTACCCAATATAATCACATGTTTTACAGTCTATAACAGGAAACTATGTCCTATAGGCTGGCCATTGTTTTTTTGCAAATAAGTCTAGTTGGAACCCTGCCACTTATTTCCTTACATACTGTCCAGGGGTACTTTCATGCTATAGCAGCAGAGTTGATTAGCTGCAACCAATATCTTACACCCCACACAGCCTGAAATATTTTCTATCTTTCCTTTTGTAGAAAAAGTTTGCTGACCCCTAGTCTCATACATAAAGAAGTGATCTACAGTAAATTTCATTACCTATACTATACACATAACTGCCTTGTATTTTAAACCAGCAAGTGGTAGCTGCTTTAGAAATATCTCTCTATTCTACTAAGAAATATAAAAACATCCCTGTTTTCACTTAAAGCATCTATAAAGAGTAGGAAAGAAAGAAAATTTATTTCATTTGTTTGTTTGTTTGTTCTTTGGCTGGTGCCTCTGGAGAAACTCTGAAGCAGAGTCTAATAATGGACAAGGTCACCTAGTCCTTGGTGCTGAATTGAGATTTGCTCTACCCGTTCCTGAGAAGTATCTAGAAGAATTTCAAAGGAAGTTCCATCTGGTGATGCAGAGTCCTTAAGCTGTGACCTTGATTGTACTCTCAGGGTAACCTTCAAATGAGATTAAAACACTTTGTTTCCATTCTTTAAAAGGAAATAAAAAAATTGACCCATGAAAATAATTTGAGTAATTTGAAATAAGTATATTTCTATTTATTAATTGCATAATTTACATATGTAGAATTATGTTCGTTATAATACATAAATATTAATGATATAATTATAGATTAAACAATTTTAAGCATTTTCCCTCATCAATGGTCATTTAGGACTTTTAGGCTATGACAACATGTTAGAAACATGTCTAAAGAAACTGTGTTTATAAACATGTTTTTTGTTTCTTTCTTTTTGGCACCAGGCATAAACTAGATCCTTTGCATGCGGATGCAATTTTTTAAAAAATAAATTGACTGGTGTGAGTGATAGGGTTTGGAAAGCTTGATCTAGCCAGAGAAAATTGTTTGGGAGGAGAGAGGATCGAGGTGTGGGGCCATTTTAAGAGGGGATACAAAACTTTTAGATTTGATTCCAGGAAAAGTCAGAACTGGGTAGGTCAACCAGTTTTGTGGGTGTGTCGTTATATCCAGGAATTCAGTCATTATCCATGAGGTCAGGATTCTGGGAGGTCTGTCCACGCAGGAAAAGAAAGCCAATAAGTAGGTTTAAACAGGCAGGATCTAGGTCCCTGGGTGGCACATGGAAAGGAAGAGTAAAATTATATACTTAGGCATTGGTTTCCCATCACATGGATCGGGCCTCAGTGCAGGAATCCAGGCTACAGAGGCAACAGAAAACTGGGTGGAGTGACAATATTTTGGATTCCCAAGGGAATATCAAGACAATTGACAAGAACTATTGGAAGTTAAGGAATTAAGGCAAATTAAGGACAGGCCCCAGTCAAAAATTCCTTGAGCCTGAAAGACAGAAATATCTGAGGGAAATGGCCTGTATTCTAGGTCCTTGAAAGACCCTTCCTCTACAGAGGGTAACATGAGACACTTCTCACAGACTAGAGCTGACAGGTGCGGCTAGTCTAAACTTCACAATGGGCTCTAGACAGTGGTCGGCAAACCGCGGCTCACGAGCCACATGTGGCTCTTTGGCCCCTTGAGTGTGGCTCTTCCACAAAATACCACGTGCGGGCGCGCATGTACAGTGTGATTGAAACTTCGTGGCCCATGCGCAGAAGTAGATATTTTGTGAAAGAGCCACCCTCAAGGGGCCAAAGAACTGCATGTGGCTCGGGAGCCGCAGTTTGCCGACCACTGGAGAAAACATGGCAGGATCCGATAAATTCATTGGACCTTCCTTTGAGGCCATCAGACATATCTGGATTACACAACCTTACTCAGTTTTGGAATGGAAGAGAATAGTGAGGAGAAGTCTCTGATTGGCTTCAAAATATACTTATTAAACTAAGAAGTAATCTCATATCATATCATGAGATATTTTTTTTTGTCATTCTTAAATCAGAGTCAAATATTGTGAAAGCCATCTGATTTTTATCTCCTGTGTTATAGCCTTTAATCCCTGCCGACAGCATCTACTTCATACCAGATCCTGATTTCAGAGTTTGGTTTTGTCATCAGCATGGTTTTGCCCAGGTACTGACAGTATCATATGCGTTTTTGATCTGATATGTGGACTCTGCTTCCAATGAACCTGCTCTAGTGGCTCAGCAGGAAAGGCTCAAATCCTTTCCACATGCAAAATGATCTTCCAATCTTTTCACAATACTTTGTTCCGCCTTTCCAAAATCTATTTAGCTGGATTGTTGCCTGGTAGCATGTCAATGCCATCTTACACAGGGCACTCTCTCAGAATAAGTGCTCTAAGAATATTTATTCATTAAATTATGATGACAATCAGAGGCTTTTAGTATTATTAGATTAATTTGTATCATAATGGTAAATCACAGGAGAATGTCATGAATTTTAGCTTTCAATTCTGAAGTTTATATGCATATCTATATCTATCTATATCTATATCTATATCATCTATATCTATATCTATATCATCTATATCTATATCTATATCTATATCTATATCTATATCTATATCTATATCTATATCTATATCTATATCTATCTATATCTATATCTATATATATTTGAACATAACAGATTTATATCACTTCTCATAGCCTTAATCTTTTAAATGCTGGGGAAACATAAACTTGCTCTATTTTAGGTTTAGGTCAAGTTTGTCAAACCATAAACTAAATACTTCTATTTCATTTAATGATGCATAAAATCATAACCATATTGTTTTTGAAAGTAAAGATTGACATGTGAAGAATTATTGACATGTGGAATCTAATTTAATAGTAAATTAATTGGCCATTACTGGAGAAAATAAAAAATGTGATGTGTTAAGAAGAGACATCCCTTGAGGAGTCCCAGACTGCGAGAGGGTACAGGCTGGGCTAAGGACCCCACCCCCCACTCCCCGCCAAGTGCACACATTTTTGTGCACCGGACCTCTAGTTAAATATATAATAAAACATGATATACAGATTTGGTTAAATGTGTAAAAAGAATGTGAAATTAACCGATGTTTTGGAAACTGAAATAAATCCCAATGAGACTAGACCTTTTCAGGAATTGAAGTGTTCCCACTCACTATGGAGGTACTTCCCTCCTAGTTAAGGTATTTGTGAAGTCAAATTGGAAATCAGAAAGTTGATGCATAAGCATAGACTCAACAGTGAAGGCATTTTTCTAGTTTTGATAACTATATCAACAAGATCATATAAAATTGTGAAACCACTTTGGAAAAATGTAGTCTTGTTACAGCGTATGATGTAGGAAACACTACATATACTATATATATGAGAGTCTTGAAAGGCTCCTAAAACATATTAATACTCCTGAAGAAAACAGTCTGTGTCAATTTCTAGGGACAAGAGCCCTGGGAGGGCAGGCCCCTCCCCTGAGGAGGCAGCAGCTGAAATATATATTCCCAGCAGGGAATACCAGACTTTAGTACATGGAGAGGTGCTTTGGTTGAGCATGAAATCAGGTTATATTCCACTTCTTCCCTTATTTCTTAACCCTCTGTTTCTTATCTGTAAAATAACTTACAGAGTTGCTGAGATGAAACAAAATAATGTCACATGGCAAGCACTCAATAATAATATGATTTTTTTGCCTTGAGAAGCTGGTCATGTTTTTTTATGTGTGAGAGCTGTGATCATGATATTGAAGAAACCATGTTACTTAGAGGTACATGTGGGAAGTGTGGGCAGTCTTAAGTATAGACCTGAAATCACTCGGAGGGAAAACATTCTTTCCACTGTGAGGCTCTGGCAGGAACGGCGTCTGGTGGTGGTGGCAGCTGTGGTAATAACATACGTTGTGGAAGCAACAAGATTGGCCCGGCACTGGGGAGTCTAAGTGAAGGGTCATCCTGAGCTTACTGGGAGATGCTGGGAAGAGAAATGATGAGTGATTTTAGGAGGGTCTTAGGAGCAATGTAACATGGTGGTAAGATGGTGGATTCTGAACTTGAACAGGCTCATGACCGGTTATGTGTTTTGAACAAATTGTTTAGCCTCTCAAAGCTTGTTCTGTCATCTTTAAGAAGGCTGGTGACATCAATGCCTACCTCAAGTATTGCTGAGAGGGTTAAAAGGGACATCTAGGTGAAGTGCCCATCCCAGTAAAAGCATTCTGTGATGACTGTCTCACAAGGAAAAACAAAACAAGTCAACAAACAAAAATGAACCAAAGCACTGTTACCTTCTAGTCTGTAATGTGCAGAAACAAAATAATGGATTTTTGTAAAACCCATTTGACTCAATCACAAGCCTTGACACCATTCACACGGTGAGTCCATGATCACATCTACCATGTGTGTGTGTCACTTGTTCATACTGAAGCAAGTTTCATACTGAATGTTTCTGGTGTTTGAATTTAATATGAAAGACAAAACATCAGGGATTTCTTACCCACATTTGAGATGATTATATTTTCATATGTAGAGTGTCCTTTGTTCTGGTGAGGTCCATCCCTGGATATACTTTTGAAATAAAGATGAGCAATTTTACTTCTCAACACTTAAAACAAAGAGTCCTTTACTTCCAAGGAATTAGAAACAAGTTAATGTCTTTGAAAATGTCTGCCCTAGCCTGTTTGATAAAACATTCCCTAGAGATGGGAAAGCAAGGAGAGTGAGTACCAGTTGCTCTGAAAAGTCATAGTCTGAAGCTACGTGCCCCTTTGCTCTGCACAAGTGTTTGTTGTCATTAATATGGAAAAATATGCATATAAGTCAGGCATGTGTGCTCATGTTTCCCTTGTATGTCTCCCCATGAACTTGTTTTCTATAATTCTAAGATTACAGTCAGATTACAGTATCGTCTTCTTCCCATCTTGTATACATTTGTAAAGATGCATATTACTCTTGGCTTTCTGCCATAGCATCTGACTCTAATGGTTAAGGAAACAGAGAAGCAATTTCGAAGAGATGGGCTTTTTAAGTCTCTGTGAATTAGACATATAAGAACTGGTGACTTCTGAATCAAATTATAAAAGCTAACATGTTTGGAATAAAAATAGCTAAAGTTGTTTAAATATGGACATTTGTGAGGTAATCCTTTTTAACTGTGTCCTTCACCTAAAGTAACAGAATGAATGTTGAGACTAATTTAATTTTGATGGCCTGAATTTCTGTACTGTTTTAAATATAGTTTAATCATAGCTCATTAAGGACATCTGTGGTGTAATGGATAGTTGATTAGATTGGAATTAGAATAATGCTTTCCAAACTTGTCTGCAGGAAATAAGTCCTGCAAGATGTTTACAAGTGTTTGGTGAAAAGAGGTTTCCCTGGTCCAGCAAGTAGGAAAATGCTGAACTAGCAGGTTTCTGAGTTCAGGACCCAGCTCTGCCATCAATAGCGTACATATAGTTGAAGGAATTGCAAGGTCTCTGAACCCCATTCGTAGGAAACCAAAAATTGCTGCCTCATAAGGTTTCTTTTTTTAAAAAATATTGATTTTTATTAATTTCAGAGAGGAAGGGAGAGTGAGAATGAGATAGAAAGATCAGTGAGGAGAGAGGATCATTGATTGGCTGCCCTTGAAGTAGCCCACAAGCCAGGCATATGCCCTGACCAGGAATCCAACCATAATCTCTTGGTTCATAGGTCAATGCTCAACCACTGAGCCACACCCGCCAGACAGAAGGTTTCTTTTCTGAAATAAATAATATACATGAAAAAAAACAAAACCCTGAAATATGAATCCTTGATGTATGTCAAGGGACCCAGCCTCAGCTTTGTAGCTCACAATGAAGTGGGCCTGAAATTGGGCGTTCTTTTCATGTGGTTGACATTCAAGTTTAGAAGCAAGTAATTCCCACAGGGTATGGAAAAGTCCTCTGCTTATTAAGAAGAGCTCTGTCTGCTATGCTAGAAGTTAGGATGGTGATTACCTCTGCAAGGCAATGACTTTAATGAAACTCAATGGGCCTTCCCAGGTCCTGCACAGATTCCATTCTCAATCTTGTGCTACTTACGTGGATGTGGTTAGTTTGTAAAAATATATTGAGCCTTATACTTAGGCTATGTGTACTTTTCTGTGGTATATTTTACTTGAGTAAAAAGATAAACAAGAGCATTAAACATTTATTTCTCTTTTTAAATTAAAAAAAAAATAGCCCCCACACAGACTATATCCTACTTCAACATAGAATTATCTCTGCATGTTATCTGAGACACCCAGTGACTGGTTTCTGCTTTATATACTATTTTTTCTTTTTATACAATATTAAGGTTGACCTGCCGTGACATAACGTTCTCTCTTTGTTATGGCTAATGATATGCTTCTATTCTTAAGCTGTTTCAAGTGTTCTTCAAGCACCACTAAAAGAGACTTAAGACCAGGTTGTGTCTCAGGCCATTTTTAAGTCAAGTAGCTGTCCCTGCTCTGCCACTCAGCCAAAGCAATCCTATCTTCAGACAACATAAAAGACAAAGAAAGATTAAACACTGCAGTTTGCAGTCCAGTCAAATCCAGGGAGTTTAACTATACAAACAAGTAGCTGAACTTTTGCAATTGGTGGTGACTACAGATTTCAGGAAGTAGAAAAATAATTCTAAAAATTTATATTCTGAGTATTTAGCATTTACTTAAATTATTCTCCAAAATGAAAATAATATGCATATGGTCATCAGTTATGTATTTTAATAGAACTATGAATTTTATGAATGCATGTTTCTAATATGTAGATTTCTGGTTTTTCTCATCTCCCTCCTTTTCTTCTAAAACGTTGGGTTTTTCCATTATTATTATTACTCCTCTTCATTGTCAGTTATCATTTTTTTCAGTTCACTTAGATCATATAGGCTTATAACATAAAGCAGGGAATATATGTGACTAGCACTGAGAATCATTAAAATGTATATGCTCAGCAAATTACAAGTAAGAAATTAGATAAATGAACTAAGGGCTGACCATGTTTTCAAAAATTCATTTTCTCATCTTGCAGTCCTTCAGAAAATGATGGTGATTGCTTTTTCTTCAGTAGTGGCACATCCTAGCTGCTAAATTAAATTTAAGTACATGGAAATATTGCTAATGGTAAATGTCTAAATAAAACTTTAAAATATTATTGAATAAAAATGAATAAATTACTATATGAAAAAATAAATTTATTGCAGTATCCTTATAATATACAAGATTCAACTGTTTATGTCTGCTCCATTAGGCTATCCAATAATTTAATAACTGATTTTAAAAGTTAGGATCATGAAAAGACTTTTTAAAATATCCAAGTGTCTTAAATTTTCCTTCAATTCATGATGGCACCATGGTGATTTCTTACACATAGGGTTATTTTTTGAAATAAAAGATTTAATCAATGAAAATATATAAAAAGCAGAAACTTTATAAAACTTAAAAAAATTACAATAAATAACATCTCACAGCATGATTTAGATGAGAGCTCATCTTCTAGGCTGTTGATGGATAAATAGTCCCTGCTTAATTGTACTCAGGAATAGGTTATTATTAAATTACTAGAGGCCTGGTGCACGAAATTCGTGCACTCAGGGGTTCCCTTAGCCCAGCCTGTGCCCTCTCGCAGGCCGGGAGCCCTTGGGGGATGTCTGAAAGCCCATGGGGAGCGGGCCTAAGCCAGCAGTCAGGCATCCTTAGTGCTGCTGTGGAGGCAGGAGAGGCTCCCGCCACCACCACTGTGCTCACCAGCCGTAAGCCTGGCTTCTGGCTGAGCAGCACTCCCCCTATGGGAGCACACTGATCACCAGGGGGCAGCTCCTGCATTGAACATCTGCCCCCTGGTGGTCAGTGCACGTCATAGCGACCAGTCATTCCTCTGTTCGGTCGATTTGCATATTAGCCTTTTATTTTATAGGATACTTTGAGTAATAAGCTATGCTAGTTTAATTTCATGTCATTTTGTCATTAAAGGTGTACTTTTTCTGTTGAGGTCATTGCTGAATTGAACAACAACAAAACACAAACATAAAAACCCTCAATTTGTGTTACAATCAGTATAAGACAAGCCAACAAATTTTCATTGTTTAGTGTTGAATTCTACCTGCTGGCCTCAAAATATAAGACTCCCATTCTTTTCCTATAATGAGATACGGTAAATATATATAAAAGAATTTTTACAATGAATGACTCAGTAGCAATTCTGATGGACTCATAGCCAAGTTGATGTACAATAATAACATATTAACACCACCCACAATGGTTAAATCCTAGATATATGGATTTGACTGTTAACCAACATATCAAGAAACAAAGTGCTAGAGTAATAAATGTTGGTGTTCTGTGTCATTTGGGCATAAACACTCCATTCATATTGAAGCTGTTTCTTAAGATAAGCAAGGAAAGTAATAAAGGAATTAGGTATCGTCTTCATGAATAAGAGATTAAAAATCAAAACCTTTTAGTGAGATTAGCCAGATCAAATGCAATGCCACACACACAGGAGCAATTTGATACCATCTAGAATGCCAATGCCTTTATTAATGACTGTCATATTGCAGCTTTTTACTAAAACTGAGAAGGAAAATATCCCTTCTTGCATCAAGGTTTGAGGGTGGCCACCTTTGGGAGAGAGGCACAGTACTCAATGTGGAGGGAAAGAATTGGTCTTTACAGAGAATACAAATGCATTCTTTTAACCAGTTCTCAGGAAAGTCGGCTTTTAAATGTTTGGACAGTACTTGCCATTCTCGTTATACTTGTACAGAGACTAAAAGGGTGGTGGCTTTGTAGCTGTTTCTACAAAAGCTGGCAGGTGCCCTAGCTGCTGTTGAAATCCATTGAATTCTGGCAAGAACATTAAACTTTCATTTGTTCATCCCCTTTCTTCTGCTGCTTGTTTGCTTTGCAGCTTTGGACCACTGTCATTCATGAGTGTTAATGAGGCCTTTTAAAAGGAGCAAGTAGGAAGGAGAAAAATAACAAGAAAGTAAAGAAGTCAAAGAAAAATCAGGATTGGAGTGGAAAGCAAAACAAAAGAAGCATTTCCAAAATTTTTAATGTGACTGTATTTAAATAGGGATGCAAATGATGACCTGGTTCATTACCCAATCATGGAAATAGCATGTTCCCCAAATCCATTATTTTCTTTAAACTAGAGTTCCCCCATGTGCAAGTACTAAAAGTGAAGTACATAATATTGAATCAGAGTCAAATATTGAATAGCAGGTTCATCCTGCCTGTGAGGGTCATTGAAATGACTGGATCACCAAAATTCTTATCAATTTTACTTCCTTAAAGGATAAATAGTTTTTATGTGTGAAGGACTTGATGTCAGTGATTAAAAAATTAAAAACAACCAAATACTTGGTTTCTATTATATGGATAGCATTTGAATTAATAGTTATTATAAAAACACAAGTGTATTCTTATTTTATTAGAATACAACTTAGTATGCAGAATAATTATATACTCAATGATAGTTGAATGAGTTGAAAGAGGTTTAACATCTATATAAGTACCTAAACTAATCCTGAAGAATAATTTGTGTACCAGACACTTACAATTAGAATAGCACTAAAAGATTAATTAGAAACTTTTTTAATCCTGACTTATTGATTCATTCCAATGATATTTATCAAGCACCTCCTACCTGCCAAGGACAGTTTTATTTTTTCTCTCTTACGGCCCACGCCCCCCCCCCCCCCCAACCCTCTCTTGCCTTCCCGCTGTAGTTTGACAGCCTGTTCAATGCTGCTCTGCCTCTGTATCTATTTTTGTTCATCAGTTTATAATGGTCTTTATTATCCATAAATGAGTGAGATCATGCGATATTTTTCTTTCATTGACTGGCTTATTTTGCTTAGCATAATGCTCTCCAGTTCCATCCATGCTGTTGCAAATGGAAGAATTCTTTCTTTTTAACAGAAGCATAGCATTTCATTGTGTAGATGTACCACAGTTTTCTAATCCATTCATCTGCTGATGGGCTCTTAGGCTGTTTCCAAATATTAGCTATGGTAAATTGTGCTGCTATGAACATAGGGATGCATATATCCTTTCTGATTGGTGTTTCTAGTTTCTTGGGATATATTCCTAGAAGTGGGATCACTGGGTCAAATGGGAGTTCTATTTTTAACTTTTTGAGGAAACTCCATACTGTCTTCCATAGTGGCTGCACCAGTCTGCATTCCCACTAGCAGTGCACAAGTGTTCCTTTTTCTCCACATCTTCGCCAGCACTTGTCATTTGTTGGTTTGTTGATGATAGCCATTCTGACAGGTGTGTGTGAGATGGTACCTCATTGTTGTTTTGATTTGCATCTCTTGGATGATTAGTGACTTTGAGCATGTTTTCATGTCTCTTGGCTTTCTGAATGTCCTCTTTTGAAAAGTGTCTATTTAGGTCCTTTGCTCATTTTTTGATTGGATTGTTTATCTTCCTTTTGTTAAGATGTATGAGTTCCCTATAAATGTTGGAGATTAAACCCCTATCGGTGATAACCAAGTACAGTTTTAGGTATTGAGATATGCATCAGTCAACTCTTTGCTAGGGCTGTTTTACATAATATACAACCCCTAACCCTAGTGGATTACAAGAACATGTATGTCTTGCACATAGATCTGTAGATGGACTGTAGCTCTGCTAGGCTAAACTTGGCTAGGTTTACTTTGTATTTGGGTGTATGTAGGATTCAGGTTTGTTATGCTTGCCTATCATTGTAGAAATATGCCCCAAAGAGCAGGATTTACCCTGGACATGTTCTTTACATGGGGGAAAGTCTTTAAAAGTGGCACACGGTCATTCCTGCTTACATCCCATTGATCATAAGAAGTAACAAAGACAAGCTCAACATTAATGGAGCAATACAATGTACTCTTCCCATATTTGCTGAACATTAAACATTAAATTTGTCTAAAGTATAGCAATGAACAATAGAGAAAAATATATGTACACCCATAGTACTTACATTCTTGTGGAAGATAGACAATCCTATCTAATAATAGACAAACAGGGTAATTGACCATAAATTCACTATGCTTCCCATTGGCTAATCAGCGATATATGCAAATTAACCACCAACAAAGATGGAAGTTAATTTGCATATGTAGGTGCCAAGCACAGAGTGAAGACTGAAGGCTGCTCCCGCTGGAGCAGCGAAGGCTTTGAAGGTGGCTTTGGCAGGAGCAAAGGCCTGGGTCCCTGGTGCCTAAGGAAAACCAGTGCAGGCAGCCAGGGGAAGGGAAGGCCTACTGCATGAATCTTCTCGTGCAACAGGCCTCTAGTAATAAAATAATATAATAAAAATACATTCATGTATGTTAGAAGATACATTTTAAAATAATTTGGTATAATACTCATTGAAAAAGTGAGCTTTGAGAAAAAAATGTAAAGGACTGATGGGTTTAGCCACGAGAATAGAAAAAAAATCAGCCCCCTCCAGCTTCCCTCGCCTCTGGGGAGGAGGGAGGAAAGGGGAAAGAGGCGGCACCCCCCTTTCCTCCCTCCTCCCCAGCGGCACTCCTCCTGCTTCTCTCTCTCTCTCTCTCTCTCTCTCTCTCTCTCTCTCTCTCTCGTCCTTGGCTGCATTTGAACCTCAGGCCCTTCAATCCCCGGGCTAAAGCTCTATCCACTGAGCCAAATCAATCTTCACTCTTCTGCTCCCTTTTTTTTGAGGGCCTAAAGCAAAGGGTTTCAATCACCTTAATTTTTTTTTTTCTGGTAGATTCATCTAAGACCACTTGTTGAGGTTAAAGCACTCACATTTGCCTCTTGTAAATCACTAAAAGAGAAAAAATTCTACAGGGCCCCTGTAGTTCAATTATGAAATCCCCACATGAGGAGAGAGAAAGGGAGAATATGTCATTATTTTCCATGTCTCTAATATTCAGAAATATTCTCCGGAGAAAATTGGGGAGAAGAGACATAGAATAAGGTTATGTGTATGTGTGCCTAGCTCCTGAGAATCCTTCTCAAACTCTGAAAGAACAGGAGAACTCCCTGTGAACTAAAAGGCATCTCTGGTCAGCCTCAGTCTTGAAGAATGTCTTGGCTTAATAGTCCTTTTCCAGAGAGCAGGTTGCCTAACTTAGTGAAGAAGTTGCACCATGTGTATATTTTCAATTCCATTCCTCTGACCTCATCCTCTTAGATTTCTTCTCCGCAAAGCCAATTTAACAGTTGTATCTTAGACTCAGGCTCAGAAACCAGGTTCATCCAGATTTGCTTTAACATAACCCCTCAATTGAAAATTGAAAACAATTCAGGAAGGAATACTTGCAACATAAATGGCACCTGTGAATGCTCTGGAAATTAATCCGTTATACATATCATTCTTTTCTGAGGTTGTTTTATCTTCCTTCTAAAGAACTCAGAAACTCAATGGCAACTTGAAACAGAACCCAATTTAGTCCTGTCATTAGACCAAGAGGGTTTTCTTCTCCCTGGTCCTCTGTCAGATTTTAAATGGATGTGGTTTTATTCCCCTTCTCATCTAATACTGGAACATATCCATCTACAGAAAGATCTCACTTTAAATGATGTTCTTGTATTTCAAGAGACCTTTTACAGGGGAAAAATAATAGCTCCCCTCTAGACGAAGTTCATGGCTGGAAAGTGAGTCTATTTATCTCCAAAGATTCAACAAATTCTTACAAAGTGTTGGGCCCAAATTCTTGGTGGCTAGAGGAGGAGGAGGTGTTCAGAAGGGGGACATGACTTGCTCAGAGTCACTTAGCTAGGTTAGTGTGTCACCTGTATACTTTCTTTCTTCTCATAGTTATTGGGTACTTTCCCTCAAAGTGAGACCCAGACTATGGTTGGAACATGAATTCCTGTCCTATGCTCCTCTGAGATATAGCACCCAAGACAATTAAAATGTTCAGCTGTTGCCATTGTCTGGTGTAAATCTCTCTATATTCACCTGTTTCCCTTGGGAGAGAGTGACTCACTGGACCATGGCTGAAAACCCCACATAGTCCAAACCTTGGTGGTCTGTTTGGTTTATTCTCTCAACGGACCTCTTCTCTGTAGCCACACACACCCTCTGTCCATTCCTTGTACTCTTTATAGTACCTCCCATCACAGTGTCTGTAAAAAAAAATCATTTCAGGTTGAGGGACTTGTCTTTGCTAAAGTCCCAAACTGACAGTCTGCTTAGCATCTCAGAGAAAGAAAATGGGCCAAAGTGTCTGAAGTGAGACGGAGAAAGGGTAGGGAGGTAGTGGATGAAGTGAGAGAAGTAAGGGAGCAGGTACCCTGAAGGGACCATTCAAGACCATTATAACGACTTTGGCTTTCACTTTTATTGGATTTTGGATCCATTGAAGGAGAAAATGAACATTTGGAGATACTTAATTCAAAATCATCAGTGTCTACATGGTACTTAAAGTCAGAGGATAAGAGGAAATCACTAAGGAACTAGAGTACATCGTGAATGTAAAGAAGACTAAGAACAGAGCTTTAGGGTAGCCCCGAATTACTTTCCTGTAGAATATTTCTTTGCTTTATGCATGTTTGACAATAATTTATGAAACTACAATATCTATTATCTGATCACATCTAATTCAGAAAGAGTCTGTCTAGATGTGTAATCTATCTATTGTTGTGAAATTGCTGTTGTTTTTTTCTGATTAGTAGAATTATGCCTTTTGGTTGCCAAACATTTTGAACCTGACTTTGATCTGACAAATTCCTACAGATATTTATCTGGTCTTTATGTTTCCAATGATGGAACAAGTTCACTTCTACATTCGGTGGTCTATGACTCTGTTTGCCATCTCTAGTCATCAGGAAATTCTTCCTTATGGTTATCTGATGGTGCTCTCCCTATAATATTCAGCCCCTGTTCTATTCCTGGCCTTAGAAAAGTCACAGGATGAGTCTCATTAATCTTCTACTTGTCAGTGGTTTAAGTATTTGTAAGAAGCTACCTTCTCCTCCAGAATTTTTTTTTAATATTCTTCGCTCTATCATACAACATGATTAGTTATGCCTGTACACTATCCTGATTACTCTCTTTTTAGTATTTTCTAGTTTGTGGGTTATAACCAAAGTGACTTAAAAAGGACTTCCTATTATAAAAGACAGTGGATGCATATTGTGCTCCTTAGAATTATCATTATTTTATGAATGCTTTAATGTTATAACATATTATAAAATTATTATTTTATGAATGTTACAATTTTATAATCTCCTTATAGACTGTATTAGGCAAATTGTAGAAAACATTATAAATGACATTAGTTACTGCCCAAGAAGATAGCTAATTTTTAGATTTAAGTCTGGTATCCACATTTTCTTTTACTTTTTTGAAAAATTTAAATATCTTTATTGAGATATGACAGATGGATACTAGACTTAGTGTGGTGATTACTTTGTAAGCTATATAAATGTTGAATCACTATGTTGTACATCTGAAACTAATATAAAACTGTATCCTATCTAATAATAGACAAACATAGTAATTGACTGTACCTTCACTACCCCTCCCCTTGGCTAATCAGCATGATATGCAAATTAACCACCAACAAAGATGGCGGCTAATTTGAATACTGCAGGCGGGGCCAGCAGTGTGTGATGCTGCTCGCAGCAGCCCAGGGCCCCAGGCCCGTGACCCAGTGAGGCGGGGCCGATAGTGACTGATGCTGCCTGGGGGATAAGAGCTTTGGATCTGTGACCTGGCGAGGGTGCAAAACGGTGGAGAAAGGAGAGAGCCCACTTGGCAGAAAAGGGAGGGAGCCGAGGGCTAAGCAGTGAAGGGAAGGAGCGAGGCAGTGGCGAAGGGAGCGAAGCCCGCCTCAATGGGCTTCGCTCCCTTCTCTGCTTCCCTGGGGTCTCAGGAAGCCCTATTCTTGCAGGAATAGGCCCAAGGAAGCCCTATTCTTGTAGGAATCTTCCTGCAACGGGTCTCTAGTTTTGATTATAAATAGAAATAAATTTAAAAGAAAAGGAAAAATTTTAAATATTGGCATAGAATTTGTTAAGTTCAGTGATCAAGACGGACAAGTTCTAGAGCACTTCTATTCAATAGAAATATAAGATAAGCCCCAAATGTGAGCCACATATGTAATTTTAAATTTTCTATTAGTCACCTTAAGAAAGTAAGAATGAACAGGTGACATTTATTTTAATGATATATTTTATTTAACCTTATAGATGCAAAATAATTTTATTTCTATATGTAATCAATATATAAAAGGATTAATGAAATATTTTACACTCCTTTTCTCTATTAACTCTTTCAATTCTGGCATGTATTTTATACTTATACACTCCACCTCAACAAGTGCTCCATCCTAACACATGGCTGGTGGATACCATACTGGACAGAACAAAGCTAGATCCATGACAGTAGTGATCAGTCATCCTGGAGAAAATCAGAGATACCTCACAGAGGCAGGGACCCTTGAACCAGGACAGAAAAGGTGTAAAGTTTTGAGATGTGGAGCAAAAGTCACATGGTACGGCTAGAATGAAGAAATAGCCGGAGAGAAGGCTGAGAAGCCAGCAGGGACCAGACTTGGAGGGCCTTGCCTACCACTCTACCTAAATAGCTCTCATCCAGTCACTCCCTGGCCCTATAACTAGCCTGTGGTATTACGTATCAATGGCTTGATCCTATTAGAAAAAGTAAGTTTAATTACATTTCTTCTTTGTGCCAGAAAAAAAGTAATCAACGAGTAAATGTCCATCTTAAGAAAAAAGATCACATGTGTTTACTTTGAGGCTGTTGCTGAAACCACCAGCAGCCTTTCACCTTCCTGGCTGTTCCTTACTTTGAAAGGCAATTTTGCAAATGACTGGGAAACCTACAAGTTTAGCTCATGTTTTTCTTGGCCTCCCGAGATTTTGCTCTCCAGATGCCCACACTGCTTGTTTGATTCCTAGGCTGGCAGAGGACGGTAACATATTTGGATTCCATGGGAGGAATGGGAGGAAAAAGTGTTGAGAAAAGCTTGGTGCCTGGCGTTTCCTTTTACATGACATTCTTTCACACACTCACTTGTCAGGGCCAGTGATTCCTAATGTTGCAGCCACAGCCACAGATTTCTGACCTTTACTTAACAGAGAGAACTCATCTAAATATAGACTCTTGGGCAGGGACAGCGTGCTCCAGAGAGAAGCCATTCATTTTTCTTCCGAATAACCTAGTCTTGTACTTTTCCAATAGAGGAAGTACATCACAGTAGGCTAGGTGCCTAGAAACTGTGTCCAGCTAGCTGCACCCAGACACAATTGCTAAATTTGTTTTGTGGGTAGTTAATTGGTTTTGTGATCATTTCATTTTTTTTTTAAAGTGTGTGATCAAGTTAACTTCCCCATATGAAAAAAACACAATATTTTTCTGCATCAAAAGAATATAGGTAGCCAAAACCGGTTTGGCTCAGTGGATAGAGCATCGGCCTGCGGACTGAAAGGTCCCAGGTTCGATTCCGGTCAAGGGCATGTACCTGGGTTGCGGGCACATCCCCAGAAGGGGGTGTGCAGGAGGCAGCTGATCGATGTTTCTCTCTCATCGATGTTTCTAACTCTCTATCTCTCTCCCTTCCTCTCTGTAAAAAAATCAATAAAAATGTATTAAAAAAAAAGAATATAGGTAGTAACTAAAAAGTACTACTAAATATACTATGAAAAATAACTATCCTTTTCTTCCATATTACACCTACATTTGAAATAGGTGTGTGTATTTTAATTTGTGAAGCTATAACCACATATTCACTTTTCTGCCTCTGCCTTTCTTCTAAGAGCTGATTTCTCCAATGCTCTATTTGACCACCATTTCTCAGTACTTACCCTCTTCCTCTAACCACACTTACACGGTGTTTGTATTTGTTTCCTATTGCTGATGTAAGAAATCACCACAAACTCAGTGGCTTCAAGCAACACAAATGTATTACGTCACAGTCCTGGAGGTGAGAAGGCCTGAAATCCAAGTGCTGGCAGCTCTGTGTTCCTGCTGGAGGCTCTAGGAAAGCCCTTGTTCCCTTGCCTTCACTGGACCGCGCCTGCTGGCAGCCCCTGCTCCATGTCCAGGGCCAGCAGAGCAGCATCTTCAAACCTTTCTTCCTATGACCTCTGCTTCCTTCTTCACATTTCCTCTCAGACCCTCCCGATTCCATTGTCCCTGTAGGATGTTAGTGATTGCCTTTTACCATCTTGATAATCTCCTCATGTTTAAGATCCACAAGTTCATCACATCTGCCAAGTGCCTTTTGCCATATGAAGTGATATATTTACAGGTTCTGGAGATTTGAGGGTAGGAGACATTATTCTGCCAAACACAGTGATGACTCCAAGCCTTTATCTCTAGTCCCTTAATCTCCCTTAGTTTGCCAACTGCCTGCAAATACACAGGCATACCAAACACCACAGGCCTACAGGCTCGAAGATGAATGTTTCTTTTTCTCTCAGAGAGCTGATAGCCTCGGTTCCACTGGAACACCGTGGGCACATCACACAAGCAAAGAGAGCTAGGATTATCCTAACCAGAACATTCACACCACCACTTGCACCAAAGCCAAACCTGACTAGTGTTATTAACTCCTAAATATTTCCAAATGGATAGCTTCTGCTTCATTCTTTCTTGTTTCAGGTGTCGTTTATTCTCATGTGAACTATTGCAAAAGCTTGTCTTCTCTGCCCTCAATCTGCTCACCTAATTATATTTCCCACAGTTCCATCTAAAATGCAAATTTGAGCCCCACTGGCATGGCTCAGTGGATGAGTGTAGACCTATGAACCAGGAGGTCACTGGTTGGTATGGATGCAGGCTCGATCCCTAGTGGGGGACGTGCAAGAGGCAGCCAATCAATGATTCTCTCTCATCATTGATGTTTCTCTCTCTCCCTCTCCTTTCCTCTCTGAAATCAATAAAAAATAAAATGCAAAAATTAACATATGGTTCTTACACTTGTCCTTAAATGTTCCCCACTGTCTATTATCATACACATCCCTTCGCTTGGCACATGAGACCCTCCCTGATCTTGTCTCTGATTATTTCTTCAGGAATATGTTTTACAACCTCCCATTACACATCTTAGAACTCATTTTCTTGCTTGTGGTTTGCTTTGCATTCACTTGTGTTTCCTGGATTATGTGATTCTCTAATCATAACCCTGGCCAGCCATGTCCCTGTGACAACTCCTATTGCACTGTGTTGTGATCATCTATGCATGTTTTTCTAAACTGTATGTATTGTGAAAACATTCACTTGATTTTATGTCCATATCACTTAGCTGAGTCCTTAGCTCAGTGTAATAAAGTCTGATATTTTGGTTTTGTAAATTCAGAGCAAGAGGCTTTATAAGCCCTTTCAAATTAGAAAAAGCAATTAATTTAAATGTTCTGGGTGACTTAATAATTTGTGACAACTTTGGTCTAACACATCCTATTTGGGGGGACATGTGAAAATTGAAGAGAAGTATTAGGCTTTTTAATGAAGCAAGGAATTATACTGACTACTTGAAGAGCATGTGAGCTTTTGGTGAACAAAATATATAAACATACTTTAAATAGAGTATGCTCATATAGAATTTCTGTGTGCTTGACATTCAGGCTATGTTATAGTCTTTCCTTCTTTCTCTTTTTCTCTCTCTCCTTCCCTTCTTCCCCTAATCTCTCTCTCTCTCTCTCTCTCTCTCTCTCTCTCTCTCTCTCTCTCTCAATAATATGCTTGAAATGTACCATAAGTCACTGTTCTCATCACCAGATTGTTTTGGGTGGTTTCAGGCATATGAATCTGTTTATAAAAGATCCTCTTACACTCTTTCTCGCCCTTCCTTCTGCCTCACCCCTGATCTAACCTGACCATGACCTGAACAGCTCCCACTGCAGCTCTGCTCCCATCCCTCACATATGTCTTTTTTAATAGTTTGGCATGTGAAACTCAAGTGTTGCTAGCTCATGTTGGGAGGTCTAAAATATCCTACCAACTTTAACCAGTTACATTTTGGTAGACAACCCATACAATTCCCGAAGCAATTACTCCTGACATTTAGTTTTCTTCAAGGTTATTTCACATAGAGAGGAAAGAATAAGACATCAATCACTGGTTGAAATTCTTAAAATAACATTTACCTTAAGCCGTCCTTTCTCTCTCTCTCTCTCTCTCTCTCTCTCTCTCTCTCTCTCTCTGTATGTGTGTAATCTTGTGTTGCCTGAAGCTCATGTGAGGAGATTCAGGTTCGGAAGATACAAGTAAGAATCCAGTATTTACACAGCACACACTAAAAGGAGATGCACTGGACAGCAGGGTCTCTATTGCAAATGGCTACTGTGAATATAGAGGACATTGCTCTGTCCTTAGCTACCCACTATATCAAGTTTTCTCCTGGGAAGGAGCTATGTGCTGTTCTTGATCCTTAGCTGCCAAAGTATGGCCATTTGACCTTGTGCTGCACTCAGATGCTCCCACTGAAAAAATGCACAGAGATACAAAGACAGGCAAATCCATTGAGAAGGTAACTATAGAGAACCCAAGGTACTATAGTGAGTTTCCAGTGACTAGGGCTTTCTAACTAGAGTTTTTAAGGGAGGATAATGACTATGTTCTCAACTTCCCACCTTCCTTTGTTTCTTCATTTTTTGAGCCTAGTTATCTAGGTTTTTCTTAATTTCTAGAGCCTTGGTGTGCATAGCCTCTACCTATCAAGTACACCTGAATTGGTTTGCCTTGTTTGCAACCAAAAATGCTTACTAAATTGGTTAGGAGTTGGTGAGAGAACACTGAGAAGAGCTATTTTAGTAAGAGTTATTCCAGAAACAAAACTTGAGGCACCAATTTGAATGTCAATGTTTTATTTGGAAGGTAACTTCAGGAAGCACTGGTGGGGCAGTGGGAGGTGAGACAGAGGGAAGGGGTGATGATCACACTGAAGCTGGGGGTAACTGACCTCAGTCCTGCTGGGAGTTGCTGCTCCTGAGGGTAAGGAAGCTGAGGTATTTATTCTCAAAGTTCCCTCTGTCAGTGACCAAGAGCACTTCCTGGGGGATAATAAGTCTCCAACTTTCTCATACTGAGCAGCACATAGAACGAGAAGAATCTCTTGGCCTTAGAGCCACAAGTACTTGCAGTAGGACACTTTGTGTCCCTGTAGGAAGACTGACAACTAAGGGTTTATGCAGAGAGCACTAGCATTGTGATGGCTTTTTTTCATGTGTCAACTGGACTGGGCTACAGTTCTCAGTGATTCAATCACTAATCCAGCTGTTGCTTTGAAGGTAATCTGCAGATGTAATTAAAGCTCCACATGGTGTCTTTGAGTAAATGGAATTATCCTGGATAATCTGAGTGGGACTGAGTCAGTCAGTTGTAAAACCTTAGAAGGAGGGCTCTGACATTTCTCCAAGAGAGAAGATATTCCTCTTGTAGGCAACACCTTAGACCTGTTCCCACAAAGTTACATCTTGCTTGTCATCTTCCCTTCTAGTGAATGACAGTTTCAGCCTGTGCCATGGGCTTAAGGCTGCCTCTTCCTAACTACCTGCTGTAGACATTATTAATCACTTCCTACAACCATGTTTATCTATCTATCTATCTATCTATCTATCTATCTATCTATCTATCATCTATCTATCATCTATTATCTATCTATCATCTATCTATCTATCTATCTACCTATCTATCTATCTATCTATCATCTATTATCTATCTATCCATCTATTTATCTATCTATCTATCTATCTATCTATCATCTATCTATCTATCATTATCTATCATCCACCTATCTATCAGCATCAACCTAACACACACACATGTTCTCTACAGGTTCTACCTCTCTGGTTGAATTTTGATCGGTGTAGATGATTTCGGTATCTGAATGTGGGTGGTGCCATAACAAATACATAAAATGCGAGGGTTGTTTTGGAATCAAAGGGAATGGAGACTGAAATTTGAGGAACATTTTGAAAGTACAATGGAGAATGCTTAAAATTGTTTTCAACAGATTGTAAATAAAAGTATGGATCTTATGAGCCCTTCCGGAAAGTGCTCAGAAGGAAGTGAGGGGCACGATACTGGAAACAGGAAGAAGGGAGTTCTCTGCTATGTAACGGCAGAAATTTGAGTGGAATTATCTCTTGCAGTTATGTGGAAAGCAGATAGCTTTCTCTGGCTGGGAACAGAAGGAAAATTCAGAAATATTTAAAGCACCAGAAGGTTTTGATGCACTGTTTCTGGGTCACAGATGGAAGGGGCCATGTGCAAGTACTAGAGAGCAGCTTTGTTTTGCTTTGCCAGGGTTGCCATAACAAAGGCCCACAGGCTGGGGGCTTAAACAATGACATTTATTTTCTCACAATTCTGAAGGCTAGAAATCTGAGATCAAGGTGTCAGCATACTTTTTTTTTTTTTTATTTCTAAGGCCTCTCTCTTTAGCTTGTAGTCATCTTCTCCCTGTGTCTTTACATAGTCTTCCAAAAACGTTCAAATTTTCTTTCAAAAGCACACCAGTCATGTTTGTCATCATTAGTACCTAATCATATGACCTCATTTTTACCTCCTTAAATACCCTATCTTTACATACAGCACATTCTGAGGTACAGAAAGTTAGAATTTCAACATGGGAAATTTTGCGGGACACAGCATAGCCCACAACAAACCTCTGGGAGCTAAGAGCAACCGCCGGCCAATAGCCAGAAAGAAAATAGGGATGTCAATCCTACAACTGCAAGGCACTAGCTTCTGCCCCAACAACCTACATAAGCTCAGAAGACATTCTTCCCCGAAGCCTTCCAATAAATGTCCAAGTTGGCCAACACTTAATTTTGGCAGCCTTCCCTTATTTCTGACATACAGAATTGTGAGAGAGTTTTTAAGCCTCTAAGTGAGTGGTAATTTGTTATGCATCAATAGAAAACTGGCACAAACATCATGTCCTTGTGGACGGTCACAGTTCCTTAAAAAACACACAAAACAAAAGAAAGATTAAAGGAAATAAACTACACTCCCGCCAAGGGAGTTGCTACCGACCTCATACTTTTCCTCTTTCTACTATCCTCTGACGTACTTTTCTTTCAGCATGAAGTTCATGACCACAAACGTTTCTCAAAATTCTACCTGCTCATAGTTTTGCCCCTCATCAGCATCTTTCAGGGTCATTCCTGAGTGAAGTTATTGTGTGACACGGTCTTTAAAGAGGTAAGAATGAGGTTACATGAGTAGGTACTAATCATTTTGGCTCTTAGCAATGTATTAAATTGACCCACTCATGAACCAGGATCAGCTTTTCTACCTTTATGTTATCTGGTTGCAGAGAACCCTCCCAGGGTCATAGATGTGAGCTAAAGGATAAATGTCAGGGAAAGAGACATAGGTGATAGAAGATTTGGTTACTTATTTGCATAATTTAATCATATGCTCTAGAATTGGTTGGGCTCAATAGCAAATGTGCTATTTCCATCGTAGAATCAATGTTTTTGTGTTTGGCCTAATATGTTATTTGGTGGGTTTGACAATATCAAACTCTTGACAGGCATCTCTTATCACATTGTCACGAGATATTATATGTTCTGTTGCTCAGCCTGTAGCATGACTCCAAAGCATATAAGGAGTTGTTTTTCAAATGGTGCTTAGTTCTTTGCTAAAGATGGTATGGCCTTGCTCCAATACCCAAATCTACTCTGCAGTTTTCTCTGTGGTTTGCCAGAGATTGGACATGATGAATGTGTCAACCATAATCACTTCCTGAAGCATGGAATCTGCTAAACTGTGGGAGCCAAGTGGTAGGTTACTTGTACCACAGCCTGAAACTGCTGCAGAACCAGCTCACTCTGGGCACATTCAAAACTGACAGCAGAATGTGTTGAAAACCAAGTTTGAGTTTTGACAGATGAGAGGTAGAGTCAAAAAGAGGCTAAATTCATACAACTGGCACATTATTTTATATTGAATTCTGGACCCTGATAAGGAAGTCCTGGAATTCTGAGCCTGGTTAGACAATTAGGACACACTTGAGAATATTGAACCCTATCATCAGTCAGTAGAGTTAAATCCCCTCCCTCCTCACGCTTCATCATGATAGCCCCTGCTTCCGTTATATAAAAATACACAAAGGGTCCACCCAAGGTAAATGGCTCTGAAGATGATGTTGTCTCCCTCACCATCTATCCCTACTTCTCCTGCCTGGCCGGTGTGGCTTAGTACTTGAACATTGACCTATGAACCAAGAGGTCATTGTTTGATTCCTGGTCAGGGCACATGCCTGGGTTGCAGGCTTGATCCCCAGTGTGGGGTCTGCAGGATGCATCTCCTAACTGCTTCTAGACCAACCATATAGGTCCAGCCTCAACATGGCCTGGTCAGGAAAATAGTGTTCAACATACAACTGCAGACCTGGCTAATAAGTACCAATAGGAACTAGAAAAACCTGCCTGAGAATGGATCTTGAAGGTGCTGGATTAAGTAGACCAAAGTACATGCCTGGAAAAGGGTGACTTTGTTTACATAGCCACACTCAGGGGAAAAAAAAGCCAATCTCTTCTATTATATCTACAGAAATATCTAGTGTGTGTGTGTGTGTGTGTGTGTGTGTGCGCGCGCACGTGTATTTCTCCCCCACACCCCAAATTTACAAATTTGCTTTTCTAAAAGACTGCAAGTTCGTGCCTCGGAGCCCAGGACACAATCATGGTTGAAGTTTCCCTTACTTTTTAAAATTTTAATAAATATTCATTGCATTGAATAATTTCAAGAATGAGGCCTGCGTGGTTTCCGGCACAGCAATCACAGTGGGCTCTGTGCCCGGTGCCCTGCGGAGCCCGGGGCCTGGTGTGGGGCCTGCAGGTGTGAACCCCACACTCCCCCGCCCAGGTTTCCACAATTCTCTGTTCAAAGATTCAGGAGAATATTTGAGAAGAGAAAGCTCTGAATGGCTCTGAGTGAGTCATGCCTGGGGCCCCCAGACATCTCTCGGTTTGTCGCCAAAGTGACCCTTTTTAAACCAGATTTTCTATCATGACATTTTAGGTCGGAGAACATTGCAGCCAAAATTTTGCATTTACAAGGCTGAATGCATGAAAGAATGCCCATGGGGATATTCTGGGGCTAAAGGTCTTTGGAGGCTACTGCTTTTAAGATCTTTTGTACATATGACCTTACATTATTGAAACCAGAACAAAACACCCCAAACCATAAAGGAGGAATCCACACACTGCACTACATTAGCACTCATGTATTGGGGGGGAAAAACCCCAAACAAATAAAAACCACACCAAAATTCAGAAATGATACATGAGAAGGGCTGTAAACCACTGGAAAGGATTATGATAAGCCTTCATTGATTCCGAGTTGCACCAATTATGCCTGGAAGTAGATGTTTTGCACTTTGAGCCAGTTCTAAGAGAGTAGCATTAATGGAATTTTTAAAGGGAACATTACACTTAATTTGAGAATTTGATTTGATTGGCAATAACAAAATTGTCATAAAAGTTGTAAATTTCAACTCTTATTGTAGGAACGTCAGATGATTAAAAGAGTGGGCACAAACTGAACTATGTGCAAGCAAAGTGTCACTCTTAAAAAAAAAAAAAGAAAAAATACTCCTAGATTTTAGAGATAATTGACAGCTTGGAAAAATCCACCTGGCCAGTCGACTTTCCTCATTCTACAAACACTGAATAGCATATTTTCTTTGTAAACTCACAGCCAAAGTGTAAGATTAAACTCTGAAATGCAGGGCAGGGACTGCTGTGGTTGGCTGAGTTTCAGGTTCGAGTGTCTGTGTAGACAGAGCCATGCCAAAAGTTATTAGATCAGAGCCAATCTCCTCCAACATCTCAGAGGGGACTGATCTTGGGGCTCCAGCATTCTTCATTTGGTTTCACCATTAACCTACTCCCTTCTCCACCTCTCTCATCTTCAGAGACCTCCCTGCGCATGAATATAGGGACTGTCTCTCCCCAAGAGCCTCACAGAACATTGCAATCCATGGACTAATGCCCATTAGTGGTGGTTGGGAGCAGTATCTATTTTTCAGGAGGACTTATTTCTTTTATTTGTTCTTAGAATTTCTAATTTTTTTCTCCTGCTAAACAGTCTTTTTAGAAACCCTAGACAGTCTCTTCAATAAATGGTGTTGGAAAAACGGGATGAGTACATAAAAAAAAAAAAAAAAAAAAGAAAAGAAACTAAACTAACAACTTATACCACACATAAGAATAAACTAAAATGGATAAAAGACTTAAATGTAAGTTGTGAAACCATAAAAATCCTAGAAGAAAACATAGGCAGTAAAACCTCAGACTTCACACATAGCAGTATTTTCACCAATAAATCTCCTAGGGCAAGAGAAAAAAAGGAAAAAAAAATAAACCAATGGGACTACATCAAACTAAAAAGCTTCTGCACAGCAAAAGAAACGATAAACAAAATAAAAAGCAATCCCACTGTATGGGAGAAGATATTCCCCAATAATACATCTGATAAGGGGTTACTTTCCAAAATATATAAAGAGTGTATACAATTTAACACCAGGAAAATGTATATTCGATAGCATAATTTAAGATATCCAGGACTAGTTTGAGAATTTTAAAAGTACAAAACCATGGAATTAGCAAAGAGGAGCAGATGGTCTCCCCTTCATGAGCAACTACTCTGGAATCCAGAATACTAGTGTCAGAAGCCCCACTGGAATACCCAGGCATCTGAACAACATATTTAATTGGGTATTTTCCCCCTGGAATTACATAGTCTGTGATTAAGTCTATAGGGGATAGGGTATCATGACATTTTATAGGGATGATGACAATAGCAATTCTTTAGAGGTTATTGCTCTAAGAGTAGAATTTTTTTTTAAAATGACGTTTTTCATAGAAATTCAAAGTGATGCTAAAATAGCTAAATCATAGTAGATTTTAGGAAGAGGTCTTAATCTCTTTCAAACGCATCCCTTGAGGCCAAAAGGAGGTGGGATTTCATGTTAAATATCAATTCACTTAAATTTCACAATTTAAATGAATATCATGTATAACTCTGTCTTTTTTATTATATTATTCAGGCCAGCATTTTTGTATGTATGCATTTATTTATTGTGGTTCGTTTGGTGCTTTCTTATGGGTGGTGAGGAAAATGAACCTTCAAACTGTATGAAATCAGTACTTACAGGTTTACCACACAGTTCCAATGCCTTGATTATTTCAGCTTAGCAGACAGTTCTCAGTGGGTTAAGGTCTGGTACCTCTAACCAGGTTCTACTTTCTACACTAATTCCTACGGATCAGCTCTTTTTCCTGGACAGTTTAATCCAAAGAGTCACTAAATACTTTTGCAGGTGGTATAATGTTAGTAATATTGAACACATACTTGTGATGAGGTGGGAAAATCATATTAGCAGTTGGCATTAGAATTTTTCCTTAAAAACACACACACCCAAAAGTATTTATTCAGAGGATAAAAACATACACACACACACAACCTCTTGACAAGTGATTAAGAGTGTAAAGTGAGATCCTCAGGCACCTGGAAGTTGACGGAATGTTCTAAGGGAGAAAGAGAGAAAGAGGGGGTGGAGCTGTTCAGATGATAGAAAACTGTATGGAATTTAAAGTAACTCCACCCATTTTCCCGTAGATATTGAGTGAAGTTGCCAAGCTGAGAAATATTGGTTGTGAGCCTTTGTGAGTGTTTACATGTGTTGTCTGTGGGTATGCGTGCAAACCAGTGATGAGCTGGGTACCTTCTGTACGGACACAATGACAAAAGGCCACACAGACTGGCAAATAACATAGTCAGAGGAAAGCCTCAAGGACCCACGTCTCAGCAGCGTCCAGAAATCATGAGGAGGATTTCTGGACAATCACAGGTTTAACCAGAGCTCTAAAGTTCAGAAGGATTCAAGAGAACTTATGTGTCACTTGGGGCTGATAAAGAAATCAAGAATGATTCCCTGGAAAGAATAGAACTGGGGGGTCAACCCTGGGTTCTGGCCTTTCTCCTGATTTAGAAGAAATAAACACTATATAACCTGTAAAATGAGAACAGTTTTTGGACTAGGTTAAGCCAAAATATTCTTCGCCTACTCTGAGCCCACAAAAATATACTCTTATATTTTCTCCTGTTAGCTATGTAATTGTCTCTTTCACATTTAAATATTCCATCTCAAGTTTACTTTTGGATGTGGTATAAGGAAGGGACCCAAATTTATATTTTCTTATAATGAGCTGTTCTTGCCAATATTATTTAAAAATATGTGCTTTTTCCCCCCAATGATCTGTGATACCATTCCCCTATAAGCTTTCCATACAACCATAAATTAGTTGAAATCTCATTATCTCATTACCTCATTATCTCATGATCTCATTGTGGATTTATAGCTCTTTTTCTTTCTTCTTTAAAAAATGTAGTCAGGGAAGTGTCAGGGGAATAAAAAGATACTGAATAAGATTGATGTAACATTTTAGAAATTTTATAAAGTAGTAATACACCAAATATTAAAATTCAACTCAAAACTACAAAGCCTTAATGGGAGGCACTCACATATTCCATTGTGTAGATGTACCACAGTTTTCTAATTCATTCATCTACTGATGGGCACTTAGGCTGTTTCCAGATCTTAGCTATGGTAAATTGTGCTGCTATGAACATAGGGATGCATATATCCTTTCTGATTGGTGTTTCTGGTTTCTTGGGATATATTTCTAGAAGTGGGGTCACTGGTTCAAATGGGAGTACCATTTTTAACTATTTGAGGAAACTCCATACTATCTTCCATAGTGGCTGCACCAGTCTGCATTCCCACCAGCAGTGCACAAGTGTTCCTTTTTCTCTGCATCCTCTCCAGCACTTGTCGTTTGTTGATTTGTTGATGATGGCCAGTCTGACAGGTGTGAGATGGTACCTCATTATTGTTTTGATTTGCATCTCTCAGATGATTAGTGACTTTGAGCATGTTTTCATATGTCTCTTAGCTTTCTGAATGTCCTCTTTTGAAAAGTCTCTATTTAGGTCCTTTGCCCACTTTTTGATTGGATTGTTTATCTTCCTTTTGTTAAGTTGTAAGAGTTCCCTATAAATGTTGGAGATTAAACCCTTATCGGTGATAACATTGGCAAATATGTTCTCCCATGCAGTGGGCTTTCTTGTTGTTTTGTTGATGGTTTCTTTTGCTGTGCAGAAGCTTTTTATTTTGATGTAGTCCCATTTGTTTATTTTCTCTAGTTTCCAATGCCCTAGGAGCTGTATCGGTGAAGAAATTGCTTCAGCATATATCTGAGATTTTGTTGCCTTTGGATTCCTCTAGTATTTTTATGGTTTTCCGCCTTATGTTTAAGTCCTTTATCCATTTTGAGTTTATTTTTGTGTATGGTGTAAGTTGGTGGTCTAGTTTAATTTTTCTGCATGTATCTGCTTTGGTCCTTTGTCTTCAATCAAATAGTTTTCACATGTAAAGCTCTGTACTAAGCAATCATTGTCATTAGATATTTAATGAGCTTTGGGTTTAGAGAAAACCAAAGAAATAATATGAGATTATGTGAGCTGTTTCAAGAACAGAAGCAAGAGAGTGTGGGATCACCCAGAATTGCAAAATGGAAAGATCATATTAACTTTTTTTTTACACTATATATTTTTTCGGACTAGAGTTTTGTTATGTGCTATGCAGAGTAACCAGGCTGTCGTATTCCAAAGAGAGAATCAAGACTGATACCTATAACTGGTTATTGAAGAAAGGTTTTAGGAACAAATTTCTCATCCAGAGGCTATTTTAGCAACAGATCCCTCATTCATAGGCCATTTTCCTCCTTAGCTATATTGTCTTCCCAGATCAAAATCAAGAACCATTCAGGGGTCCTCAAACTTTTTAAACAGGCGGCCAGTTCACCGTCCCTCAGACCGTTAGAGGGCCGGACTATAGTTTAAAAAAAACTATGAACAAATTCCTATGCACACAGCGGCGGCAAAAACACCCGGCGGGCCGGATAAATGTTTTTGGCGGGCCGCATGTGGCCTGCAGGCCGTAGTTTGAGGACTCCTGGATTAAATCGTAAGAAATATTCACAGCTAAAATAAATAGCAAAAGTCATGTACTAAAAGCCATAGACTTTAACCATAACAAGACCTTCTCAGATTCTTGCTTTGTCGTATATGCTTGTACTTCAATAAAAAAACAACGATGTATAAGTTGAATCACCTGCTTGTCCAGCCCACTGCAGATTAGAAGCAGAAATTAGAAGTGTGAAGTTATGAAAACAGTGCTAACAAAACTAGAAGACAACTGATATTAGAGTTATACCTGATAGCATGAAAGGTAACCTGGATCTCAGAAATTCAAAGCACAAAATAGCAAAGTAAAACCATCCATTCAGCAGTATGGCAAAAATGAGTTTAGTTCTAGACCAACTGTGGGCAAACTATGGCCCGCGGGCCGGATCCGGCCCGTTTGAAATGAATAAAACTAAAAAAAAAAAGACTGTACCCTTTTATATAATGATGTTTACTTTGAATTTATATTAGTTCACACAAACACTCCATCCATGCTTTTGTTCCAGCCCTCCGGTCTAGTTTAAGAACCCATTGTGGCCCTTGAGTCAGAAAGTTTGCCCACCCCTGTTCTAGACAGAAGAGGACTTTTACATATATTTTATACTAGAGGCCTGGTGCATGAAATTTGTGCATGGAAGGGGGGTCCCCTCAGCCCACCCTGCACCCTCTCCAATCTGGGACCCCTTGGGGGATGTCCGACTGCTGGTTTAGGCCTGATCCTGGGGATAGGGCCTAAACTGGCAGTTGGACATCTCTCTCAGAATCCTGGACTGCTGGCTCATCGCTCACCTGCCTGCCTGTCAGGTCGCCCTTAACTGTCCCCCCCCTGCTGGCCTGATCATCCCTCACTGCCTCTGTGTGCCAGCCTAATCACCCCCAACTGTACCCTCCTACCAGCCTGGTTGCCCCAACTGTCCCCCCGTTGCTGGCCTAATCACCCCCAATTGTCCTCCCTGCTGGCCTGGTCACCCCCAACTGCATCCCCCCGCCAGCTTGGTTGCCCCTAACTACCCCCCCCCCTCTGCTGGCCTGGTCACCCCTCATGGCCCCCCTTACCAGCCTGGTCACCCCACCCAGCTTGCTTGTTCAGTTGTTTGGTTGTCCCTCACTAACCCTCTGCTGGCCTGGTAGTAGGCAGCCATCTTGTGAGGGCATGAGGGTTAATTCACATACCACCTCCTTAATATATAGGATATGTCAACTCTGCTGTTAGGCACTGTGAGAGATTTTCACAAAATCTGGATTCTAGACTGGAATTAGAATAAGGTGTGCTATTTTTACTTTACATGATGCAATATAGAGCAGTGGCTAAGATCACTATCCAATCAGACGTTCCTGAGTTCGAATCTCAGGTTTGACATTAGCCAATGGCCATAGGGAATTACTTAGTCTTTCTGAGACAGAACTTCCTTATGAATAAAATGGGAATAGCAATGCCTAAGTCAAATATTCATGAGGATTAAATGGGATAACTATGCAAACCACTTAGCTAATGCTTACCACTTTGTAATCATGCAATAAACAGAGCTATTCTATGCCTCTTAATTGCAGAGGCTTCTGTCATTGGAGGATGCAAAATTTAAAAGATTGCTTATTCCCTTAGAATTCAGAATAAGTTATCATTGCATTTAGGTTAGATTTAGTAAATGACATGTAGTAAATGCTCATTTTATTGTTCTAATAGTTGAGCCGTGAGTGTGCTTAAAATATATTTGTTTCAGAGTCATCTGTGTTTCCACTCTTTAACTGTCTAGTACTATCTTTTTAAAAAAGTTTTATTTATTTATTTATTTATTTATTTATTTATTTATTTATTTATTTATTTTTAGAGAAAAAGAGAGGAAGGGAGAGAGATAGGGAGATAGAAACATCAATAAGAAAATCATTAATTGACTGCCTCCTACATGCCCCCTACTGGGGATCAAGCCCACAATAGGTTTGTGCCCCTGACCAGGAATTGAACCAGTGAACTCTTGCTTCCTGGGCCGATGCTCAACCATTGAGCCCCACCAGCCAGGCTAGTCCTTCTATCTTTAAATCATAGGAGCTATTTTTTTAAGGTCTTACTATTTATCATCAAAGGACATAGTTGAATGTGTTAAAGATTAGTATAAAGCTATCCCATAAAATCCTATATTGTAAGTAGCATTATATAAATAGCATCTTATGTACTGACTAGAAGTAGTACATTTTAAAATATTGGGATTCATAAAATTAACATCATATTTTTTGTTCAAGTAGATATCACAAGACACACTGACTTCCAAGAGCCAATATAAAAATAAATTTCCAACATGCTTCCCTTGTTCCATACTGTTGTCTATTTCCCACAAAGAATCTAGAGCAATCTTTCAATGTATATATTAATTCACATGACTTTCTATTTAAAATTCTCAGATGGTTTAATACTGGGTGTGAAATAAGCCAACCTTCTCAGGGTCTATAAGGCAGGGTATAATCTTGTTCTTTTCTCTCTCTGAACTAGTCTCCTTCTGTGCATGCACTCTATTTTTAAATAAATTTTTTCAATATTTCTCTGATCTGATCAGAGGAAAGAGAATGCAAAACTTGCTCACGTATGATTTGAAAGCAGAATGAAAAGCATAAGTTACTTTAGAATAAAAATTTTAATTAAATGTAGAAGTGATTGCAGTGTTTCTTTAAAGAATCTAGAAATGTCAGTAAGCCTTCGTATACTGGCTAATAGAATCCCAGAAATATTCATGAAAGGCTCCACCTTACCTAATATATATTTGTATCAAGGTAAGTCTTCTGCATTTGCAAGGTGTTTGATGGTTGCATAGATATCGATATTGGCTAGTCATGGTACTAATAGGTTTAATTTCTATTATATAATTTAGTACTCATATTTCATTGATGTCTCTAATATACTGCTATGGGCCCTTAAAGTGTGAGTCCATATTTATATTTGGGTGGATAAGAACAAGTCATTGAGAGATTTAAATGTTTAGCCAGAACTATACAGATATCTGAGCCAGAAATAAGTTGTAGACTGCTTTAGGACTGAAAAACTATCTTGTCTTTGAAAGAGTGTGGTATAGCAACATGGATGCATGTGGGACTTACTCCCTAGTTCACAAAGTACATGTAAGTCATTCAATGTTCATTGGAAATCTATTCTGATCAGATACTATCATACTAGGGTGCCGGGACCGGTCCATGCTTGCTGTTTCAAGGGACCTGGCATATATGGCATACTGTTCTTAATATGTTTGCTCACCTTCTTGGCACTATGTGTTTTAACCAAGGTCTCTGAGAAAGGTTGTTTCCCCAGGTAGGGATTTTCCCCTGAAGTTAGGGAAGGAATAAAACCCCTCAACTAAGTGCCAGGCGGGTAATTAATCACTTTAACTATGAACAATCATGCTTAAGCTACATAATCTTTACTCCCTGGAATGGAGATAAGAAACGCCCTAACCTTTGTAATAGAGATTGATAGGATTGAATCAACTGGTATAAATACAGATGTAACAAGACAGAAAGAGACAGAACTTAGAAGACAGAACCAAGAGAGACAGAACCTAGGCACAGAACCTACACAGAACGTTCTCTAGAGACAGAAGAACTTCGCTGGAGAGAACATGGCAAAAGATCCTGGACAGAAACTGGCCTCAGAACCTAGAGACAGAACCTAGCGAGAGAACATAGCGAAAGATCCTGGACTGAACCTGACTACAGAAATTGGCAAGAGAACCTGACTAGAACCTGGTGACTGAACCTGGCTGGAGAACCTAGCGAGGGAACATGGCTACAGAACCTGGCTGGAGAACCTGGAGAACCTAGCAAGAGAACATGGACACAGAACCTGGCTAGAGATCCTAACCAGAACTTCTCTGGAGATCCAGACCAGAACTTGGCTGGAGATCCTGGCTAGAGATCCTGGCTAGGCTGCTGATCAACTGAACGCTGTCTCTGTGTCATTCCTTCTTCGCCGACTCCGTCCACACCTTGGGGACCCCTGGACCTGCTGGGGTTGGACCCCAGCACTAGGGAAAATGTCTCTCATCTGAAATTAACTTAGAGATAGAGCCTAAGAGCATTGGATATTCAAAAAACAGGTTGAAATAATTTTTTAATGAAAACTAAACGTGGTCAGTGTTGTTTTTTTACCCAAGGGTTAATTTCAAACCCAACTTCATATGACTTCAGAAAATAGATGATGACAAAATTCAAAAAGAGGGTGTTCCTGAGATTCTATTAAGGCTACAGCTGATGGAAAATATTTAAGTAAACAGGAAGTTACCTGACTATTAGCATGATTGTACTTTCAATAAAACTTAGTTATAGAGACCACAAAGTAGCAAAATGTACCCCCATAATTTATACGTTCTCTGCTTTACTTATGGAAAAATAGAAAGCTTACCTTGGTCTCTAGCTTTCAGTACTTAGCAGAGTTAATAAAATAATGACCTTCTCCACCCTTAACTTTGTGTTTATGAACACAACCAGTGAAGAAGTTTCCATTAAAATTGGTAGATTTTTCAAAAAATTCTTTGGATATGAATTTTGGCCAGGTTTTAAAGTTACTCATTTGTTTTTGGATCAGCTTTTACAATGTGTCTGGGATTGTGTGTGTGTGTGTGTGTGTGTGTGTGTGTGTGTGTGTTATAATACTAAGTTGCACCATTGCTGTTCTAAAAAAGTGGGACTACATGGAAATTAAACCTCAGAAAAACACCATGTTTAAGCAATGTTAAACATCTGACTTGAACTGACAGGGCAGGGCAGGGCAGGGCAGGCCATGCATTTCTTGTTATATCTATACTTTGTGAGTAAGGCACTGAGTTAGAAAGTAATGGGTCTTCCTGTATATATTATACTCAGCACTAAAAAATGTGACAGAAGTCCTGAGTTCATGTGGTTTTTAAATGATATCAGCTCTAAAAAGAAATCGTATTATAAAATTCAGTTTATTTTATTTTAATGTATGGCCAGAAGTAAAAGAATTAAAAATTTAAGTAACTAAGAAGATTTTCAGAGTTCAGTATAGTTATAAATTTTTCTGTTCAGACATTCTGTCTTTAATTAGTCTTTGGAAAAACAAATCATATGTTATCAATTTCCTTGTAAATACTTAGCTCTATAAGGCCCTCTTACTTAAAAATGTAAATTATTTACTAGAATATAATTGACACTTTGCTTTATATGGAAAGTTTGACTGAAAATGTAAGAGCATTGTTATGAAATGGGTATTTTTAATTGCATAAGTGGAGTTTCCCATAACATAAATGTGAGATTCTACTTCTGGTCCTCAACCCCCCCAGGAGTGGAAAGTTGTTTGTCTTGCTAACACTATATAAATTTTAATTAGTATCCTGTTAGTATTAAATGGAATTCATGGCAAAAATTACCTGGCATTTTATTATAGTTTAAAAGTTTTTTTCTCCACAATAAAGCAAAAAGATCATTTTCAAGTTAAAAGTACATGGAAAGAGTTCTATTATCTGCCTATAACAAAACCATTTTATTTTAGGACCTTTTATTGATGTCTACCGGGTAAATATATAATATGGAACTAATAAAGGAAATAAAAAAATACTGGGTGCGAGATAACCTCAAAACATAAGCACATTTTAAATTAATGATACAGATCTCTTTTTGGTAAAAATATTAATAGTTTGATGGTCTTACAATAGACATGCTTGCTAGGAGGCCAGAATAATCTGTGGAAATGTCATTGGATTTTAAAATGAACAAAAAATGACCTGTGAAAGTAACCAAGCCAAAAATTTTGATGTTGAAGTAGTTTTCTCATGGTTCACACCCATGAAATAGCTTTGTCATGATTTTACATTGGCAAACATTTCATCAGGATCACAATGAGGTAAGGAGATAGACATTGTGAGGCACCCTAACCTCATTAACCAATTCATTTTTAAAAAATGGTCTAGTTTTTGGAAGAGTTATTGGTTTAAAATTATTTGTAAGTATTTGGCATTTATAGAATTTTAGGTAGGGGAAGAACTTGAAAGAATTTTGGTTTCTCTATGGGTATAAATTACTGTTTTTCAGAAAACAAAATTGAGAGATAGTAAAACAGCTCTCCTTACTGCTTTGTATGTATTATGTCATTTAGTTCTCATAACAACCCTATGAGATAGGCAGTTTTTATCATCTCTATCCTACGGTTACAGAAACTAAAGCTTAGAAAAGTTGCCCCACTTATCCAATATCGCTCAGTTGGTGAGGGTAAAGTGGGGATTGAACCATCTGGGTAGCATGTCTTCAGATTCAGTCCTTTCTACCATGTGTCTACTGCCTTCCTGTGCCCAGGTTCTTGGAAGCAGTAAGAGGATGGAGATGAGGGGTAGTTGGTGCTGAGTGTGTATGGGAGGACTGTTTGACCTCGGGACACACAGACATAGGTTGGTATGGAGGGAGTAGAATGCTCAAGGCAAGAATTTTGAATCTGATTTTGTAAAAAAGGCAAAGGAAGGTTAGGCTATCTCTGAGAAGGTGCAGTGACTTTATTCTAGACTTGGGAGTAAGTCTCTGTCAATCGAGAACAAATGAAAACTAGTCAATAGAGATATTAGCCAAAACTATCCAATTGTTTGTTCGACAGATATCCATTGAGCACCTCAATGTGCCAGTCATTGTTTTAAGTGCAGGATACAATGGTGAACAGGAACAACAAAGACACTAAGTACATAGAACTTACTTTATAGTAGAGAAAAGCAACAATTAACAGTCAAACCAATAAGTAAATGATGTAATTTCAGTCAGAGGTAAGCTGTAAGGAGATAAGGGGATGGAGAGAAAAAGCAAGAGAGGATATTTTGCAAAAGGGGTTAAGATCAATCCATTCATGTGAAGAAGTCCAGGAAGAGAAATACAGGAAGTCCAGGAAGAGAAATACACAAATATAGGGTCCTGTTTCAAATAAGCGTATGTGTTCCAGAAACAATCTGAAGCTGGGTATAAGTGGAGAAATAGTTGGTGACGGCAAGAGTGGTAGGAGAGGATTCAAAATCAACTAAGTAAAAAGGGTCTAGATTGTGTAGGGTTTTGTGAGTCAGAATACAAAGCTTATAACTTAATTTAAGCAAAATGGAAGGCTTTGCAAAGATTTAAGCAGAAATGCTCTGAGGAAAATGTTTTTAGAAGCTAACTTTGATTAAGTTGTACATTTCCCTTGCTACTTTGTTCCTATTGCTTATTTTCCATTATAATTCCAGTAATAAAAAACTGAATAGTCCCATGATTGTATCTATATGGTCTCTGAGTAGAAAAGAAAAAAATCCAAAAATCCAAAGTTATTTAAGAAATTCCAGAACTCTTCAGGTTAAGATCATGTTCACAGACTGCTTAAGATTTGACAGATTTGATTCAAAGTGAAAACAATTTTGAATATTCTTTTGGATGCTTTTGCCACAGATATGTTTCATAATACCATACAAAGTTCAACTGCTATTTGTCAGATTTTAGTGTTTCAAAGTCTCACTTTGCAGCTGCAAAAGATAACCTCTCAGCTGCTCTTCTGAATTTATGGGAGTTGTACTTGATGTGGTGGCCTGCCAACTGCCTGATAAATCACTCTAAAGTCTGGATAAAAACAGGACTGAAAAATGCACTTGTAAGGATTCTGCAAACAACTAAAATGGACTAGATCCTCTATTTTTACTAATACTTTACTTGTCAATTCCTTTTCTTCATTTATCCCTTCTAGCCCAGACATGTCCACCCAATTACCACTTAGTGAAAGAGAAAAAGCTTCAGCTCCAGACCAAATATGCTAAACAAGATCCATCAGTCAGCAGGTGTATATCTTTTTCTATTGTTTGGTAATTCTCACTGGAGGATATTTTTCCATTGATTTTTAGAGAGAGAGGGAAAGACAGAAATAAATATCGACATGAGAAAAACACATCAATTGGTTGCTTCCTGCATGTGCTCCAACCAGGGCCCTGCAGGCAAGGTATGTGCCCTTAATTGGAATTGAACCCCGGTCCCTTTGGTCTGCAGGCCAATGCTCTATCCATTGAGCCAAACTGGGCAGGGTAGCAGGTGTATATTCTTAAAAGGTTTACCCTGCCTTACTTACCTGACTTTCCTCAGCCACAAGAGGCATATCTATTATCCTAATAATAGTTTACTTTTATTCACCACTTAATTGCTACGATTTGAGCATAAGCATTTATTGTTATACAAATTATGTTCCCAAACCTTTCACTCTTTAAAATAATTGAGGAGACTACATACTGCTTTTGTTTATATGATTATATTTATCAACAGTCTTCATTTTAGAAATTAAAAATGAGAAGTTTAAGGCCTGGTTGGATAGCTCAGTTGGTTAGAGTGGCATCCCCATGTGTCAAGGTTGTGGGTTCAATCCCGCTCAGGGCACATGCAAGAATCAACTAATGAATGCATAAATAAGTGGAATAACAAATGGACGTTTCTCTCTGTTATAATAATGTTATGGTCATAAGGAAACCCCTCAAATGTGTGGAAATGATTATTGTGTGAAATGTTTGCTGTGTGGAGACCCCAATACTCTGTAACTTGCATAAGGTGGTGAACGCCCCACTATCTTGATGTGAACGCCCTAAGCCCTTAAAATGTAAACACCCTGCTCCTAGCATAAGGCACACCGGCTGGCCCACACTGATAAGACACAAGTTGTTTACTACCGGCCACATAAGCACCAGATTCTCTTCAGTCGACGTCTCCTGCCTGATGAGAGGAGGACTCCACGTTGCTCAGTGAGATGAGCCCCTGACTGACTGCTCTGCTGTGTGAGCCTGAACCAACTGCGGCCGCCTGTCAGTCTCCGTCTTCATCGTCCGTCTTTCGGTGTGCATCGCCGGGTGGCCTTTGCTGGAGCCTGGGACCCACTAGGAATAGGTAAATAAACCCTGTGTGATTGCATACTAATTCTGTCTTGTGTGTTCATGTGTTGCGGTTTGGCTCAACTGTCTAGCCAGCCGTGGGCAAACTATGGCCTGCGGGGCCGGATCCGGCCCGTTCAGCTGTTCTATCCGGCCCGCGGAGCCGAAAGAGCGGAGGGTTCTCTTGCTCTCCCCTCCGCTCCTTCACCAGCAGCAGTGTTAACATGTATTAGTTCACACAAACACCCCATCCATGCTTTTGTCTGGCCCTCCGGTCCAGTTTAAGAACCCATTGTGGCCCTCGAGTCAAAAAGTTTGCCCACCCCTGGCTAGACATTGAAGTACCAGGGGATAGGCCGTTATTGCTGACCCCTGGTCACCTGCGTATGTCCCACTAAATCTAGGCAGATAATTAATCAATTGGGGCATAATCGGGACAGTTGGCGTAGTCGGCAGGATTGTTTCTTTTGAAAAGCTTGTTGAAGAAGTCTTTAACCTTCTGCATGGTGTTGAGTGAGGCGGAGTCTTGGTCCGTACCTACCAAACAGACAGAATCCTGTGTATGCGGTGCGTTCCTATTGCCATCCGTACTTTCTAGATGGGGAGTTGTTAGTTTTCTTAGAAAATTAGAGAGAGTTTTAGCTACCTTCTTCAAAATTTTGTTCCTAAATTCTGATCTGCTGTAATTTTATTCTTTAAAATGTTTCATTTTCCTTTTCCTTTCAGTTTCCTTTAATTTAATTCCTTTAATTTGAAGGGGAGTTTTGAGTTTGGACCGAACTTGGGTGACCGGTTATGCTCCAGTGTGGAGTCTCCGGATTGGGAATAGGTCGGTTGGTATAATCTGCCAACTCGGCTCCGTTTGAGCAGAGAGACGGCTAGGACCCTCCAGCATCCAGTCGGGAGTCAGGCTCTCCTGGGCATGCCCTTGCGGAGGACGACAACCGACCCGTGTCCTTGGAGACTAGTTCGCTTTCCAGTTGGTGCCAGATTAATCCCCTTTACACTCGGTGGTCGTTTCCTTAATCGTCCGACTGAAACGTGAGTGTTTTTCCCAATTTTAAGTAATTATCCGCCTGTGCTGCGGAGAAATTTGTTTTGGAATCCTGCCGGCTATGCCAATTGTCCCGATTATGCCCCAATTAATTAATGATCTGCCTAGATTTAGTGGGTCATACGCAGGTGACCAGGGGTCAGCGATAACGGCCTATCCCTGGGTACTTCAATGTGTAGACAGTTGAGCCAAACCAACACATGAACACACAAGACAGAATTAGTATGCAATCACACAGGGTTTATTTACCTATTCCTAGTGGGTCCCAGGCTCCAGCAAAGGCCACCCGGCGATGCACACCGAAAGACGGACGATGAAGACGGAGACTGACAGGCGGCCGCAGTTGGTTCAGGCTCGCACAGCAGAGCAGTCAGTCAGGGGCTTGTCTCACGGAGCAACGTGGAGTCCTCCTCTCATCAGGCAGGAGACGTCGACTGAAGAAAATCTGGTGCTTATGTGGCCGGTAGCAAACAACTTGTGTCTTATCAGTGTGGGCCAGCCGGTGTGCCTTATGCTAGGAGCAGGGTGTTTACATTTTAAGGGCTGGCGTTCACGTCAAGATAGTGGGGCGTTCACCACCTTTTGCAAGTTACAGAGTATTGGGGTCTCCACACTGCAAACATTTCACGCAATAATCATTTCCACACATTTGAGGGGTTTCCTTATGACCATAACATTATTAAAACACTCTCTTTTTCTCCCTTCCTCTCTCTCTGAAAATCAATCAATAAGTAAAAGGAAATGATAAGTTTAGGAAAATCTATTTATTTTAAAATAGTAATTAAAATGAATCTATTATATGTTAAATTAAATTACATGTTTTTTTGAAAACATTTTTTAAAATGAGAAGACTGACATTCTGTTATATATTTCAAATCTAATGTCTTTAATGGGAAAAAGCTAGAATCATCTGGTTTTTTACTCAGTTTGTCAATGTATTGCTTTTTACTAAGTATAGGAGGGAAATCCAATCTCACACAAATGTGTAGGTGGAAAGGGAAGCAATATTTTAATTATATTTTCTGATAGTTATAAATATTCTTTATTGATATTACAAAAACTAGATAAGTGGCAGTTTCATAAATGTTACCTGCAATGTAAAACCATGTCTGTGGACATTTTATACTCTGTTAATTTAAAATCCAATGGTCTTTCTTATATTTGCAGTAGCTCATTTACCCATGCACGATTTGTAACATCATATATTGGTTATTTGAGCAATTTCAGTTCATTGAGTTAGGCAGATTTTTCCAAATGTTGACACACTTCATTATACAATGTCAAAAACAGCAATCATTAACATCACCACTGATCTCCCCTGAAAGGTCTTTAAGTATTGGGAAGGTGCCAAGCTCACAGTAACATGCAAATTTCCTGAAGTTCTAGTTTTAACTTTAATTTTAGCAAATATTGCCTGGTATTTCCATTTAATTGACAAGCTCATGTACTTTCTGAGAAAATATCTGCCAAATATTCTAGTTTAAATAACCATAGTTTCACTATCTGTCATGATTTCAAGTGAAAATAGGGCTCTAGGAAGAAAGCGGTTGATTCAATTCACAAACCAAGCATTTCTTTTCCTTTAGACAACCATGATAGAGGAATCTGCAAAGCGCTTTATATGCGCACTTCCATTTATCTCTCAGACTGTTCACAAGATGTGTGCATGATCCAATGAAATTTATAATGAAATCACTTCAACACAGATAGTTTTAAGTGAATAAAATATTTTGCATACACATCTTATTTTATATTTAATCTTTTACATCTATGCCCTATTTTAGATCAATCATAGAACATAGAAGAGCAGAATCTTTCTATTCAGTCAGATTAATTCTAGCTCTTCATCTTCCTAGTTGTATGAATTTATGTTTCTTAAAATTACTGACCCTCAGTTCTGTCAGAGATAATTTATATATTGCATATTATATATTACATAATACACATTATATATTATACATCAAATGTATTATATGTAATACATTACACATGACATGTTACACACTCTTAGATGTTATATATCATGTATCATACATTATATGTTATATATTACATGTTATAGATTTTATATTATATGTCATATGTTATGTATATATTTTATATAATAGAAATCTGTAATGTATAACAATAATATGTCCTGAATCATAGATTTACTATGAGGGTTAAATGGACATTTAAAAGTCTTAGCTCAAAAAGCAATCAATATATGATATTAAAATAACTTTAAAAAGTTATGTGTCCAGAAGCCAAGCCCCTGGCCCTGGTTGCATGTTCAAGGCTCTTCCCAAAGTGGTAGCCTTCCTCTAGCTGTATGGCATCAAAAAAGCAGAAAGGGGATTCCTTATTTCAGGTTGGTTAATGGTTTTCTCCCTTCCAATATTTAAACTAAATTATAATTCCTAATATAGCTCTTTTTGAATGTGAAATTATATTTCCCCTTATCCTTTTGATCATCATGCTCCATTTGAGTAGGAGAAAAAAGCACTTTCATATGCATTTTTAAGCATAATTGAACATTATTTTGAGTCCATTAGACGTGACATCTATCTGCTAAGGTTTTAGAAAATAGTTCATTCATGTTATCTGCAAAATAATCTCCAAGGTGAGATACTTTTTATTGTTTTTATTCCTTTTTCTCTACCAATTTCTCCTGTAGTTTTTCTTATTACCTTGATGTACGAAAAGTAAATTATCCCTTTATAATTTTTTATAACAAAAATTTCTTCAAATTGTATATATTAAGAAAATATACACTTTTAGTTTTTTTCCAACAAATCTGATTATAGCAGAGAGTTTTATTTAACTATCCTGGCATTTAGCATAATATAATTAAATTAATAATGACCATAGTACCAATAAAAACAATAATAAGCAATTTCCTTGAATTCGTCTTTTTAATTTTTCTTCTTTATTTTTTCTGTGCACTCACTTAGAACATTTTCTTAAAAATAGAATGGTATAGAAAAAGGTGCCATGAACGCATGTGTTAACATTGAGAAATTATGCTCATTTTCAAATAATATATCAGTTTGGACCTTTATCATTATAAGATGTGCATAAAATTTCTATAAATATTCTATTTGTAACTGGGGGAGTACAGTGAGGTGGAAAAGTAGAGTGAGTTGGACATCTGTACAATGAATATTTGTTGAATCAATGTCTTTGTGAACATTATCTACAATATATCTTGAGGGGGAAAAACAACCAAAGGTTTTTGTTTCTCTTAATGGCCAGATTGGTGAGAAAAATAAAAGGAAATAAATGCTTTTGTTGCTCTTCCTTCTCCCCTTTATTTGTCTTGTTGAGGAGAATATGAATTCTGTGTCTATTTCATGGGTTCATGTTTATGTATGTAAGAGATGAACTAGATTAAGTTTAGACAAAGGTAAATTAGTCGACCAGGTACTATGGGCTTGAAATAAGATAGACTTACAATAGATAATGTTTTAAGGACAAAAATGCCATGTACTGTTGAGTCAATGGGTACTTTCAAACATTCTGCGCTGATCTTCATGTTTAATTTTTGTATCATCCCTTTCCTTTAACCACAGTAATTCCTCTTGCTCTTTGGAGTGTCTGGTCTTTTGTTTACTCAGACATTTTCCCTGTCTTAATATAATCCTGGCTGTAGAGAAACAAAAAATAGTTCGAATGAGGTTTTATTTTATACCTAAACTGTTATTGAATTTCTATGGATAAGATTGGGCAATAAAACCTAAGAATAAAGAGAAAATAATATGTTTTTATCTCTTCACCATTTTATCATTGAGAAAGATATTTCTATAATATTCAGAGTAGCAATTTAAAAGATGACACAAGACTGATGGAGCACTATTTAACTGTTCTCAAATTGGATTGTTCTTTTTATCTATATACTAGAGGCCCGGTACACAAAATTCATGCACGCGGGTGAGGGAGTTCCTCAGCCAAGCCTGCACCCTCTGCAATCCGGGACATCCCTCTCAAAATCCAGGACTGCTGGCTCCTAACAGCTCACCTGCCTGCCTGCCTGATTGCCCATAATCACTCTGCCTGCCTGCCTGATTGCCCCTAACTGCCTCTGCCTCGGCCCCTGCCACCATGGCTTTGTTCAGAAGGACGTCCGAAAGGTGTCCAGTCTATTCAGTCTAATTAGCATATTACCCTTTTATTAGTATAGATGATTATTATAGCAATATTGAATATAATTTATTACTGTTTACAGTAAGAGAAAATATATAGTAGCATATGGGATTGGTTACACTAAGTGTGATGCTCACACACCCACACATCCCTCCTAATTCTGTGGCCCTTTGCCTGTTTCTATACTTGAGAGGAAAACCATGAAGGCTATTGGTCACCCACTTAAAATCAAAACAGATATTCAGTTGTTAATTTTTCTCTTTTTCTTTCCAAGGTTTTAAAAGTCAGTAATAACATACTCTATAAATATTGCATACAAATTTTGCAGAAATTCATAAAAAATATCTAAGAGAACAATCTGAAATGTTACATTTGCTCATTTTTTCACTAACATGAAATATACTTGGCTAGAATAACTTCTGTTTGGAATATGAGCAAAATGAATTAAAAATGTTGCTGTCACTGTTGTATGAGTTGTTGATCATCACAAGATGAAGTGGAACTGGTCATTGACATTATTTCAAGCTAAAGCCAAAGAATGAGGTCTGGTTCGTACAACATTATTTTGTGATTCTTCTTTCTTGAATTCTTAGGAAAATGATTCTTCCCCTTATGTATAACATATTGGCTTGGAAAAGGTTCAGATACGATTAAAAGTGTTAAAATATGGATAAGTTTAGTTTGATAGTCTTAGAGAATGCTTCTAATTTCCAGTGAGTATATTTTTTATTACTGACTTTTTTTTATAAACTCCAAATGGAAACAACTATCTACATAGACAAGAGAATATCCAAAAGTACATTTTATACACTTTGAAGACTTCTCATAGCAAGGCAATGTTTTAGCAAGGCCAGTTCCTGTGCAGCAAATAAATATAAGAAGTGATGGGTTCTTTGTGTTATGTCCTCAGTAGATTCAAGCTGATATGAAGAGTGATATCCACACTCCCCACTCATTCCATGGGGAGGCTCATAAAGGACAGAGAAAGTCTTAGTGTCCTGAGGCCTCTTAAAGGAAAGCCTACTGTGAAAATGCAGCTCTGTTGTCCTAAAGACAACATTGAATTTGCAAGGATTCAGCAACATGTGGTTAGGGCATCTTTAACTCATTATTGAAAATTAAAAAAAAATACTATAGTTCCTATTACATAGGTTTTTATAAATTTATGATTAAATGCACTGCTTTTGATTTTGGTAATCATTTTAAATGGTTAAGAAGAGATGCATTCTATTTATAGTAGGAATGTAACATTTCTAAGGGCTCTATCATCTCTGAATTTACATATACTAAAATCCCATCTAGAAAAATAACATTAGAGAAAACTGTCAAATACACCTCTCCTTGGCTTGTAAATGACTGTCTTCTTCCTGTGTTTTCACATGGCCGGTCTTCCCTCCATGTCTGTGTATGTGTCTGTCCTTACAGTTTCCTCTTAAAAGGATAATAACCATATTGGATTAGGGCCTACCCTGATGACCCCATTTCACTTTACCTTTTTAAAGACACTATCTCCAAATAAAGTCAAATTCTGAGAGTGAGGACTTCAAATATAAATTCTAGGGTGATATGATTCAGCCCATCATGATATCTCCATGCAAACAAATGGACTTCAATCCATAGCTCAACCTTTGTCCTCAGAAAGATTGGCATGCAAATGTTCATAGCAGCATTCTTCCTACTTTTCAAAAATTGGAAGCAACCTAAATGTTCCTTAACAGGTGAATGGGTAGACAAAATCTGTCTTGGTTATACAAAGGGAAACTACTCAGCAATAAAAAGGAATAAATTGACACATGGTATGTTGTGGCTGACCCTGAAAACCATGATGCCAAATGAAAGAAACCAGACATAAAATATCATGTATTTTATGATTCCATTTATATTGAAGGTCCATAAAAAGAAAATTTATATAACAGAAACTTGATTGGTTGCTTGGGAACAAGAAATGAACTAAATGGGTATGGGAGATCTTGAGGAGAGCATAAAAAATGCTCTAAAACTGAATTAAGGTGATAATTGCATCACTTGGTAATGTTCCGAAAAGTCATTGAAACACACACCTGAAATGGGTAAAATTTATGATATGTCAAGCATACCCCAATAAATCTGTTTAAAACACATTCAGAAAAAAATAGTTTGCATTTTGTAATTTAGATAAAGAATGACTGTAGCTTAGGACAAGATAATTAACATAATAAGATTATATATTCAGATACCCAATTGCTTGCAATTTTAATGTGAATATTTTAAAACTGTTACATATTTATTTTGCTCTGCTCTTTTAATGAAGGCTATTTTTCTGATGCTCTTTATATACTATTACTCTAAATGTTAGAAAACTTAATTTTCAGATAAGTGGATGTAAGATACGCTGAAATGTAAAATTCGTGAGTTTAAGGATTGTTTGCCTCTATATTCTCAGAATTAAGCATAGGGTTTCACGTCGAGTAAATGCTTAATTTTGTACATTGAATGAATGAATGAATGAATGAATGAATTAATAAAAGCGTTATACAATAGCAAAGACATCTTTTCAAAATGCCAATCAGTGCTTCAATTTGTTGAAAATTATTTAATAGCAAAATTCCTTTACGATAAAAATAATAGCAGAAACATTCAATTCAATTTGGTTTTCTAGCTACCAATTCCCTACTCTGTAAAATGCAATCCAAATCATGCCTGTCACCTGGTACTCTTTATTCAGCACATATGAATAATGTCTCCAAAAATTGTTTGGAGACAACCCAATGGGTAAGCATTCCGAATTACTTTAGATAGGGCTCATTTTAAGAAATGCACGGATTAAAGTTAGATAGACCATTTCCTCCTTTATTTTTGTGTGTTCACCCCATGGACTGTTGCCTGGCAGGATCCCAAAGCAATTCCAAATTCCAGCATCCCGAATTTCATGTGAAACTCACCTAGGACAAAGGCTGCTTGTATTTTTTTCAATGATCACTTTCTTTCCTGGCCTGGCACATAAAAGATGGAGACTTTTCTCCCTCTTTCCCTGAATAATGGACTTTAAAAACCTATTAGACATCTCCAATATAATATAAACCACGGGAGTACATGGCAGAATATCTCAGGAATGCCCTGCCAATAAACACAAAGAATTAATCAGCCCATACTTTTGTTTTATTAGCCTACCCCAGGCCCATGAGATACAGCAGTAGTAGAGTTAATTCATCCAACATTCTGAACAACTTGCCAGATAAGAAGGCTCCTCGCCACCACTTCGGTGACAGGTTGATAGCTGCGTTTTGGAAATGTTTGTCCAGATCCAAGAGCTGGGGTTCAGTGCCATTTATTTACTTGGGAGATTTTTGGCAGGAAGTGCTATACCCTTACCTGGCAGAAAGAGAAAGGGTGGGGGACTTGCCTTCATTTTAAGTTGTTCCTAATTCAGTTTGAAGGAAAATAACTACAGAACATAAGAAAGAAGGAATAGGTAGAGCTTCTACAGGCTGGGGTTAAAATTAGCTTCACCCGAGCATCTACAGTGAAGTGTCATTATCCTGTATATCTTAAAGGCATATTTCCCCAACTTTTCAGCTACTTCCTAGGGCAGTGATGGCGAACCTTTTGAGCTCGGTGTGTCAGCATTTTGAAAAACCCTTACTTAAGTCTGGTGCCGTGTCACATATAGAAATTTTTTGATATTTGCAACCATAGTAAAACAAAGACTTATATTTTTGATACTTATTTTATTTATTTAAATGCCATTTAACAAAGAAAAATCAACCAAAAAAATGAGTTCACGTGTCACCTCTGACATGCGTGTCATAGGTTTGCCATCACTGGCCTGGGGACTATTTCTACTTAAACCATTTTTAAGTCATAAAAAGGCTTATGACTTCAGGTTTGGTTGTTTTTTGCTGTGGTTGTTGCTGCGGATCTTACATTCATATTTCAGGCCCACAATGCTCCAATTATACATCTTGTTCAGAGACATTCTCTAGGCGTGGAGGGAGACAAATTAACTGCATCTCTCCTGTACTAGGGCGTATTTCTCTCAGGACTTTGACCACCAATGTAGGGACGTTTCCACATCTACTGTGGAACACTTCACACCTACTTCACTGCTGGCAAAAGCAGATGGTTCCTTTGCTTTGTATTGTCTACCTCGATCACATCTAATTGCCCCATGCCATTTGACTACCATGTCCAGGTTGGCAATAAGGCAGCCACTCATAGACTGACCAGTATACATCAAACAGAGCAAGTCAATCAGAATGCATGGAATCTGTATAGAAAAGCTGGACACTTAAAGTCAAGATGCCCATATAGGTCATACTCTGATGCTTTTCTGCAAATACTTAATAGAATCATGGAAGCAAAAGTTTTAAAAGCCTAGGCATTTTAAAAAAGATTTAAATATCTCTGAACATCAGGATGTTTCAAGCCATAATAAATAGGACTTAAGTATCTTTGGAGGGCAGAAATGGTGGATAAAGAGATTCAGAAAATATTTGAATCTATGGGCCTGCTTGGATCTGGGCAGAGAAGCAGGCAGAGTCCACTAAATAATTACAGTGTATTTCTGATTTGTCATCCTTCATTTTGGCTTCACATTCAGTGGGTAACAGGTTCGTTGTGATGGCTTCTGGCATCAGATCTCATAATCACATAAGACAATATTTAGAAAAATAAACACACCAGCTCTTTCTTAGGTCCCTTCTTGGAGAAAGAAAATCTTCCTCGGAGACCTCCAAGTAGACTTCCTCATACATCCTATTGACCAGAATTGCATCCTATTCCTCACTATCGCTCAGGTTTCCTTTTAATGATTATAAGAGAAATGTATCTATTTTTGCTTTAGTTATCTCCCTTGGGAAGCCTGGTTTATGTTCACATTGCCCAGTGACGTGTTGTAAAGGAGTCTGATTCCAACTATTCTCACATTTGAGAAAACACTTTCTTTTCCTCTGATTTCTGTATGTCTTTATACAGTAAGTGAATTTGTGGAGAGCCTATTATTTTAAAACTAGAGGCTCAGTGCACAAAATTTGTGCACAAGAGGGGGAGTTTCTCAGCCCAGCCTGCACTCTGTCTAATCCGGGATCCCTTGGGGGATGTCTAACTGCTGGTTTACCTGCAGTCAGACATCCCTCTCACAATACTGGACTGCTGGCTCCTAACCGCTCACCTGCCTGCCTGTCTGATCGCCTCTAACTGCCTCTGCCTGCTGGCCTGATCACCCTAACTGCTCCCCTGCTGGCCTGATCATCCCCTAACTGCTCCCCTACCACCTTATTGCCCCTAACTGCCCTCCTCTGCCAGCCTGATTGCCTCCTAACTGCCCTCTCCTGCTGGCCTGATCATCCCTAACCACCTCTGCCTCAGCCTGCCACCATGGCTTTGTCTGGAAAGACATCTGGGAGATGTCCAGAAGATGTCTGGTCTAATTAGCATATTACCCTTTTATTAGTATAGATAAGGTCAGCATTTCTCACTAAAGTGCCTCACTTGCAGTCACTTCTAAGACAGGCGTTATCTTCTAGGACTGGATTTTTCTTTATTGTTGTTGCTTCTGCGTGCCTGAAGAAATATGAAGAGCTAGATCACTAATACTTTTTTCAGTCATACCATTTTAGAATATTTTAAACACACATAGGATATTTTCAGAGATGCCTTTTGTTTTAACTCTTGAACAAACTTTTGCTGATATCTGCAGTGTGGGTTTAAGTCACCTGCAGGAATAATGAATCAGGGTATCACTTTATGGGAATTTATTTCTTATAATCACAAAACAAAACAAACTTGCTGCACACATGAAAATACTAATGATGAGAGAAGATAGTTTTAAAAAATAGTTCTGATAAATACAGAAAATACAATCAGGTGCCATGAATTACTTTTAAAATATAATTTTAGAGCTTGACATTTACTGCTCTTCTAGTAAGTCTATCCATTTCTTTTTCTATTTCCTTTCATTATAATGGTTTCATTTTCAGTTGTGATATAGATCTTATTTTACATATTATCTTGATTTTCACAAATCATGCATGAGAAGAAGCCATTAAGGAATTAGTAAATTGGAGATAGACATGAATTATAATCTGAGAAGTCTCCTATAAATTGAATGTTATTAGATACTTTCAATTAGTTTGAGATTACTACTTTTTATAACTTAAGAGAAAAAGTATGTTTCTCATTCTATTTGCTGTTCTTATGTACTATATATTATATCAATCATAATAATTTACTCTTTGAAAAATTAATAACCATCCTTATATTTAGTAAACCTTCTGTTATAGAACAGTTTTCCTTTCCTGAAATTACTGCTCTTGATCTTTAAAAAATATTATTGTTAGATCCTGTTGTTGATAATCTATCCAGGATTTTTTCACTGATGTCCTGATATGAGATTGGCCTTCATTCTTTTGAAGAGCTGTCCAGTCATTGGGGGTATTAGAGCACCAAACAGAGAGGCACATTCATATGCAGTCACTGCCAGGAAATCCAGTTAAGGAGTCACTGAAGAAAAAGAAATTGAGCGAAGGATTTTTTTTTTCCAAGCTCAGTCCCACCTGGAGCTCCGGTGTAAATGACACAACAGCTTTTCCCCATCCTTAGGTGAAGGAGGCCTCCTTTTCTTCTAGGACTAATCAGTTAATCACTGTTGGGCTGCCTAGAGGGGACTCAGAGAAGGTAAACTTCCAGACACTTCTGATCAGAAGAGAGCCAGTTTCCAGGAAAAGTACTGGGGGAAGTCCTCTGCAGAATGCTGCCAGAGCCCAGCCTTCTGTGAAAGCACACAAAGGCTGGTGTGAGTATCCCAGGGGATTGTAGGTGAAATACCAACAGTATCCAATTCAGGGATACATCCTGAAAGAGAGGTCTATGTCTATTTTCAGATTAGCCAGAGTAAAGCATGCTTCTTAAACCATAGAATTACATTTGACCCAGGGCAAGTAAATTTGATCACCAAATAGCTTGGATCCACTTTCAGAAGTTAACCCCTAAGATTAAGTCTATTATTTCTATATTTAGCAAAACTGAATTTCCCCTGCCCACAGTTTTTATGTGAATAGAATTGTTTTAGGAAATTCCAAACATGAAAGAGATGCTAAAATAAGGGAGTATTAAGCTAGGGTTTCACATGTGAAAATGAGAGTATGAGAAGTCATTTATAAATAATACTAGTTATATCAGATTTTTTTTTTTTTTTTAGTTTGTTCATTATTAACTCAAATATTTTGGCACAGATGCAGCATGGAATCTCTGTGATGTCGTAGAGAAGGAACTAAATATATTTGGTCACAGGCACTTTAAGGTTCCTAAAATTAGAAAGAGAAAGACATTTTTTTAAAAAACCAGCTAGTGTGATCAAATGTCAATGTGTAATAAATAAATATGGTTTCCGCATTACACTCTAGTATTGTGTTCACAGTTTTATAGCTAGAATGCAATTTTTTAAAGGTGAGGCCAAGCAGCAGGTATTTAAAAAAAAGGTGAATATTCGATATGCATTCAATTTTGAAATGTCCTGTTAAATGCATTTATGCATGCAAAAGACTTAGTGGAATGTTGACTAGAGTTTAGTCTCATTTCATATGACTTTTCTTCCCTTTGTCATCCTACTTGATATTAGCATTATTAATTAATGGCAATTATCTTAGGAATATCTACTGGCATTGTGTAATTGAGAAAAGCCCTTCCCGTTTCACTCAGTCTCGATTATCTTTATGTGTTATACATGCAAGAACATACATTACCTAAAATTCTCTGATGCGGAAAATAGTGTGATAAATTTGGCAATTATGTGATCATGTTTAGCCATAGGGTTATACTTCTTAAGGTGACTGTATAATTCTAAACTTTGGACTACTGTCCCCGAGGTGCTCCAGAGTGCCACTGCTCTGGACTGGTACCAGCAGAATGGCCTCCCCTGGGCCACCTCCACTTCGTCTTTCCTGTTCAACCTTCCTATGCCAAGCCACATCCTCTGCCTGGCACCTGTTCTGATCCTAGGAAGTGATTGGAGGAGAACCCAACTGGGCTCTTCTCTCATTCTTCTTTTCTCACTCTATTGTTTCGCACCCTGTTAGGTTTACCTTGACTGTTATGGTTCCAACATGCAGGTAGAGTTAACTCACTATTGAGATAGTTGGTAACAAAAATTAACTGATGTATCCTTATTAGACCACTAGAGGCCCAGTGGATGAAATTCTTGCATGGGGGCATCCCTCAGCCTGGCCTGCACCCTCTCCAATCTGGGACTCCTCAGGGAATGTCCGACTGCCGGTTTAGGCCCGATCCTTTGGGATCGGGCCTAAACCGGCAGTCGGACATCCCTCTCACAATCTGGGACAGCTGGCTCTTAACTGCTTGCTTGCCTGCCTGCCTGATCACCCCTAACCACTCACCTGCTTGCCTGATCGCCCCTAACTGCCTCTGCTTGCCGGCCTGATCTCCCCTTAACTGGCCCCCTGCTGGTCTGTTCACCCCCTAACTATCCCCCTGCCAGCCTGGTCACCCCCTAACTGTTCGGAAGGAAGTTAGACATCTGGAAGATGTCAGGTCGACCTGGTCTAATTACCATATTACCCTTTTATTAGTATAGATGAGTTGTTTTTTCTGTTCAAATAGGAATCTCCCATGAAACTCTGTGATCAAGCCTATGTTTAGGGGGATAAAAAAAGGTGGGGCATGTTATTTCATAGGTGTGTTGACATTCTCCTGACATATACTTTCCAAATTATTTCTTTTAGACCAAGATGAATTTTCATTTTGATCTCCATTATGCGTGAAAACCTATCCCTTAGGTCTGTACTTTGTCTAGAATTGAAACTCTAACATTCTTCAAAGGTCTTGAATTCTGGAGCACTGACAGGCATGTTGAAGAGACTTACTTCTCAGACACATGCAAAAGTGGTGGGATGGCCCTCCCTGAAGAGCCAATGGGAGGGGCTGAGAGCCCTTTATTTATTTTTTAAGGTAATTTTTTTATTATGAAAATATTTTTTATTTTTAAGTGTTAAGAAATTGCTATACTGATGTGGGAGGAGTGTGGTGGACAAAATAAAATCCTTCTGGAAAAAAATTTCTTTTCTGTTTTTCATTTACAGTGAAAACAATAGTTTTGGTAAGTTGTTAATTATCCAGAGCACTATTAATCTTAAAAAATATATACGTTTAAATCTGCATGATGTGTTCGCCACCCACGTGAAGGACAGTTGCTTCTGCTTAGTTGCACTATTTGGCCAAATTCAATTATAAATTTTGTGGATGATTTAAAATGAGCTCTAGAACAGCCCAAGGATATTCCCAAACACACACTCAATAGTTCCATTAACGTTGCTAATCGGGTGAGGCTTTCTAAAGCTTTCTGGATGGCTTTAAAGCTCCCTGGATTATCATCTTCACTTTAAATTATCATGTCAAGGCCCTTGTCATTTATTCTGCCTGACTGGCACTTACGATACAAACGTATGTTTGGGGAATAACATACAAAGGTAGTGTGTTTGGGGAATAACTTTTAAAAAGTGAAATGCATTAATAAATCAGATTTTATTTTCTAACTGTATGCAGTTCTTTGTTCTTATGAGCCATTTACAGCTACAGACTTGGCTTGAGCATGTTTTCTGCTGAAGAATTACTTAAAATGTACAAAATTCCATCTTTCTATGAATACATGATAGGAGTTTTTGTTTGTTTGTTTGTTTGTTTGTTTGTTTGTTTTTAAAGCCTAACAGCAAACTGTCACAACCAGGAGATGCCTAAAGAGATATGACAGCTAAATGTCATATAGTTTCCTGGATGGGATCCTAGAACAGATATGGGTCATTAGGTAAAATCTAAGGAAATTTGAATAAAACATGGACTTGGGTTAATAATGATGTGTCAATACTGTTTACTAACTGTTTCAAATGTGCCACACTAATGGAAGGTGTTAATTATAGCGGAAGGGGGTGGGGGGGGGTGAGGTATAAGGGAATTTTTTGTGCTTTCTTTGTAATTTTTCTCTAAATCTTAAACTATTCGAAAAATTTAAAAAGTTATTTAACAAATAATGCCACACAACCAAAGTCAGTTTGCAGCATCTAAGTAGTGAGAGTCATTTGTGGCAGATTGATTATAAACAGATCCCTATTCTTCACCTCCGTCTGAATCCGTGCATTTTGTAATCTTTACAGTTCTCATCATGAGAAGGAGACATTTTCTTCTTACATGTGCTTTGGCCTTGTGACTTGCTTGGTGTAGAATGTGCCAGGAGTTGAGGGAGTGCCAGTTTCTAGTCTAGGTCTGTGCACTTCCATTGTCTCTCTTAGACCCTGTCTTCACCATTTGGGATGAGAGGCCCTGGGCATGTGAGAGAGTCCAGCCACCTACACATGACCGAGTGATCACTGAGGGGATGTGCAGCCAGAGCTCCTACCTAACCCAGAGTCCCATAAACAGTCATACATATGCTTCAAATTGATACGGAATTTTTGGACTAGAACCCAGATCCTTTGTCCACTGGAATCAAAGAATGAATCCATGGACAGAAAGTGGTATAGCAAAGGTGGAGATTTATTGAAGAACAAGTACAGATTCCCACATGGATAGAGGGAAAGAGTCCCACAGAACTGACTCCCATGTAGGGAGGGAGAAAAGGGTCCCACTGAGCTCTTTTTCCCTGTGGCTTATAAAGGCTGCAGATCCCGGTGCCTTGATATCCCCTCTGATTGGTCACTATTCCCTTAGACTGGTTAGTATAGTAACTCCTGGGCTCAAAGGTTGAACCTCACATGGAACATGTGAGGTTCTCCACCCCCCCACACAGACACTCCTTCCTTATTGTTTTCCTATTCCCTTTGGGCTTTCTTCTTCTTCTGGATGAAGGGCTTCCTTCTCTTTATTTTGTAAATATAGACCTTTCTTGGCTACTTCCAGTTCCCTTGTCTTATGTAAATATACCTGTTGCTGCTCCCTTGTCTTATGGAGATGTAACTGCACCTGGCTTCCTTGTGTTATGGAAATGTACCTTCTCCCAGTCTGCAGCCCCATGCTTTTCCATGGACTCCAATTCTAAAAAACCCTAAGCCTGCCTATGTTCCCCCCAAATTCCTTCTTCACCTGCATTAGAGGACTTCTATTAGGCCTACAAATAGGATCTCATTAAATCCTGAATGGTGAATGAGCCTCCTTATGTCAAAATTAAGGAAACAGTGTGGTAGATGTGGATACAATCTTGGAACAAAAACTGCTACCAGATTTCCTATCTGTGCCATTGGCTCTGATTTTTTTCTTTGGAAAAACGTAGAAGCCAATGGCACAGATAGGCTTAGATTCTCTTTTCTTCCTTGAAATTCTCTTTATAACATGATGTAAGTGGTTATTAGCAATTTATGTAGAATATGAGTACTGGGGGTGAGAGTCTTTCCAAGATGTGCCACTCTGGCATGCTGATGAAATAGGAATTTTAGGGGGATATAGGCAAGTTTAGGAAATTTTAGAAATTAAGGGGCCCCATGGAAAACACACAGGGCTACCAATCTGGGAGAGGTTACATTTCCATAAGACAAGAGAGCAGCAACAGTAACATTTCCATAAGACAAGGGAACTGGGAGTAGATAAAAGGTCTATATTTACAAAATAAAGGAGGAAGAAAGCCCAGAGGGAATAGGAGAACAATGAGGGAGGAGGGCCTGACATGTCCCATGTGATGTTTGACCTTTGAGCTCAGGAGTTGATATAGTGACCAAATCAAAGAGAATATGGACCAATCATAAGGGATAGCAGGACACAGGAACTGCAGCCTTTATAAACCTGGGGAAAAAGGAACTCCGTGGGACTCTTTCCCCCTCCCCACGTGGGAGTCTGTACTTGTTCTTCAATAAATTCACACCTTTGCTATACCATCTTCCATCCGTGGATTCATCCTTCGACTCTGAGGGACAAAGAATCTGGGAAACCATCCTGCCCAGTGAAACACTGCATGTTCCAGTCCCAAAATCCTGTATCACTGATTATTTTGAGCTGAAAACAAGGCTTCCAAGGCTCAGGAAGAAACTCTGGCCTTCCCCTTTACTGCCTAAAGGATTGAAGGTAGAGGACCTGCTCCAGGAAGGGAGATGCCATCACAGATAACTATCCTTTAGACGAAACCAGGTACGATAGACAGGGAGGAATCTAGCAAAGCCCCTGTGGTCAAAGCCCTCCCGTTTATATCCCACTGTTTCAAGATAGCCCAGCAAATATTTATTTACTAAATATTAACCCTTTTGATAACCGTGTAAGTTTGCTTTACTTCTCTTTGAAATCTCAGATCCCTGCTTCCCCCTTCTGAGTCCAGAATGACATAGACGCCTCATTTTTGTCTTACTGTCTTTGGCATTTTCATGTTTATGTACATTCCCCATGGGGGTGCATATATCCTTTCTGATTGGTGTTTCTGTTTTCTTGGGATATATTCCTAGAAGTGGGGTCACGGGGTCAAATGGGAGTTCCATTTTAATGACCTAATTAGGACAGTCTGTTCAAGGCTGCTCTGCCTCTGTATCTATTTTTGTTCATAAGTTTATAATGGTCTTTATTATCCATAAATGAGATCATGTGGTATTTTCCTTTCATTGCCTGGCTTATTTCACTTAACATAATTTCCTAAACCTGCCTATATCCCCCTAAAATTCCTATTTCATCAGCATGCCAGAGTGGCACATCTTGGAAAGACTCTCACCCCCACGTACTCATATTCTACATAGAATATTCCCCATGCAATGCAGGAAAGGAGGGGCCATTATTTATTTGAATGTTGCTTCTGCTGCATTCTCTGTCATCTCTAATTTTGACACTCCAATTATATGTATGTTAGAAATTTTCAGCATATATTTCACATTCTGTTTAATTTCATGTTGATGTACATTTTCAGTATATATTTCACATTCTGTTTAGTTTCATGTTTATGTACATTTTGTTAAAACTTTATTTTCTCCTGTTAATTTTCTGTATGCCCTTTGAATTATTCAACCAGTCAAAAAAACACTAATGGCTAAGGGAAAAGTTACCCCATCCCCAACAAGTGTGTGTGTGTGTGTGTGTATGTGTGTGTGTGTGTTTCATTGTAAAACTATCTTATGGCTAAAGAAGCTTTAATGACCTAATAGGATGGGGAATAGCACAAAATTATTTTAGGCATAAAAAATCTTACTACAGTAGATACTTTATTCTTTAAATATTTCTAAATGATTTTTGCCTAAAAGGTTTAGAAAAATCCCCGGAAAATTCTTCCCCAAATAGAACAAAGCATATAGAATGAGTTTGCAAATATTGCCATCTCATTTTGTTTATCTATATTTTAATAGGTTTATATATTTTAAAAAGCAGAATTCAAAATACTTTGGCCTTGTCTCATGTTTGTTTGTTTTTTTAAAAAATTAGAATAGTAAAATTTTTATCCTAACCCTTGAATGAGTAAATAGTAACAAAGTTAAAATATACACTTGAACTACTATTAGGATTTGGATGACATTTCCTGTATTGCTGACATAATAAGCGTATTTGTGTGAGAAAGTTCAGAACTGATCAGAGCCACCAAACGTGAAGTCATATGCAGTTTCTCCTTATGTGTCACAAAAGCCATATCACTCCCTCATGAATGCAAACTACCTGCTGATTACTTCTGGATGCTTCCACAATGAGAAACACGGACTGCAGGATTCCAGGTCCCCAAGAAAGATTTGGAGGAGGCTGCTTCTTCAGGTTGTTGTCACTAGGCTGCTGGAGCTTACTCCTTGGCCCCTAGAGGCGCTAGGCTAGGCAGAGCTATGGACTCCACAGAAGGCACAGAAGGCATACAGTGACCATCACCTGCTTAGATGCTTTTTAATTAATTAATTAATTAATTAATTTTATTGTTTAAAGTATTACAAATAGTAGTACATATGTCTCCTTTTTTCCCCCATTGACCTTCCCCTGGCCTCCCCTACCCCTTGAGACATGCCCGCACTCCCCGTTCCCCCCAATGTCTTGTGTCCATTGATTGTGCTTATATGCATGCATACAAGTCCTTCAGTTGATCTCTACCTACCACGCCCCCCCCCCCAGCCTTCCTGCTGTAATTTGACAGTTTGTTCAATGCTTCTCTGCCTCTGTATATATCTTTTTGTTCATCAGGTTATAATGTTCTTTATTATCCATAAATGAGTGAGATCATGAGGTATTTTTCTTTCACTGACTGACTTATTTCACTTAGCATAATGCTCTCCAGTTCCATCCATGCTGCTGCAAATGGTAGAAAAACTTTGTCTTCCTTTCCATTTAAAAAAGGAAGACAGTTTTTCTACCACCCATTAAAGCAGGATATATTTATTTCACACTCACCCTTCCTTGTTATTCATTTGATTAACAACATAACATCATTTTACAAAAAATACATACACACATGTGGCCCCATTGGTTGGAGGTATTCTTCTATCCTCTGCTTTTCCAGGTTTTTGGAATATTTAGATCTGCACTGTAACAAAGAAGTGGTCTTTTAATACTACTTAAGCTTTGAAAAAGCATTTCTGGCTATTCAGATCATATAACTTTCAGACTGATATGTTCTATTTTAATTCCATTGTTATATTATGTAAGGATATCTAAACCTTCTTTTTATTGAATATATTTTGTCTATTCTTTCTTTTGTAATAGCTAATCTTTCATTATAAAATAACAAGTCTGCAAAGATAATGCCACTAAATACCTAGTGATTAAGGATGACTACCATTTGAAATAATTGTGAGTATTTGGAAGACAATGGGGAGGAAAGTGAAGCCACGTGCCAGAAATAGATCTGTCCACTTGTCACTGTGGGTTTGTGCTGAATTTATTAGTTCCAAGAAGAGAAGGAAAATCTCCAGCAATTTTTTTTAATTGAAACTGGGCTATATTTAAGTCAATTATTAGTTAAGGACCAGGTCCCCAGATACAACTATTTATAAGGTATTATTAAGCTATTATGAGAAATATTAGGATTTATAGAAAGTGTCCGTGTTCCATGAAAGGCACTCCCTTAAATAGCTCTGGAAGGTCAGGCACATAATTCCCTTCACATATGGTGCATTTTTTCTGTGTTGAAATTTTAGTGCACCAGATACAATTGGAGTTAGCTTGCATTAACATGGCTCCTTAAATATTATTACTTAACATTACCATATGATAAAAACTGATCTCCCTTTTTTACTAAGCATATGGGCATTATTCTATTGAAAGCAGCTGTGACTAATTCTGTCATATCTAAGAGTAACTCCCACCTGTCAAATATCTTTGGATCCATTTATTCCTCCATAATTAGAACATTCTATTGGTTGGTAGCAATATATATAGCTATTTAAAGCAAGCCATAGTTCTGCCTTTATAAAACTTAGATTATTAAAATTACAGTTTTAAAGTATTATTATAATAGTCTTGTACCCACCAGATGCTTTTTCAAAAATCTAATTACTACCTTTTTTATAAAGATATGAATGTGTAAATGTCTGTATGTGCAGGCATGTATGTTCATATTTTTAAATTGGCATACAAATACTTTATTTAACAATTACTTAAACCCATCTGTTAGCAGTATTATGACACATTTAAAAGCAAAAAAAGACTGTATGGCCATCAGAGAGTTTTAGTAGACTGAACATAAGTATTTAGTAACTCCCAATAGTGTATTAGCTTTAGTTAGGACTACCAGAATTTGGTAACACTCACTAGCTGGATATAAGGAGTTTTCAGCTATATATACAACCAAAATCCCATTGAATTATTAGTACTTTAACATTAAAAATTTAGGACAGGATTTCTTATTTATTGTGAGGGCTTTCTGATCCTACTGCTACTCATACTCCGAAAACAGCTTTATAAAGAAGACAGAATAACAATTATTGTCCAGTATATATTATTTATATGCTGTTTATGAGTCAGTAATAATACCTGGGATTGTTTTGTAGAATTTCAGAGCAGTAGCTATAAAAGAGTGAAAAAACATATTCAGTGTTGAAGGAAATCAGCAAGATGTTGTTTTATTGCTTGTACTGTCACAGAGCAAAACCATCTCTCCTTGATCGTGAGCCATCAAAACACACTATATTCCTTCCAGCCAGCTCTTTGGAAATCATAATGGTAAACCATAAAGGAACTAAAAGCAGGAAAGGAAAGGACATTCAGACTCTCTTCCAGTGGTCAGTCATGGTGAAGCTACGGAAGGGTAGCTCCCTGGGTGGAGACAGTGATTGAGGTCAATTACCAGCTCACAGTGGGACACGCAGCCATCAGGGATTGGAAGACTTACCACTTTTGGCAAAGCATATGTCAAAGTCTGGAAAGGAAACAAAGGTCCCTACTTATAAGGAAACAAAGAGATGAGTGATCTGAGGCCTAATGTTCAAAGCAATATCCTTGGATGGTTCTCTAAGGAAAATTAGGCAATCTCTGAATAAAACGACTTATTTCTTTCTCTCTACAGCATTGATGACTGTCAAATATCAGTGTGCTTAAATACCATTTTAATTAGCTTATTAAAATGCAGATGCTGATATTTCACTAAGTCCTGCCAAGCTCTCATACTTGTATCCTAACTGACTCTGGAGGAACCACACTCTGAGAAGCGTTACTGCCGCTCTCTGCCTTCCTTCCTTCTCAGAAGATCACCTCTTCCATATATCACAGGGGAAACGGAAGCCATCAGAGGAAGGTTTCCTTCTATATAAATTTCTACATCTCAGCCATCCATTCATTCTTCCTGATTATTGGTCTTAATGTGGACACTGTACCCTTTGGCCTATGCAAAGCTGACCCTCTTTTCTTTCTCCCGTCCATTCTCACGTTTACAGGGTCATTGTGACAGGTCTTTATGTCTGCTCCATTTCTCTCTAGCATCTACTGTTTCTCCCACCAATCTTTAAACATCCATGTCCTCCACCTGAGAGCTGGTTAGATGAAGAATCTTAGGTCCCATCTAGACCTAGTAAACTAGAACCTGCAGATTAACGAGATCCTCAGGGGATTCATAAACACACCAGAGTTTGATAAGCCCTACTTAAATCCCAGCTCAAACCTCATCTCATCCAAAAAACCTTTCTGGACTTCTCCAGTATCTCCACTCTGAAAATAAATAAAGCTTATTTCTATTATGATTATATGTTTCCATGTATCACTCCACTCGTATTATGGTTACTTATATGAGTGTCTTTTGTCCCTCCCTAAATTGTCAGCTCTATGAGTCAGGAGACAGGGACAAATCCTGATTATCTTAGTGCTAGAGGCCCGGTGCACAAAATTTGTGCACAAGGGGAGTGTCCCTCAGCCGGCCTGCAAGCTCTCCAACCTGGGACTCCTTGGGGGACATCCCTCTCACAATCTGGGACTGCTGGCTCCTAACTGCTAGCCTGCCTGCCTGCCCGATTGCCCCTAACTGCTTCTGCCTGCCAGCCTGATCACCCCCTAACAGCTGCCCTGGTGGCCTGATTGACACCTAACTGCTCCCCAGCTGGTCTGATTGCCCCCAACTGTCCTCCCCTGCTGGCCTGATGGCCCCCAACTGCCCTCCCCTGCTGGCCTGATGGCCAACAACTGCCCTTCCCTGCTGGCCTGGTCGCCCATAACTGTCCTCTCCTACCGACTTGGTTGCCCCTAATTGCCCTCCCCGGCAGGCCTGGTCCCCCTCAACTGCCCTCCCCTGCAGGCCTGTTCATCCCCTATTGCCCTCCCCTGCCAGCCTGATCACCCACAGCTGCCATCCCCTGCTGACCTGTTCACCTCCAACTGCCCTCCCCTGCCGGCCATCTTGTGGCAGCCATCTTGTGATGACGTCACACATGATACCACCTAGGCTTTTATTATATAGGATAGCTCTGCCCTGAGCTGCTATTCTGGACTTTGTCACTATAGGTTTTCCCATGAGACAATGACAGCAGCTTCTCTGCTTCCACTGTGGCTAAGTTGCATCACCACATCTTATGACAATGCATCTTGTTGATTTCAGAATACACTTTGTCCACCTCATAATAATAATCACATGTCTCTAGTAAAGCATTATCCACATTTAAACAGTGTTAAATTCTTCTATTTATGTGTATTTAGTGTTAAACATGCAACATCTATTCATTAAAAAAAAAAGCCACGAAGACTATAGATGGCCTAATGATGGACTTTTTAGCATTAGCCTTCTAAATGGAACATTTTGCTGAATTTGGTAATATCAACTTGAAAATGATCTCCTTCAGAGTTCATCACTGAAAGCAACGAATAGTTTTTTCTCCATCATAGAATGATTGAAATTCCTGTGGTCTATGTTATTATCTACCTTTCATTTATTTGAAAAACGTTGTCCTTCTCAATTTTTGCCTATTCATTTCATGCTTAGAATCTTAGGGGGAAATTTTCTAGATTAGACTATTTGTGTATAAGTCCACAAAAGTTTTCCTTTTTTGGATGACAAGCTGAGTTAAGGTTTTTGAAAAAAATGGGTCACTCAGAACATCATTCTTTCTTAAGCAGCAGAGTGTACATGATTGGTTTGGACTAAGTGTTTTAGATAAAGGAAACACTTTGTCTAAAATAACATGCAGTTAACAGCTGGAAAAGAAGTAGTGAAGCGTTAAGCTGTCCATTATGCTTAAAGAATAACTTGGCTAAAATCCTTCCTTCCCATTAAAAGCACTGAGTGTTCCTTTGGATTTATGTAACTGTACTTAGGGGTTTGTGAAACCCATTTATCATTTCTTCATTTGTAATTCAGACTAAATAATTAATTCATATCCATTGAAGACTACCCCCTTTTAAAAAATACAGATTATTTTTAGTTTCAATGAAAAATGGTATTACTGATATGTTAGAGATTAAAAATAATGAGACTTTCTGAAAGAAACCATTAAGTATTTTAGATGTTAGTAAGGTGTGTTTTCAGTTTAAAATTATTCTGTATTTGTTGTGAGGTTTCTAAAAAAAAAATCAGATATAACTTTAGATGACATTTGAAGTAGAGGAGTGGGCGGGACAGAAAAGGAGGCAACATACACTCATGTGGACATGAGTGTCCAATGTTCTGTTGGGTAGGTCTAGTGCCATCCTTTCTGACTGGAGGATCCCAAAGCTAATGTCAAGGTCCCCATGCACTTAGCTGACTGAGTACCACAGTCTGTTTAGAAAACTTTTATATATTCTTTCTTTCTCCTACACTTTTTTTAAAAAATTTGCTTTATATAGAGGAAAGGAAGGGTATTAGTACTTCTTGAATGTTTGGTGTGTCAGACATTTTGATACATGCTGTAATAATTTTGATATGTAATTTTCACAATAAGTGGGATCTGGTGATATGAAGAAACATATGCTCAGAGAGTAAAATTAATCTGCTCTAAATTATAGTGATCGTTTCAGAGTAGGATTTGAACTCAGGTCTAGCTTGCAGATTAAAGATTCACCAACAGATTTTTCCCTTGTCAATAGTATCCATCATTTTTTTGGATCAATCACTTGTTCTGTTGTTGCTCTTTGAAGATAATGCACATGTTTCCTATGCTTCCTATTTTCTATTTATCTATTCCAAGTCCCTCCACCCCTGTCTTTCTTTCTCCTTTTACTTGCTTTAGATTCCCTAAATTTCTGGCATATGCAATATAGGAAAGGGGGGGCATTATTTATTTGAATGTTGCTTCTGCTGCATTCTCTGTCATCTCTAATTTTGACACTCCAATTATATGTATGTTAGACATTTTCAGTGTATATTTTACGTTCTGTTTCATTTACTTCCTATTTATTTTGTAGGATGTGCTTCTGTTTGACTACTTTATATTGAAATGCCTTTTAGTTCAAATTCCTGTATGGTACTAAATCTAATTATTAAAACAATTCATTGAATTTTTAATTTTAGCTATTCCATTCATAGTTATAGACTGTCTGTTTGAATCTTTTTAATCAATTATAAAACTTGGTAAAAATTATTAATTCTTTTATCTATTTTGTTCATTTTTTTTAAATTTTCTTGTACAGTTATTTTCAGTTATTATCCCTATTTTTTATTCAAGAAAAATTAATGGTTTATTATTCTAATAGCCAACTTTTCCGTTTGTATTGATTGCATTATTTTTAGTTATATTTCAATTTTTTATTTTGCAAGATATTGTTTATATAAAAATTATAGTTTCTGGATTGTGTTATCTTCTTCTATAGAAGGTCAACCCTAAATTCTGGCAAGCAGCCTGAGTGGGAACACATCTCCTTCATCTAATTAAGAACTTAGCTGAGTCAAGAACTGTTTGCAGTTTTGGTAAAGTTCATTCTAATTTGGTTTAGATCTCCAGGATCCCAACTGAGTGTTTATTAAACTCTTCTTCCTTAGTCAGATCTGAACTCCAATTTCTTAGTACCACAGGACTACAAAAATTAACTCTGAATTTAAGTGGCCTTTGGCTTAGCTTCTTAATTATTTTTGCACCAAGAAATGTAACAGTTTGGCAAATGTCTCAAAATGACAAGCCTTCCACCGTCACACCCATTTTCTCTATTATTTTTCTCTATATAATGTAGGCACATCAATTCCTGATTTCCTTGGCAGCTCCAAACCCCAATGTTGTCTTTCCAGACTTATGCTATTAGTTAAAGTCCTTGTGGTTTCTTAGACTTGGCCCTGGATAATTTCTCCATCTTTCTCTGGGAGAAAAAATCACCAAAGGCCTGGGGAAAGAAACAGATTGCAGTTGTAGGCAACTAAAATGTTGACTGGTCTATATTTCTCAAAGATATTGGCCTCTCAAGTCCTAGTTGCCTCAGCAACTCTCTAGGGCCTTCATATATAAAAAATAAATAAATATACAACATTTTATAAAGTTTTGATAGAAGTACTTACATTCTGTAAATTAATCCATCACTGTCAAAATCATAAGGAAGTAAATAAATTGTATATAATAAAAGGCTAATATGCAAATTGACTGAACAGCAGAATGACTGGTCCCTATGACACACACTGACCACCAGGGGGAAGACGCTCAATGCAGGAACTACCCCCTGGTGGTCAGTGTGCACCCACAGGGGGAGCACCGCTCAGCCAGAAGCTGGGCTCATGGCTGGAAAGCACAGTGGCTGTGGTGGGGGCCTCTCCTGTTTCCACAGCAGCACTAAGGGGGGCATAGGCAAGCTGAAGGTCCCCCCGCCCCCGAGTGCATGAATTTTGTGCACCAGGCCTCTAGTATAAAATTATTTCAGTGATTTTTGCATATTTTACTTAAGTAAGCATGGGCGTATTAAGGTAGGAGAGTTTATTATAAATATAAATTTCTAAGACTTATTTTTGAAGACTAGCAATAACTATAGTTGGAATGGCAAAATTTTTCTGAAATGACATGAAAGCATGATTGATTTCAGACTTTGAAAGATGTATAAACATGATAGGATTAAATGTTCTGCACCATTTCAATACTGTGACAATTCAATATAGTATAAAACATGAGAAACTGATTTGAACAGTTTTCTAGTTTCAAAATTTCAAGTCACAAGACATATACTTTTCAAACATGACTCCCAGGTTAATGAAAAATTTCATAGTAACAATCATCAATAGCCCTAGCCAGGTAGTTCACTTGGTTGGAGTGCTGCCCTGCACACCAAAAAAATAAAAAGGTTATGGGTTCAATCCCTTGTTGAGGTGCCTGCTGGAGGCAACCAATCAATGTTTCTCTCTCACATGGATGTTTCTCTCTCTCTCTCTCTCTCTCTTTTGCTCTCTCTTCAAATCAGCAAACATATCCTCAGGTGAGGATTAAAAAAAAAACCAATCATCAATATATAGCTGGAAAAATGAATAATAAAATATATCCACTCAAATTTTATTCATTTGTTTTTGTCTTGATTTTTGTATAAGAATTTTAAATAAATAGCATAAAGTTTAGCTTTTGTTAGTATCTCTTAGAGATGTATTTAGGGTAAAATGTAAAGGCATTTGTTTTTTCCAAGTAAACGTATCTGTGTCATACATTTAAATTTTCACTTTTTACATATGCAAATATGGTTAAAATAGGAATATTTTCCCCAATATCAGAATTTTTATTGATAAAAATAATATTTACTTTTAAAGTTGAAAAAGGCAGAGTTAAGAGAAGCAGCTGAGTACAGATAAAAATGCTTAAATTTAGAATATTACATATAATTCGATGAGCTTACTTTGAATTTGAGTCTACTCTTAGTGTGTATTGGCACTTGAAAAATTAATTAGTTTCATTAGGAATCAGTTTCTATAAAATGATTATAATGTTATTTAGCTTATAGAGTTGCTGTAAAGATTAGAGAAGTGTAAGGGAAATATTTTGAGTAATGTTCTCAGTAATGTGTTTTGTAGACATCTAAATTTTTGTGTGATTTTCCACCATATTTAAAAAAAATGCTGTCACTATTAAAGAGAAAAACCATAGAATATCCCAGATAATTTAAATAGTCTGATATTTATGAACTTTGTGTACATCGCCTAATAAAAAATAAAGGCAACACAATAAAAAACAGTATAATAAATACCTTTAAGTTTAAGCATTGTTTTAAAATTAACAACATAAATCCAAATACATGACCACATACTTTGTTGAAAGTGACACAATATAAATTTTTAAATAATGCAATTATTCTGAAGTAAAAGAAGACAAATGCAAAGATTGAAAGTTCAGTTGACTTTTGTTGATGGGCATAAATATTTCTCAAGACTGAAAAAATAAATTTTTAATGTCAATATATTCCCAGAATATGATATTAGAAGATATACAAAATTATTTAATTCTTTTATAGATCTTCTTCAAAAGCATTATTTATCAAAAATTCTTTAGCTTGAATTATTACACAAAGTTCCAGAAATCCAATAACATGGAATTTGGTACTCAGCTTAGAGTTGTATAGTAATATATGCTTGAAGAAAAGTATTACTTTTAACAAATGATCTTATTTTTCTCTCAATTAGATGTTATTTCAAAAAAATGAAAAGTAGTATAAAATAAAAGGAACTAAAATAACATAAACAAGTAATCAAGTGCATGCAATTTTAAATGATTAAAATCTTTCAGTGCTTAACATTTCATTTGGAAATTGTGAGTAAAGTTTAATAGTACTACCTAGGGAATAAAGTGTTCAGTCCTTATTTAATTTAATGCCTCCTGAAAAGGACTTTGAAACACACATACATTAAATATCACGTGAAAGGAGCATATAGTAGTTTTATGATACACTACTGCATGCCTTTTGAAATTATATAGCAATTTTCCATTATAAACTGCTTTAAAGAGCAAATTTGTTAAGCTAAAAATGGTAGAACACATTAGTCAAGAAAGAATATGCATGTTTATGGGTAACTAAATTAATATAGAAATGAAAGTATTGGCTTCACCTTTGTAAAGTAAGTTAGGTAAATTCAGAGCTTGGATAATAATTTACTTTTGACACACTGTATCCATTACTTTTGTAATAAGTCATTATTTCATAATTTATTTTTTCACTTGTTCTTAATCACTCTTACACAAAAATATATAATAAAATATTAAAATTGCTAACTTATATCTTAGACTCTACAAATTACCAGAATTTTGAGCTAAATAATTGGGTTTTGATGCATTTTATTGGTATTTGGTTTAGCTTTTGTTGTTGTTTTGATTTTAATATATTAAATGAAGCAACTTGCTTTTCTAAGTTCTGCTTTGAGTTTATAGAGCTCATAGCTATGATGTGAGTAATTCAACAATTTTCCACCTTACACATTCTTTTCACTGAAATGTCCTTTTTTTTAAGTTCCCAACCAGAGGAAAAATTAGGTAATTACAGAACTTTTTCTTTTTTTAATATTAAAGGAATATGTGAGCAAAATAAATCACTTTTGTCATATTTCTTTTTCTTTCTATCTCTAAATCCACAGGTTTCATGTTCTCTTATTTCAATACTTCTTCTAATGAAAATCATTAAAACTCACATAGGGATAATTTTCCTGTTTTTCAATTATTCCCACCTCTGGGGGAGATTCTAATTCCCAATGGAGTTTTACTTAAACATTGATTTCACAGTAGAGCACATATCTTCTCAAGGTTCTCTCTGCCTTCATAATAAAATATTCTAATGTGAAGGGTTCTGAGAGATAACTTACTCCTAATATGCTAAAACTAAGAGCTATTAAGCAAAGGTGACAATCAAGTTCACAGAGCAGATGAATGACAGAAATAGAAGGAAAGGAAAAAGGATGAAAATGGAGTGCCATCTGTGTGTTGGGCCTCATGCTAGTTAGCACCTTAGGAGTATTACCTCTTTAAATCTCATAAAATAATAAATTTCCCATTTAAGGTGAGAAAGCTGAATCTCAGAGACAGTAAAATGACCAGAAGAAATATATTGTGTTTTCCTTGTGTGAACCATGTAAAGAACTTTAAGAATCCTTGGGAAGACAGACAGACATTTTATTGGTATTTTAGTGCAAATAACTAATTGACTACAGCACCCACCTTAATGTTTCTGTATTTATTAGTGGTCAATGGAGCACTGTCACTATGGTGTATTAGCAGAGACAGCTTTCTAGATCAATCTGCAAAGGAAGCTTTATTTCAGTCACAGGGTTCCATATTCCTTTACCTTGCAAAGACCAATGGTCCAGCCTCATTGTTTGCCCTCCTCTGATAAGTCCACTCTTTCACTGCGTCCTCCTTCCCCTTTGTCTGTAGACATCTCAGGGAAGACTTCCGGGGACCACACATCTCTCTGTCTTGCTGGCTAGCTCTTTGGCTCCAGACTACACTCTTTCTCTCTGGTCTAGTTCATTACTTTTGGTCTGGAGATCAGCATTGTTAGGGTGCCCCTGTTCCTTCCACTGTACTATTTTATCCAAATTGTAGATACAAACCTTTATTTTCTCACAATTACAACAGAGGTCAGGTCACAAAAGTTAATAAGAGTCTCTTGCAACAGAGAGAATTTTACATTGGTTGCTGAGCATACACTACTCCTCCCCCGACCCCCGCACCTGAAGGGCATCTCTACATGTCAAGATGAGTTGCCAGGTAAAACACAGGGCATCCAGTTCAATTTTAATTTCAAAACCAACAAATAATATTTTAATATAAAAATGACCAAAATATCTGGACATACTTATACTAAAACCTAGACATAATTATACCAAACACTGGCACATAATTAAACTAAAAAAATGCTGTTTATCTGAAATTTCAATTGAAATGGGTGCCAGTATTTTTATTTGCTAAGTCTGGCAACCCTGGTTTCAGGTGCCAGGTTTCCTCAACCACATGAGAGCTCTTCCCAGTGTCCAGCCTTCCAATTTCTCAAGTTCCTCTTTTTTATTCTTAGATCTATCACTTAAACATTGAGAATTTTTAAAGTCCCTTGAAAATATGTAACTTGTGTTTTTCTAAAATAACTAGCATGAAAAGCCTTGGATTTTGGCTCTCACTCCATTTATAGGTTTTGGACATGAGAATGATGACTGAATCCTGAAACTCCTCTTATCTGTTGCTATAGGCTGAATGTTTATGTTCTTCCCAAATTCATAGGCGAAGTTGTAATACCCAGTGTGATGTTACGTGGAGGTAGGCCTTTGGAAAGTGGTTAGTCATGAAGGAGGAGCCCTCGGCAATGGGATTAGTGTCCTTATACAAGAGAACCTCTGCTCCTTATTCCAGATGAGGACACAATAAGATGGCCATCTATTAACCAGAACTTGAGCTTGTACTACATATAAACTCTTCCAGCTCCTTGATTTTGGACTTCTTAACTTACAGAACTGTGAGAAATAAATGTTTTGTTTAAGCCACTCAATTTATTGTGTTTTGTTTTGGCTGCCTCAACTGACTAAGATACCCATAGGAAGGTTTAGCTCAAACTATAAGCCCTGTCCTGCACAGTGGATGTGAGAATTAGGTGAGATAACAAAAGATAAAGCATTTTTAGAGAGAAGAAATTCTGACCCTACTGTAAAGAAATATGTGTGCCCCATGTTGTCTTTTAGTTTAGTTTTATTTATTTTTTACATTGTTTTATTTCATCCTATATAATAAAGAGGTAATAAACAAATTAACTCTCACACTTTCACAAGATGGCTGCCTACGATCAGGTCAGCAGGGGGGTTAGTGAGGGGCGATCAAACAACTGAACAAGCAGGTTGTGTGGGACAACCAGGCCGACAAGGGGCTTAGTGAGGGACAAGCAAATGACTGAAGAGCAGGTTGCATAGGGTGACCAGGCCGGCGGGGGGGCCATGAGGGTTGACCAGGCTGGTGGGGGTGTGCAGTAGGGGGTGACCAGGCCAGCAGGGGGGGAAGTTGGGGGTGACTAGGCTGGCAAGGGGGCAGTGAGGGGCAACTAGGCTGGCAGGGGGTGGCAGTTAGGGGTGACCAGGCAGGCAGGCAGGTGAGTGATTAGGAGCCAGCGGTTCAGGATTGTGAGAGGGATGTCTGACTGCCAGCTTAGGCCCGATCTCAGGGATCGGGCCTAAGCCGGCAGTCGGACATCTGCCAAGGGGTCCCAGATTGGAGAGGATGCAGGCTGGGCTGAGGGGACCCCCCACACACACCCCGTGCACGAGTTTCATGCACTGGGACTCTAGTGGGAATATAATCAGACAACCTGTACAACATAGCTAGATGGTAGAAGAGAAACCAACAAAGAGGTCAGAACACTTAGTTTTGACCCCCTTTATCTGGATGCCTTCTTGTTCAATCTATCAGCGAGACCATGCATGATATCTCTTCTGATTCGAATCTCAGATGTCCCTGAATGAAGTTCTCCAACCTGTCTCAGCTTTCTTATTTTTCTGACTTAAACTATAAAGCTCATGTTTAATTGAGATTGGGTGTGTTATATTTTCATCCCCCTAGTTTTTAATCTCAGTGTTTGATGTGAGCTGACCTTAATTCCTGTGCTTAGTTTCATGGTGATTTGTTGTCTATTTCCAGGTGTGCATAGATGTGCTCTCTTTTAATCTAGACCCTTTTCAAAGTTCTCATTCTCAGTGGTGTTAGAAGAAGGGTCCCGCCTCCTATTCCAATGTTTAGAAGGGTCTTTTCAAATAATTTCCCCATATTTGCTTTCTCCAAGTATTTTGATTTTTTTTTTATATCTTTCTGACTGGTGGTGTACTCCTGGAGCTAACTAACTGATATCAAATGCTCTGTGAAGTCTATGAGGATTGCCCTTGGAAGCCTTTAGTAAGGCTTTGATTACATGCTGCTATCAGGACACACCCACGATATACATAAAGCAATTATGAGATTTTCCCCTTTGATTAGAAGGTGGTATCCTTCAAGACTTACTAACTCCCACTTCTGCCTTCCAAAGTATTTATCTGATGATAAACCTATTTTCTGTTTGTAACATTGAATGCTAACAAAGTTCTTTGAATAATTTCATTGTGTGCCTTATTATCTATGAAGATAATTCCTCTGTGTTCTTGCTTAAGATACATAAGCTTCCAAAATGAAGCTATTTTTCAGGAAACCAGTTCAAGTACTCAAGTACTATGAGAAATGTTACTTCTTTGGCAAGACTGCCTCTCTGTTGTTGAATGTTTGGCACATGCATTGTGCTATCAAATCCCATCATTTTCCCATATTACTCAGACATCAAATAAAATAGTTTGGCAAACTTAACTAATGTATTCTGTGAAAATCAAATCAGCTTTCACAATCAATTATTTGAAAGGTCACTTAAAAATGTTTTGTTTTCATTAGCATTTTTAAGTATTTTCTTTTTGTTAAGGGAAAGGATGAAGAATGCCACATTTTATAGATTTAAGTAAATAGTTATACTGTACACAATTTAGAGTTATCTCTACCCAATTTAGGGTTCTTATATAACATTTGACTTTATAGCAATAGTATTTTCTATGTATTTTTAATCCCAACTTTAAAAAGCAAAATGTACTAAACAAATTTCAAATCATCCTTCTTTGCACTAATTAGAAAAAAAAAAAAGGAAGGAAGGTTGCCAAATAAAATAGAGAATGCTTAGTCAAATTGAAGAGGGTATAATATTTGGGACATACTTGTACTGAAAAATATCATTGTTTATCTGAAGTACAAATTTAACTGAGTGTCCTGTATTTACATGGTAATCCCATAAGAGAGATAAAGCAGATGGTACAGAAGAAATTGAGGTGTAATTAATGGAAGTTTTGGGAAGTAAAATGTTCAAGGTCACAAAGCTAGTAAGAGGAGGAGCCAAGTTAGACCCAAAGGCCCTCCTTTTTACTGTATAAAGGCATATTAAAACATATTCATAGCACAATACAAACATTGGGCACTTGATAAATGGTAGTCATTTTTATTAATATGCTTAGATCCAACCATTGAATTAATTTTCCACAGAGATAAGGAAATTAGATCTGTACATGTTTTTCTCTGCTATATGATTGGTTGACAAGATGGTCCACTCAGCTCATGTGATAAACACAGTAGTTCCTAGTCAATAGAGACTATAGTTATACCAAATATATGCTTACTGTTATTTCAGTTTTAAAATAGCATGTATGGCTTATATCTGTTTTATTATTTTTTCTTTCTTTCTTTTGATTTTATTTTCTTGTTAATCCTTACCCAAGGATATTTTTCCATTGATATTCAGAGAGAGTGGAAGCGAGAGGTAGAGATAGAGAGAAACATCAATGTGAAAGAGACACATTCATTGGTTGCCTCCTGCATGCATCCTGACCAGGGCCAGGGAACCTGTAACCAAGGTATGTGCCCTTGACCAGAATTGAACCGAGGACCCTTCAGTCTGAGGGCTGACACTCTATCCACTGAGCCAAACTAGCTAAGGCTCTTTTGCTTTCCAATGAGGAGACAAGTTATTTTATGCAACTTAAATTTTGTGACTGCTAATTTGGTCACTGAAATGAAAATAAATAGCAGTTCAAATTGTAGATTCTAAATAAGCTCCAGTATTCAATAAAACTACTCTCAGATTTTCTCCGCTCATCAGATGTACTGTGCATATCCAAGACTGGAGAATTTGGGGAAAAGAATATGTCTTTACTGCTATTTAAGGCATCAAATGCATCTGCTGAGTCGATCATTGTGGACACCAAAACGTTTTGGATCATCAGACTACATATGTTAATTGAATACTGGCTCCAAAATCCCCCCACCCCACCCCCCACTAGCATTTGAGACTACTGACTTGTTTGTTGATGCACATTAAAAGTACACAGTGAGAAATTCTATTCTCCCAGTTTTGTTACATAAGAGACCATGGATAGACAAAAATCTACCAGAAGAGCACAGATGGGTATTTTAATAAAATTTCTGAGAATCTCTGAGGAAGATGAAGTTTTAAAAGATAACAAAAATAGATCATTTTGCCTCTTTACAGTTTTGTGAGCGGTCATGAAAATAATTCTATCATAGTCCATGCCATTGGCCTAATTTTATTAAATTTTACTGGAAATAACCCAGTTAAAAATATCACATTTAATATCCTGATATGAAAATATATCAGATTATTATCGTAATGGAACTATCTTTTCTCAGAAATGCGCGACTTTCCAAATGCCACTAGATGTTGGGCTTTTTCAGCACACTGGCTGTGTCTTGCACTTCGCTTTTCTGACAAGCCCCCCAGAGTACAATTATTATCTTAGAGCAAGTTCAACAATTACTCATTGATAGACGGAACACAGTTTTCCAAAGTGTGATGAGCATTGTTTGGTTATTATTTTCTTTTTTGGTAGAGGCCCCACTACCAAAGTCTGCGTTGAACATGAGTTCATATGTAGACCGTAAGGCAGGTGCTTACTCTCTCTCCTGTCCCCAGGTTCAAAAGCACTGGAGTTATCCGTAGGTTGCCAAAAACCTTTACCTTTACTTAGCAACTGACTCCTGTTGCTCCCTACTAGTTCTTATTTTAATTTTAATTTATTTCTATGAAGAAGTAAGCTTTATTTATTTATTTATTTATTTATTTTAATTCTTCATTGTTTAAAGTATTACAAATAGTATTACATATGTCTCCTTTTTCCCCCATTGACTTCTCCCCAGCCACCCCCACCCCCAGCACATGCCCTCACCCTCCCCTAGTGTCTGTGTCCATTGGTTATCCTCTTTACATGCGTGCATACAAGTCCTTTGGTTGATCTCTTACTCCCCTCCCCCCCAAACCCTCCCCTGCCTTCCCTATGAAGTTTTCCGGTCTGTTCGATGCTTCTCTGTCTTTGGATGTATTTTTGTTCACCAGTTTATGTTGTTCATTATATTCCACAAATGAGTGAGATCACATGATATTTATCTTTCTCTGACTGGCTTATTTCGCTTAGCATACTGCTCTCCATGTCCATCCATGTTGTTGTGAATGGTAAGAGTTTTTTCTTTTTTACAGCAGTGTAATATTCAAAACTTTACCTTTGCTTAGCAACTGACTCCTGTTGCTCCCTACTAGTTTTTAAATCTATCCTTTGGGGTACTAGAAATGGCTGAAATATCAGTTAAGTAGTTTTTGATAAACACATTTTAGAGTTACCAACTTACTAGAGTCGTAGAACTGTGAGTATGGGTCTAGATAATATCAAGGCCCCCGTTTCAGAAGTTTTGTTGTTTGTTGGTGGGAACACATAACTTTTATTTTGCTTAGTTAATATCAAAACAATAAGATAGCCCTAGCTGGTTGTGCTCAGTGGTTAGAGCATTGGCCTACAGACTGAAGGGTCCTGGGTTGATTCCTGTCAATGGCACATACCTTGGTTGTAGGCTCCATCCCCAACCCTGTCAGGACTGGTGTGGGAGGCAACCAATTAATGTGTCTTTCTCTCATCGATGTTTCTCTCTCCGTTTCTCCCCCTCCCTTCCACTCTCTCTAAACAAATAAACAAAAAACAATAAGCTAATACTGAGATGCATAATCCCATTCAAAAATAAGCTTTAAAGGTGTGCTTGGTATGTTGGATTCTCACTCAGCGTCTATTTCCAGGGCCTGCAAAGTCGACATTTACAGTCCCCAGGTAGTCATGCAGCTAGAGTTCTAGAAGTGAATTACATTCTCCAGCTCAGTTTGAGGCATTTTTCTAATTCAAGGTCCCAGATTGTCTCAGTTCCCTGGTCATCACTATGATGGTATGTTATTGAACAAACTGAGCATGCTGTTTGATGGAAGCCAAACTGTGCCGAAGAGGTAGCTCCTTAAAGGTAAGTTCTTCTGAGCTCTGGGAGTCTCCCTGGCTCTGACCAGGGTGCTTAGCCTCAGTCTTTCCAATGATATCTAAGCATCTAATTCACTTTATTACTTATATCTGCTTAAAACACAAAGAGTGGCCTGTTTTCTCACCACTGAGCCCTAAGTAATTCAAGGGAACTGCTTTTGCATTCATTTTTTGTATGTGTGATTTCCCAAACCATTATAAACAGGTAAATAGCATTGTTAAATAGCTAATGCCTTAGAAAATGAGAGGTTACTGATTCATATTTATTATACCTGTGTGCACAACTACAATCCAGTTTGTGTTTTGCTCTATAAATCCCAAAATGTGTTACTTTTTTTTTTTTCTGTCAACTTAGGTTGCCAGCATAAAGCCAATATAAATTGGTTTTACAGGAGTTTGCATATAATCTTTAACATCTGGGCTTGCAAATAATTCAGGTTTTAAAGTTGGAAATGTCTTCTATTTTACTAGGTAAAGAAATAAAAATCTGAGAGGAAGGATTAGGTGATGTAATTTCTTCTTTTTGATACTAAAATTCCATGAGAATCTATATTTGAGAAATATAAAATTATTGCTGAATTGCACTTTTCTAAGACTTTGAGAAGTGTGGGTGACAGAATGCATTTTATGAACATTTTTTATGCCCTGTAAAAATAGCATTGCATATATATGTTTAATTCTCTATAACAATGAACGTACTTTCTCTCTGCTTTTTATATTCCTTTATGGTTTACTACCTCAGGCATTAAATCAAGAATCTAATATGTTGAGGGGAAAGGGTTTCATATCAAAAGCTTCTTTCTTCAAGTAAATATTTGGTGGATTCCCATATGTCTACTAAAATCAAAACGAGTGAATGCTATGTATGAGTGTCACAATATTCTTTTCAAGACTTTGGCAGCGGGATTATTTAGGTATGTCATTCTATCTTGAAAGCCAACTATGAGTTTATGAGAGGGAGGGGAATAGATCTATAAATTACTTCTTGCAAGGTTAAGAAGCTTTTGGATTTAAGATCTAGTAGTACTAATTAAAATATTGTGCTTTTCCACAAAAGTGGCAAGCTGCATGAAGTTGAGTTTGCACTGAAGTGAAAAGAACATCATCGCTCCTCTCATCTGGCACTTACCAATGAAGTCAGACATTGTGACATAGACTTGGTGTTTCTTAAGCATTTTCATTCACAGTTCATTGCAATGGACACATAATCTGCAAGTGCATTGTGCAATGGGCCTGCCATTATGGGATGGGGTGAGCATAGTGCCTGGCAAGGGGCAGCTTAGCTTTGTGGTTAAACACATGGGCTCTGCAGACCCAATATCTCAGTTGAAATCCTGGCTCTAGAATTTTCGGCAGATTCCTGAACTTTCAGATTCAATTTTTTTTTTCTTTTGGTAAAATGAGGACTATAATAGCACCTACTTTATGTGATTGGTGTGAGAATCAAATGAAATGATTCATCAGATCAGTGCAAATTCTTTCAAGTAAGAGAATTCTGTGCTACTAGTTGATTTTAAAGGCGGAAAAATAAAGAGTAATTTTTCCAGGACATAGATTGACTCTAATGACAACTTGCTAAGAAATATTAGACATATAATACTGAAATATAAGTTTAGTTTTCAAGCAGAAATGAAGCAGCCCTTGCTTCTGCTCAGAGTGGCTTTGCTGATAGACAGTGGGCCTGACTGCCGGGTGCAGTTTATGCATTTCAAGCCCCTCCCACTGGGTCTGGGTGGAGCCTACACACAACCAGTATCATGTGCACACCTTGCCACTGCCATATCCTGCCCTCCATGTGGGGTTAGCTTTCTAGTCAGGCTAAGGCTTCAGGGATACAAGAGAGAAAGAATTTCAGTGGGTTCTGGGAACAAGGTCATCGAGCAGCCTTGCACACCCCTGTGGACCCGTGGGCTCACTCAGCTGTGTGCGTGGCTTTGTGTGCACCAATGGGAGTTTGTGATGGAGGCCTCTGCTTTCCTAACCTGGGACTTAGCCAGCAGCCTTGGAATCGCTGCCTCTGACCTCACAGCAACCATTAGAAATGACACTTTTGTGAGATTATCCAAGAACCTGCATGTGATATTGCTGACCAGAGTCTCATTATTGACTCAAAAAACTAGTTCTGCTATTCGAAATAGAAGGACCAGTTGATGGTCCAGTTGTTTCAGGTTCAGACAGGCAAGCTGTGCTGATTGTGAATTTATGCCTCCATCCGAAATGTGCATTTACATTAATAAAAGCTGATGACAAAGACAAAGAGTTTCATTGTAGCAAGAACTAAAATCACACATTGACCCCCAGAGATTTTTCCAAGTTGAGTGATGATATTAGCATTGATTTTCCATCTTCTCCTCATTGCCGTATTCTGCTTTCAACTGAGAACTTTAAAATTTATTATTTTTCTTTATTCCAAAAAGCCTTAATCTCCTGCCATCATTTGCATTCTCCTACAGCGTGATTACAGACTGTATTTTGTCATCTCTTAGAATTCCTCCATTCAATTCTTGGGAGAATGAATTATGTTATGGATTTCAGTAAAAATAATCACCCCTTGCTTTCTTAGATTTCTGCTCAAATATCACCTTGATAGTCCTTGACCACAGTACATGACATAACAGCTCCCTAACTCCAGAGCTCCCTTTTCATTATACCTATTTGTGTATTTCTTTAAAACACTTATTGAACCGTGTCATTATATATCTTGTTTGTTTGGGGTTTCCCTTAATTAAGGGAACTTATGGGATGGGGTGAGCATAGTGCCTGGCAAATATTTAATTATTGAGAATAGACTTCCCTTTTTAAAAAGTGGTATTTCCCTAAGTGCCCAATGCCAAGCTGATAGTAGATACTCAATCACTATTTTCAAATAATGAATTCTATTACTTTTGTCATGTAGCATACTCAGATATCCAGAGGACAAGAGGGGAGAGGTAGCTAATAGAAAGCATAAAACTTAGGGATAATAAACCAAAGACAGGGACCCAACTTTTAAAATTCCTCCCCACTGAAGAGCCATATAGAAAAAAAGATTAAGTTTAGATGAGATTGATAGATTCCTTTAAATTTGGTTATTAAATAAAGATGATTCATTGGGTTGATTTTTGTAAAGACCTTACAGTATTGAAGGCCATAATTAGTGCTATCTGAGGATTTCTGATTATTATTCTGTTGTAAGAAGAATAGAATGGAGCAGGTGGGGAAAGCATACCGAGAGGATGGGAGTGGCTATGAAGGTTGTGCACCTTCCAGGTGGCCCCACTACCATAGAACAAAAGTGAATGGCTAACTAGGAGTTGCATATACATGCCGTCTGATCCTATAGTAGTTTATAGGCTTCCTGTTGAAAAGTTGCTCATGGGTACAAAAAGGGAGAACTTTTTAAATGAGTCATAACAAAAAGGGTAAAAGAATGCTGTCATTGTTGCAGGAAACACAAGAGGGGCTATCTACACTAGTAAAAGAGAAACATGCAAATTTGTATCACTCCTCTATGCCCACTAGCCAATCAGAGTGACTATGCAAATTAACCCAACAAAGATGGCGGTTAATTTGCATATGCAGGTGCGGAGAAAAGACTGAAGGCTCCGGCCTGAGTGAAGACTGAAGACTGAAGACTGAAGACTGAAGACTGCAGAGGTTTGGCTTTTCTGTTGCAGCCATGCTGTAACTAGAGGGGAGAAGCCAAGCCTCGCTGCGGCCGGACCAAAGGCCTGGGTCCCGGGTGCCAGAGGAATCTTTGTGCAACAGGCCTATAGTATACTAATATGCAGGTGTCCCCTCCGGAGTTTGACTGGGAGACCGGGAGGTCAAATGCTCCCTATGACGTGCACTGACTACCAGGAGTCAGCACTGAGCAAAGGAAGGCCCTGGCTGCAGCCAGCAGATGGGGAAGGCAGGCCCTGGCTGGCCCCGATTGGCCCTGATTGCCAGCTAGGCCTAGGACCCTACCTATGCATGATTTCCTGCACCAGGCCTCTAGTATAAATATAATCCATGTTGTTAGTTGTTAAAATCCCCCTTGACTTATCGGAATTCAAGAAAAAGAAAAACAAAAACTCATAGCATCTGTGATATTAGAAGTTTTGTGGGGAAAGGCATTGGTGTGTTTTAATAGTGCATAACTTTCTGAATCTCTGTACATGATTTATGTAAACGATAAAGCAGTTAGGTAAATTCAAATTGTTTTAAGAATTTCTGCCAAAATAAAAAACAGTAAGGAAATTCCATGACTCCTTTATGTTCTGGCTTCACTCCCTTTGTGAAGCTTGAAAAATAACAGCTTTCACTCTTAGAAGACAGTAACTTGGACATGGATTGCCTTAATTGTTTAGGATAGAAGATAGTGATAGCTTTGGTGAGCTTAAATGTTCCTTTTGAATTTTCAGTTAGTTATGTACATTAACAAACCTTAAATTTGTTATTTTTTTTACTACTATTATTTTAATGTTGGCAAAGTAATCATTTTTTCTTTTTCCTTGGGTTATTAATAGTCACTATCCTATTAACATGTTTCAATTAATCTCTTAGTGGCTTCTGTTTTTAAAAAAATTTTATTGACTTCAGAGAGGATGGAGAGGGAGAGAGAGAGAGAAACATCAGTGATGAGAGAGAATCATAGTTCGGCTGCCTCCTACATGCCCCACTCTCTGAATCGAGCCCAAAGCCCAGGCATGTGCCCTGACCAGTAATCAAACCATAACCTTCTGGTTCATAGGCAGATGCTCAACCACTGAACCATGCCGGCTGGTCTCTTAGTGGCTTCTCTTAAACTTGACTTTCTCCATCCTCTTCCCCCAAAGAAGGGCCTGATATAAAAACTTGAATGCAGGTAGGCCTCTACTGGGGAAAGTGAGAGGAGTGATGGAGTGAAAGCCAAGCCAGGAGACATTCTGGAGTTGAACTGATACCCCTGTGTGCAACCGGACTTGGATTCTGCCAGGTATTTCTGAGGTGAGCTTTAGAATGTGCCTCAGGATTGTCCATTCAAGGAACTGTCCACTCAATTGCCTACTGGTCTAAGTCAACATTAACCCATGGACACCTGTTTCCGTTTATCAAAGGATGTTCCCAAGCACATTAGCTCACCCATGAGCCCAAGTTGCACAAGAGTAAAAGGTGAAAGTCATGCAATACAGCTGAGATGGAGTGCTGCCAGATTACACTTGTGCACATCTGGTGGCCTTGGCAGTGATGACCCATTTGAATATGAGTAAGGCTTAAGAGATGGCTAAGACAGCCTGCTCATAGGGACGATGCAGTTAAAGTATCACAATCCTCAACTCATTTCATTTCAATCTCATGCTGATCAAACGGTCTTACTAACCACAATAAATGAACACCCAGCTACGTTGTGTTTGCCATTTTAATATTTGACAGGCTCTATCACAAGGGGATGGAAAATTCACATGTATTGACTCTGATTCTATGTTGATAACTTAAATAAATATATTTTTTAATCTTTACAGAAAGTCCTCTGGGGTAGTTATTGTAGGAAAATGAGATTAAATGAATTTATATAACTTCTTTAAAGTTCCTTTGCCACTTTGCCCTTAAGTGGCAGTATACACTCGTGATTTTTTGTTGTTGTCACACCAAATCACCTCCCACTCCGCAGTGTTTCAGATGAAGAATCCCTCCTATAGAAGAAAAATACCACAGATCATAATAAGAAAATTGTAATGCTCCTGAATAGCTCTTTGATTTTTGTTCCCTTTACCCTGCACAGTCGTGCCTCATGCACATTGATTCTACTGATCTGTTTCTATCTATGGTGAAATAGTCCAATCACTTACATTGAAACATTATAATTTTACTTTAATTCTTTTAAATATGTCATCTCTCAGTTTTATTTCATTCAATAGATAGCAGTACCTAAAAGAAAAGCAAGCTTTTCAAATATTCATCACCTAGAACATAATTTACAAATCAAAGTTTCAGGGGAAAGCAAATTTATGATTCCCTTTGAGCCTCAAAATGGAAAAAAAAAGTATATTCAATTACTTTTCAGACTAATGTTTTCTTCTTTATACTTTATCCAGCTTTTTATAAAAGATGTGCTTTTTCCCCCAGTTGATTGTTTTATTAAACCTTAAATTAAGAATAACATACTTTCTATGTAATTGTAAAAATAATTTATTCCTTACATTTGTTAAAACAAGGGGCAATTATGTTTTAAAATTTTTTAATTATCTTAAATTTTTATGTTTCATGAACTCATCAATTTTTGGGTGAGGTTTAGGTTGATGAGTGTTTTATATGGATGGTTTTATGTTGTCATATTATCTTAATTCTTGGCGCTGTATTATGACACAATATATTAAATCCATCAAAGAAGTACAGTGGTGACTTGGATACCAATATTATTACGTATAATTTAACTGAAATAGAATTATACCGATAATGCTATTTTCTATTTTCCTACATATTTTTTTAGTTTGATGTTATTTTGAGTTTTCAGAAATAAGAGCCTAAGGAATAAATTTATGTGCCACTGTTTTATTAGAGAGTAAACCTTAAGGGATGTGGAAATGAGGGGGAAAAAAGGTGATGAAGAAAGGACAGCAAGAGAGAGAGTCTGCTACTAGCAGGCCATTGCTCAGTTTAGGGACAATTTCTTAATCTCGCACTCTATCTGCCAAGAAACCATATGAAGTCCTGTCTCTCATGACAGTCTGTGCTAGAATGCTATGGAAATAGTCTTCCTTCTGTTTTCTTCTTCTTGAATAACTCCAAAAAATTACTTAAGACTCAGCCCCAGGATGAATGCATTTTTTGAGTGCCTAGAAAATAATAACCCTCCTCCCAGCCATGGTCACTTCTCTCTTCTATCTGCCACTACTGCTATGTGGTCTCAGTTAAAGCTTGCACAGCACACTGGGCATTGCAACTGTTGGTTCACATTGTTTGACTGCCTCACCAGAATGTGCCTTCTTGTTGGTGTGTCTGATGGAACAGAGCACCTGGAATCCAGTAGGAATTTAATAAATACTTGCTGACTGAATGAACAAGTAAACCTCGCTTAAGTTTAATATGGAGTTTAATTAAATTTGAAGAGGGGAGAATACCACTAAAAGAGAGATTAAGGAACATAATTTAAAAATCATACTTTTGTATTCGTGCTTGTCTTATTTAAGAATAGACCCCTTTATTAGTTATGCAACTATGTCATCTGTCAATTTGGCATGAAAATATATTTTTGTTGTTGGACGTTGGCCTTGAAAAGTCCACACTGGATTACCAATTGTGAAATAATTCCATGCATGAGAAAATGTTGTCTATATTCCAAGATCATAATTTATATTTTCCTTGAAAAAACACAGCTGTTCCAAGATTAGGTTCGTTGAACGTAATTGCAAAATATTTGAAAAAATGGTAAACTGAGAAAGAGAAATATTCATTTCCATAGGTAGTTTTCTGTGTTTATATTCACTGGTACCAGAATCACAAGCAAAAACCTGCACAATTTATTATTAGAATGAATGGAAAACTGACTGCATTTTGACAAAATGTTTGCCTTGTAAGTTTCTGGGAGTAAACTAATGTTCAATTACATATCAATAGCCTTTCACCTATTTCCCAGGCCTTCAAGTGGTTGATCTTTTGAACTACACTTTTTTTATCTTCCACCTGACTTATTGCCCAGTTCAGGTGCTGTCTTTTCCCACTGAAACTACTGTAGAAATTGTCTGCCTTGTCTCAATGTTCTGTTCAACCTTTCTCCATCTGACCCCCAAATATATATCTGTTCCTCACAGAATTATTTTTCATAATACAGACGCTCATTATGTTACATCCTACCCCCATCAGATCATACAGTCTATGATAAATTTTTCTTGTTCAACCTCTTCAATAAAAATCTAAGTTCAACACTGTGGACAGTCACTTCCAAAATCCAAGCCCAACCTTTATGGACATGTCTCTCATGCCTGTTACATATCTTTCACTCAGTGTCTGAATCATCAGTTTCATCAATTCTTTGTCCTTTTGTTTATATTGTTCTTTTTTAAAAAAAATCCTCACCCTAGGATATTTTTCCATTGATATTTTTTAGAGAGAGTGGAAGAGAGAGGGGAAGACAGAGAGAAATATCGATGTGAGAGAAACACATCAATGGTTGCCTCCTGAATGCACCCTGACCAGGACCCCGGATGGGGAGGAGCCTCAACTGCCCTTGATGGGTTCCCCGGGACCCTGTGGGCCACAGGCCACTATTCTATCTACTGAGCCAAACTGGCGAGGGCATTGTTTTGTGTTGTTTTTTTTTTCTTGATCCCAATACTATGCTCTTGCTCCAAGATTTAATTCAAATGCTATTTTGTGTAGGAAATGTTTCTATTTTCCACAAATAAAAATTAATCATTACTTATTTGGGTGTTTCCACTGTTACAAATTATTTTGTAAATTGTTCATGTCTTCCCCGACTCCAGTATTTTTAATTTTGGGAAAATACGTTCTAGATAGTTTTCATTTATTTTATCTGTTTTCTAAAATTTAATAGATGCGTGCATATCACCTCCATATGTATACTCAATAAATGAATATTTACTGATTGGATAGAATTCTTTTTATAAATGCTTAGAGCACTGCCTGTAGCTCATCTTGAAGCAACAGAAGTCTTCAAATTGGGCATGAGGCATAACCCATTTCCAGTACACTGGAACCTGGAGTGTGCCACTCTGCAGACATTTCCCAATCTTTCCTCCAGATAAAAATCCTCTGTCCTGGAGCTTTTCTCTCCAGTTCTTCTACTCTTGTTTGTAAAACAATTTGATAAAATTATAAGAGTAATGCATCCTGTATGGTGACCTGAAGTGATATATCTGGTAGTATTTTTAACACAGGGGCCCCTGAAAAACACCAAACAATTTCGGGGGTTGTTTGTTTTAAGAAAAAGGAAAAGAAAATATAGTCATATGACCTATTTCTTTCAGGCATTGTTTGGCACGTGGAGGAAGTCACTTAGGTGAATAAGATTTAAATCACTGATGCTTTTAGTTAATGTTTTCCCTTCTTATCCTGTAGCCTAGTGGTTTTTAAAGAAAAGAACACTGAAGGCATACATACATAAATGTTCACAGAGATAAGGCGAACTTTCAACATATTTCAAAATTCTAGAAATAGGACCACAATCCAGTTTACCCTTACTCAGATGTGGTTGGTAAATTTCAAAACCAAGATGGGAAAGCTGGACAAATCTTCATTCTTGGAAAACTCAAGGTACATTTAAACTTTGGAAAAACAATGGTATTCCCAGAATATCTGGTCAATATTAAGATAGATAACTTATTTCAATACATTCAAGAACTATTTTACATAAGGATAAAAACACATCCAGTTGACTTAATCATTTGCTCTTTTAATCTATACAATGCCATAATTCCTGCTTCTTCCAATTAGTATTCATTAAAAAATTGTTGATGCAACTAAAAAAATTAATATTTTGGAGATCTCTGATTTATTTTATTTTATTTTATTTTATTTTAGATTTTATGGTTAGTAAAGTGTTTGGGTTAAAAGAACTGAACTCAATATCTCTATTGAATCATGAATAAATCTTGCTCTTTTGATTATATTGTAGTAAAATAACAGTTGATGTTGAAATATACCAATCCTGAAAGAATATTGGATGGGAGAAAAGCAACCCAATAAACTCCTAAACTACAGTTGTTGTCAAGGTATTCTACTTCTTTTACTTCCAAGACAAGATGCGATTCATCATTAGAGTTGAAAGTGCATTGTTTCACCTGTTTGTTCACATCTCTCATCCAGCTCATTAAAGTAACTATCTTATAAATGACTGAATTCATTTGTCCCTAAGCTATTTTTACATTTGTCACTATTGTTTAGCTTCAAAACTATTTGAATGATTACAAATGTTTGTATGTACATTTAGGAAAGAGATATTTGATATGTAGGATATTTTCATTTGCTCTCTCTCTTTTTTTAAATTATGACTAACTTGCAAAATTTTATTTGGCAATATTTAAATCATGGCATTGTTTCCTGAGACAGAATGAAGAATTACTTTTTTATCTTATTATCTATCTACACTAATAAAAGAGAAACATGCAAATTGGTGTCACTTTGCTACGCCCACCAGCCAATCAGAGCAACTATGCAAATTAACCTTAAAAAAAGATGATGGTTAATTTGCATAAGCAGGCTTGGAGTGAAGACTGAAGAGGCTTGGAGCAAAGACTGAAGGGGCTTGGCTTCTCCGCTGCTGCTGGAGGGGAGAAGCCAAGCCTCGCTGCGGCCACAGCAGAGAAGCCAAGCCTCACTGTGGCTGGACCAAAGGCCTGGGTCCCAGGTGCTGGAGGAAAACTGGTGCTGGCAGCCAGGGAAGGAAGGCCTATTGCATGAATCTCTTCATGCAATGGGCCTCTAGTATATATATAAAAGGCTAAGTGACCGCCTGACCATCCGACCAGTAGGTATGATGCGCAATGACCACCAGGGGGAAGATGCTCCATGTAGGAGCTGCCGAGCTGCAGTGACTTGGCAGCTGAGGTTTTCAGGTGATGCACCCCGGAACCAGAGAGGAGGGAGCCTGATTCCGGGGTGCATCACGCGAAAACTGCCCTCTCACAATCTGGAACCCCTCAAGGGATGTCAGAAAGCCGGTTTGGCCCAATCTCCCCAGGCCAGACTGAGGGACCCACCTGCCAGAGGGATCCTGCTCACTCTGTAGACACCCTTCAAGGCTGGGTGCTACCCCAGGTGCACCCGGCCAGGGAGGGACCACAGGAGGTTGGCTCCAGGGCATATCCGGCCCTTCTCACCAAGTTCCACCCTGCTGGCCACCTTCTAATTAATTTCCTTTCAATGTGCATGAATCCATGCACCAGGGCACTAGTTAATAATAGAGACCTAAAATAATGTTACTTATATTTCAAAGATTTTTCAAATTATTACATTTATTGTATTTTATAAAACAAAAGAAGTCAAGTAAACAAAACCTGTTTTAAATAAGTTTTTCAGCATAATTACTTCTTGACTCAGCTAAGTAAAATTTCTTTAAGAATCCCAAGTGACTGGTCCAATATAAACATCTACTAATTCTTTATGGGGGCTATAACACACAGACAGTAAGGGCAGTCTATAGCTTGCAAAGTGTAATAATTTAATTGATGGAGTTCTCAAATGTCTACTACTGGATTTTAGGCAGTTTCATCCAGAGTCACCGAAACACAGGCTTTAACTGTCTACATGAACTTTTCCTCCATATTTACCATCAAGAAGACAAGCCACTGCAATTCCTAGTGATCATACCATTCTACTAAAAGAGATAACATTAACAACTCTGGTTGGTTAAGAAATGAATGTTTTCAATTGCTGAAAGTTAACAATAGAATTTTGTCAATAATATTTTGATTTTTATATATGCTGATTTTCACAAGGATTGAAGAAAATGCCTATGAAATTATTAGAGACATCCCTTCATCAAGATATTTTACGGAGAGGTCTATGTGTAAATATTTGGTAGAACGTGTAAATTTAAGTTTTCTTAAAATGACTCTACCCTCAAATAATTTTGTTTTCAAAGGTCACATCTCTTGAGTAATGACTAATTTTCTCCTGGTGATTAGTAATCACAATTATGTGGAATAGTTTTTCTTGATGATTTTTTTTCTCCCACTGCATGAAAAAAACATATTACAAAATAGGGACTCTAGGACATTTGGTTCTTCTAAATCACATTTTCCCCTAGTCAGTAAAGCATCCACTACATGGACTCATATATTGTCATATTTCTACATTAAGTTATGCAAATTATTTTATTTAAAATTTGATAAAGTGTCAACAAAATGTTTATTAGTGTTTTCTTTAAATGTCTAAATTGATTACAACTTCAAACATTGTTTTTCAATGATTTTGGCTATGTACACATTAGAATGGAAATTATCTTTCACTTAATCATTTGGACATCTGTATCAAACATCTGGACATTTGACTCAATTGTGTTTTTCTTGATCCAGCTTTTATCCAGCTGTTGGGTGCAATACAGATATCTGTCAAGCAAGCACATCAAGTCTACATTCTTATCACGCTTTGCACATGTGTTACTGTCATGACTTTTAGCCAGCTTTTATGCAGGCAGACACCAGTTTCTAAGCCTATTTTGAAGTTTTGAGTTAGTTCATAGTTTAAGAAAAAGATGCATAAAGAAACTTATAGGACAATAAAGTAATAATGCACTTATAATGCATTGCTTTCTATCTCTACCCCAGGCTCTACATGATGCAAAGCTAGTCATGTATTTTGTCTTGTTTTCCTGGTTTTGTGTTCCATTGGCTATTTAACATTGGAAAAGTCGCTTAACGTTTCTGGGCCGTAGTTCCCAAATTTACAAAATGTAAGGGTAACACAGTCCATTATCTTTTAAATTGTGTTTACAGAGTAACATGAGATCTACCCTCTTAACAAATTTTTAAGTATATAGCACATAATTGTCAACCATAGGCACAATGTGCAGTGTTGTTAACTATAAGCATACCAGATCTCTAGAACTATTTTTATCTGTTTCATCTTGCATAACTGAAACTTTATACTCATTGAAAAACAACTATTTCTCACAGGTCATGTTTAAAATCTCTCCTACATCTGAATTTTATTTCTGACAATTTCACATAAATGTTTACACCAACATTATAATCTAATAATATTTACTTAGTGTGTCTATGTATATGATACTGTTCAAAACAAATTAAGGACCATAACCTTTAAGAACTAGAGATTTCTTAAATTTCTAACAGATGATTTTTATTTTAGAAAAGATAGAGAATTGTACAAATACAGCAGAAATGTACAACTATACCAACCAGGAGATGATGCCATTCTCAAGCTCATACTGCTTATAGCTTGCAGAGCTTGGGTGTCTGAACATTTTGCTTATATAAATAGTGTTTTGCTTACAAGTTTGGAGAGGGAAATTATCATTCCACTTCTATTTGGTGTTGGCAAATAAAAGCGTGAAATTAGAACTTTAGAAATAAATTTACAATAATAGGTTTTCTACATAAGTAAAAAGTTGCACTAAAAGTTGAACCTTTAAATATGTAAACACATCAAGATAATGAACTTATGATAAAGGTAGTAAACATTTTCAGATCATTATTTTTGAATAATAATAAGAAAACAACACATACATATACACACAAATGCAACACAGCTCAACATTAATTTTTCAACTTCTATAAACATCTATAATCTTCTTCTGCTATCTCATGATTATTCAGTTTACCAAGTGATGTCTTTGGAGCAAAGCACAGCAAGTAAGAATGGTTGAAGTGAGAAGCATTATGTTGTAATGGCTAGAAACGTACATCCTAGTGCCCAATAGTCAATATTGAAATTCTGACTCATCCATTTCTGAACCATGTGACCACCATAAAAGTCATTTTTATTTTGGCTGTCTCTCGGTTTTCTCACGGATAAGAACTATATGTGATGCTAATGAAGTTATTGCAAAAGTAAATGATTTAATAAGAGGTTAGGGCTTAGAACAGTGTTTAGCCCTCATGAAGTAATTCATAAAAGATAGCTTTCTAGCACACTCAGTAGAATGTAACAAATTTGGGAAAAAAAATAAAATAATATTCTGTTATAATGGGGATTAATCAGGATAGAAAATTCTATGTCATGGCAAACTTTGGATGATAAGTGTTACCCACATGTTTTATAAATTTGGAACTGAGGTACATAAAACTTATACAATTTTTCTATTTTTAAATATCTATGTAATCCCAAAGCTAAGAGAAGACTCTAACTTTTAAACAAAAGAGACTTAAAATAAGTGCTTAGATTTTAAGATATAATGAGGGATGAAAACTGTTGGGGCTACTAGGACAATAGGGAATTATGGTCAAAGTCTACTTTAAAGTTTGAGGCTGTATCTTAATACTTAGCCATGTGAAAGAGAGTAGGATGCACAGAATTCTGGTCAAATTGGTGTATCTCCAGAAGAAAGTTGCTAAATTAATGCAAACTTTCAACCCATATATTGAAACTAGGAGCTAGACATGTGAATGAGCTCAAGTAGAGAAACAAAGGGAAGTATGCAATCCTATAAGATTGGCTGTGGTTGGCTTCACAAAGGGAAATACCAAAATGGCTTCAGAAGAGAGAACAATATCATCATCTAGTCCTGTAAATGTTTTGAATCAGACGATGTTATATTGAATACTACTAGTTCAGGATACAGGACCAGGTGGGGGCTCAGAGTTAAGTATTTGCTGTCTCTATTCAACATTGGTATATTGCAGGCCCTTTCAGAAGAGATTCTTGAGGAAACTGGGGGAGAATAAGAGGTTGATATTACCAGTTAGAGAAAGACAAATACCATATGATTTCACTTAAATGTGGAAACTAAAGAACATTATAAACAAACAAACAAAACAGTAGCAGACTAATTGATACAGACAATGGAGGGAGTATGGGAGACTGAGTGAAAAAGCTAAAAAATTAAAAAACAAAAAGTTGTAGTTACAAAATAGTCATGAAGCTGGAAAGTACAACCTTGGCAATATAGTCAATAATATTGTAATGACAATGTATGGTGCCTCGTGGGTATTGGAATTATTGGTAGAAACACTTTGTAAAGTATATGATTGTCTAACCACTATGCTAAGACAACATAATATTGAATATAAACTTTAATTGAAAGATAAAGAAAGGATGATTATTCATATGCATCCAATAGCTAACAAATTGGTGTCATACCAGGCTCCTTCTTGACCTGGCCCACCCTTCTTGCTCCTTCTCTTCACTGTAACCCAAATTCATCTCAAGTTTTTTCTGTATAATTTCATTCAATGTAGTTTTTCTTAGTTAGTAATTGTCAAATTACAAAGAACAAAAATGCTTAAGGAAAGGGAGGTTTATCCTGGGATGTTTTATAGAATCTAAGTAGAGAAAGTATTGTCTGGTCTTAGGAGAGATGGCACTGAGAATTTAAAAACCATTGTAATCCAAGGTCAAGTTGGGCTTCAATAACAAACCACCATAGACTGTGTGGCTTAAGTAATAAACATATATTTTTTCACAGTTTTGGAGGCTGGGAAGTTCAAGTTCAAGATGTTAGTAGATTCCATGTCTGGTAAAAGTCTTCTTCCTGTTGGTAGATGACTCTCTTCTTTCTGTATCCTCATTTCTCTTGTGTCTATTTTTTTAAAATATATATTTTATTGATTTTTTACAGAAAGGAAGGGAGAGGGATAGAGAGTTAGAAACATCGATGAGAGAGAAACATCGATCAGCTGCCTCCTGCACACCCCCTACTGGGGATGTGCCCGCAACCAAGGTACATGCCCTTGACTGGAATCGAACCTGGGACCCTTCAGTCTGCAGGCTGATGCTCTATCCACTGAGCCCAACTGGTTAGGGCACTATCTTGTCTATTTTTATAAGAGCATTAACATCGCTCATGAGGACTCTGCCTTCATGACCTGGTATCTCTCAAAGGACCCACCTTCAAATACCATAAAATGGGGATTAGGGTTTCAAGATATGAATTCTGGGAATACATGAACATTCAGTCCATAGCACCAGCCTATTTGCCTCTAAATTTTTGAGACCATTTGGTCTCTTGGTGCTGCTTCCTTCTGTGGCTCAGCCTCATTCCATGATGCTCTTCCTCAAGACAGATTTTAAAACAATTACAAATGACTTAGAATGACTGAACTGAAAGGATGCCATTATTTCCTGAATTTATATGATTTTCCAGATCTACTCTTTACAAATAAGCCCTAGAGGCTCTCTGTTCAAAGCTGATTTGCTCAATCAGACTACATGCTCACCCCAGTTTCATTAGCTATTTCAAGGGTTGATCTCATAGTCCATGAGGCTGCAAGAATGAAGCCTTCAGGTCTGAGGACAATTTGTAGAGATGAGGCATAGATTGAGTAGGAACCCCAAAATAAATCTACCATATCTCATTTCTTTTACCTATTAAAAATCACTGAGATCCTCAGTAGGCTAGTTTCTGACTGTGGGTTCCCATGGTAATGCATTTTTGTTCCTATTTTGGTCATAGCAGTAAGCACAATGTATTATGTTTCATATGTTTATCAGACTATCATTTCAAGCAATCTGTGAACTCCTCAAGGACAAGCATTAACTCTTACTTATTCTTGTACTCCTGGCACATCTCATAGTGTTTTTCGCACAGTAGATCCTCAAAGTGTGATGCTGACTGAATTTTCCATGGTGAGTCATTGAATTAGTTATAGCACTCAGTGAGCTGTTCAGATGGAAAAGAACTTCCATGTGATTTAAGGGGTCAATTATACATAGGTAGGGAAGTTGCAGATTACTTATAAAATCACTTTCAACGTAGCTTAGCCCAGACTTCATGAATTTTCACTTTACCATCAGTCACTCTGATTATTTTATCTCTAATATAATAATCAGCAAGACTTTGCAAGGTGCTCTGGAAAATTCTGAGAAATGTTTCCATCTTTATTTTCTTCTTAAAGAATTACAATGCATATATTAAAGACACCAAAATAAAGGACAGTCTTTACATTTATTTATACCAGCAATTTTCAAAAATTTTCAACGTAGAATTTCTCCCCACCCCAAACAGTATCTCTTGTTCTCCCAAGGCATGGTTATATGCCATTGGTCAAAACCACATTGTCATATAGGGGTTGGAAGAGCACAGTGACAAAGTAATAACATACATCAGGAGCTAGAAACTCAGTAGAGAATCAAGAACCAGGAGTCTATGACCATGAGAGGTGGACAAGAGAATCAATCAAATTAAGGAGTATGAGCAGGCTAAGTCTTTGGGGGAAATACTGAAATTCTGGAAAAGCAGAAACTAATGCCCAGGGATCTGTTGGTGAAAGTTGTTAGAAACAACCTAATATGAACTTAGAGATAAAAAGGACTTTTTATGACTCCCAGGCCAGTTGGGTGATTTTATTATTTATATTTCTCTGGAACACAAATTTCCTCATATCTTGGCCTAGCCATGGACACCCCCTTATTGGGAATGTATTATGTTTAAAGTACTATAGAAGGCATTTGGTAAAATAAGAAAAGCATTTTTGTAGGTCATTTTAGAGATATGCTTTTGGGGGGAAAGTAGATAATTCATCTCAGTGTATAGGAATTGACAAATTATAAGTAGAATCCATAGGGGCAGTGAGAGTTCAGAAAAGGGATGAAAGAATTACCACAGTCCATGACTATCTGAAAAATGGTTCACCAGAGAGGATTAATTATATTTAGAATTCAAAGGCTGGATAAAATAAATTTGAATAAAGGTGTGCATGATAGACTGCATAAGGCATATTTGTGATCAAGGAGACTGAAATAAAAATGGTTCTGCAGAGTAATAAAATATAAGATAGAAAGAGAGGTAAGGGCCAGCCTGCTGTAGGTGAAATTTTGATTTTATCTTATCCTGCAGAAATAGAGACTATTAAATATTTATGAACAATAGAAATATAACAAAACAAAGATGGTGGATGAAGATCCATGTGTGATGGTGTGGATCACAAATTTTATAAAAGAGAAACCCTAAATGGAGAGAATTTAAAAATAAACAGTTCTCTGAGACTCACTCTATATTGTCTAAGTCAACATATTCAGAGGAAATGGCAGATGAGAGGGACAAAGCAGGAGAGGATTTGTTGAGAATCATTAGCAGTAGAATATCAAAGTAGCAAAATCCAACAGAAGATGAAAGATAAAAATGTGTGGCTTGATTAGCATTGGGGGAGGTAGATTAGTGAATCTATAGAATTCAGCTAATAAAACTTAACCTCAAAAAATATGATCATTATTTCAATTTCAAAAGAGGAGCAAGCAAATGGAGTCAGTGAGGAGCACTGACATTTTGGAAGAAGAGGGGCAAATAACCCATGGATTAGAACCTACCCATATGACAGCATTTTATCTAAACGTCCCATTTCCAAATAGTCATAGTCTAAGGTAGTGGAGGTTGGGACTTCAAAAATATGAGTTATGAGGGGACACAATTCAGCCTGTAATAACCATGTTGTACAGAAAACCATATGGTTTTTTAGAAATTTATGGGTTTTAAGGCTTGGGAAGAATACAATTAATACATAAATAATAAGAATATAAGATGCTCAGAAAACTTTGGGAGGGCAGGACTAGCAAAATTTGAGACCCATTGAATTTGATTTTATATTTTTATATCCGGGCATGAAATGACTATAGCTTCTAGGCAATACTCTATATTTCCTAGAACTAGGGTTTTCAAAATGCCTTGATTGCCTGGATAATCTACTTTATGACTATTGTCTCATTACAGTTATTAATAATTCTCCATTTCACTCTAAAGATGTACTTAGAAGATAAATTATAAGGTCAACGTGATTGGAACATCGATGGATCTTCAATAGAAATGTGAGAAAACTGTTTAAGTCTAAACTTTCAATAAATCTAAAAATTGCAGATTCCATAGCCATCCATTTATATATTTAGTGCATATTACCTAAGGGTATACTATTAGCTGTGCACTCTGCTAAGTGTTAGATGAGGAATGATGAATAGAATATGAGTCTTCCTCTCTACTCTCACTAAACCCTCTCAATTAAAGGGTAGATTAAGCTATTTATCTTCTGCAATTTAGAGACATTGAATAACTTGACCTAGGCCACATAATTAGTATGTGGAAGATGATCTCAAGTTTGTCTCCAAAGGCCATGCAATTCTGGCAACACTAATTTAGGCAGTCAGTTTCCTCTAGAATGAAACCCACAAGGACAGTGATCATTCCACTTTACCATATTCTCATCTAGTCTCCTCTACAGAGCAATCTTGAAAGCAATCTCCAGATATGTCCTAGTGTTATGTTATAAAGCTCTAGAATCACTCAAATGACAGTAAAGATTTTCAATTTGGTGATGTATGGTTCAAATTTCTAAAAAAAGGTAAACCAATGAACTAAAGTTCTTCCTTTTTCTCTTGCTCTGGATGATAGAAATACAGATCTTGAGATACCCCCTGGCTTCTGAAGAAGATAATTTAAATGACAGGTGAGCTTTGTGTCACAAAAGAACTAAAACAGAGGAGCAAATATTAATAGATTTATTACTTTGTTAAGCATGAAAACTACCTTGATTTATTGATAACTCTCTCATTTTAGCTAATTAGTATATGCAGATAATAATTATATTGAGTGTTCATAAAAATATCTCAGATAATAGTTTCTTATTGGGCAAACACTATTAAATTTAAAAATACCTGCTATTTAATCAAGGTCATAACTAGCATTTTAATTGTATCACAATTATTTATCACTAGAGGCCTGGTGCACAAAATTTGTGCATGGGAGGGAGGGTGTCCCTCAGCCCGGCCTGCACCCTCTTCAGTCTGGGATCCCTTGGGGGATGTCCAACTGCCGGTTTAGGCCTGAAACCGGCAGGTGGACATCCCTCTCACAATCCAGGACTGCTGGCTCTTAACCACTCACGTGCCTGCCTGATTGCCCCTAACCACTCCCCTGCCGGACTGGTTGACACCTAACTGCTCCCCTGTTGGCCTTATTGCCCCCAACTGCCCTCCCCTGCCTGCCTAGTCACACCAAACTGCCCTCCCCTGCCGGCCTGATAGCCCACAACTGTCCTCCCCTGCTGGCCATCTTGTGGTGGCCATTTTGTGATGGCATCACATGAGGGTGTGATGCCACCTAGGCTTTTATTATATAGGATAATACAGAAGAGTAGATTGTAATTTCCAGTCCTTCAGTCTTCCCACTATAATTCTCTTTACCACATGACTTTCACACTTTCTCTCACTACGGAAGTATTTTTCTCTGCCTCATTATGCTAGATTCTACCAAGTTACTAGTAAAGCAGGTCTAGCTGCTTAATCAGCCAAGTTTTAGTTGACCAGCAAGCACAGGAACATGAATAAATGATTGTTGCAAGCCACTAAGTTTCGGGCAGTTTGTTATATTCATTGCTGTGACAATGAATAGCTTAATCTACTTCATACATTCAGAAAATGCTTTTAGAACTCTTTCATGTCAGACACTGAACTAAAAATTCTTAAAACTTTAGAAAAGAAAATAGTTATAGATGATATAAAGTACAGTCTAGGCCGGGAGTAATAGAGAGAGACAAGTAAATGGATAATAGCAATATAATATGCACAAGTGTTTTGATCAGAAAATGGTGCTGTGGAAGCATCTGAGGCTGGTGTCCCACTTATACCTGTGGGCTTGGTGTAAACTTGGTTGTGGGCTTAATCCCCAACAGGTGTCATGCAGGGGGCATGAGATTGATGATTCTCTCTCATCATTGATGTTTCTCTCTCTCCATCTCTCTTCCTCTTTCTGAAATCAATAAAAATATATATTTAAAAAAGTGTATGGAAGAGTGACATATACCCGAAGTAGTTAACAGTATGAGCGAACAGAGAGTAGTGAATATTTGAGTGGCTAAAAGGAGATAAGAATGGGTAAGGCAAGTGCTAGAAAGTGGAGGGGGAAGCGATGGTAGAAGGAAATTCCAGCTTTCCATTACTACATTTTTATTATTTAGTTCTTTGTCATGAGAGGGAGCATGCTTGATAAAGTGCTCTTCCTGGAACATGTACTTAATGCATTCCATGTGATAAATAGTTTTACAAATTTAAATTTGTCAGTTTCAGTTTCTGGGAAGCAAATGGGGATATGGACAAAGCAAGTGGTTAGTCATGTTTAATACAAGTTTAGGAATACGTGGTGGATCAACTTATTAGATCAACTTGCATGCTTTTCCCTGCCAACTCAGGATGGATTAAACTTCCAACTAGTCATTTCCCAATGGTTTGTCTGGTCTAATCTTAAAATAATCAAATGAAGAAACTTTAATTCTCTGAGGAAATTATTCCCTACTTTAATAGGTTTTATTGATAGGAAACATTTTTCTGATTATCTGATTAAATTTTCCTTGCTCCATTACTTTTAGTTTTAATTTAAAACTGTTTCTTTTCCTTTTAAATAGTCACAAAATCAATGTTAAGATCAGGTTTTTTTGTTGTTGTTTTTTTCATTTTCCAGACCCTAATTTTTTACACATATTTGAGCTTGAATTTTTTTCTCCAGATTTATTAGCTCATATATTTTAGGTTCATTTCACTCTATTTTAATAAAAATCTGGGGTTTAGGCATTTATATGTCTTTTTTATTGTCCTCTCCCCCAGTGGTGTTTGCATCATGGCCCTGATGAGGGTAATTAGTGAGCTGTTTGTTCCCCTTACACAGGCATGCATAAGGATGTTATGTGAACTCAAGCTCTCACGCTGATCTTTGCTGAGTCCTTAGGGAGACTTTCTCACACTTAATCCACTCTGCCATTATCATGAGGTACTTTTTCCCCTTCTTCCAGTTTTCAAATGATGTTAACAGCAACACAGGCAAACCAACTGAAATTTTCAAACCATATTGCTGAACGATTCAACAAAAGAGAACAGATTAAAATGGGTTCTTCGGATTTATAAAGCCTTAGAAGTCCTTCCTAAACAGACAGTAACAGCATCCGGTTTGCACCCTCAACAGGACTTTTGAGACTGGGTTGTGGCTTGGCAGTTTTTGTTAATAGTAGAGAAATATTAGCACAGATTTGACTTTCTCCATGGCTTGGGATATTGTGTTAAAGGATGAGGCAAGGAATCTTTAGGGAAGTTTATGCACACAGTTGGCAACTCTTGACTTGGGAGGGACATTATTTTATGTTGAAGAACCCCTGTGCTGTAACCTCAGGACACTATTGTTAGCCATTGTTCTTTGAAACCAAAGAACTTTGTCCAAGGTAACTTTCTTTGTTTGATCTTTTTTTAAATTGAGTGTTATGGGGAAGGGTGATGATGTGAGACAGGATGGGGTAAGTGTGAGGATGAGCAAGTATTTAACTTTTATATATATATCATTATATATACAAACACCCTCTAGAAATGTTAGAAATGGGGAAAATCTCTAGTCCTAAATGAGGCAATTGGATTGAAATAAAGTGTTTTCTGTCTAAAAGAACATACAGCTTAGGTGGAGGGTGCACTAAGGCCCTCGTACTCTTTTAAAGGTTGCAGTCATCACTTCCTTTATAACTTCAGGCAACCAATGAGGGCAGTTCAAATGTTCCTCCCAATTTTCAAATTAGCAAAAATGAGGATTAGAGAGTTTGACTGATTTGTCAAAGGGCACACATGAGTAAATGCTAACGCTGAATTTAAACTCAGAGTCATCAGAAAGCTGAGCCAGATTTTAACTACTATATGCACTTGTCTTTAGATGAAGTACTTGCCTGGCCCATAATCAGAGCTTGATACACATCAACTATTCTTACTAATCTGAACAAATGGTATGACTCCTTGTTTCCAACCAAAATTCAAGATACTTAAAAAAGCAGTAGCTGTTTCCAGAATGCTAAGTGAAACTCTTCTAGATCACTATAGAGATGCAGATATACAGTTTTAAAAATCATGCACAATTAAATTGATTTGTTTCAAAAAATTTTAAAATCTATAATAATTTATAATAATAAAAGCATAATATGCTAATTAGACCAGACAACCAAACAACCCTCTGGACGTCCTTCCAGACGACCTTCTGGACCACCTGTTGGACCACGCTATGACATCCACTGGCGCCAGGCCAGCCAAGGCAGGTGCGATGCAATTGGTTGGGGGCCGGCCATCTGCATGGTTTCCCTGCAGAGGGAGGCCCAGGCCACCGATCAGCGGGCTGCGGCAGGTAGGCGGGGCCTTCCTCTACGGGGCACGATCGCATGATTGCCCTGCAGAGGGAGGCCCAGGCCACCAACTGGCAGCTGTGGTGGGTATGTGGGGCCTCCTTCTGCAGGGGCAATCCGTCATGGAGCCCCACCTGAGTGGGCAGGGTCTACCTTTTTGGGGCGATCCATTGAGAAGCCCTGGTCAGGTGGGCGGGCCCTACCTCTTTGGGGTGATCAATCACGGGGCTCCTGAACTGTAAGAGGTCACAGGCCGGGCTGAAGGGACCCCACCTGCCAGTGCATGAATTTCGTGCACCGGGCCTCTAGTAAAAGCATAGTATGCTAATTAGACTGGACTACCTTTCAGATGAAGCTGGGGCTGCGAGGCCAAGCCAGGGTCCCAGTTACCTGCCAGCGGCCAGAGGGAAGCTCGGGTCCTGGTTGCCTGCTGGTGGCCAGACAGAAGCCTGGGTCCCAGGTGCCAGAGGGAAACCAATGCCAGCAGCCAGAAGAAGGAAGGTCTTCCCTCCCCACTGGCTGCTTGCCCCCAACTGCCCCCCTGCTGGCCTGCTCACTCCAAACGCCCCCCCCTGCAGTCCTGATCACCCCCAACTGACCCCCACTGATGGTCTGCTCGCCTCCAACTGGACCCCCTGCTGGTCTGCTCACCCCCAACTGCCCACCTCCACCAGCCTGATCACTCACAACTGTCATCCCATCCTCGCCTAATTACCCACAACTGCCCTCCGCTCCTGGCCTCTAATGGCCTCTAACTTGGCCCCGCCACCATGGCTTTGTCCAGAAGAACATCCAGAAGGTCTCCTGGAAGGTCTCCCAGTCTAATTAGCATATTACCCTTTTATTAGTATAGAGGCCTGGTGCACGGGTGGAGGCCGGCTCGTTTGCCCTGAAAGGTGTCCTGGATCAGGGTGGGGGTTCCCTTGAGACATGGGGCAGCCTGGGTGAGGGGCCTGTGATGGTTTCAAGCTGGCCACACCCCCTTTAGGATGGGGGTCTTCACTGGGGTGCCTGGCCAGCCTGGGTGAGGGGCTGATGACTGATTGCAGGCTGGCCAAGCCTCCCAGTGGGGACCCTCACCCCATGGAGGAGTGGCCAGCTTGGATGAGGGGCTGAGGGCTGTTTTCAAGCTGGCCACACCCCCTTCAGGATGGGGGTCTTCACTGAGGTGCCTGGTCAGCCTGGGTGAGGGGCTGATGACTGTTTGCAAGCTGGCCAAGCCTCCCAGTGGGGACCCTCACCCCATGGGGGTGTGGCCAGCCTGGGTGAGGGGCTGAGGGCTGTTTTCAGGCTGGCCACGCCTCCAGGTGACCCAGGCTTCCAGCCCCTTCTTTTTTTTTTTTTTTTTTCCCAGTTCCTCTCGATCAGAGCCCAGGCTGCCAGCCTCTCCTTGAGCAGAGGCCAGGGCTGGTGGGAAGCTTGGCTTCCTCCACCGCTGGTAGCAACCCAAGCCTCCTGCTCGCTCCAGCTCTGTGGCTGCTGCCATCTTCAGTCATCTTCAGTCTTCACTCCATGCCTACAGATACAAATTAACCACCATCTTTGTTGGGTTAATTTGCATACTCATCCTGATTGGCTGGTGTCTGTAGTGAAGTGACACCAATTTGCATGTTTCTTTTTTATTAGTGTAGATATATCTTAAAAACAAAATTTTGCATATTATGTTTCTATTTATGGATAGGCATTTTTATTATTTAGAAAATTGATTAATTTAGCAGTGGTCTTTCACTGAGTTACTAATTTGTGCCTGATAAATAGTATGTAAGATTGACATGAACTCATTGTCAAGTATTTTATTCAGTGATAATATTTTTTTTTCACATTGAATGAAAACAAATTGATCAAAAATTATTTTCTCTGTTAATGAAAATTTAAACTCTAAAGTACTAAAATTTTAAGTTCTAAAATGTCAGTCTAATAGTTAAATTCTTTGAAACCCAGGCAAAGTTCATGTTTTTAAACAGATCTTAATGTGTGGCATGTAAAGTAAAATAGAATGAAACAAAAAGAAAAGGCCTATTATACAATATTTAGAGGACTCAAGAGGCCAGGGGATAGAGAATTCTATGCACAGGTCCCATCTATTCTTTTCTGTTTCTATCTGGAAAAACATGTAAAACCTGTACAACAACACTTAACATAGTGACTACCTAACAATAAGATTAATTTTAGTTGTCTATCTTCAATATATGCTTTGAGAAAGCTTATTGACATTTTGTACAAATAGCCACATTTATCACATAGGCAGCATCCACTGCTTTTGGACTTTACAAGTGATGGATAATCAAAATGTTTCCAAAGAATTATTTTGATTATTGATTGACTGGCCAATTAGTGAATCAATTTATTTGTCTACTTCACACATTTTTGTTGAATATTTGCCATGTACTAGACACTGTTCTAGAGACTAAGAATTGTAATGGTGACAAAAACAGATAAAAAAATTTCAAGGAACTTCCGTTGCAGCAGATGTGGTTGGTCACACATAAAGAGATAAGCAAACAATCAAGAATGCAAGGATAGATAGGTTGATTAGAAGTGTGGCTGGATGGCATTGAGGTAAGAAAGCATGGCAGTGGATGGGGTGGGAGAGTAGCCAAGTACGGGGCCTCTGGGCCAGAGTAAAACAAATTAGGAATTTACTCTGAATATATGGAGAAACCAGTAGTAAGAACCTGAAGTCTAAAAGCAAATCAAATATCTAAACGTAAACCGCCATGTTTTAAATAATTTTATTTTCACTAAATCACCCCACTGCTCCCAGTGCCAGCACCACAGAAAAACAATTATTTTGATTCACAGGATTGATGGGGCTAAAAGTTAAAAGGGAAGGAGTTGAAGATGAAGACCACACACCATCAATCTTTGACCAGAATTTGTATGTTGCGTTTATTGTGTCTACAGGGTAAACATTAGATAATCAATTTCATCTGTCAGTTACATTTGGCAAAAGTTTAGCATTTTTCATGTGGAATTATTGCAGTGGACTGATTCCTTTATGTCCCTGATATTATAGATAAACAAATGTGGGCTAAAATATAGATGTGGCAGTCATTGTCATAATACCTGGGTGGTAGGTCACTAATGGACAGTCATAGAGAGAAGATGGTTGAGAATGTAGCCTTAAATAAGAAGTGAAAGAAATAGGAAAAATCATCTGCTGGTAGGCACATTTTAAAATTAATTGCACACAGGAGCAGAGGAATAGAAGAGCCAGAATAATACAATATAATGGAATTTAGAAAAAAAAACCTTTAAAAGAGAACAGGAAATCAGTAATATAAAGTGTTATGGAAAGGGTAACAAAGAACATAATTGAGAAAATTATATTAAACTTGATTGGAGGTGACTTTCAATATATTAGTTTCATTGTGTGAGATGGTGATTTGGAAGATGATGAAGGAGAATCAAATTGTAAGGGTTTACAAAGAAAACTAGTTGACAGAAGGATATAAAAATTTGAGCATGTTTCTGGATAGAGTATAAATCTAGTATGGATACTGAAAATCATGCCAGAAGGTATAATGGATAGAACAACACATTGTTCTAGGCAGGAGAGTGTTAAGTAGAAATACATACTCATTTTAACCCTAGCATTTATAGAAGGAAGAAAAGGCATGCAAAATACAAACACAGCCTTAGGAGAACGGGGAAGTTGAGAGATCAGATGCCAGGTGGGCTTGCTATTTCAGTGAATTGTCAGTGAGATCATCTGTTCAACTGCTGACATTTATGATTCCAGGAAGGGTTGGGAACTTCAAGATGTGGAAGAAGGTTTGGCTTCATTGCTACAGAGAGTGAAATGTAGAATCAAAATGAAGTCTGGATCACTTGCAGTTCTAATGCAATCAGTAACTTAAAGACTTCTGCCTACTTCCTTCTGCCTACTTCCTCCTACCTCCTCCAGCCATGCACCTTTGTAGAGACAGGAGTGAAGAAAACAGATAAAGATATCCCAGAGCTAGAATTGGGGAAAGTAAGTGTGGACCCTGCAGAAAGCATTGCAGATACACTGCAAGAAGCCTCTGAAACTGTTTTATCAAGAAGTTGAAAACTGGGCTGAAAGAAAATGAAATCATGTGGACATAATGGATTATGACAGCAGGGAGAGATCGAGGGTGTGAGGGTCACAATGAAGACACAAATGAGCTCTGAGCATTATGGAGCAGCATGTGGTGTTCAGGTTGAAGCAGTGGTCAGACTATGAGAACTTGGAAAGATGCGGTTTCAAAGGATGACACAACTGGGGTGCGGACATGCCAATAAATGGTTCAGTTGGAGCGGAGCAGGAGGTCGCTGGAGTTCAAAAGTTTTAAGACTTGTAAGGCTGCAGTGTGAGAGTCATGACAGGGAAAGTGAGAGAATGAGGTTGTGAACTAGGTGATGATTCCAGTGAGAAAATGTTCATGAGAGTTCACCATGCCAAAAAGAAAAGGTTAGCTATTTAATTAGTAGTTTAGCTACTTAATCATTTCCATTTAAGAAAGGGCTGTTTTCTAGGAAATTATTAAGCATGTGCAGTGTACTTTGGGCTGAGTCCATGAGTTTTACACAAATGTAGACATATTCAGTGTGTCTTATAGAAACATAGGATCATAAATAGAACCACAATAACTGCCAATGCAATCGGAACTGGAGTCTTGGGTTCATGTTTTGGGGCCTCAGTTTTAGATGAACATTATACCTTGAAACATATTTAGTACAGAGCAAGCAAGATAGCAGAAAGGACTCAAAACCATTACTTTATTGGAGATGCAATTTTCTCACAAAGAAGAGATTCAAGGGGGGGTATATTTCTTGAGTTTATTATTACAGGTAAAAGGGAAACTAGATTTAGTAGTTCTGATTCTGAAAGCTGGAACTGGGACCCATGGATGAATTTATTGAAAGGCAAATTTTGACTTAATGAAAGGAAAACAGTTGGCCTGCCCCAAACCAAATTTGCCTCCTCCTATGCGAACTGTTTACAAGAGAGCAATTAGACAATTTTTGCATATTCTGAGGTCCACAGAGGAGCATAATTGCTATGGCCTGAGCCCTTGTTAGGAATGCAGAATCCCAGGCCTCCTCTGAAACCTGCATTTTAACAGTGTCCTCAGGTGACTGCTATGTACATTGAAACATTGATCAAGAGGACATTCCTGCCTTAGGTAGATAGTTCTGTTACACAAACTATAGTTCCTGCCCATTCTATGACTTTTGTCACGTATTCTGACTGTAAAAGTAATTCTTCCCTTCCTTGGTTCACCTCTATCTTTTAAAATTTTAAACCGCCAATGAAAAAGGCCCATTGGACCTCGATTCTTCATTTTAAATGTAATTTTGTTAAATTATCTTTATATGGCAGCATACCAACATTCATGTGCATAGTAAGAACTTCCAAATGCTGCTTTTTGAAAATACTCGTTTGTGCCTCATGAAAGCTATAACTGAAATGTTGTTTTAACAATGTGTTGAAAACAACAAAAACAATAACATCTGCAAAATCCTGTAGCATTCTGTTTTCTACTCGCACCTCCGCCCTTTCTGAGTATTCAGTGATGTGTCTTAACATATTCTGTGATTTTTTTTCCCTTTCCTAAGGATGCACTTCACTGGTTATCAAAATACTGCCTGTGGTGAACATTATAAACGAAGAACTGTTGCTATCTTGTTTCTCTCCCACTTTTGCTTATTCCCTCCATTTGGGAAGCAACTTCTCAGCTTCACTTTTATTACTCAGCTTTGTCTAAGGTCATGGAATTTTCCTTTTCAGATAAATCAAGCTTCAGATAACTTTGAAATGCCTGCTAAAAGTAACAGGCAGTGATTCGTTTATCAACAGATAAATTGGTAGACAGTGGTAGTAATTATTTTCTTATTTATATTCTTTGTTCGGAAAGCACATTCCTTAAGGTTTTTCTCTCCAAGTGGAATGAATATGTAATTAGCATAAACATGATACAACTCTCCCACAGAAATGAATAGGGCTTTGAGCTTACAAATCTTTTCATGCCCTGGTATTGTTTTGTGTGTGTACGAAAGCTGAGCTTTCTAAAAAATCTCTACTGTCAGCAGTGGGCCAGCACAATTTACAATGTCTCCATTCCAAAAGGAGTTTTATTACTACTTAGAAAAGTAGCTGATTTATGGCAAGTGGTAAACAGCAAGAAATCATAGTTTTTTATAGTGGAAAAAAAATGGCAGTTTATTGTAAAGTTCCTTTCCTTTTCGATTGGGGATTTTTTTGCTATATGTGGTGAATAATAGCTCAGAAACCTAACTAAAGCCTTGCTATATCAGTTTTCTTTGTTTAATGGCAAATACTTTATGGACAAAATCAAAAGAAAATTTGTTAAAGTATGTTTTTCCTTGCTTTGCAAATACGTTAGTAATACTTTTATGTGTCTTCCAAATAAGACAGTGATGCAAACCAGTTTACTTTTGTTTGTTTAAAACCTTAAAACTCAGTAATTGTTTTTTTAATTGACTACTCATTCCTTCTTAGTCTTTTCCTTACTGTTCCCACTGACACATTTTTACATTTTATATTTGTTCTTTTTTTTTTTTAACAGGCCCAATCTTCTATATAAAACTGTGAGAAAATACCAATATAAATCCATCAGGACCAGGAAAATATATATATATATATATATATATATATATATATATATATATATATATATATATATATATATATATATATATCTTTTAAGAAAAATATTAATTTTGAAAACTAACTGCTTCACCTGGCTCTCAATTGAATTCTCAGAAATTTAAGCTATTTTCTCATGCTTTACAAATTCTATTTTCTCTGAATTGAAAGATCTTTTTGTAATCTTTTCTTCTGGAACTCTTGGGATTTCAAATAGAACCTTCTCTTTCTCAAATCTGCTTTTCCAGAATTATTTCCCTTTCCTCCTTTTGTCTTGGGTCCCTAGCACTCCAGTTTCTTGGGGTTTCTGACTCCTCACCCTGATGGTTTACTTCACCTTGGTGTCCTTTACAGAATCTTTTTCATGAGAATCCTTTCCCTTAAATGTCACTTTTATATTCGCAGCATAATTCATCTTTCAAGTTTTGTGTCCAGTATGTGTTGTCCCTAACTACATCAATGATAGTTCAGCTAGAGATTTTCTCTTCTTGTTCTTGGGCTTAGGATATTCTCTTTCACTAGGAAGCCCTCAAAATGTGAAGATTCAGCTGATTCCTTCCATCCTCCCACTGTTGTGTTCATTTATGAATCCATGGCTTTTTAACGTGTTCTTTTAGCCATTAGTGCATTGTACAGGTGCTGAGAAATGTGTGGAAGTCGCTTTGTAGAAAGGAGGACAGACTTTTGCACAATGAATCCCTGTAAAGTGCAATGAATGTTATGACAGGAGACATATACATAATCCTGCCTAGTGACTCCAGCAGATAAAACAAATGACATAGAAACATGTTGCCCTAACTGGTTTGGCTCAGTGGATAGAGCGTTGGCCTGCGGACTCAAGTGTCCCAGGTTCTATTCCAGTCAAGGGCATGTACCTTGGTTGAGGGCACATCCCCAGTAGGGCGTGTGCAGCTGATAGATGTTTCTCTCTCATCGATGTTTCTAACTCTCTATCCCTCTCCCTTCCTCTCTGTAAAAAGTCAATAAAATATATATATTTTTAAAAAGAAACATGTTTACTCGCCACTGATAGGAGATGTCACATTATGGTTTGAAGGCTGATACAACCATGCAAACCAAAAATGTGTGAAGTTGGCCTGTTAGTATTTTTCTCTATTAATAGCAGTGCTTTCCCTTGCTAGGGAGAGAAATAAGAGGACATAAACCACATGACAATGCAACTTGGGAAGGATAAAGTAAAATAAAGGCCCGGAATTACCTGTTTTTACTGTTCTACTTACTTCTAATTCCCTCAGACTTCTAGCAACACCAAGCATGTGGCCAGAATCAAAGTAAAAAAGTGGTTTTGGCTTGGCTTACTGATCCAGGGCCTTCCAAGAGATGCCTCGGTCCGTGACAGAAGTGACAGAAGCTAAGTTAGAAGACTGACATGTTCCCCTGTCATGTTAATACTTATAGGTTACTGACCTGAAATAGAAGTTAAAATTGGGAAATGCATGTTGTGTCATTAATGTCATTTTTACCTCATCAGTAGCTGACACGGTAGTTTAGCACTGTTGTGTTTTGCAACTATAGGGGGTAAAATCATAAAACTGTTACCATTTATTGAGTTTTAGTAGGTATCTCACACCTTTTATTTCATTATAAATTTTCACACCAACTCTGAAAAGGAGACATTAGGGCCATCCCCATTTTGTAGCTAATAAAGTCAAAACTTGGAAACGAAATGTAACGTGCCCAAGACCACAGGGTTATAAATTAAATAAATTGGAGTAATAAAGATAGAGAGTCAATTAGGAGAGCAGATTTACTATTTTATTTTATTTTTTATTTTATTTTATTTTATTTTATTTTATTTTATTTTATTTTATTTTATTTTATTTTATTTTATTTTATTTTCTAGAGCAGGCTTCTCTGTGGAAGGTCATTTTTGTAGGACCTGAAAGATGAGAATGGATAAGCCACTTCACAGTGAAAGAGAAGAATGCTAATGCAGGGTAACGATGAAACTGTCATCCATCGGTGTTGATGCCATACTGTAACTTTCAGAGTTCTGAGAGAACATTTCTGGCACTTCTAATGGTAAGTGTGAAAAAATAGAACTTTTTTCTTCTTCACACCATCACCAACTTCACCACCAAGACTACCACCCCCATCACCACCCATAAAAATCACACCATCAATGAATTATCAGTCTTTATTTAATCCATATCCCACAGAATTGACTACCTAGAGTGTGCCTAGGATGGGCGTCCCAGAAGGTGCAAATCTACCTATAGTGCTCAACAGTTAAAACACAGAGATAAACATTATCCCAAAAACTTAGAGCCGTTAGACAAAGATTTGTAATAGAGAGGATTATTAACTTGTTTGTGGCTTACATGTATGTCAACTGGAATAAATGAGATGTGTATGGCTTTCACATTAGACTTTTAGCTTAGTTCTGTGTAAAAATGTTGGTCTAAGTTGGATTTAAAGTTACTTGAAAGTAAACTTTTGAATATCTTTTTAAAAATGTTAAGTATCAAACTCTCATAACACATAGTCAAAATTTTCTTAACACGGTAGAAGAAATAAATCATTGAGGACATATTGGATTTAAAAAAATGATCTGCAGTTTGGCACTTGACTCATATGCTTGTATTACTGGCATGTTTTATCAGAAATGACTCAGAATTTAGTCAATAGATTTGGTGTATAATTCCAGTTCACTTGATTAATTTATCCAACTAATGCAGGCACTGAGATTCTCATGTAAAAATGAGGAGCTTGCATCATATGACTGCTATGATTCCTCCGAGTATTAAAACCTCTGATTCTGAAATTGTATGAGGAGGATAAACAAAAATTTGAGGAATTTGGTTGGGTGTGGTTGAATAACATTACATTTGACATCTCCCTACAATGTATCAGAGTATTTCATTTTCCTCTACATTTGAATAGAGAAAACATACTTTATTTGTGAACATAAACATTACTAATAAATTATACCTTTAAAATAACCAAGAAATTAGTTTAAGGACTTTGAAATTAGAAGAAACAGAAATAGGCTATTTAACAAAGATAAATAAAATCTTGTTCATCTAAGAAAAAAAAATCCAAAGCAGATCATAGAGAAAGTTCTGGAGAAGACTAGTGAATATAGAAATGTAAAAGTAAAAAGAAAGAATAGGACTTATATGCATGCATATAAGAATAACCAATGGACACAAGACACTAGGGGTAGGGGCCGGGGAAATGTCAAGGGTGGGAAAAAAGGAGACATATGTAATACTCTTTGTAATACTTCAAGAAATAAAAATTATTTTAAAAAAAGAAAGAATAGGTCACTTATGAATTACAGTAAAATGTTCTAAGACAAAGTTACTGTAATTTTAGGCAACAGAGATAGCTACCTAATAAACCTGCCAAATTTTAAATCCAATAACCTCTGTGATTTAGAGCTCTAGGAAGACAAATTTAAGATGTATAAATAGATAATAGAGCATTCTGACTTTTTAAGTTTATTTATAACAACATTCTCAGACATTCACATACATCTCAACCTCAACACGTGGCTGTGGCAGCTAACCATTACTGAGTGGTTGAAGAGAGATACCTGGTGCTTGTTAAGCACAAGATACATATTTACTCATCCAATTCTGCAGAAACCCATATGAGAAATTTTGTTATTATTATTGACATTTTACAGATGAAGACATTGAACTCATTTAGCCAGGAAATGGTGGAGACAGGGTTTGATTCCAGACAGGCTTACTCCAGAGCCCTGACTTTTACTTACTTTGTCTCTGATTGCTTGTTTGTTGCTTTTGTCTTGTGATTATCATATTTAAGTGAATAGAATCATAGTCAGTCACCTTTAAACAAATTTTGCAAAGCAGGGCTTTATTACGGGGTAGTTTCTATGAACTGCTTAGAGACCTCACATTGCCACTGGGTTTTATATTGAGGCTCCAGGACCACCAAAGGTGAATATTACTTATTATGAGTGGGTCAAAGGGTTGTTCTTTGTGCTGATAGTCTCCATTTCTGATTGTGATGGAAAAAATCTAGTTAATTTTTCAGTTGTTAACACTTGGATTCAGAGTATTATCTCATCTAATGTGTTAATATATTCCCAGAAGTTCTGGCATCACTAAATAAGCAGTTCTGTTAAAATGTGTTGATCATCCTTTATGTCATTTAGTATTATCTTTAAATAACTTTTCTTGTACTCACTTAGAGGCATTTGCCCAATGATTTCCAAGCTTTCTTGATTCATTTTTCAGCATAAAGTGATGCAAACTCATAACAATGGCTATTGAAGTTAATAATTTTAGCCCTGCTTAGTATTAAAAGTGTTACTTTTACATGTTTAAACTTTCATCAAAAGTAATGTGTTATGATCATTACTTATTATTGCATTGTCCAAACCAATAAACATCATTACTTTATTTTCCAATATTTAATTCAAGTTATAATACAATTTTAGAATGTTAAATGGGGAGACACCTTAAAACTAATTTGGTTCAAACTCTCATTTTCAAATAAACCAGCCAGTGTAAATTACTTGCCCAAGTTATAAATATAATAATAATAATACTGCAATTACAATAATAAAAATAAATGTGATTATAAAACCTAATATTTATTTTATTTTTTAACAGAGAGAATACTTTTTTTCACTTGAGTAATCTGATCAGAACACTTTTACATGCATTATTTTATTGATCTTCTGGAAAACTTTGGGAATATGTAGAACAGGTATAATTATTATAAATGTGTTGCTGTATTACTGGAGATAGACACATGTACAGAAGTTAAGTGATTTTTCTCAAGTTTATATAAGCGATAAATAGGAGACAGGGATTCAAACTCAAATTTTCTTTTTCTTTATTTTACATCATACTCTGTTTTTATTTTTTAAATGATTATATATATTTTAATAGTCTAAAAATGATAAAGAACATATAATGAACACCTATATTTTCAGTGTCCAGCTCAAGAGAGAAAACATGATCAAGTCAATTGATGGGCTCAACATATTCTCCCACAATTTCATTATTTATTCATCTTTTTTTTTTAAATCCTCAGCCGAGGATATTTTACCATTGATTTTTTAGAGAGAGTGGAAGGGAGAGGCAGAGACAGAGAGAAACATCAATGTGAGAGAGACACATCGATTGTCTGCCTCCTGCACCCACCCCAACCACCGGGGCCAGAGAACCTGCAACCTAGTTACGTGCCCTTAATCAGAATCAAACCTGGGACCCTTTAATTGGGCCACTGATCTATCCACTGAGCCAAACCAGCTAGGGCTATTTATTCTTATAGCAATGGATATTTTGTTCTTATAGCAATGCTGCAACAGCATTTCAGTCCTTATATTTTTCAGTATATGTGTAGAGAGAATTGAAAGAGAGTAGGTTGTTCTCTCTCTCAATCAGCCATGCACAAAATATTCTGTTGTTCTTTGTTGTTAGCAACATTTACTGTGTATGTGCGAGAGAGAGAGAGAAAGGGGGAGAGAGAGAGAGAGAGAGAGAGAGAGAGAGAGAGGCAAGAGAGAAGAGGAGAGGGAAGGTGGGAGAGATAATTTTTTCTTATACTGGTTTTTATTTACATGTCTCTGAGTACTAACACATTTTCAAATACACACACACACACACACACACACACACACACACACACAGTTGGGTTTCTTCCTCTAGAAACTGCCTTACATGAATAACCTTTACCTCTTTTGTAAAATAGCTTATTTTTTATTTTATTCATTCATAAAAATTCTTTACAAATTTTGGAGAATAATTCTTATATATTATGGGTTTTTTAAATTATTTTCACAAGTTTATTAGTGCTGGAAAAATTTCTGCTTTTGTCTTTCTTGTGATTTGTTATTTCTTTCAGAAAAAAAAGTACACACAGTTCAATTAAGATGTTCACATAAAGATTTAAACTTCACAATATTGCCGGGAGCCGGTCCATGCTTGCTGTTTCAAGGGACCTGGCATATATGGCATACTGTTCTTAATATGTTTGCTCACCTTCTTGGCACTATGTGTTTTAACCAAGGTCTCTGAGAAAGGTTGTTTCCCCAGGTAGGGATTTTCCCCTGAAGTTAGGAGGGAATAAAACCCCTTAACTAAGTGCCAGGCGGGTAATTGATCACTTTAACTACAAACAATCATGCTTAAGCTGCATAATCTTTACTCCCTGGAATGTAGATAAGAAACGCCCTAACCTTTGTAATAGAGATTGATAGGATTGAATCAACTGGTATAAATACAGATGTAACAAGACAGAAAGACACAGAACTTAGAAGAGAGAACCTACAGACAGAACCTACACAGAACCTAGAGACAGAAGAACTTCGCTGGAGAGAACATGGCAAAAGATCCTGGACTGAACCTGACTACAGAAATTGGCAAGAGAATCTGACTAGAACCTGGTGACTGAATCTGGCAGGAGAACCTGGAGAACCTGGACAGAACCTGGCTGGAGATCCTAAGCAGAACCTCTCTGGAGATCCAGACCAGAACTTGGCTGGAGATCCTGGCTAGAGATCCTGGCTAGGCTGCTGATCAACTGAACGCTGTCTCCGTGTCATTCCTTCTTCGCCGACTCCGTCCACACCTTTGGGGACCCCTGGACCTGCTGGGGCAGGACCCCGGCAAAATATCACTTACAGAACTGAATGATGTTGGTGAAAATGGAAGAGTAGGGGACTCTGGAAGTCAATCTCTCTCCAGAAACACTGACAACACTGGGAAGAAGCTGGCAGAATCAAGTTTATTGGAACTCTGGAAGACAGTCAAGCATTCCTGGCAGCCACGCAAATGCTGAATCGGGAGAGTTTTGTGACATTGTCACGTGTTCCTGACCCATTCCCCTCACTGGCATAGCAGTGGTCTTGAAGGTGGCAGCCTGCATTTAAAGTGTTGTCCCCTGGTTCTGGTAGGAGGAGGGCGCACCTATTTCCAAGGAATTATGTTCATCTGTTTGAACCTTCTTGGGAGGCTCCCTGAGGGTCTGACACAAGGGGATTTATGCTTTTGTTTCACCCAACTCCAAACTCTCTTAGAGTGGAAGATTGGCTATGTGTAGAATGGGCTTCAAAAATATTGACAGGCATTGCCCAGCTGGTGTGGCTCAGTGGTTGAGCACTGACCCATGAACCAGGAGCTCACAATTTGATTCCTGGTCAGTGCACATACCCTGGTTGTAGGTTCCATCCTCTTTAGAGGATATGTAGGAGGCATCCAATCAATAATTCTCATCATTGATGTTTCTCTCTCTCTCTCTCTCTCTCTCCCTCTCCCGTCCTCTCTGAAATCAATAAAATTGTATTTTTTAAAAAATATATTGATGGGCACATAGACAAGCTGCTGCTATGTATTAAAAACAGCAAGACATGCCCAAAACCTGGGAGGAAAGAATGGGGAGTAAACCACTTTGGAGATAAGGGCTTTGAAATATTCTAATGTGTGCCTGGGTATTTAGAAAACCGTGTGCAGGCCCTGGGCAAGAATCAGAGTTAGAGGGACCGGAGACATAAGATTTCACCTGGCTTTTATTTTCATTTAGATATTGCCTGTTTTCATGAGTGGAAATGTTAAAACATATAATTTTTTATCTTTGTCTTTCTTGTGTTAGTTATTTACATTTGTTTAATAAGCATTTACTTTTCCAAAGATAAAAGAGCTATTCTCCTACATGTTATTTTAAGTTTTATAGTGTTTTTCTCTCTCTCATTGTTTATAGCTGGTATATGGAAGCACAAATGTAGTCTGTTGCCTTACGAATAAGAGTTATTAATTCTAATGGTTTTTCTTGTAAAAATATTTTCAAATTTAACATGTACTTTTAGGTTCAATGTACCGTGAATTGGGTTTTTATGTGTGTATCCTGTATTATGGATCTAATATAATTTGTCACATGAATAACAGAACCAGCACTGTGCTTTTAAATGTGGTGTTTCCCTAAGGCCTTTTTAAATTAGTAATTTGAACTATCAGAGACATATTATTATTTGGGAGCTACTAGGTACTCAGGGCCTTATACTATCTTTCTACATGCTATCTTCTTAAAAAATTTTATTGATTTCAGAGAGGAAGGAAGAGGAAGAGGCAGAAACATCAATGATGAGAGAGAATCATTGATTGGCTGCCTCCTGCACACCCCACTGGGGATTGAACCTGAAACCCAGGATGTGCCCTGATAGGGGATGGAACTGTGACCTCCTGGTTCATAGGTCAATGCTCAACCACTGAGCCATGCAGGCATGGCTACATGCTATCTTGATGACCGTATTTTTTACAGTATGAAATCAGATAGCAAAAGAACTAAAAAATGGAGTCATGTTGAATGTGTAAGATACAGCTTAGAAGGAAGAGGAGGACAAGGAAAAGCAACAACAAAATCTCAGGAATTCTGTGGAATGCAGTTATTTTGAATAGGAGCATCTCACCCTGAATGAACTAGTGCCTCTAATGTCATAACTATAGCCTGGAAAAATAATTGATATCCATTGGAAATACCCCAAATTATAAAGAAGAATATGCAATATGTTTTTAAAAGATTCTCATGCTATCATTTAAAATTAAATGTGTTGGTAAATTGAAAGGTTAAACTCAACTACTTGGAAATATAACTGAAGCAATTTGTAGAAAATGAAAAAAAGTAAGGAAACTGTGACAGAAAAGAAATAACATTTATCTTTTCAACACTCATCTCTATTATAGAAGCTAAGCTAGACATGTATTATATTCTCATTTTATTACATACACTGTGAAATATATAGACAAACAAAAACACAGTATACTGTCCCTTTAAGCAAACAATTCTAGTCAACTGTACAAGATACTTCATTCCATCTTCATTCCCGGCATTCTACCGTCGCCCAATTTGAACCTTCTTTTTTGCAGCCTTAACTAGTGATTCACTCCTGGCAGAATCACATGTTTATGACTGCTGGAGTCTGTGCCTCCCTGTTACTGGCTGCCCGTCTTTCTCTAATAAGGTTTATCTTGGCCATATTGGCTCTGAGAGGGTGGGGTTCACATAGCGTTTCCCCTTTGCTTTTGATTTTCTGTTTTCCTGCAAATTTTTGTCTTGCTCTTCAATTGTTCTAGTTATGAAAAGGTAGGTTTCTTCCATCTTGTGGCCAGTAGAGCACACTTATGCCAATAATGGAACACTCTATCAAGCTACCAGGCTTGATAGACGTGCATCTTGTACACAGCCCTAGCCAAGATGCAAACCATAGGCACGTGTTCTACCAAGTGAGCCAGCTGGGAGTCTCCCTCCTACAGGCCGAAGCAGGGCTGTGTACCAACCATTGGTTACTTTTAGTGAAGCAGAGGAAAAATTGAACTGAGTCTCCACAGTCCTTTAATATATATACTGGGATGGCTTAGAAGAGGTGAAGAGTAACTAAGATGGTACCCAGCATTCTACTCTACTATCCTATGTCTATCTTCACTCCCCCACCCACAGAATAGAGATTTCTCCCTAGTGTCTCTATGTCCAGGCCAGACTACCAGGTGTGGAGAGCGAATGCACTCAGATTGGCTTGGTTATTTAAGTTTGTTTTAAAGTTCATAGTGGAACCCAGCCTGTGTGGCGCAGTGGTTGAGCATCAACCTAGGAACTGGGAGTTCTGGTCAGGGCACATGCCCGGGTTGCAGACTCAAACCTCAGGGTGGGGCATGCAGGAGGCAGTCCATTAATGATTCTCCCTCATTACTGATGTTTCTATCTCTCTCTCCCTCTCCCTTCCTCTCTGAAATCAATAAAAATATATTAAAAAATAAATTCCATAGTGGATAATGTATGTTTATTGGAATATTCTTTCTATTTTTGAAGTCTAAACAAAGAAAAAAAGAAAGAGGAAGAAAGTAGGGAGGAAAGGGAGAGAGGAAGGGAGGGAAAAAGGAAGGAAAGAAGGAAGAAAAATTGTCCCCTGGAGTTTTCATTATTGGTCTGATTCTCCATTAAAGGGTATAGACTTTTTTTTTTTTTTGCGTGTTTGCCTTTATCTTTCTTTTTATTTATTTATTTTTTCTTTATTGATGAAGGTATTACATATGTGTCGTTACCCCCCTATTGCCCCCCGCCAAGCTCCCAGCTGCTTGTGCCCTCACCCCCTGGTGTCTGTGTCCATTGGTTATGCTTATATGCATGCATACAAGTCCTTTGGTTGATCTCTCCTCCTTCCCCCCACCTTCCCCTACCTTCCCTCTGAGGTTTGATGGTCTGATCAATGCTTCTCTGTCTTAGGCTCTGTTTTTGTTCATTGGTTTATGTTACTCATTAGATTCCACAAATGAGTGAGACCATGTGATACTTATCTTTCTCTGACTGACTTATTTTGCTTAGCATAATGCTCTCCAGGTCCATCCATGCTGTTGCAAATGGTAGGAGTCCCTTCCTTTTTACAGCAGTGGAGTATTCCATTGTGCAAATGTACCACAGTTTTCTAATCCACTCATCTGCTGTTGGGCACTTAGGCTGTTTCCAAATTTTAGCTATTGTAAACTGTGCTGCTATGAACATAGGGGTGCATATATCCTTTCTGATTGGTGTTTCTAGTTTCTTAGGATATATCCCTGAAAGTGGGATCACTGGGTCAAATGGCAGTTCCATTTTTAGTTTTTTGAGGAAACTCCATACTGTTCTCCACAGTGGCTGCATCAGTCTGCATTCCCACCAGCAGTGCACAAGGGTTCCTTTTTCTCTGCATCCTCTCCAGCACTTGTCGTTTGTTGATTTGTTGATAGCCATTCTGACAGGTGTGAGATGGTACCTCATTGTCGTTTTGATTTGCATCTCTCAGATGATTAGTGACTTTGAGCATGTTTTCGTATGTCTCTTGGCCTTCTGAATGTCCTCTTTTGAACAGTGTCTATTTAGGTCCTTTGCCCATTTTTTGATTGGATTGTTTATCTTCCTTTTGTTAAGTTGTATGAGTTCCCTGTAAATGTTGGAGATTAAACCCTTATAGGAATAACATTGGCAAATATATTCTCCCATGAAGTGGGCTTTCTTGTTGTTTTGTTGATGGTCTCTTTTGCTGTGCAGAAGCTTTTTATTTTGATGTAGTCCCATGTGTTTATTTTATCTTTAGTTTCTATTGCCCTAGGAGCTGTATCAGTGAAGATATTGCTTCGGCATATGTCTGAGATTTTGCTGTCTGTGGATTCCTCCAAGATTTTTATGGTTTCCCGTCAGATACATGCAAAAAAATGAAACTAGACCACCAACTTATACCATATGCAAAAATAAACTCAAAATGGATATAACCATTTTTTTGATAAAATATTTTGCATTTGGAGTTAACCACATTGATTCTTTACACCAGGCCGGTACTCTGGAAAATTGCTTGGAGATTTTAAGAAGAGAGATTTATCAATCAGAAATACATGTGACAGAAACATCATGTCAATTTGAGCCAGATAAATCTATTTGCTTACTAATTATATGATCTTGGGCAAATTAGTTAACCTTCCTGATTTTAATTTTCTTATCTGTGAAATAGGGATTAAAAAGAACTTATGTCATGTAGGCTCATGAAAAATATTAATCAGCATATGTATGTACAAAGGCAATGGCGCATTATACATGCTCAATACATGTCTATTTTCTTCTCTATTCTTGTCTCTCCCATCTGTGTGTGCACTTAATGCTTTTTGTGGTATGAATGGACTTTATGTTTTTCTTTCACCTTCCAGCTGACATCTCATTCCTTCCCTGACTTTCTTTTTTTAAAGAAAAAGATTGGCTGACTCCTGCACGCCCCCTCCTGGGGATTGGTCCCACAACCCAGGCATGTGCCCGTGACCGGAATCAAACCTGGGACCCTTCAGTCCTCAGGCCAACACTGTAGCCACTGAGCCAAACTGGCTAGGGCCCTTCCCTGACTTTCTTGTTCACTTAAAAGTGGATGAAGGAATTCCATTTGGCTTATATTTTATGTCCTATTATAACTTTTTAACATATTTTTATTATCTAGTTTTTATTGATATCCAGTACTGATTGCTACAGTGTTTTTTACATCCAGGAAAAATATGTAACTTTGATAGTCCCAATGTGCCTACAGATTTGTAGGTGAGTGGGCTGATTGTTTTATGATTGAGAGTCTGCAAACATTTGTTTTGGTTTATTTAACTTAAAGATTTTCAATGTTTAAGCTAAGTAATGAGGAAAGATCAACTTTACATGACTTAACTCTGCTACAAATTTTGTAAATACATTATAAAGGTTTTCTTATCATATCATGAGTGTAGATATTTCTAAGAAATGTATAATATTGGAAGTAGACTTGTTATGAAAATTTACCCAAATGTATTTACCCTATGATGTAGCCCTTTTAATACTCATAAAAGTAGAGTGAATGTTTATTTTATTTCAGAAAGTGATTATCCATTATCAGCAACATAAAACTAAAATACCTAAAACATAGCAATAATTTAATTATATGATTCAATTTTGGTTTTGGAATGGTTCTAAGTAATGATTTAATTCTAAAAATGAAGCAAGTTAATGGGGGTAATTCAAGAGGAAGAAAGCCCAGTTGCATGAGATCAGAATGAACAGGCTAAAAATTCTTTTAGAGATGCATTGCCCTTTAATGTTTCCTTGCTGATGTAACAAATAGGAATATGCATTACAGAGCCATGTCTGGCTAAGGCTACTTGTTCCTCATGATTACTTTTATACTTTTACTTCCTCTTATAAAATAAAAAAACCTATTCCTACCCGTTTAATAGAATTGCTCAACTCAACTTTATATACTTCAATACCTTTGGGAATTTAATAGTACTTCATAACATTTGTAAGGTAATGGAAGAATCTCAATACTCATTCTTGTTTGATTTTACATTTATTTTTAATTAAATATAGTATCACATGTTGTAACTACATTTCTCTGGAGGACATTTCAAATCCTGACTCTGCCCTGAATGTCTAAATCAGATAATCTCTACAAAAGTAATCCAATCTTGAAGAATTCTTTAAATGACAGTGATTCCAGTAGTCAACTTTATAGGTGTACAACATCCTAAAAGTACAAGTTAAGCCAATTTTGAAACAAAACTGTTAGTGCTTCTATTATTTTATTTGTTTGGGTTGGGTCCAAACTCTTTAAATATAAGGTGTTATATACCCTCAAGTCACACTACAGTAAAAACTATTTTATGAATTTCCTTGTCTGCTACTAAGTCCTGCAATGCATTGTTGGAAAACATATATTCTTGCTATCATAGCTATTAACAATAGTAATTTTAAAGATAAATATTTAATTTTCTTGTAAACTCTAATTATATAAGAAATTGCATTATATGCCTGTCTCAAAAATAGTATTTTCCTCCTCTGTACTAAATGATAAATTTATTGATACCTATGAAGAATTGAGGCTAAAAAATGTTATAGCTATGTATGATGACAAGTGTTATATTGAATTGTTGTGGTGATCATTTTACAATGAATGCAAATATCAAATCATTATATTGTACACCTAAAACTAATATAATGTTATATGTCAATTATATCTCAGGAAATAAAATTGAGGTCAAGTTGGTATTGACATCTAAATTTCTGAAGTGAGTGGCTTCTGACCTATTAGGCTCTTCAATGTCTTATTGATCTATATAGATACAAACATTACCATCCCCCCAAATCTACTGTAAAGAAAATTAAAATATTAAATGAACTTTTATATCCCATTAAAATAAACACAAAGTTAAAAAACAATACACCTCTCCTTTGAAAGATTTACTGCTATATTTAAATTTTTGAGTTTTACTTATGTAGTGGTCAATAGTACAGGTAATTATGTTGTTGTTGTTTTAGTATGTATCCCTTAAATTTTCATTTATTAATTTGAATAAAATTTGATCTTATGAACTGAGACCTAGAGTGTGAAATATGGTCATTGCTTATGCTTTACCTTTTATTTTTGTTTATGTTTTTCTTTCTAACTTTCTTCCATTCTCCCTTCCTTTTTTCATCCTTTCATTTCTCTTTCCCTCTTCCTCTGTCTTCCTATTTTTCCTCCTTTCCCTTTTTTATTTTATTTATCCAGTTTTTTTCAAATATAAAATGCCAGTAAAATATGGTATTAAAAACATTTCTTCCTGTGCCTAGGCCATTTTTGGTTTGCATTTGAAATGAACAAATACATACCTCAGAAATAGCAAAAAATATTCATGTTACTTAAATATATCTGAAATATTTTTTCTACATCATCACAATAGAAAATATTTTCCTTTTAGAAAAGATCTAAAACTAAACTTCTTCTGCTTGATTGATAATACCCTATCCATCTTATATAAAAATATTAAACAACAGTTTGTGAGATTTTTTTTTAATGTGGTCTCTCTCTTCTCTTCTCACTTGCTATTCTATCCTATGAAGAAAATATTTTTTAAAGATTATGTTCAAATAACATACTTTACTCCCTGGAATGCATACATTGATGCTTGAGAGATTTTTGTATCTAAAGAAAATAGCTAAAATGAGGGGTTGTCATCACTTAAGCCTAATGGAATTTGTATATTTTTTCGTTGGCATGACTCTAAGAATTCAGTCAATGTGACAAACTACATGCTATCCATTATCGATGCTATGTTCCAAGAAAATGTAAAGAATTCCTGAATCTGGTGAATTAATTTATTACTTTGGAAAAAAATTCTTTGACTCTTCTAACACTGGAAAAGCATGTGTGACTGTGTGTGTATGTGTTTATTAGTGTGAAGTTCTTTTCATATGTCACCATAGGTTTTAGTTTCAATCCAACTTTCTTTAATTATTTTTAAATAATTAAAGTCACTGAAATACTTACTTAAGAAAACTGAAATTCATCTTCTGATCTAACTTCAGGTGTACTCTTCAAAGTAATTTTCTATCTTTGCAAGTTTTCTTGCAAAGTTTTTATTTCAATTATTGTTTAAATAGCAACTAGCCATATTCTTCAGTCTCTAATAAGGTATATATATATATATATATATATATATATATATATATATATATATATATATATATATATATATATATATATCATTCCATTTACCTCTCACAATTATATGATGAACACAGTATTAGTATTGTTAAATTTTAGGAACCTAAATCTCTGATAAATTAATTTTCCATGGTCATGTAAATGTTTACTAGAGGGGAAAACTGAGAATTCATATCTTACAATTCCTTATTTAGTTTTTCTTTTATGTCCTGCCAACGTTTGACTTCCTCATTGCAGTACAGCAAGTACATATTCTATTTTTCTTGTCTTTAAAAAATCTATTTTCTATATCATTTTTTAAACAATGCAAAGCTGATCATTTAACTCTGTTGTTTACAGCCAGTCTGTGAGATCCTATTACTCTTAAGATCAAGATCAAAGTCACTTACGAGGTCTACAAGTGCCTGCAGTATCGGTCCCTGCCTTCCAGGCCAACCTCATTTCACTGCCCCAGTGTCCCCTGCCCTTTAGTCACATTGGCTTTATTAAAATTTTGCACTTCCCACCACAGGGGCTTTCTTCATTGAGGTCACACTTTTGGAATGCTATCTCTACCCATTCTGACATCCCCAACTCTGTTTTCCTGTCTTCTTTCAGAGTTCCAGTTAATACCATCACACTGTCATCCTGGATATCAATTTCCTTTATATCCACAGGATCTTTCTATACTGAGCTGGTGACCTCCTGTGCCAGGTAAATCTCTCAGGTTATTGTACTACAAAGTGAGTTTTGAAGAGAAGACATAAACGAATTGCTGAAATCACTCTGAGTTTGGGTCTACCCCCTAACCTCTCCTGCTTCTTACCAGTCTCCAATCTTGATGAAATATCATTGAATAAAGGGTACAATGTACTCTTTCTTCCCTCATGTGCCCCTGACAAGGGGCAGCGAGACACGTTTGTTATTTAGAAGAGCAAGCAACCCTATTTCTTTATTCTGCCCTTTCATTTTATTAAGCTCATATATTTCCCCTAATAACTTGCATGTTAAATGTTTTCAAAAGTACTGAAAAATGATAAGTATCCTGTTCTTAATAAATATTATAGCTATGCTATCTAGTGCAAATTTTTTCACTCTATAAACAACCGCTTCGATTAGCTACCTATTCCAAGTGGCTATTGATTCATAGAACGAATGTATACATGATTTTGTGCTCCATAGGCAATCCCCTGTTTTGATGAATCTTCCCACTCTTTTCTAGACCCAACAGACATTGAGCTAGAGTTTCCAAAAGAGTTTCCAAACTCTGTTGACTTCAACAATAAATCCTGCTAGCAGCTTTTCAGGAAAGAATTTTTTTTTTTAACCATAAAAACGTTTATATCTGCTGTTTTCAGCTTGGCAGACTCCACATACATTGTTCCCCATTTTGTGGTGACTGCAAACTCAAATGTGGCCAAGTGTAAAATGAGCTTTGGCCAACTCGGTCAGCTAAAATATAACTTCATTTGCCAAATTATATCTTTCAAGGGATTTCATCAACTTTTGAACTCAGTTTTAATTACTCACTTAGTAGTAATTATGAGTACTTAATAATGATCATTAGTAAGGGGGATGTAGGCCACAGATGAATGATGAACAACTAGAGCACTGCCAACTACATAGTAAGTGATCAATTAAAATTTGTTGAATGAAATACACAGGATGATATGGAGGAATTCCATAAACATTATGCAGAACTAAAAGAAGTTAGACACAAAAGAGTGATATGTGATTTATGTAAATTACAAAAACAGGCACTAGGAATCTATGCTCTTACAATCCAGGATAGTGGCTAATTACCAGGGAGAAGCAAAACCTGACATAGCCACAACTGCGCGGAGGCAGCCACGGTGAAGCTGGCATGTAGATCATTAATGCTCTGATTAATGATCTGCATGCTGATTATAAGGATCTGCTTAGTCTCTGAAAATTCAAATAGCTGAATACTTGCAATATGGAGGTGCATTATAATATAACTAGTAGCCTGATGCAGGAAGATTTGTGCAAGAATGGCCTTTCTTTCCCTGGCTGCTGGCACCACCTTTGCTCCAGGCTGGAGCTGCCTTTCTGCCTTCCCTCCAGCCCAGCGGCCCAGAGCAGTTGGGGCTGTGCAGTATGCCTGCCTATGCAAATTAATGATGCAAGCATCCCACCCTGCCCCTGGCCGCTCGGTGCCTGTGTATACAAATTAACTTGCCATCTTTGTTGGGTCAATTTGCATACTCACTCCTGATTGGCTGTTGGGCAGCACAAAAGTACAGTCAATTTGAATCTTTCTCTTTTATTAGTGTCAATAAGCACTTAAACATTTTTAATAAATAAAGATATAATTTCTGTAATTGTAATATTAACAAAGAAACATACATTAAGCTTATTATATAAGGAACCAAATACGTGTCTTTTGTACACAGTTGCAAAATGTACTGAAATCTTGCATGTTGCCCATCCTCTAAAATAAAATACAAAAATGCATTGTTAATTGACCCTCTTGACATCTGACAAATTTGCAGATTTGGTGATGCAATTGGTTTTGGATAAAGTAAGTGAATTCATTCACTACAGTTCCATTTCCGTACCTCCTCCAAATATCAATAGGAACACATTTATTAATAGTCCTGGTCCTTTCATTTCTTGATGGCAGTAAATTGAAGATAGTATAATCTGTTATCAGTTCCTTTAAAATTTTGTATACCTTTTCAGGTAAGAATTATATAGATACCAGAAACTTTTCTCTTTTTTATAGCATGAAAGTCTTGTATTTTCATTCATTTCTTTAAAAAAATATATATTATTATTGATTTCAGAGAGAGGAAGGGAAAAGGAGAGAGAGATAGAATCATCAATGATGAGAGAGAATCATTTATTGACTGCCTCCTGCACACCCCCTACTGACGATTGAGCCCACAACCCTGGCATGATACATATATGAACTATTTTGTTTTCTTCCTATTGTTCAGATTAAAAAAAAATTATTTTGACATGTTCTCAAGTTCACTGGTTCTAACCTCTATTTATTTGCTTAATATTTTCTATTTTTCACTTGTTTGAATAAACTTGTAGTTTCTTGTTGAAGCATTTTAATTATGGCTGCCTTAAAGTCCATGTCACATAATTTCAACATTTGATTCACCTCAAGGTTGGTGTCCCCTCTCACTGGCAAAGGGAAGAAGTGGAGTGAAAACTAGCTTTGCTTCTGCCCACCTTATTATGTCACATTAATGCTGGGTAGAGGTGGGGGCTCATTCTGTCTCCCACCCCCAGACACAGACCAGAGATGGAGGCAGATGCTATGTATTCCTGCTTCACACACAGTCCCCTTTGGGCTCTTTGCTGCCTTGTGGAGATGGAGGTTCAGCTCCAAACTGGACTCAGCCGACGGGGCAGAGCTGGAAGGAGTAGGGGGATGATGGCGAGGGTTTAATAGCCTGTCTCAGCACTATCTCAGTGGATGTGAAGGCTGTTTGTTGCTGGACCCCACTGACACTATCCTAGTGGAGGAAGTGAAGAGCCATCTGCTTCTACAAACAGGATATTGAGGTTGGTGTTCCACTTGGTTCCTTCAGTCACAGCATCCAATGTTTTTGAAGGGACCGTCACATTCTAGTCTCTACATTTTTATTTACTTCTTGATTTCTATTTAATCATTGTTTCTGCTTATTATTTTCATAACTTTTTTGTTGTTATTCATTGGCTTTTCCCACAAACTGCTAGGAATCTCAGTATCTGACATTTCAAATCTTTGTGAACAATTTAATTGATAAAATTTAGTTCTACTCATCAAACTAAATTGTTAGAATTGGCTTTCAGACCAATCTATCCAATTCTAATTGGTAGAATTACCTTTCAGACTAATCTATCTATAGAATTTTGGTCAGCCCAGAATGTCAGTTCTGTTAGATGCTCAGTTCATTCCTTGTTCAATCACTTATGTCAGGCGAGGCTAAAAATTGCCGGGGTCCAACCCCAGCAGGTCCAGGGGTTCCCAAAGGTGTAGACGGAGTCGGCGAAGAAGGAATGACATGGAGACAGCATTCAGTTGATCAGCAGCCTAGCCAGGATCTCCAGCCAAGTTCTGGTCTCGATCTCCAGAGAGGTTCTGCTTCGGATCTCCAGCCAGGTTCTGTGGCCATGTTCCCTCGCTAGGTTCTCCAGCCAGGTTCTGTCCAGGTTCTCCAGCCACGTTCAGTCACCAGGTTCTAGTCAGGTTCTCTTGCCAATTTCTGTAGTCAGGTTCAGTCCAGGATCTTTTGCCATGTTCTCTCCAGTGAAGTTCTTCTGTCTGTAGGTTCTGTGTAGGTTCTGTCTTCTTGGCTCTCTTCTAAGTTCTGTGTTCTAAGTTCTGTGTTCTTCTGTCTCTTGCTGTCTTGTTGCATCTGTATTTATACCAGTTGATTCCAATCCTATCAATCTCTATTCCAAAGGTTAGGGCGTTTCTTATCTCCATTCCAGGGAGTAAAGATTATGTAGCTTAAGCATGATTGTTTGTAGTTAAAATGATTAGTTACCCGCCTGGCACTTAGTTAAGAGGTTTTATTCCCTCCCTAACTTCAGGGGGAAATCCTTACCTGGGGATTCAACCTTTCTCAGAGAGGTGACCTTGGTTAAAACACAGCACCAAGAAGGTGAGCAAACATATTAAGAACCATATGCCATATATGCCAGGTCCCTTGAAACATCAAGGATGGACCGGCTCCTGGCAAAAAACGTGATATCATCTTTTGCCAATTCCTTCAGCAGGACTCGGGGTTGAAATCTTTTAGAAGGGCACTATGGGTGTGATACTTTCCCCCTTCTTTGGTTGTCTGTATTTGAATTCTGTATTGACCACTCTAAATTTGCATTTGCTTTTTTATTTTTATTTTTTAGCATATCTGCATCATGCATACTCTATTTCTCCAAAATCTGGCACGAGGTATGTTTTCCTTCTCTGGGTGGCATTATTTACTTCACCCACAGTATTTCCATGCTGGCATAGCCACTGGCTGGACAAACTACAAGGAACTTTCCTGTAAATGAACTTAAGATATGCTAATTGAACCATCACTGTATTTGCAACAAATAATCAAAGGCCTATAAGATATTTTGATGCAACAGATTTATTTACAATTATGGCTGCAATAGAAATGGAAAATTCTGTAGTTTCTAATGTCTATGAAACTTACTGAGTTTGGATGTTACATGTGGCTCCAGACTGCATGGGGAATGTACAAAAAACAAAAGAGGAAAGACAGTGAGAAAATGAAATAGCCTTCCAGTATCATTGGCTATTGGATATGTAGATTAACACTATTCTTCGTGAGAAAGGGGGTTTTATTTCTCTTCTAAGAAATAGACAAGAAGACTTTTCCAAACTTCTAGATGTTTGACCATCTGTTTCATCATGACATACTCTCTGATTATGTTTCCTTCCCTCCACAACCCAGCCCCCACCCTCTTGGCTGTGCTTCCTGTACCTTTCCACCACAGATCCTTTCGAACCTGTGTGTGTGTGTGCTTTAATTGGCTTAGGTTTGATATTTCCTTGACTCATACACACGGAGTTTTACAGTACCAACTGCATTTTCTAGACAAAATAATACTATTTACTATGATAGCATTAGCAGGACAATTGAACCCAAAATTTATTTATACCAATAAATACTTCTGAAGTTCTATCTTCTTTGTAGCTGATACAACAATCTCAAAGAAAGACTGAAATTTTGATAAATACAGTGTTGAGCAAAAGTAGATTTACAGTTGTGAGTATCCAAAATGTTTGTTTTTGTATTATTATTTATTAACTAGAGGCCCAGTGCACAAAATTCATGCAGCGATGGGGAGGGTGTCCCTCAGCCCAGCCTGCACCCTCTCGCAATCCAGGACCCCTCAGAAGGGTCCCCAGGCCTGGTTGGTGATCAGGGCCTATCAGGGCTTTCCTTCCCCCGGCTGCTGGCAGCTGGCCCTGCCCCTGCTGCTGCCATTGCTTGCCATCTGTGTGGTGTTGCCTCCCCTCTCCTGGCACTGGTCACCTCCCTCTGCAGGCAATAGGTGTGGAGTGTGATTGCTTGGCTGGCCTGGGCCTCCCTCTGTGGGGTGAACACTGGCTGGCCCCGCACACCCACCACAGCATTGCTGGCTGGTGGCCTGGGCCTCCCTCTTGTGGGGAGATTGATCGTGGGTCCCCCAGATCGATTGCCCCGCAGAGGGAGGCCCTGCCCACCCAGCTGGGCTCCAGAATCGATTGCCGCACAGAGGGTGGCCTGGGCGCCTCTCTTTGGGGCAATCGATTGTGAAGCCCCTCCCCCCCACCATTAATTGCTCCGCAGAGGGTGGCCTGGGCCTCCCTCTGTGGGGTGATCGTGGGGCAATGTCAGGGCCACACGATCAATCACGTCACACCTGCCTTGGCTGGCCTGGCGCCAGTACGTGTCATAGCGTGGTCATCTGGAAGGTCATCTGGATGGTCATTCTGCTGTTCAGTTGTTCGGTTGATTCGCATATTACACTTTTATTATTATAGATTATTGTATTATTTTCCATATGAACAACTGTAAACCTACCTTTGCATTGTCCGGTATATAGTTTACACCCAGATAAATTAGGGCCTTGGCAAATGTTACTGAAAACCTAGATAGTCTCAAAAGTCCCTACAGCTTTGGGAATCAATAAGGCTCTGTAAGTACTATATCCCACACCTCATTTTTTTCTCTTTGAAAACGTTACTACCTATAACTTCAAAAAAGGAAATATGCCCAAAGAAAGGAATGTAGGAAAATCAAGCTCTGATAAATGCTAAATTGAACAGTCTATTTAAAATAAATGCCAAGCTTTGTCTTAGAAACATTTTGGCTTTAGCTTTAAGCACTGGCTTCCAGGCATCAAACAGTGCAGAGAACGAGTAGCTGACTATGCCAAGAGAGTTTCAGCAGCGTGAGAAACTCAATACATTCTTCATCCAGAAGTTGTAGGAAGCTATCAACTTTTTCTCAGTAGATTTTAAAATGAGAAAACCAAGACTTCTCAAATGAGTCATACCTCAATAACTAAGTATTTTCCCATGCCTCTTCTAAAGCTACAAATTGAACTTTATTTATATATATATTTTAGCTTAGAGAGAGAGAGGAAGAGAGAAGGAGAGAGAGAAAAACATCAATCAGCTGCCTCCTGCACAACCTCCACTAGGGACTGAGCCTAATTTAATGGCAAATCAAACTGTCACGAGAATGCTATTTATATCAAAAGCTTTTAGTGGTCTGATTTTGCCTTCCCATGTGACTTAGTGGTAAACCTTGTCAAGTTGAAGCCAAAAAAGGGCCATATATGTCTCATTAATGCATTGTTCAGTAGCAGAGAGTGGTCCCTTTCAGGCCAACATAGAGGATGGTTCCTGGAGATGACTGGAAATGACATCCACACTCTCAGCAGGAGGCAGCGGAGGAGTGTCTCTCTTGTTCTGACAGACGTTGCCATCTTTGAAGGTTTCTACAACTGTGATCATGAATAGAGAAAGATTAGGGAACAGGCCAGGTCAGTAAAAATGTCAGAGTGGGTCTTCTCATATCCAGCAAAAAATTGTATATTTTGATACATCAGTTGACTACTGTTGGAGCCCAAATCATCCTGATTGATGCACCAAGCACCCAGGTGGACATAGTTATAGAGAAATAATTTATTTAAAGCTGGGACAGTTTCACTTGTGTTTCACAAAACATTGAGATTTTTGCTTGATTCAGCAGTTGTAAAACATACATTTCTTTCTTCATTTTGTTACCATTTATCCCTAGGTACGTTTATTCAATTTATTTAAAAAATGCTCTCTATAGGTCTTCCATAGTAATCACCAAATAAATAATTCCAAACTTCTTGAAAGGAGATTGATTTTAAAATCCATTGCATGTGGATACTTTTTTTAATGACTAAACCATATTTTCTCAGCCCAAAAAAGCTCTAACTGGGTGCATAAAGCATGATATATATACATTGCTTCTATTCCCAATAGAAGAAAATGTACTCTATGAAGAAATGAAAGTCAAGCTGACACAATTAAATTTGTTTTAAAAATGTTCTCAAACTCCATATTAAACTGTCACTTAACTAATGATTTTTTGTTTGTTTTTGTTAATCTTCACCCTAGGATATTTTTCCATTGATTTTTAGGGAGAGTGGAAGCCAGAGGGAAATACAAAGAGAAACACTGATGTGAGAGAAACACATTGATTATCAGAGCCTGGGCCGGGAAGGAGCCTGCAACCAAGGTACCTGCCCTTGACTAGAATTGAACCTGGGACCCTTCAGTCTGCAGGCCGACACTCTATCTACTGTGCCAAACCAGCTAGGGTTTAACTAATGAATCAATTAATCAAATGGTGTCACATTCTCTGTCTGGATATGGAAAATTTTATGCATTATCTTTTGGTGGCAATAGTTTGCCTTTAAAGCTGGAATGACACATAGTAGATGTTTCTCCTTAACTAAAAACAAAACAAAAAAATACAAGCTGTGTTTTAGATAATTACTTCTGAATCAACCCTGAATAAAATATTATTATACCTGCAACTAGGTAAAATACATTTTAAACAAAGAAAAACAAGAATACCCATTATAAAACAAGCACAGAAGTAAGGAAAGATCATTCAGGCAGGGTGAAATTATTTAATCTTGAGATTAGCATATATGTCTGGTACTGACACTTAGACAGATATCACATGCCATTATGTTTTGTGATGATGTAGTCAAGGTCCAAAACAAGAAATAAGGCAAAGCCCCTCTACTCTAAATCTTCTCTATTTAACACTTTCTCTGAGGGATTTGGAATTTCAGCAGCGGGGGTATATTTGGAGGAAGTGAGCTTTCTTCCTACCTTTCTATTTTTTTCTCCCACTCCTAGAATCTGCTGTGAGCTATAGCCCTTGTTTTCCTTTTTTCTCTTGTCTAACACAATTCTTCTATCATGTCTTTCTCTCTGTGTGTTCCAATCCATCTCTCTTCTCTGTGACCATACTAAAAAATGGGAGGTGGGCCAACAATTTCAGGAGGAGAAATGAAAGATAGATTAGTTTAACATTTCCAAAATATTATCCTATTTCTATAATTAATAAAAGTGTCATATATATATATATATATATATATATATATATATGACTTCTTATCACTTAAAAGTTGACAAAACATGTGGAAAAATATTAATTTAAATACACAAAAGTTACTCAAATTTCCATCACTCTAACTATTGCTAAAATTTTGCTGTATATCATTTTAGAAAATTTTCTAATCACATATGTATGTTTAAAAAACAATCATATTATAAATACTATTTTTAACCTTTTTTTAGTCATCTAACATTATGTTATGAACAACTTTCTGTCATTGGAAAATAAATCTATATTAGTATTTTAATAGCTGTGTATATTCAATTTTTAAATGTATCATAATTTGTTAAATTACACTCCTGTGATTAATATGCTTGTATGTTTATCTTTGTTTAAGTATTTGATTATTCCCTTAAGATGAGTTATTTGAATTGGAATTATGCAAGTTAAAGAGATGAATATTTTGACAAGATAACTTTTCCTTTTAAATTGGACAGCAAGTAACCAAAGCTCTAAGAAATGAACATTGTCATATAAGGATAAACAAGCCATCCAGGACAACTACCTACTTAGGTGACTTCTTGCCTTTGCAGGCTTCTGTTCCTCCACTTTTGATAAATGATCTTAAATGAACATTCTATGGTCTATATGCATTATGTTCCTCCCAACCAACCTCATTGTTGATTGATTATATAGAGTTCTTAAACAGTGATTGGCAACCCAATCGGGATGTTCATTAGCCATTGCTGGAAAGCTTAACACTCACCCCAAAAAGCAGACTACAGTGGTTTAGCACCGGATTACATACAGAGGTTGCCTACACCACATCTGGAGGTAAGCAATGTACTGATAAATGGGACCTCTTTTTAAAAAATGACTTGTAGCGTTTGCCAATGTCTGTGGTGTAAATACTCCTACAGTAGCCTAATTCAAGTTACCAACTGACTTGAAAAATTATTCAAAATTTAACAATCAGCTCTCACGACCCATGTGAGACTGTTATAGCACAGCACTGGGCTGGATGGGGTTCCTGGGAATGGTCCCAGGACTCTTCCGTATAGAAGTGGTCCCTCACTTTAAGTCAGTGAGTCTTTAGTGGCCAACTACCATAAAAAAATGTCACCACCTCCTTTTGTGCCTGTTTCTCTTTGTTTCCTGACTATATTTGGGAAAAAGAATCTACATGAACTTGCTTTTGGACAAAAAGACTTGGATATTCTAACGAATAACTTCACTTTTCTCCCAGAGTATGAGAATAAAAAATCATAATACTGGTTTCACTCAGGGGGCCCTTTTCTCCATTTGTCGTTTATAAACATTTATGAACAGATCCAGTTACCAAGACATGGTAAGGTGCAGAATCTGTGAGCGAACTTGCTGTTTCTCTCTTGAGACATTTTAAACAATTATCCTATTTAGTATCAGGATCAGTGAACAATATGAATTCTTATTCCCTCTCCCAAATTGAGACACTGCTGATAAAAATATCTTGTAGACTGCAAAGGTGAAAAGCACCATGAGTTTTTATTCTTTTTCTGTAGTCTTGATTCTTTGATTCTCCCTGTGAGAGTTTAGATCCCTGCCTTGTTCTTTCCTTTGTTAACAATCAGTTATCCATGAGAAACTGCTAAAATCCTACTGCTTAAACATTTCAGTTTTACTTGGCTCCATAGGCTGTGTTTTATATCCCTGAATTTAGAACTATTCAATGGTAATTGTAATAGCTACTATTTATATAAACTGATAATTAGAAAATGGTTGTATTTATTCAAACTCTTTGCCTATGTCTTCTAATCATCGCAAGCAACCAATGCTCTAAGAACTGTACTTAATTCAGTTCTTTTTCAATTTTTTAACCAACTATACTGCAATTGAGATGGCAATCTATTTTTACTTTTATTTGATGCCAAGGGAGCAAGATACCAGCAAATGTCAAATTTAAAGGGAAATATATCTATCAATACACACATGTGATTTTTGCAATATGTCCCACACTGCACACATTCAAGGGGAAGGAAATGATAATGCATAAAAATGGCTTTTGCTGCAAGAGGAATATAAGCAAGTTGAAATCCATTCCTGACCAAAAAACAACAACAAAAAAAAACTCACAAAGAAAGATTGGACTTGGTCCATGTTTTAGGAATTTTCAGATATAAAGAGTTAGTTATCTTCTCCTCTGGCTCTGCAGTATGTGGTGCAAAAATATTTGCAGTCAGAAAAAAAAAATGTTGGAATGCGTAGATTGCACTGACAGGGCGAGCCCAAGAACCCTTTTCTTCTTTGTCTTTATATTTCTGACTTTTAGTCAATGTTTATAAAATGACAAAACTATTGGTTTCTATCCACCCGTTCCTCCCATCCCCCAAGTTCCTTTGAATCCCCCAAGTAGGTTGTCCCTTTGGCATGTAATTCACTAGTAAAACATGCTGTGAGAGTTCTGTTTCCCTAGATTTATAACACTGAGTAGTTTGATGTTACATAGCTGATAGGCTACTCTTTCCTATTCTTTTTTTCCCCTGAAATGTCATCAAGTTTTAGGCAAAAAAGCATATGAGGTAATATATCACATATGCCAATAGGATATTAATTTCTAAAAAATGCATCCCAAACATTTCACAGTGTTACAGGAACACTTTCTCAGTTAACTCCCCAAAGGGTGTAACGAAAACTAAATGTGATTGTGAAAAGTCGTTTCTAAAGCATGGATTATATTATGTTCGGGTAAATGTAGTTTATCAGTGTTTTTTAGCCACAATATGCAAATGAAAGTATCTCAATCTCAGTATTTGCCATGAATGTTCACTCCTCAAAAGAAAACATTTCAAACACTCAAAGTTGCATTGTGTAGGTAGTTACACAGTTGGAACTTTTTAAAACTTTATGACAACAGAAACAAATACTTCAGCCCCATTCCTTAGCTTTCATTAAGATTGCTTTCTCAATGTTCTCATTAATTCTTACCCTGTGGACACAGGAGCACAAGTTAAATGTGTGCGCAGAAAATGGTAAAAAATCATGACTCCATTAGAAAACATAATTTGATAAGTAGTCATGTGCCTAATTGCTTCTTAAATCTATTGTGTAACACACACTTACGTAACTTTGAGACTTGGAATGATTGCTACAAATATCATGTGTTGTCCAGTGAAAAAAATACAGGGTGGTGATGTGGGTGGGTAGGAAAAAGACTGAAATTGTTCATTTCTGTCTGCACAGATAAGACAGTGGGAGACATTCCATGACCTGAATTGCCCACTAGGCCAAGTCCAAGGGCAAATTATTTTCACATTGAGACCTTTCTTGAAGTCCCAATCTAATTTAAGGTCCCCTGTTTTGTTATCTCAGAAGACCTGCAATTTTCCCTCGTCTCACTGAGCACTACTTGTTGTCATAGTTATAGTCTGTAAGTATTTGATTAATGATTCTGCCTTCCGTGCTGACATCGTAAGCCCCACAGGACAGAATGGACTATTCACTGCCATAAACTGTTGTTGGCTTTTTCTTTACCCCAAATCGTCCCCTACGCTAACCCATTCTCTTCTGCTGTTTGTTGTGGTTTCCAATGAAGTTTAGCAGGAGGGACTGACTGCTATCTCTTCTCTCCCGTCTACATCCAAGGTGCCTAATCAGGCTACAAATTGGCTGTTGTTGAGGTCCATGCTGAGCCCTGGACCAGAAACCCACTGGCTGAACTCTCATTATTGTTCTTGTTGATGATAAAGACTTTAAAATTACAGCCACATTCAGATATATTTCACATAAATCTAACTTTTCCTAGAATTTTTCTGCCTCAAGGAATTTCTTGTATAAATGAAGGAATTTTCTCTCCTTGAAACAACTGAATTGCAATCATTAAGGTTCTCTATAAGTAATATAAAATTAGTCCTTTTTAAACATTTTATTATAAAAATGTCCAAACAGAAGAAAAAGTTGGAAGAAATTGATAGTGAATGCTCATGTAGCAATACACAGCATAAATTCTACAACTAACATTTTTACTGTACTTGCTTTACCTCATAATTATTCATGTATCAGCCCCTCTTTATAGTCCTCAAATGATCTTTTTTTAAATGTATTTCAAAGTAAGTGGAGATATCAGTATACTTTCACCTAAATGCTTCAGTATACATAACATTGATACTTTTTAAGTATTAATAATTTCTTGCAATTTTGATAATGTGAAATATTACAGACTAGTATAAACTGTTTTCCTTAAAATTATTTTTGTAAAATTAATAACATAATATATAATCACTTAAAAATTAATTCTATGAATTCTATGAGTTGTAGAAGCTTCATTTGCATAGATTTGTTTATATTAAAAAAACCACCACACAACTTGGAAACCATTCATGTCATTGCAAAATCTATAAGACACTGCCCTTTGCTGTAATGAGAGCAAAGAAAGAACTAATTATTTTGCTAATTATTTTAATTTGTTGAGCTTTACTACTGATTTTTTTAGCATAACTATTTTGAGTTCCACAAAAATAATTATCTTCAATGTAATAAAGTTACAATGAAAGCTACAAAGAGCTAGGTAAGTTTTACACTGTTATTGGCCTCTTGAAGTTTTCATTCATTGCTGCTTGGTTCTAAATTACTTTAAATTTCCATTCAGGAATGCATTTTAAAATATATTTTTATTGATTTCAGAGAAGAAGGGAGATGGAGAGAGAGATAGCAATGATGAGAGAGAATCATTGATCTGCTGCCTCCTGCACTCTCCTTACTGGGGATTGAGCCTGCAACCTGGGAATGCGCCCTGACCGGAATCAAACCATGACCTCCTAGTTCATAGGTTAATGCTCAACAACTGAGCCACACTGGCCTGGCAGGAGTACATTTTTAATCACCAAAATCTGAAAGTGTAAATGTATATATGTCTGTATTAATTTATGTATGATTTATATTATTCCAAAAAGTATTTAGATCAAGGTACACCAATATATTAATCTTAATTTTAGTGTCTCTGCCATGTGTACTAAACCACAGGAGAGTTAGAAATATAATTATGGCCCTGACTGGTTTGGCTCAATGGATGGAGCGTCGGCCTGCGGACTGAAGGGTCCCGGGTTCGATTCCGATCAAGGGCATGTACCTTGGTTGCGGGCACATCTAGGGGGTGTGCAGGAGGCAGCTGATAGATGTTTCTCTCTCATCGATGTTTCTAACTCTCTATTCCTCTCCCTTCCTCTCTGTAAAAAAATCAATAAAATATATTTTAAAAAATAATTATGGCTAATCCTTGAAAAGTTAAAGAGTTCATAGTTATATCAGCAGCCAATGTGAAAATTATGAACATTTTTAATAGAAGAATTACGTAGCTAGAGAAATATTTTAGGAATATTACTTGAAAAGTGTGTGTTAGAGTACAAATGAACAATGAACAAATGGCTAAAGGAGAGATCTATTAAGATGACACTATAATAGCAGATGCTATTTTTGCTGTACTATTTCCTTTGTTTTAAATGATTTATATGTGTTAACATGTTTATCTCTTCCAACAAACATATGATGTTGGCACTATTTTCATTGACATTTTACAATGGCTTCAAACTCAAGGCGTCCAGCTTCCAAACATATGTGTTTAGCCATAATCCAAGGTCAAGGAAATAAGAGCTTCATAGTAGTGGGAGTGGAAAAAAGTAACCAGTGGAATAAAATATAACTTTACCTTTATCTTTAAATGTCCATTGACAAGAATCAGGGGTTGGTAAAGTAATAGTTAATATAATTTTTGAACCTAGTGACTGAGATATTCATCTATATATCAGAAAAAGAAACTTATTGGGGGAATACAATTTATGATTTAATAATTTATGAAGCATTTACATAGTGATACATTTGAAACACACACAAGAGGCAGTTTTGGAGGATTTTGAACCCAAGAGGCATAGGCTGGAGATCTGGAATAGAAATCTAACAGGTTGTGTGCAGTCGTGATCCAAACATAATTCTTGCACTTAGCCAACAAATTAGCTCATAACCAGGGTAACTGGAATGTTTTCACAGTAGGGTAGGAGTTGAGGGAATTAGAATGGAAGAACTGTTTCTAACTATTCAAATTCTCATTGTAAGGTGGTGAGTTCATCATGAGTTTCACATACTGAGTCTTGGGAACTGAGGCAAGGTTGCGGCACACTTCTCTCAGCTAGTTGTTCTGCATAATTGTTTTAATAAGTTCCCTCACATTTTTCCCATAAAATTTATATCTAACTTGTGCTTCTGTATGAATTTTGTCAATCACATCATAATTCCTTTGTGAAAAAAAACAAATAGGTGAAGAGATTGCTAAAGAAATTGCAAATGATTCCTAGAGATCAAAAGACAACTTTGACTAAAGGAAAAAAATGAGTTACATCGAAAGTATGAACTTCTACAGAAGAGATTGCATCTGGAAAGGGGAGTGATGGGTGAGGGATAAGCTCCTTCTCTTGAAGGATCTCTCTTCAGCATCCCGGAGAGAACTGAGACCAGTGCCTGACATATTAGGTAACAAGTAAACAAATGAAACAGGTCCTAGTACATAGAAAAAAATAAAGTGTTTAATGGAGTCTCACAGCGACAGTGAAGCCTGGAAATTGGCTGACCAGAAGTTGTATAAGAAGCCCTGTACAATTTTAGGGCTTGCTATTTACAATTGTAGTTATCAAAGATTTGTATATTAGTTAAATAGTAGTCAATCAAGTTTTCCAAAGGAGGAAAAAAGATGGAGTTTACGAAGAGGTACTAAGGAAAATCTCATTTTCAGTAGCAGATATATTATAGTACACAGTTTGGCACATATTAAATACTCAATAAATGTTAATTGTCTGAATGACCAACAAATGAATAAATGAAGGAATGATGAATGGATGGCTGGATTGACTGGATGATAGATTGGAGGCCTATGTTAAAAGAAGAAATTTGACCAAGTAAGCATATAATAAGTACAATGCAAACTACAAACCTTAAATTTAAGAAAACAAAATAAAATTGGAAAAATATAGGGTCAATTTGTAATTCAGGTTTAGTAACAGAGATTTTCAATATAATACTTTTGAAGTATAATCATTTCAACATGTTAAATTAATGGAAGTGCATTAGGAAATAATTAGTTATAGTTCTAAGATCCCATATATTAATTTCCCATAATTATTTCTCAGAGGACCTGAAATAATTGAACTTCCACTCCAACTCCTGCCTCTCTTGCTTAACTTTAAATATAATCAACCATTTAGTCTCATATAAAATGTGTTTTTTTAATAAAAATAAAACATGTTCATTGTACAAAATGTATGTACTTTATAAAACCACATATCCCAGAAAGCGGAAACTAAAGCAAGATAAATCCAAAGTTGAAATATTTGTGTTGTTAAAATCTTCTCCATTAGTCTAGCTCCAGTGAACAAACCAAACACAATTAACTTTGGTTTGAGGGTTTGCTCTCCATTTGCAATAAGGTTTTTGTGTTTATGCAACTGTATTATGTCAACATTTTAGTCTTAGTCTATTCCATCTGCTATAACAAACTACCATAAACCGGGTGGCTTGTAAACAAAGGAAACTTATTTCTCACAGTTCTGGGATCTGGGAAGTACAAGATCAAGGCACTGATAGATTGTGCCTGGTGGGATCCCACTTCCCGATTTATGAACAGCTACCTTTTTGTTTTCACTGTGTTTTCACATGGTAGAAGCAGGTAAGGGAGCACTCCATGGTCTCTTTTACAAGGGTACTATTACCATTCATAAAGGCTCCTCTCTCATCCCCTAATTGCATCTTAAAGGTCCCACGCCAAATACCATCACATTAGGGATTAGGCTTTTACAAACCAGTTTTTTATTTAATGCCAGGCTGGACAAAATTAGAACAAAAACAAAAGAGCCATGCCCAATTACCTGAATCCCTTCAATATTATAAAATCTATGAAACAAACAAAAAAATAAAGTCTTGGAGAAATTGAAACTAAGGGAAAACATAACCCATAAACTTTAATTAAATATATCAATAGTGCTTATACAAGAGTTTATAAATGCATGTCCAAAGCCAATACATTATTATAGATTGGAATATAGCATTCCACGCTACTCAAGTTGTCTTCATTGAAGTAAGCATCAAAAAGGGATGTCAAATTCTCAGGGGCTGACCTACTTTTCTTAGGGCAGACTCCAGTTATCCCCAATGCTTGCATTTGGATTTGAGGAGCAAAAAATAATTACTTCAGCTTTATTTGAAAGTGAGAAACAGAGCTTATAGGACAGGGGATTATTTTGGTCTTTGTGCACTTATAAAATAACTAGAGGCCGGTGCACAAAAATTTGTGCACTCAGCGGGGAGTCCCTCAGGCTGGCTTTGCCCTCCCACAGTCTGGGACCCCTTGGGGAATATCCACCTGCTGGCTTAGGTCTGGTCCCCGGGGATTTGGGCCTAAGTTGGCAGTCAGACATCCCTCTGGCAGCCCAGGAGCCCTCGGGGGATGGCCACTTTCCAGCAGGGAGCAGGCCTAAGCTGCAGTCGGACATCCTTAGCACTGCTGAGGAGGCAGGAGAGGCTCCCACCACCATCGCTGTACTGGCAGCCATCAGCCTGGCTTGTGGCTGAGCAGAGCTCTCACTGTGGGAGTGACTGACCACCAGAGGGCATCTCCTGCATTGAGCGTCTGATCCCCGGTGGTCAGTGTGTGTCATAGTGACCAGTCATTCCCAGTCGTTCTGCTGTTAGGGTCAATTTGCATATTACCCTTTCATTATATAGGACTAGAGGCCCTGCTCCCGGGTGGCAGAGGGCAGGCCCAATCCCTAGGTGCAGCCCCTGGTCAGGCTCAGAGCAGGGCTGATTGGGGAGTTGGGGCGCCACCCCCTGTCATGCACAGAGCAGGGCGGATCAGGAGGTTGCAATGACACCCTCAGTCACGCTCAGGGTAGGGCCGATTGGGGGGTTGGGGCACTGCCCCCTGTCACACTCAAGGCAGGGTCTATGGGGAGGTTGGGGCGCCACCCCCGATCACGCACAAAGCAGGGCCAATCAGGGGGTTGGGGCGCTGCCACCTGTCACGCACAGAGCAAGGCCCATCAGAGGGGTTGGGGCTCCGTACTCTGTCACACATAGAGCAGGGTCAATCAGGGGGTTGGGGAGCTCCCCACTGTCATGCACAGAGCAGGGCTTATCAGGGGTTTGAGGAGATCCCCCCTGTCACTCACAGAGTAGGGCCGATAGGGGAGTTGGGGCATGGCCCCGGTCACACACAGAGCAGGGCGGATCAGGGGGTTGGGGCACCACACCCTGTCACACTCAGGGCAGGGCTGATGGAGAGGTTATGGCTCTACCCCTTCACACACAGAGCAGGGCCCATGGGGGGGGTTGGGGCACCACACCCTGTCACACACAGAGCAGGGCTGATCAGGGGGTTGGGGAGCTCCCCCCTATCAGGCACAGAGCAGGGCTGATCAGGGGGTTGGGGCGCCTTCCCCTGTCACAAACAGAGCAGGGCGGAAAGGGAGGTTGTGGCCCCGCCCCCTCTCACACACAGAGCCGCAGGGCAATCAGGGGGTTTGGGCGCTGCCCCTTGTCACGCTGATCTGGGTGCCAGGAGGCCTCGCGGCTCCGCTGATTCCAGTGCTGGGAGGCATATTACCCTTTTAGTATATAGAATAGAGGCCTGGTGCATGGGTGGGGGCTGGCTGGTTTGCCCTGAAGGGTGTCCTGGATCAGGGTGGGGTCCTGCTTGGGTGCCTGGCCAGTCTGGGTGAGGGGCTGAGGGCTGTTTTTAGGCTGGCAGGTGACTGAAGCTCCCACCTGCTCCTTTTTTTCTTTTTTTTTTTTATTCTGCGCCAGCTTTAGCTCTGAGGCTTGGCTCCAGGGCTGCCGAAAGCAGGTATCCGGTTTGTTTGGGTTCTATAATCGAAACACTGTTTCAACTCCAGCTCTGAGATCCTGGCTGGCTGAAAGCAGGTTTCTGGGGTTTTGTTTTGCTTCTATATTTGTAACAATGTTTCAAACTGCAAGCTCAGAGGCCGGCAGAGGCCGGTGGGGAACATTGGATTCCTTCGTCACTGAAGCAAGCAAGCCTCATGTTCGCTTCAAGCTGCCTGGCTGCCGGCCGCCATCTTGGCTGGCAGATAATTTGCATATCTCCCTGATTAGCCAATGGGAAGTGTAGCAGAGGTATGGCTAATTACCATGTTTCTCTTTTATTAGATAGGATAGAGACCTGTTGCATGGGTGGGAGCTGGCTGGTTTGCCCTGAAGTGTGTCCTGGATAAGGGTGGGCATCCCCACTGGGATGCCTGGCCACCCTTGGTGAGGGGCTGATGGCTGTTTGCAAGCTGGTCAAACCCTCCAGTGGGGACCCTCACCCCATGGGGGTGTGGCCAGCCTGGTTGAGTGGCTGAGGGCTGTTTGCAGGCTGGTCACAGCCCCTTCAAGGTGGGGTGGGTACCTACTGGGGTGCCTGTCCAGCCTGGGTGAGGGGCTGAGGGCCATTTTCAGGCTGGCCACACCCTGGGGCTGGAAGCAGGTATCTGGGATTAATTTATCTTCTATAATTGAAACTTTGTAGCCTTGAGCGGAGCACAGGTCCTGGAAGCCTGGGTTGCCCCTGGCAACCGAGGCTCCTAGCCCCTCCTTGAGCGGAGGCCACGGTGGCTGGAAGCAGGTATCTGGGGTTTATTTATCCTCTATGATTAAAACGTTATAGCTTTGAGCGGAGCTGAGGGCCAGCCAGAGCAGACGGGAAGCTTGGCTTCCTCCATCGCTGGGGGCAACCAAGCCTTCTGCTCACTCCAGCTCCATGGCTGCCACCAGCTTTGTGATGTAGTGATGGTTAATTTGCATATTACTCTTTTATTAGGTAGGATGGTGTGGTGAAAGCATTTATGAAATAATGATATGGTAGAAAGTCAAACATCAAATTTTGGGGGACTTTAGAAATGTTTTGTTCCATTTTAGCTATCTAAACATGACAAAAATCATCAAAATAATGAAATAACTGCTTGGAAAATGAAAAGAAAATATAAATGCTAGCTTTCAAAAATAATGTTAGAAACTTTGACCCCAAAATGCTTTATTGACATTATGGAAATTCAAGACACAGGCAACTTCATTTCTGGAAGAAACATGAAATAGTTAACTTGAGGATGATATATGCAATTTTAAGGGGCTAATTTCCATATGGAAGTCAATACCCCATTATGTGAGGGCAATATATTAAAAGTTGAACTCTTCTATAAATATTTACATAATAATTTCTCCACTATTGTTGTGCTTTCCAAATTTGAAAGTTCATCTATTCATGTATGTCACTCCATATATTTAAAACCTTAATCTCCCCAATAATCTGTACATCCAACACTTCAAAGGGAACTTAGTGGCTGTGTGTGTGTTCCAAATTTGAAAGTTCATCTATTCATGTATGTCACTCCATATATTTAAAACCTTAATCACCCCAATCATCTGTCATCCCATACTTAAAAGAGGACTCAGTGGCTGTGTGTGTGTGTGTGCGTGCATGCGTGGGTACGTGTGTGTATGTGTGTGTGTGTGTGAGTGTGTGTGTGTGTGTGTGTGTGAATACATATTTTACTATGTGGTTCCTGGCAATGTTTTTAAGAATCATTTTTTTAGCTGCTACATTTTAGAGTACTGTGGCAATATTTGTTTAAGCTAAGTTATATGAAATTATATAGTGTTTTCTAGAACTAAAACATTCAGGTATAAAAGTGCATAAACTTGGTGGACATCAGCAGGTAAAGTAAGTGTAGAGGAAAGTATGGGATACCTATCTTTGATTTATTGAAAATTAAATCTTTTGAAATTTTAAATGAAGAAAAAGAGTAGGAATGAGAAATAGCCAGGACACACAATCATGAATACAATAAATGAAAAATATTTAGAAAATAGTAAGAATAAAAAAAGAAAAAAGAATATGAAGCTACCATTGCTAGCAACAGGTATAAACAAACTTTACTTCAAGGATCTCCTATGTCTCAAATTCTGCTAATGTTGCATGCTGGTTATATGTCCTAAAATGTCATCACAAGGGGACTTCTTCATTGATTTGAATTTACCAAGTGCTCATTTCTGAAAAGGAACATATTGACAACTACTCTAGCTACCTGCTACAATAAACAGTACATGTTTACAGTGTATTTTGTTTAGACATTGTCTGAAAATATTTATCTAATAGATTGTGTTGAATTAGAAAGTTGTTTGTCCCCTGTAATAATTGATTGAGTAAAGTCTTAGGGTTATGTTTTTTTCTTGCAGATCATGATACCCTAAAAGAAAACACTTGTTATTTTGCTGATTTTATAAAAAGATTTCTGTTTGGCAGAAATACTTTATTACTCTCGGTTAACTTGAGAGCCAGAAAACTTAGAACTGAAGATATGATTCTTCTAAAATAAGAGTTGGGAGTTAAATATTAAATGCATTTCAAAAGTGCAGCTTATTTGCTGGTTGTGGTTGATACAGTGAGGTCATTTGAAATCTCATGTAATAGGACCCTGACAGAATATTGGGAAATTAGTACATGCCTGTCTTCACATCTCTTGTATATTAGTAACAGATTTAACATTGACCTTAACAGGCTATTGTTGTGCTTTCTCACTCTGGAAGTACATTTAAGAGAAACTTATTCTGAAGTAGGCAAAAGAAGTCCAGTGCTTTTTAGTGCTATCACTGACTCTTACTCTAACTTTCTGTCCACCATCCATATCTTGTTGTGTCATTGAATTTCATTCTTATATTGGTTGCAAATTGGTTCCTTTACCTTGACATAATGTTTGAGTTCTGCCATGGGTTGAATATTGTCCTCCCCCACCAAAAAATTATGTTGGAATCCTAATCCTCATCACCCCTGAATGTAACATTTTGGAGATAGAGTTTCTACAGACTAAGGACTAATTCAATATAACTAGTCCTATCTAATAAAAGAGAAACATGGTAATTAGCCTTACGTCCGCTACCCTTCCCATTGGCTAATCAGGGCGATATGCAAATTAACTGCCAGCCAAGATGGCGGTCGGCAGCCAGGCAGCTTGAAGTGAACATGAGACTTGCTTGCTTCAGTGATGGAGGACTCCAACGTTCCCCACCTGCTGCTGTTGGCCTCTGAGCTTGCAGTTTGAAACATTGTTACAAATATAGAAGCTAAACAAAAACCCAAAAATCTGCTTTCAGCCAGCCAGGATTTCAGAGCTGGAGTAGAAACAGAGTTTCAATTATAGAACCCAAACAAACCAGATACCTGCTTTCAGCAGCCGAGGCCTAATAGCTGGAGCCAAGCCTCAGAGCTAAAGCTGGCCCAGAATAAAAAAAAAAGAAAAAAAGGAGTGGTTGGGAGCTTCAGTCACCCCCCAGCCTAAAAACAGCCCTCAGCCCCTCAACCAAACTGGCCAGGCACCCCAGTGGGGACCCCGACCCTGAAGGGTGTGTGACAAGCTGCAAACAGCCATCATCCCCTCACCCAGGCTGGCCAGGCACCCCAGTGGGGACCCCTACCCTGATCCAGGACACCCTTCAGGGCAAACCAGCCGGCCCCCACCCGTGCACCAGGCCTCTATCCTATATAGTAAAAAGGTAATATGCCTCCAAGCACTGGAATCAGCAGAGCCACGAGGCCTCCCGGCACCGGGATCAGCGTGACAGGGGGCAGCGCTCAAACCCCCTGATCGCCCTGCGGCTCTGTGTGTGACAGGGGGCAGGGCCACAACCTCCCTATCTGCCCTGCTCTGTTCGTGACAGGGGAAGGCGCCCCAACCCCCTGATCGCCCTGCGGATCTGTGTGTGACAAGGTGCGGTGCCCCAAGCCCCTGATCGGCCCTGCTCTGTGTGTGACAGGGTGCGGTGCCCCAACTCCTCTCCCCCCTACCCCCATGGGCCCTGCTCTGTGTGTGACGGGGTAGAGCTGTAACCTCCCCATCAGTCCTGCCCTGAGTGTCACAGTGGCAGTGCCCCAATCCCCTGATCGGCCCTGCTCTGTGGGTGAAAGAGGGCGACGCCCCAACTGCCCCCCCACAGGCCCTGCTCTGTGTGTGACAGGGTAGAGCCATAACCTCCCTATTGGTCCTGCCCTGAGTGTTATAGGGTGTGGCACCCCAACCCCCTGATCTGCCCTGCTCTGTGTGTGACAGGGGGCGGTGCCCCAACTCCCCTATCTGCCCTACTCTGTGAGTGACAGGGTGGAGCTCCCCAACCCTCTGATCGATCCTGCTCTGTGCATGACAGGGTATGGAGCCCCAACCCCCCTGTTGGGCCCTGCTCTGTGCGTGACAGGGTACAAAGCTCCAACCCCCCTGATTGGCCCTGCTCTGTGCGTGACAGGGGGTGGCGCCGCAACCTCCCCATCGACCCTGCCTTGAGTATGACGGGACGGTGCCCCAACCCCCCAATTGGCCCTACCCTGAGCGTGACTGAGGGTGGCATTGCAACCTCCCGATCTGTCCTGCTCTGTGCATGACAGGGGGCGACGTCCCAACTCCCCAATCAGCCCTGCTCTGAGCCTGACCAGGGGCTGCACCTAGGTATTGGGCCTGCCTTCTGCCACCCGGGAGTGGGCCTAAGCCAGCAGGTCGTTATCTCCCGAGGGGTCCCAGACTGCGAGAGGGCACAGGCCGGGCTGAGGGACCCCCCCCTCCCCCCGAAGTGCACAAATTTTTATGCACCGGACCTCTAGTATCTTTATAAAAGGGGGCAATTTGGACACAGAAATAGACATGATGCATGCAGGGAAGTTAACATGAAGTAACACAGGGAGAAGATAATCATCCACAAGCCAAGGAGAGTGGCCTGGAATAGATCCTTCCTCATAAACCTCAGAAGAAACCAGTGCTGTGGACATCTCATCTTGACTTCTAGGCCATCAGAACTGTGAGACAATATATTTCTACGGCTCAAACCTCATAGTTTCTGGTACTTTATTTTGGCAATCCTAGCAAACTAATGCATGTTCAAGCTAAAAGACTGAGTACTCTTGGCTGTTTCCAGCTGTCCCTTTTGATCACAAAACTACCCGTTCTAGAAAACCCTTAGCTGATGTCTACTCAGGTCTCATTGTCCAGGGAAAGGTTATATGATCACTCCAAGCTGCTAATAAAGGGATGGCTAGAGAGGGGAAAAGAACAGACTATCAACCTATAATTTTTATTTTTATTTTATTTTCTGTGAAGGAACATTTCTTCCTTGGGGGAAAATGTTTTGTGAGAACATACAAAATGTAATGACAGCGACATTTACCAAAATAGAGATTTCACTTACTTTACTACTTATACACCTGATCACTTCATGTAGACTTCTGCCTCTTTTATGAGAGTTTGGCTAGCGATGTATATGATGACTTTTTTAAACAGGTATGTCAGGTTAAGAAAGAAGATGGATAATAGCGTGTGAAAGCCTGGGAGGGGTGGGTATGGGGTGGAGGGGGCCAATGGGTAAAAAACAAAGGGGACATCTGTGGTAGTTTCAACAATAAAGATATTTAAAAAAAAAAAGAATATGGAATTACAAAGAGGTGCATTTATCATAGATTTTAGAGAACTTGGAATAAGATAACTACAACATAATTCTAAGTGAGTTATTTACCCTCCCAGCCATTCTCCACACTTCATCTCACAGATTTATTTTTCTTCTTAATCTGTTGCAATATAGCATGACTTCAACAACTAGATATATCTAATATTAGGTAATTTTCATCATAAACACATTCTTATCTTTAGCAACATAGAGTATTCTAAATTGACAATAGGGACTGGGTTTGATATGGCAAATTTTTATAACTGCCTGTTTTCTGCTCATGCTAATACAATTATTTAACATTATTTTGAATAGTCAGTAATACTAATACCTTTGTTCGAAGAAGACAACTATTACTGAAGTTTCCAAACCAGATATTTACCAAAGAAAATATTCTTTATGATAAGCCTAAACATTTTCTATATGAAACACCTAAGATATTTTGTAAATCAAATATTTAAAGCTTTTTAAACTAATGTATTATTATTAATGCATTATGATTAATTAAAGTTTCTAATGTGATATTTGCTTATGAGTGATGTTTTCTGTCTTTCTCCTACTGTAGAGAAGTGTAATTCTTTACCAAAATCTTGTGCCTTCATTCATACTATAAACTTGTAACTAGAGGGCAGCTGCCAAACCAATTATTACATTGTCTACCTCTACAGCCCCTTTAATTGCTATAATTTCTATGTGTAGTAGCCACTGCACAAGTCATCACCCAGTTGAATGTGCCATGTTGGGACCAAGGCTTTCAAGAAGTAGGCATACTTTCTTCTTGGTCTGTCCCGCTCTGTCCCTGGTTGTGGATGACGGGGGATGGTGGAACAACAGAATAAATGGAGTCTAGAAATACATGAACGACCACATGAAGGAAAGCAAATCCCTTAACCTGAACACCTTGCCCAAGATTGAAATGGGAACAGGATATAAAATTCTATTGAGTGAGCCCCTATCTCTTTGAATCTAATTTTATAGCAGTTATCCTACAATAACCAATGGATCATTTTGTTGTTGTTGTTGTTGCTATTCTTATAGAAACCTTTTTAAAAAATAAATAAATAAATACTCACCCAAGGATATGTGGTTTTTTTAAACATTTATTTTAGAGAGAGAGAGAGGAATGGGGAGGGAGAACGAGAGAGAAAGAAACATCTATGTGTGTGAGAGAGAAACATTGATTGGTTGCTTCCCCTATGCACTGGACTAGGATCAAATCCACAATGTAGGTATGTGCCCTGACTGGGAATTGAACCTGCAACCTTTCTGATGCATGGGACAATGGGCGTTCCAATCAACTGAGCCACTCTGTCAGGGCTATTCTTATAGAAAAGTTTAAATGATCAATTGAGGATTGATGTGTTTATTTTGTAACTGCTGAGAACCTATAGTACCTGTCACTTTGCAAGTGCTTAATAGATGTCTGATGAATGAAAGAAGCAAACATGTTAGAATACATTAAAAAAAGAGAAAGATGTTTAGTTTTGTCTGAACCATGAGCAAACATGGTTTGTTTGTTCTTAGCAAATATCTAGCTTTTGTATTTCAACCCAATAAAATGTTTCTCCCTGTGGATTCCTGACAGAATATTCCCAGCTGTTTCTTTGCTGCATAGCAAAGTTCTGACAGCTTTTAGAGCAAGAGTCAATATTAGTTAATAATCCATCTGCAATAGCAAGTATTTTATTTCACCACAGTGACAATTTATATTCCTTCTGCTACTATTTCCTTTGGGATTAGTGTTGCTGAACTTAAGTATTCACAGCCAGTCTCAGAACAGTGACTATAAATCCCTTTGAGTTATTTATTATTAATTCCTACTCAACATGTTTTAATTAACTCATCATAAATCTCCCCAAAATACTGCCCATTTCACATTTATCTTTAGGATCCGATAGGAATAAGTTGCGCTACTTTTCTTCTGTGAACAAGCCAATTTTCTGCATCTTTCTGCATCAAATGCATTTGTGATGTATTTTAGTTTGACATGTCCATTATATAGCTTCATCAGTGTTCCAAATTATATCTTTCATTCTTTAACAGAATATGTTTGGAAGTGATGAAACTTCAAGACAGGGAAGAATACACATACCAACCAACCACATTATGATCCCTGAGGCCTTTTGGCATGAGAACATGTGCACATGTGTATGTGCAATAATGTGCATTATATTTCACGTATTGTGTTCTGAAGAATTATCCTGATTTGTTAATATACTCTTTTATCTTCAATTTCTCATTTGCATTCTGGATTTGTTTGAAGAAATTCAAATATTTTTTGTCTCTGTAATAAACCTTATTTTTTCTGTGTTGAAGTAGCATATAGATGAAGAATATGGATGCTTCTTAGTGTTATGTGGTGTACACATGTGTTTATGTGTGTCTGTGTTGCTATAGTTTCTAAAACAATTCGATATGACCAAAGAGTTAGAAGTAACTTAATGTCCAAATAATTAAATCTTTCCATAAACCATTGGAGGTTCTTGCACAGATGGTGTAGAAACAAAAACGTAAACATATTTGGCAGATAAAAAATTTGCCATTGCTAGTCTCTCTTTGCTGCTGTTGTTAAATAAAATGTCAGTTTTGTCTTGTTATTCTATGATTGTTGTCATACTGACCAGTGCCTCTGTTTAACTAAATAACAATAATAATAAAAATTTTCAGAGGTTTTAAAAAATATTTTTATTGATTTTTACAGAGAGAGGAAGGGTGAGAAAGAGAGAGAAGCATCGATGTGAGAGGCAAACATCAATTGGCTGTCACCTGCAAGCCCCCTATTGTGGATTGAGTCCACCACCTGGGCATGTGCCCTGATGAGAAATGGAACCAGCCACCTTTCCATATGTGCACCGGACTATGCTCATCTAGTCAGGACAAAAACTTCCAGAGTTTTAATCAATGACTTGGAATAGAGCAGCAGTTTCCCAATTTGAAATAAAGAAGTTTTGAAGTTGTGTTCATAGAATGCCAGATATTTGCCTACCCAAGTTTGAGGCTATAGTTCAAGGATATATATGTTCCTGATAGAATATACACTTACTTTCCGAGTTCTAAGTTTTAGAAGGGTGGTGGAGAATCTCTATACCAGTGATGGCGAACCTATGACATGCGTGTCAGAGGTGACATGCGAACTCATTTTTTTGGTTGATTTTTCTTTGTTAAATGGCATTTAGATATATGAAATAAATATCAAAATTAAGTCTTTTTTTTACTATGGTTGGAGATATCAAAAAATTTCTATCTGTGACACGGTACCAGAGTTAAGGTTTTTCAAAATGCTGACACGCTGAGCTCAAAAGGTTCGCCATCACTGCTCTATACTAATAAAAGCCTAGGTGACGGTTGTGCCTCCATGTCGTCACAAGATGGCCACCACAAGATGGATGCCCCCCCACATCACAAGGTTGCCACCCCCACATCATTGCAAGATGGCTGCCACAAGATGGCCAACACAAGATGGCCAGCAGCGAAGGGCAGTTGTGGGTAATCAGGCTAGCAGGGGAGGGCAGTTGGGGGAAAGACCAGCCCAGGAGGGCAGGGCAGTTGAGGGCGACTGGGCCTGCAGGGGAAGGCAATTAGGGGCAACTGGGCCTGCAGGGGAGGGTAGTTGGGGGCAAGATCAGACCAGCAGGGAAGGGCACTTCAGGGCAACCAGGCCAGCAGGGGAGGGAAGTTAGGGGAGATTAGGCAGGCAGACAGAGGCAGTTAGGGGTGATCAGGCAGAGGCAGTTAGGGATGATCAGGCAGGCAGGCAGGTGAGCAGTTAGGAGCCATTGGTTCCAGATTGTAAGAGGTATGTCCAGCCGCCAGTTTAGGCCCGATCCCTAGGATGGTTGGACATCCTCCATGGGTTCCCCTATTGGAGATGGTGCAGGCTGGGTTGATGGACCCCGCCCCCCGCACAAATTTTATGCACCAGGCCACTAGTTATATAGGCAGAACTAAAGAACTAAAGCAAAGTGTTTCTTTAATGATAGTAATAGCTTTACATTGATCTCAGCCAACCAAAGCTCTTACCTACCATGTTGGGTTGTGACAATACATGCTATCTTTGATTAAGCTTACTTTGAAGTCCTTTAGATAGGGACTGTTGTATATATTTCAATTTGTATGCTAAAAACATAGTTCTAAATCAGAATTCTGTGTCAAATTGTGCAACAGAGGTTCTAAAAACATCAAAACAAAGATGAACGTCAAATCCTCTGTGCATATTTATTCTAGTCAGTCAGAATAATAGAAATTTAAATAAAAGATTACAAAGCAAATAAAATAATTTCAAGTCTTCCAAATAAGTGAAATTATAGTATTTTACTCCTGCTTTGCTTTATCACTAGGGTTATAAAAAGTGATATAGTTCTGGCCTTAAAAGATTATTAGATTTGAATCATTTGAGAGGAAAGACATGAGATATCAGGTGATGAAAAAATATCTTGGGCAAATACTACACTGAAAGTAAATCAGCATTTAGGCTGTTCTTTAGAGATATAATCTAGGTATAAAATGATGAGAATATGAAGTGCCAACATAGGGAATGCAAAGGAATAATAAATCCTCAAATCTGGAACACTACAGGGTTGAAGTCTGATGAGAAGTGGGGAGATGAAGAAACGTGATGAATCAAAGATAACAAGAAATCGGCTTGGAGGGGACATACGTAATACTTTCAACAATAGAAATTTAAAATAAATAAAATAAATAAAAGATAAAAAAGGAATCAACTTGGTAATGAAAGGAGGAGAGAGTATTCTAAAGATTACAGAGATTATAAGAAGGTTTTAGCTTTAAGAAAGCAAACCACAGTGAATTGGATATTCTGTGCCTAGCTAACAGCCGTCTCTGATGAAACATTGTGGAGACAAAGGAGAATTGGTCATCTCAGCTTCAAAGTAAAATAAACGTTTTTTACCCCAAATTACCAAATATAACACTATTTTCAACATGTCATTAGAGGAGTCTGGAACATTTTAACAACTTGGGTGGATTTGTTACTCTTTTCTTAACGGTAAAGAATATTACATGGTAAGTATGATTAGAATCTTAATAATAACCTTTGTGAATAAAGTAAAAGTTAATGTTTTCTAATATTATAGTTTCAAACAGCATGAATCTAAAATTTAAATTCTGCGTAATTGTACTTCATGAAAATACTTCCAGCTCATGTGACTAAGTGTAGGAACAAAGATTACAGGGTAAAATTTAAGTCAAAATTCTTATCTAGTTTTGTCCCTCCCTTTAATAGATATTACAAACAAAACAAAACGCAACAAAAACAAGCAAACAATCATCATATTGTCTGAGTCTACCAAGTTAAAGCATCAGCTTTCTCCATTTCTCAAGTGCTTTTAGGATACTATTTTTCACTTCAACTCACTATTTAATTATTTTTTAAGTATGGGGAACAGAAAATTACTGGGTGTTATTATACCTAATAGATGATGTTTAACAAAGTGACAAGAAGAAAATATGTACTTGCACAGAAATCCTATGATTTAGGTGAATTATACAATTGGGAGGGGTGAATCCTGTTGAACTTGGAATTTGTTGAAATGCTTAAGATATTTTTCACATGTTTTTGGTCCGCTGTTTTTTTAAAAAGAGGAATAAACACACTATTATTTTCCCATTATTTAAAAACCCTATGGGATTGTAATAGAACGGGGGAATGTAATCCATATGTTTTGGAATCTTTTACAGTTAAATCATTAAATTACTGGTCAAAATATTTTGATGATTTAAAATATAACGTCTTTTTATAAATACCATATACCCACACAAGAAGATAATGCAAAATTTAAATAATGACTTTTTGGTTAAATATTTCATTTAAAAATATTTATTTTCATTTGGGACTGAATGGCATATTACTCAAATACGATACTGTATTAGTAGTAGTACATTATTTTAAATCATTAAAAACATTTTACTAATGAGTGGTCCTTGTTCATGTATCTACCAATTAATTTCCCAAGCATCTACATATCCCTGCAAACAAAGTGACTTAGGAGCAAAAAACTTTCAAATGTACTCAAATTTGTTACTATTCTACTAATGTCCTTAGAAAAAAATAATCTTTTTTAGGTAAATAACATGAGCATTTGATTTTTAGTGTGTCTTTATTAAAACATCTATTGAACAAGTTCTTCATTCCATCACATTTGACTCAGAAGTGTAGTATTTCATATTCTCACGAAAATATTTTAGAGAAAAGTTGATTGTTCTTCTTCCTTGGGTAAGGCCATTTATTCCCATGTCCATGACTTCTCTCTGGCACTAAACAGGCTTTTTAGAAAGAAATAAATCCTATTGTTGGAAGAATCCCCTACTTTGAAACTTGCATTCATCAAGAACACTGCTGGATATGAGTTATTTCTCTTTTGCAAAAGAGGTAAGCTAAGCTGCATCCACTGAGTGAGTCATACTAAGGGTTGAGTCTTTTCAGGGGGACCTCTCCTTTGCCTAGCTGCACGTATGGGTATTCACAATTTGTGTTTTCTTAGAAGACCTTTTCCTTTACTTATCTAAGATTGAAAGAATTTTAACTAATATTTCTGACAGTAAAGGTTATTTATTCAATCAACCCAAAATGTGAATGCTGCAGTAAATGATAAATTGAAAGAGCATAGCAGTATTTGTTTTTCCTAAAGTAGCATATTTAGCTTTTGTAGCAGTAGAGAAACTTTGGCTGAACATTTAAGAAAATATAAATTACAGGGTATTGCTAAGGAAACATTCTTAAACATAGTGTGCATCTTCCTTTGTACAAAAACATTGGTATCATGTTTATTATTCTGAACTTACTTTGCATTGAAACACAGTTTTAATTCCCAAGAAACCTACATTTTTATAATTCTCCTTTATAAGAAAAAATGTAGATGAGTGTCCCGTACAGTTTCTAAATAAGTGCACTGTTATGGTTTTCTTTGTGGAGAGCAAAGGCACTGTGTAACAACTACTGTGTGCGGATGTAATTACACATGTTCTGCTACTGTTGTGTGGAGATCGCACGATCTATTTGCGCAAACATAGAATAGGGCCATATGGTTTAGATTCTGGAATTGTGTATTATGAAATCATTTGCAACCCTACCCTGAACTTCCACAGAGAAAAAATCACACAGATGTGATCGTCCCATGGGCGATGTAGTTTAAAAGCTCTTTGTGGAAAAAAAGCTGAGATAAGCTAATAAAGCAGAAATCTTCTTTCTTCACAATTGTGAATATTGTGTCCTGGAAAGCACATAGACCTGGAGTCAGATGGATGCAATTGCAGGGTTGTCATTTGGACAAATTATTCAATCTTTCTAAGTTTCTCCATTTCTTAAAGAGAACTCACACTACTTAACTTTTTATATATTAGTATGAATGCTTGGATAGTTTCAGGCATGCAATAATTGGTTGTGCATGATTTAACTTCCCTTCCAATTGCACTACCATATATAAAATGTCTTTGAATGCATTATGCTTTTTTTGCAAAAGGTTGGTTAATTAATATCAATGTAAAATAAAGGGTATATGCAGTATTTTCTAAAATGTTACATTATTTCGTGAAATAAGCCAGTTGGAGAAAGATAAATATCACAGGATCTCACTCATTTGTGGAATATAATGAACAACATAAGTTAATGAACCAAAATAGATACTGAGAAGCATCGAACAGACCGTCAAACTTCAGAGGGACGGTGAGGGGGATGGGGGTGGCGTAAGAGATCAACCAAAGTTTTGTATGCATGCATATAAGCATAGCCAATGGACACAGACACTGGAGGGAGGGCATGTGTGGGGGTGTGGGGTGACCAGGGAGAGGTCAATGGGGGGAAAAGGAGACATATGTAATACTATATGTAATACTTTAAACAATAAGAATTAAACAATAAAATATAATATAAAAAATAGAAAAATCTATAATAATAAAATGGTAATATGCTAATGAGACTGGAGAGCTTCTAGATGAAGCTGGCGCTGGGAGAGAAGCCCAGGTCCCAGGTGCCCGCAGGCAGCCGGCAAATTTCGTGCATCAGGCCTCTAGTAAAATAAATAAAATGCTACATTATTTTTTTTCTTCAGTCTTATTTTTTCTTCAGTCTTTCTTCAGTCTTATCTTTATTTGATAATTTTATAGGAAATCACTATTTATTAGAAAATTCAGGTAATTATCAAATGACTGTATTAGCCAAACTAAGTTTCTTCATGTAAGAAAATGAAGAGAATATTAAGTCTTCATTGATTGATAATAAAATGTAGATAGTGATCCGACATTTGTGTTTCTTGGTACTTACCCAAATGAGTTGAAGATCTATGTCCTCCAAAAACCCGAACAGATGTTTATAGCAGTTTGTTCATAATTACTAAAAACTTGGAAGCAACCTAGATGTCCTTCAATAGGTGAATAGATAAAAATAAACTGGTACATCCTGACAATAGAATATTATTCATCACTAAAAAAGAAAACGGTTATCAAGACATGAAAAGACATGGAGGAAACTTAAATGCATGTTACTAAGTAAAAACATTAGTCTGTTAAGGCTAAATATTGCATGTTTTCAACTATACGACATTCTGGAAAAGGCAAAACTGTGGATACAGTAAAAAACAAAACAAAACAAAAACAACAACAACCAGTAGTTGCCAAGGCTTTAAAGGGAGGGGAGGTAGGAAGGATGAACAGGTGGAGTACAGGGGATGTTTAGGGCAGTAAAACTTTTCTGTAAGATAGCACAGAGGTGGATATATGTCATTATACACTTGTCTAAGCCAACAGAATGTACAACATCAACAGTGAGCTCTAATGTAAACTGTGGACTTAGATTAATAATGATGTGTCAATGTAGGTTCATCAATTGCAATAAATATATCACAGTGTTGTGGGATGTTGATAGTGGGGGAAGTTGTGCATATGTGAGGACAGTGGGATATAAGAATTCTCTGTATTTTCCACTCAATTTTGTTGTAAACCTAAAATTGCTCTAAAAAAATAAAGTCGACTTTAAAATGTAGGTAGTTGACATTTATTTTAAAATTTAACAATTTTATGGGATAAGATATTAATTTATCTTTTGTTTAAATAAAATTAGCTTAAATTAAAAAACTGAAGATGCTCTTGTATTGGATAAATAGCTGAAAATACATAGAAGCAACAGTCATCACAGTAATTGAAAAATCATGTTGTGCAAAGAGGCAGGAAGACACACATAGATAGGTACTGGAGCCACGTAGTTCAATGTCAAAATTAGTTTATTAAGTAAAAACATATGCGAATAGATGTGCGGAGGAGCACATAACGTGCTGATTCACATATCCCACATGTTCCAGGCAGGGCATACTGGACAAAACTCACCAGGGAAAAACTGGTAGAGGAAGACCCCATTGGGCTCTTCAACCATGAGGACTGAGGAACCTTAGTGAATTGTTCATCAGAGGAAAGCTTCTGAGATGGGGAAGGTGCACTATTAGAAAGCAGAACTTCCAGAGCAACTGGAATTGGTTCCCCCTCCCCAACTCTCCCCACAGGGGACCTCAGCTTCACTGAGCCAGCTCTTCAGTTTTACTAAAGGAGTGAAAGAAATGAGCCTCCAAGGGCCATCTTCAGTGTCTCTCCTCACCTCAGTTCAGAGAAAAAAGGAAGTAACATTAACTGGGAGCCTATAAGGACCCAAAGCTTATAAATAATATTTTATTTTTACTTTAAAAGAACCCTGTGATAGATAATGAAATATGAAAAGAGAATAAGTAAGTCATCTAAGATTTCTCAGCTATAAAAGAGTACAGCCTGGAAAAAAAAAAAAAAAAGAGTACAGCCTGTGTTTCAAATTCAATTTTATTGGCTCCAAAACTATGACCTTAACACATTCTTGCTCCTCCACAATTGAAAAGTTTTAATGTTCCAATTTAAACAGAAACATAATCAGTAATAACTAACCTGGAAAGGAAAACCAGAGTGTAACCATTTGACGATTTGAAGGCAGTAATAACAGGTATTTATTGAGAACTGTGTACAAGGCATTGTGCTAATCATCTTAAATGCACTGGGAACCAGAAATTAGTATTAAGAGTGGAAGATGAAAGTCTTGTTGGAGAGGAGCTAGATGCTTCCTACAATGAGAAACCAGAAAAATATAAAGACCATCCTTCTCCCACCATCCAAGTGGGCCCTCAAACTGTCTAGGTTCCTGGCAAAATTCTCTACTTCTCCTGGTATCACCACCTTTAGGTCTTGAGATCACTAAGATTTATATTTCCTATTTCAGCTCATCCTTGGACCTTCACTGTCTTCTAGTATTTCCTGCTTTGCCACCATAATCTCTTACCTTGGTTTTTGTGATATTATCCTGTGTCATCTCTCTACTCTTCCTTCTCCCTATGATGTCTTAATGATATAGAAACTTGGCTAGATTAAACTACATTCCCCAGAATTCCCTTCCTAGTATGCTTCTGGATAAGATGGACTACAAGAGATTGTATCAAATGGGAGATAGAGTGTACCAACATCAGAATTATAGGGGTACCAGAAGAAGAGAGAGGGCAAGATATTGAAAACCTATTTGAAGAAATAATGACAGAAAACTTCCCCTACCTGGTGAAAGAAATAGACTTACAAGTCCAGGAAGCGCAGAGAACCCCAAACAAAAGGAATCCAAAGAGGACCACACCAAGACACATCATAATTAAAATGCCAAGAGCAAAAGACAAAGAGAGAATCTTAAAAGCAGCAAGAGAAAGACAGTCAGTTACCTACAAGGGAGTACCCATACGACTGTCAGCTGATTTCTCAACAGAAACCATGCAGGCCAGAAGAGAGTGGCAAGAAATATTCAAAGTGATGAATAGCAAGAACCTGCAACCAAGATTACTTTATCCAGCAAAGCTATCATTCAGAATAGAAGGTCAGATAAAGAGCTTCACGGATAAGAAAAAGCTAAAGGAGTTCATCACCACCAAACCAGCATTATATGAAATGCTGAAAGGTATTCTTTAAGAAGAGGAAGAAGAAAAAGGAACTCTTACCATTTGCCACAGCATGGATGGAACTGGAGAGCGGATAAATACCACATGATCTCACTCATTTGTGGAATATAATGAACAACATAAACTGATGAACAAGGACTGATCCAGAGACGGAGAGGCATTGATTGGACTGTCGGGCTTTGGAGGGAGGGTAGGGGAGGGTGAGGGTAAGGGGGAAAGATCAACCAAAGGACTTACATGCAGGCATATAGGCCTAACCAATGGACACGGACAACGGGGGGGGGGGGGGGTGAGGGCATGAGCGGCGGGGGGGGGGGGTAGAGGGTAACGTGGGGACAAAGACACATATGTAATATCTTAATCAATAAAAATATATTAAAAAACACACAGATGTGATATCTATAATAATAAAAGCATAATATGCTAATTAGACCAGATGTCCTTCTGGACAAAGCCGGGGCTGCAAGGGAAGCCCAGGTCCCGGGTGCCAGCAGCCGGGGGAAGGAAGGCTTAACTCTTGCATGAATATTGTGCACCAGGCCTCTAGAGTATGTGTGTGCGCACATGTGTGTAGGGATATTATACAGCAGTGTAAAAAAAAAAAAGGGAGATAGAGGATGGAAAGCTGCTGTTTAAACACAGCTCTTCCCAGTTATTCAATCAAATGATAATCTTGATGCTGGTATGAAGGGATTTGGCAGATTAAAGTTTGTAATCAACTGATTTAAATTAAGGAGATTAATCTTGTAGAGGAGGGGATATAGCTATCATTTTGGAAGCTTTAATAAAATGGCTTAAGCCTTCCATGGGAAGAAAAAGATTCCAGCTGGTGGTAAACTGCTTGGCAGGATTCTAGCCCTTTCGTGCTCTTCCCTTTCTAAATGCCCAAGCAACTGGGTACCATAGCCTTAGTCAAGTCAACACAAAAAAGTCCTACCACCGTGTGAGACTACAAGAAGTCTGTGACCTGAAAACTGGCCCTTACCTGACTATGCTGGCACCTAGATCTTGAACCTCCAGAACTGGACACACATGATGGTGATGTCCCCATTCCCATGGAATCCCTAGATGGTGGCCTCTGGCATAGATAAGACACACTGGAAATTAGGAGACATTTCCTTTCAGCCTGCATTGAAAAAAAAAATAGCTGAGGCAGAAGAAATTAAGTAACTTGACCAAGATCATACAGTCAGAAAGAAATAAGTCCACGGCAAAAATAAAGGTGAAAAAAAATTAAATGACCCGAGGAAAGCAAAAGTTTCAGAAAGAAACAGAAAATGAATAGCCAGGGGCACAAGAAGCAAACATGGAGAGTCAAGTATCCCAGAGTCAAGAAAAAGCTGAAGGAGACCCTCACCACCAAAACAGTATTATAAGAAACTAGGGGCCCAGCATGTGAATAACCAGACTTGGCGTGCTGCGGGACCCTGTGTCAAGTCCCGCCAGCACCACAGGACGCAGCATCAAGGCACCTCCTGTGACAGGTCTTTGGTTGTTACCGCGTTATGACCACTGGTTTTTTATTATGTAGATGTTAGAAACTTCTTTAAGAAGATATGTATATGTGAATAGGAGGTATTGCAGAAAAAAATCCTTGCTGACAAAGGCATACACAAAAGCAGCAGTGGATCAATCAATGCTAAATCTAGTAAAAAGATGAAAAGGCAAATGTAGGAAAAACATGTGTAATTATAACAGTAAATTAAGGGATACACACAAACACACCCAAAATAAGTAACACATAATGACAAAACCACAAACATGGAGGAGGTGAGAAAAAATGGTAGTGATCTTAGAATGTATTGAAACTTAGACTTGATATATATGAACATAGCTTGATATATAGAAAGCACATAGTAACACAAACCAAAAATCTACTAGAGATATACAAGAAACAAAGAGAAAAAAATCCAAATACAACACTGCAGAAAGTCATAAACCTACAAAAGAGAGCAAGAGAATAAAAAAGGAACAGAGAAGAACTATGAAAGAAATCACAGAACAATAACTGAGATGGCAATAACTATATACCTATCACTAATTACTTTACATGTAAATGGTTTAAATACTCCAATCAAAAGATGGATGAATAAAGAAGGTGTGGTACATATATATGATAAAATATTCCTTAGCCATAAAAATTATAAAATCTTACCGTTTGCAACAACATGGATAGACCTAGAGGGTATAATGCTAAATTAAACAAATCAGATAGAAAAAGACAAATACCATATGATTTCACTTAAATGTGAAATCTAAAATAAAAAAACAAATAAACTCATAGATACACAGAACAAACAGAAGGCTGACAGGTGGGAGAGAGTTTGGAAGGCTGGGTGAAAATGGGGAAGGGATTAAGAAGTATAAATTGGCAGTTACAAAATAGTTACAGGGATTTGAAGTACCATTTGGGGAGTATAATCAATAACACTATAACTATATATGGAATCAGGTAGGAGTAAGACTTATCAGATCACTTTGTAAATGACTCTACACACCTGTGACTAATATAATATTAAATGTCAACTGTAATTGAAAAATTAATTTTTTAAAAAGTTGACACAAAAAAATTTAACCATTATACCCAGCAATTCTTAAGAATATCCATTTATATATTTATTTCAATGTAAAAAGAGATACATGAAATATACTCTGCTAAAATATACCTCACATTTTAATTTGCTTTTTACACTTGGGAGAGGTCTTAGTTTCATGTCCAACTAGCTTATGGATTAGCCATGAGTATATCCTATCTAATAAAAGAGAAACATGGTAATTAGCCGTACCTCCACTACCCTTCCCATTGGCTAATCAGGGAGATATGCAAATGAACTGCCAGCCAAGATGGCGGCCGGCAGCCAGGCAGCTTAAAGCAAACATGAGGCTTGCTTGCTTCAGTGATGGAGGACTCCAACATTCCCTGCCTGACGCTGCCAGCCTCTGAGCTTGCAGTTTGAAACATTGTTACAAATATAGAAACTAAACAAAACCCCAGAAACTTGCTTTCAGCCAGCCGGGATCTCAGACCTGGAGTTGACACAGTGTTTCAATTATAGAACCCAAACAAACCAGATACCTGCTTTCAGCAGTGGAGGCCTAAGAGCTGGAGGCAAGCCTCAGAGCTAAAGCTGGCCCAGAATAAAAAAAAAAAGAAAAGAAGGAGCGGTTGGGAGCTTCAGTCACTCGCCACCCTGAAAACAGCCCTCAGCCCCTCACCCAGACTGGCCAGCCACCCTAGTGGGGACCCCGACCCTGAAGGGTGTGTGACCAGCTGCAAACAGCCATCATCCCCTCATCCAGGCTGGCTAGGCATCCCAGTGGGGACCCCCACCCTGATGAAGGACACCCCTCAGGGCAAACCAGCCGGCCCCCACCCGTGCACCAGGCCTCTGTCCTATATAGTAAAAGGGTAGTATGCCTCCTAGCACTAGGATCAGCAGAGCCATGAGGCCTCCCAGTACCGGGATCAGCATGACAGAGGGCAGCTCCCAAAACCTCTGATCGGCCCTGCTCTGTGGGTGATAGAGGGTGATGCCCCAACCACCCCCTTCGGGCCCTGCTCTGTGTGTAACAGGGTAGAGCTATAACCTCCCCATCGGCCCTGCCCTGAGTGTGACAGGGTGCAGCGCCCCAACCCTTTGATCCACTCTTCTCTGTGTGTGACAGGGGGCAGTGCCCCAACTCCCCTATCGGCCCTACTCTGTGAGTGACAGCAGGGAGCTCCTCAACCCTCTGATGGGCCCTGCTCTGTGCGTGACAGGGGGGAGCTCCCCAACCCCATGATCGACCCTGCTCTGTGCATGATAGGGTACGGAGCCCCAACCCCCCTGATGGGCCCTGCTCTGTGAGTGACAGGGGGCGGCGCCCCAACTCCCCAATCAGCCCTGCTCTGAGCCTGACCAGGGGCTGCACCTAGGGATTGGGCCTGCCCTCTGCCACCCAGAAGCAGGCCTAAGCCAGCAGGTCGTTATCTCCTGAGGGGTCCCAGATAGCAAGAGAGCACAGGCCAGGCTGAGGGACCCCTCCTCCCCCCCCCGAGTGCACAAATTTTTGTGCACCGGGCCTCTAGTCAAATTTATAAAAAATAATTCACTCTCTGTAGAATACTTACTTTTACAAATTGTCAAGATCTTGTTTTCAGTATGAAATCAGGGGGGAAAAAATCCAAAATGCATGCCAATGTTATAGTTATTATCCCTCAAGTATCAGACTTACTTTTTGTAAGATATATTGTAGCTTTTACATTGTGCTACCAATCACACAAATGGGAATCTGAAAATATTCACTTTCTCTGGATGCTGCCAACCTGTCTTTATCTTATCACAAACCTTACCAAGGTTGTTTGTATCCACTCTCTCAATTTTCTTATCAATGATTAATTGCTCATCAATGGCTAATAGTTATTTGGATTTAACCTCTATTATTTCTCTAAAACAACTCTTGTTAAGAGTAGGTAGCTAAATTCATGGAAATATTTCAGTTCCCATCTTATGCAACTTTGTTCCTGTCTTGGGGAAATCTAGTTGCAGATGTCAAAGACAGAGTTGGCCACACAAGGCTAAAGTTCAGCCTAGAAATGAACATGAAAGTATCATTCTATCAGTTTTCTCCATTTAGGTAGTAACTGAAGCTGCAATTATGGATGAAATTACCCAGTCAGTAAGTATGAGGTGTGAAAAAAGAGGGCTTCGGACAAAGCTGTAATGTCAACACTTAACTCCTGAAAAGGACAGGGAAGTGAATAGGGAACTACCGCAGTGTGGCATGTTAGAAGGGAAAAGGTGTTTCAAACATGTGGTCGGTCAACATTTTTGAAAGCTGATGAAATGTCAAGAACTATGAAACCTTAAATATTTGCATTGGAAGGCCATCTGGGCTACTCGTAGAGGGAGAAGACAAATTGGAGGAGGTGGAGGAATAATTAAACCTCTACAACTGTTAATTCCTTTGCACTGCACCAAAGGTGACTGATTTGCTATTCCTGGCTTTTCTCAATATGGCCCCCTTCTATATTTAACTGTATTTTGTATTTCATTCCATTTGGACTTTCAAAATGTGTGCTGTAATGAAGATGACTATTCTCTTATTGAACGTACCCTATTAATTCACCATTCTTTTAAATCATCCATAACTGTTTATTGAGTTCTAACTATGTGTTAGTACTGGGCAAGCACTGAAAACTCAGCAATGAGCAGTGATGAAGTCTCTACCATGCAGAGCAAATTTATACAGCCAAACTGCAACAGTAGAGATTGCTATAACAGACTAGCTGAAGGAACAACCAACCATACAATCTCAGTGGTTTACAACAGTAAAGCAACATTTATTTCTTGTTCAAGCTACATGTAGGCTGAGGTTAGCTATAACCCCTACCCATATATTTCCATTCCAGGACCCAGACAGAAAACAGAAACAAATGGACAGGCAAAATTCATTAGGACCTCTTGAAGATCATCTCTAAAATGCAGTATACATAATGTCCACTCCTATATTATTGACCAAACCACATCACATGGCCAGGTTCAATGTCAATAGAACAGGGAATATATGGTATATCTATAATGAACCCCTTGAACTCTATGGCAATGAGCAGCAATATATAATTTCCTTACAGAAAAGAAACAATGAGTAATAAATCTAGCACAAGAATTAACTCGTATATTTTATCACCTTATAAATATCTAAGAAAAGCTGGCTCAAGTTTTAAATATCAACAATAATGTTATCACAGTTCTACTGATTCTTTTTTAAAAATATATTTTTTATTGTTTATAGTATTACAGATATCTCCCATTTTCTCCTCCCTCCCCCCCTCCTCCCAGCCCCTACTCACCCACCCCTATGTCTTCACCATCCTATTGCCCGTGTCCATGGGCTATGCATATAAGTATATAAATTCTTTGGTTTATCTCTTCTTGTCCCCCCAACCCCACATTGAGGTATGTCAGTCTGTTCCATGCCTCCCTGCGTCAGGTCTTATTTTGTTGGTCAATTCATTTTGTTCATTAGATTCCACAAATAAGTGAGATCAGGTGATATTTGTCTTTCTCAGTTTGGTTTATTTCACTTAGCATAATATTTTCCAGGCCCATCCATGTTATCCTGTGAAAGTTGTGATAGCCACATCCAGTGTGGCTTCGGTTCGGGACCTGAAGAAGGTCCACGCACAAATAAAGAGACTAGACAAGAAATATGAATTTGGAAATTACAGGGGGCCAGGCAGAGAGTCTTTCTTAAGAGGAAAGGCTTCCCTGGTGCCCAGGCCCTGCCAGCCTTTTCTTCAATTTTAGATACACATATTGGCCTTAGTCAGGCAGGCAATTCCAGTAGCAGGCAGACTATCTTAAAGGTCAGTAAATATTAGTAAAGATTTACTTTGAGACTATTAGGTCAGGAAATTGCTTGAGCCACCATTGTCTCGACCGAACAATTGGTGCATAGCTTTTAGCCCTTGCCAAAGCTCAAGGTCCATCAGCCCTCTGGGTTCCTTGTTTGCACTTTCCTGATAGGGTAGCCTGATAGTGTAGAGTCTACACTATAGACAATGGGTAGCTTCCAGCATTGTCCTAAAAGGTAAGAGATCCCTCTGTTTTATAGTTGCATATTATAGTTACACTAGAGGCCCAGTGCACAAATTCATGCACAGGTGGAGTACCTTGCAGGGAGGGATTGCAGGAGGTTGGCTGTGGGAGCACACTGACCACCAGGGAGCAGCTCCTGCACTGAGCGTCTGCCCCTGGTGGTCAGTGTGCGTCATAGCGACCAGTCATTCTGTTGGTTGAGTTCTAATGGTCACTTAGGCTTTTATATATATACTAGAGGCCCGGTGCACAAAAATTTGTGCACTTGGGGGGGGAGGGGGGGTCCCTCAGCCTGTCCTGTGCCTTCTCGCAGTCTGGGACCCCTCGGGAGATAACGACCTGCTGGCTTAGGCCTGCTCCCGGGTGGCAGAGGGCAGGCCCAATCCCTAGGTGCAGCCCCTGGTCGGGCTCAGAGCAGGGCTGATTGGGGAGTTGGGGCGCCGCCCCCTGTCACACTCAAGGCAGGGTCGATGGGGAGGTTGTGGAGCAACCCCCTGTCACACACAGATCAGGGCCCATCAGGGGGGTTGGGGCTCTGTACCCTGTCATGCACAGAGCAGGGCCCATCAGGGGATTGGGGTGCTGCCCTCTATCACCCACAGAGCAGGGCGGATCAGGGGGTTGGGGCGCCGCCACTCTCACACTCAGGGCAGGGCTGATGGGGAGGTTATGGCTCTACCCCGTCACACACAGAGCAGGGCCCGTGGGGGGGGGAAGCTCCCCCCTATCAGGCACAGAGCAGGGTGGATAGGGAGGTTGTGGCCCCGCCCCCTGTCACACACAGAGCTTCAGGGTGATCAGGGGGTTTGGGCGCTGCCCCCCTGTCACGCTGATCCCGGTTCCGGGAGGCATATTACCCTTTTACTATATAGGGTAGAGGCCTGGTGCACGGGTGGGGCCGGCTGGTTTGCCCTGAAGGGTGTCCTGGATCAGGGTGGGGGTCCCCACTGGGGTGCCTGGCCAGCCTTGGTGAGGGGCTGAGGGCTGTTTTCAGGCTGGGGTGACTGAACTCCCAAACGCTCCTTTTTTCCTTTTTTTTTTTTTTTTTTTTAATTCTGGGCCAGCTTTAGCTTGAGGCTTGGCTCCAGCTCTTAGGCCTAGGCTGAAAGTAGGTTTCTGGCCTTTGCTTACAATGTTGCCAATCTGCTGGCTGAAGTTGGGCGTATTTGTTACAGAGTTTCTTAAATTGCCAGCTCAGAGGCAGCGGCAGGCGGGGAACGTTGGTTTCCTCCGTCGCTGAGGCAACCAAGCCTCATGTTAGTTTCAAGCTGCCTGGCTGCCGGCCGCCATCTTGGCTGACAGTTAATTTGCATATCTCGCTGATTAGCCAATGAAAAAGGTATCGGTCGTACGCCAATTACCATGTTTCTCTTTTATTAGATAGGACTAGAGACCCGGTGCACAAAAATTTGTGCACTCGGGAGGGAGGGGGGCCCCTCAGCCTGGCCTATGCCCTCTCGCAGTCTGGGACCCATCGGGAGATAACAACCTGCTGGCTTAGGCCTGCTCCTGGGTGGCAGAGGACAGGCCTAATCCCTAGGTGCAGCCTCTGGTCGGGCTCAGAGCAGGGCCGATTGGGGAGTTGGGGCGCCGCCCCCTGTCATGCACAGAGCAGGGCGGATTGGGAGAATGCGATGCCACCCTCAGTCACGCTCGGGGTAGGGCCGATTGGGGGGTTAGGGCACCGTCCCTGTCACACTCAAGGCAGGGTCGATGGGGAGGTTGCGGCGCCACCCTCTGTCATGCACAGAGCAGGGCTAATCAGGGGGTTGGGGCGCTGCCGCCTGTCATGTACAGAGCAGGGCCCATCAGGGGGGTTGGGGATCCATACCCTGTCACGCGCAGAGCAGGGCCCATCAGGGTGTTAGGGAGCTCCCCCCTGTCATGCACAGAGCAGGGCGGATCAGGGGGTTGGGGCGCCGCCCTCTATCAGCCACAGAGCAGGGCCGATCAGGGGGTTGGGGCGCGCCCCCTGTCATACTCAAGGCAGGGTCGATAGAGAGGTTATGTCTCTACCCCAGCCATGGGCAAACTACAGCCTGCAAGCCGGATCCGGCCCATTTGAAATGAATGAAACTAAAAAAAAAAAAAAAAAAAAGACTGTACCCTTTTATGTAATGATGTTTACTTTGAATTTATATTAGTTCACACAAACACTCCATCCATGCTTTTGTTCCGGCCCTCCGGTCCAGTTTAAGAACCCATTGTGGCCCTCGAGTCAAAAAGTTTGCCCACCCTTGCTCTACCCCATCACACACATAGCAGGGCCCGTGGAGGGGGGGTTGGGGCGCCAACCTCTATCACCCACAGAGCAGGGCCGATCAGGGGGTTGGGGAGCTCCCCCTTATCAGGCACAGAGCAGGGCTGATCAGGGGGTTGGGGAGCCTTCCCCTGTCGAGAAAAGAGCAGGGCAGATAGGGAGGTTGTGGCCCTGCCCCCTGTCACACAAAGAGCCACAGGACGATCAGGGGGTTTGGGCACTGCCCCCTGTCACGCTGATCCCGGTGCCGGGAGGCCTCTCGGCTCCGCTGATCCTGGTGCTGGGAGACATATTACATTTTACTATATAGGATAGAGGCCTGGTGCACGGGTGGGGGCTGGCTGGTTTGCCCTGAAGGATGTCCTGGATCAGGGTGGGGGTCCCCACTGGGGTGCCTGGCCAGCCTGGATGAGGGGATGATGGCTGTTTGCAGCTGGTCACACACCCTTCAGGGTGGGGGACTCCACTGGGGTGCCTGGCCAGTCTGGGTGAGGGGCTGAGGGTTGTTTTCAGGCTGGCGGGTGACTGAAGCTCCCAACCGCTCCTTGTTTTCTTTTTTTTTTTCTTTTTTTTTTAATTCTGGGCCAGCTTTAGCTCTGAGGCTCCAGCTCTGAGGCCTCTGCTGCTGAAAGCAGGTATCTGGTTTGTTTGGGTTCTATAATCGAAACTCTGTATCAACTCCAACTCTGAGATCCAGGTGGGCTGAAGGAAGGTTTCTGGGGTTTTGTTTAGCTTCTATATTTGTAACAATGTTTCTAAAACTGCAAGCTCATTGGCCAGCAAGGCAGTCGGGGAACATTGGTTTCCTCCCTCACTGAAGCAAGCAAGTCTCATGATAGTTTCAAGCTGCCTGGCTTTCGGCCGCTATCTTGGCTGGCAGTTAATTTGCATATCTCGCTGATTAGCCAATGGGGAGGGTAGCGGACGTACGCTAATTACCATGTTTCCCTTTTATTAGATAGGATAGATAGTGTAAATGCCCCAGAGCTTTTTACCAATTCATCTACTGATGGGCACTTGGTTGGTTCCAAATCTTAGCTATTGTAAATAATTCTGCCATGAATACAGGGGTGCATATATTTTTTTCTGATTCGAGTTTTGGGGTTTTTTATGATATAATCCCAGTAGTGGGACCACTGGGTCAAACCAAAATTCCAATTTTAATTTTTAAAAAAACAACTCCATATTGTTTTCCATAGTGGCTGCACCAGTCTGCATTCCCACCAGCAATGAACTAGTGTTCCCTGTTCTCCACATCCTTGCCAGCATTTGTTGTCTATTGATTTTTTTGATGATAGCCATTTTGACAGGTGTGAGGTGATATTTCTTTGTGGTTTTAATTTGCATATCTCTGATGATTAGTGACTCAGAGCACTTTTTCATGTGTCTCTTGGCCATTTGTATGTCCTCTTTGGAGAAATGTCTATTCAGGTCTTAATAAAAAGCTTTCCAGTGCTACTGATTCTTAAAGTAACTTGAAGATGGGTATCACCATCAGAACCTTGTGTTATAATTTTATGTAATATAAGTACTTTTATACTTTCTCAGGAATACTATGAATTATTGATATACTTTATGTTCTTATTCCTACTAGAAAATTCTGTATTAGTAAAAAGTTATACTTTTGTACAGTATATAGAATACATTCATTCATTAACTTATTAAAAATAATTACTAAATTATTATTATGCTACAATCACAACTAGAAACACACAAGCATGGCAAACAAATTGTCAAAAAGAAAAATGCCTCATCTTTGGCCTCTTTCTCATCCCTATGCTCTAGATCAGTGGTCGGCAAACTGCAGCTCGTGAGCCACATGCGGCTCTTTGGCCCCTTGAGTGTGGCTCTTCCACAAAATACTGACTTCTGCGCATGGGCCACAAAGTTTCAATTGCACTGTACATGCGCGCCCGCACGTGGTATTTTGTGGAAGAGCCACACTCAAGGGGCCAAAGAGCCACATGTGGCTCATGAGCCGCAGTTTGCCGACCACTGCTCTAGATGTAGACTGACATTGGATCCCAGACTCCTTCCACCAGAATTGTTTCGAACAGGATTACACCATGCCCATTACCACAACCTATGCTCTTTTTAAAGGCATCTCACAGCCTTGAGAAAAAATTTAGACTCACTGTCGCAGCATAGAGTGCCCTGCAGGCTCTGGGCTCTCTTCCCCCACCCTGCCTATTTCTTAGGACATTTTGCTGTCTCACAACCTACAGCCACTCTGGCCTCTCTTCAGTTCCTAGATTCTATGCAATTTGATGTCACCTCATTTTCTACCCAGAAAGCTCCCCTTCTTCCTTCATTCTTCCTTGGAGAGAATCTTCCTGGCCTTTTGATATCAATTAGGATTCCTATTTTATTTGTTCATACCACCCTGTATTTTTTCTTCACGGTCATATAAAAATCTGTAGTTATATACATTTGCATCATCATCATCATTTGAATGTTTCTTTTGCCTTCTAGACTTGGGTACTCAAAGTGTAATCTTGCGGACTGGAGCCAGTGGAAAATTCTTTGTTACTAGTTTCGGGCAAGATAAGTATAAGCATTAGAGTAAGCATTACAAAATGCTTGCAGCAATTTGACATTGCCAGGCCATGCAGGTTTGTGAACAGTGGGATTGTTTCTTTCCAGAGTATAAGAAAAACCCGGTTAGGGTGGTGTGAGTCATACATAGTACAAGCTGCATGCTAGTCACATGTAGTAGGACCGCATTGCAATATGTGACATTTTAAGGTTATTTTTTGTGCTGTAATTCGAATATATGTAAAATTTTGAGAAAATGTAAGCTTTTGCTTGTTTCTATAATTTATTATTTTTAGAAGCATTGACATTTTTAATTACACCTGATTTTCAAATTATATTTTAACATTATGTTAGCTTAAGGCCATACAATTTGCATTATTTATCTTTACTCCTAATTTACATAGCGGAAAATAAGTTACCTTGAGCTTATTAAGAGAACATGCACCTTCTGTGAATGCTTTAGTAGCTGCACATCAAATGATGGCAATGGAAGTCATTATGAATATTTGAATATCAAGAGTTCATACTCATTTCACTGAATCCCTAGTATATTGAGATCAGATTTTTAACCATACTTAATGATAATGTGCTAAAGCCACAGTATATTATCTGTAGAGATATATTTCATAATTAAGGAATGAAATCATCAAAACTCAACTGGTATTTACATAAAACATATAAATAAATATGTTCAAAACCAAAAAGTTATTTGTAAAAAAGACTATTGAATTAAAAAGTTGATAGAAACAGATGTTCAACATTTCACATGTAAATATTGGTGCCATGTGGGCTTCTTATAAAACAGCACTTTGGGTTGCTGAGACTAAACAAAACATACAATTGCTGACACATCAGTGAAATATGGTATTAAAGATAATCGGCTGATAAACCAATGTCTTTGGTAGGAGGTCAATCAAATATCACTTTCCAGTGATATTGTGTATTCAGGGACCAAGTAATAATATAGAAAATCAACCCACAGAGTAATTAAAGCCATCAAAGTGTTTTTAATTGAAAGTAGACTAATTCACTGATACTGCTAACCTGACAATTCTTACAGCATACAGCATTTTCAACATGACGTTAATAGATTGCATTTTCTCTTCATTTTGACTTAAAATGACTAGATCTGAACTGTATAAAGCTACAAGTGGTTAACCAATGTGGTTTGGAAATCAAGCTTTGTGTAAGAGTATATTTTGGTAGCACAATATTTATGACAGAAAACATTCTGGAATACTTTCTCAAATATGGACTTTGCACCAAAATGCAGCCAACACTCTACTTTATGTAACAAAAAAGTCTTTCTCTGCATAAAACGTCAGTTTAAGTAAACAGGATGCTGAATAGAACATTAACACTTGTGAATTAAGTAAATGTTAATACACGGAATTTGTGATTTCTTTCTTTATCAAGCAATACTATGGAAGCTGATCATAAATTCACATTACTGAATGGAGACGCCTGATGGTTATGGAGAGGAAAGTTCTGTTGAAGACATTTGAATTACTGTATAAAAACTATGAATATTTCAGTAAGATAGGAAACCAGTTTGGTACGAACTTTTTAAAGCTGTTCAATATTTGTTACAGGATACTTTGTGTAGTTCTGGTGTGTCTGTGGGGATCTTTCTTAATGAGATCAGCATTTGAATCCATGGACTGAATAAGGAAGGCTGTCCCCAGCAATGGGGGTAGGCAGCATCTAATCTATTGAGGGCCTGAATAGAACAAAAGGCCAGAAAGGGTGAATTCACTCTCTCAAGTTGGAATATCCATCTTCTTTTGCCCTTGGACATAAGCGATCTTCTTTCTTGGGCCTTTGGAGTTGAACTGGGACTTACATATAAGCGCCACTGGGTCTCAGGCCTACGGGCTTGGGCTAGCACACCAGCTCTCCTGGGCCCTCTGCTTGCTGGTGGAAGACTGTGAATTTCTCAGCCTCCATAATCATGTTAGCCAACCCTTCAGAATAAATCTTCTTCTACATATACACACTTATATTCTATTTGTTCTGTTTCTCTGAAGAGCCCTGACTACTGCAGATTTTGGTGCTGAAAGCAGTTTTAGAGGAGCAGAATTTTAAAAATGAGCTTTCTGAGTTGGTTTTGGGTTGTTGGAATTGATTCTCTAACTTGATTGAATTTTAAAATGCTAATGATTCTATGCCCAGTAGTAAAGATCACTTACCAGTCCACGGTGTGAACTGTTTATAGAGATTACAAAATATCTACAATAGCTACTCCTAATCCCCCACGCATAAGTAGCAAACACTTTTGGAAAGTTAAGGAATATAATGACATTGATTTGTTTTTCCTAATGTCGCTGAACAAAGTGCTGAAACAAGAACATGAGCTCAGGGATTTGAAATCCTAGCCATACTGCTACAAACGTGACCTAAAAGCTTCTCGGAGTGCCTTGCAGGCCACCTTTATCTTAGAAATAAGTTTGTGAAGGGAGCCTCACCATCTTTGAATAGCTCCGTATCCACTCCTTCCTATAGGCAAAACTTACAGTGGGAACTGCAGCCCCTCAACTGGAAAAACTAAATGCAATGGGAGTAATTGGATCCAGGGCAGCAGGAGCCAAGTGGCAGCACTCCATCACCAAAGACAAGGTGGGTGCGGTTGCAATAATGGGAAGCAGAGTCACCCCACCATCAGAATAGTGTGACTCATGCAAAATTACAGCGTTGGCTAGTTAATCGAGGTGTTCCTAGAAGTGAAATAGATAGGAAGCCTATGACATTCTTACTTGATTTGTATAAACAGAAAAGTTCTAGGTCAAGTGAATTTAACCTGAAAAAACAAAGTCACAGCTCCTCAATCAATTCCCAGAATTGAGCCAGTTTACAAACCCAGAATCATTTGAATAAAGGGGAGGCCTGGTTCCCTTCACAGAACCCACAGTCTAGTGCAGAGTGTGGTTATGAGGCAATCATTTAGAAGCAAACATGTTTGGTATAATGATAAGAGGACAATGTGCTTTAAGAAAGACTTCATGAATCTGAAGGGTAATCGAATTTCTAGCCAAGAGAAAGCTACAGAAAAAAAATTTAGAAGCAAGAGATAGTAAGGTCTAGTCCAAGAAGTTAAATAAAAATATATAAAAATATTTCACTCTGGCCAGATATAAATTGCAAAAGGGAAGAGAGTAAAAAGAAATGATACTGGGTACGTATGTATGGCCAAATGATAACATGCCTATAAGTCATAGTGAGATTTGATGTTTTCCTAAATGGAATGGGAAACTATTGAAGTGGTTTAAGCAAAACAGAATAATGAGCAAATTTGCATTTTCAATTCGCTGAGGCAGCAGAGCATAGAATGCTTTGGCAAGAAGCAAGATTAGAAGCAGCTCTGTGAGTTGAGACTCTGTTATAATGATTACAAAACACGATGGTGGCTGTACCAGGGGGTAAGAGTGGAAAAAAGTACATGGATATTCCACCTGAATTGACTCAACCTCTTGATTAATTAAAGTTGTCAAGTAAGGGAGACAATGCTGTCATGGGTGAGACCTAGATTTTTGGCTTAGATAATCAGATAGATGTGTTCACATATAATGGAGTGAGAAACAGAAGGAGAAATGGAATATCAGGGAGAGTGTTATTTTTGGACAACAAGGTAAATTTGAGGGGTAATGTGCTAAAACTGTAACACACATCTTGGCTATCAAGCAGAAAAACAGCGTCGTATTGTCAGCCTGTCTGACTTTGCTAAGATTAGAGTAAGGTAACTTCACACTGGTACCAATATGCTATGTTTAGCTTTAAAGGTGCAAGCAAAGTGAAAGTGATTATTGGGATCGAATAGGGTTGGGGTTTTGGCAGACTTGCTGCATTGCAAAATTCAAAGACTGAGTACTGCTACAAAAGCAATTGAAAGATTGTTAGGCTTTAACACAAAGAGGAAGAAGCAGTTGGATGAAGATAACATCAAGAGAGTTAATAAAATTTAAATTCAGGGGAAGCTAAAAAGGAGTTCCAGTGGGGCTAGGTTAACAAAGAGACCTGAAAGGGAGAACATTGTATTTGAAAGAGGATATCTATGTCTCAGACTTCTGACAATCTGGGGCTCAGTATAGAACTTTGAACTAAGAGAGAGAAGAGACAGATGTATAGAGGGAAAGGAGTGTGATCCTTGAGTGATATCAATGCTCTCAGAACATTCTTTATTGCCTTGGTAATTGGACTCAAGGGCCATCTTCTCTATGAGATCACAAGTCCCTTTGTGTCCAAGTCTATAACTTAGTCTTCTTCCCTCACCAAACACACACATACACATACACGCGCACGTGCGCGCGCACACACACACACACACACACACACACACACACACACACACACTTGTGGCATTGGTGCAAAATGAGAGCTCTATAACAAAATCCCGCGACAATAAATGAGTGAGATTAGTGTGTGGTGATTTTCCCCAAAATTAGATTATTAAATTACTCAATAACCAGCAGGAGGGAAAATATTTCCAAAATGAAATCATACCCAAGAGCTCATAGAGCCTCACTGATTATCTAATGACCAGAAAAATTCCGAATCTGTTGGCCCTGTGCTATCTTCTTGACTTGCTTGCTAAATCTGAGTGATATGATTCTCAGAGATGAATGCTCCAGAAAGAGATTCCTACGGCAATAGCTTTATATATGAAGGGTTAGAATCACTCAGTAACTAGTTGTAATGCAGATGTGGGACAACTCTAAGCAGTGACATGAAATAAATGTGTTTTTATTTTTATTTTAGTAGCAAATAGAAGGGCAGCCTCTTCTCCCTGGGAACTGGCTTCAAAGGGTAAGCAATACCATCTACTTAACAAATAGCCTTTTTGAAAAAGAGCTTTGAAAGTATCATGCAAACTGATTTTTAATGGTTTTGGGCAACATATTTACATTTTGAGCTTTTGAGTTTGCATTTTCCTCTTTTTAGGCTGAATCTGTCAACTGGTTGGAATTTGTAATTTATGGTTCTGCAGCAATCCAATATTCTTTGTCCTCAAGTGATCCTATTCCCATGAAAGTTTATGTTACACTGATGAAAATCATTTTGCAAGTAAGAATTATATTTTTGCATCATTATATGATGTTTTTAAATGTATTGTTCCATGTATGATATCCTTTCATATTTTTTTTCCTGAAAGACATTGTTATAGTACAAAATTTTAAGAAATGCTGGAAATTGAATGAATGAAATGTCTAATCCTTAAATAATTTCCCCAAATACTTCTTTTTTGAGTAATTAATTTTCAGCTTCAAGTTGTTGTATTTTTTTTCTTGAATTAGTGTCACTATCTTTATAGATTCCTTACTATTTAATGGGTATTGTATACAATGTTAATGTTTAAAAAAGAAAAAAACATAAACAGTCTCTAACTTAAAGTGCTTATGATCTGTCTAGTAGCAAAAGCAAACATAGAAACAGATCACTTAATCTGAAACTTGGACACATTTTTGGGAGAATTATTTAGCAGCCAAAGTTCTGGTGGAATTGAAGATGTACAAACACATCCATGATTACACTCATAATCATTAAGCTGTGTTTTACTTGAGTAAGCTAAAATGCTTTACTTTTGTCAATACAGAATATTTTAATGTCTCATTTATTTGTTTAACACACAACTGCTTCTCTATAATTTTGACTTTCCTAAGCCACGATTTGTTTTAGAACATTCCAGGGTTAAGTCAAAATGTGGTTTCAAAGTTACAATGCTAATTTAACAGCACAGAAGCCACACATTTACCAGAAGTATTAAACTGCACCTGTCCACTTCAGCTTGAAATTATTCACATTATTTCTAGCTCCAAAGAGCTTATTCAGAAGAAAATTGTCCTTTACTCACTGAGACATTGATTTTATGTTAGCGTCATTTCTCCAAATTAATCTATTTATATACAAGAAAACATGGGTGTTTTATGGAAAATGATTTGCTTGATTGGTGAAGTGCTTTTTATATTTGCATTTCTAAGATCTTATTGAAGAAGACAATTTGACTCCTGTTTATAATTGGTTAAGGTTGCCTCATGAAGCATTGACTTTTCCCCATTTTCAGCTTGTACAATTTGGCCCCCCTGGGCAGTCAGAAAGACCAGATATTCTCCGGGTCCACTCTGGTTACTGTAAAGGTGGGGCAGTCTTTTCTCGTCAGCCAATGCAGGGCATGAGAGTCTCCCCGGTTTATAGTGGTGGTAGAGCAAGTCTAGACTTGGGAAACCCAAGAGTTACCTATCATTATGCCTATCCCATAGGAAACAGGCAAGGACCTGAATCTGGGAAAAGGGTAGGTAGATGAACTGGTGGGACTGAGAGTCCCTCCTGTGGTGGAAAAACTAGGTATATCACCACTTTTATTGTTTTTTAATAATCTCAATACTCCTCCTTACAGGTAACTAGTGATTTTGTCCTTCAGCTGTTTGCACTGAGACTACAGATAAGAAACCTTCTGAAACCTTACCTAGTGTTCCAAAACACTAGCTCTAATGATCAGGGGAGGTTAATTGATGTAAAATATAATCTCTCAGAACTCATCAGAGAGTAAACTTTGCCCCACAAAGTTTAATGCAGATAATCAACCCTCAGTAGTGCTCTTCCCAGCTTAAAGGGTCAAGCCTTCAATCTGGTATCGCCTACTGAACCATGTCCAGCACGGCCAGGCGTGAGCCTGAGGAGGTGTGGTGAAGGATTAAAGAAGACAGACGAGAGAATACAGCTGGGGCCCGGTAGGATCACTGTGCCTGGATGAGGAAACAGTGACACAGCCTATAAGCTGAAGCTTTATTTTGTAGTCAGATCACACAAAGCAAAACCAGGGGAGTGGTCAACATGTTTACAATGTTCTTGCCAGTTTCATATCTATTTCGGTACTCAAGCCTTGTTTTGGCACACTAGCTGCACCTCCCACAGCCCATTAGCTACCTAGGAACAAGGGAGGACTGGACTATAAGGTCAAGCTGAATTGTGCTGGGAGGGCTCTGCCCTCCAAGCTGGGACTTGTCTGTGGCTCTGCCAGAGGTCAGTCTGAGGCTTGACCCTTTAGCTGCTCCCTACAGCCTACTATTGCCAAATGTTGCAAAGTCCTGAGGACTTTTGAAGTTCCCAGGTGACATACTGAATCTGGAAATCAAACAAGAGAACAAGGTGCTGTAATAAAATGATCTACATTATTCTCACCTGCATTTCATCAGTCAGACCTTCTCCCACTCCTCTCTTCTCCAACTCTGGAATATAAATCACTTTTAGCGAGTAGTTAATTCAATATAAATCACTTTTAGCGAGTAGTTAATTCTCTGTCAAACTACTGGTCTTCCAAAGAGGGAAGGGAATGTCTAAGTAGGAACCTCAAGGAAGGATAGTAGCAAAAAGACATTAAGAGTCCCTGTGTTATGATATTGTGCTGTCTACACATCAGGGTGCACTGTGCTTAGAGCTACATAATACTCTTGTGCCAGGTTTTAACTTTCTTGAATTTATGGGGGTTGCATTTGTTGGTCACTGTAAATTGATACTCTGTGACTTTAAATTCAACCCATGTTGAATGTTGTCAGGGAAACAATAACAGTAAGAAATGTGTCAAATTCCTCCTCTCAGCCCATTCCCCCAAAGGCAAATTAGTCTAGTGGGGCTTCCTTAATAGCAATCAAACTGGCAAACATCCAACTTTCATTTACTAAACTGAGAAAAAGTTTTCTCTAGAAAAAGAAAAAAACCCCTCAAAACTGGCCATGTATGTAACGTAATAGTTTTTTTTAAAAATAAAAAACATGATGCCTTAATATTTGTAGTTAGTGTTTAGCACATAATAAGTATTCAGTAAATGCTGTGAGTATCTGCTAAATAGTGCTTTTCTGGCTAGGTATAAATAATGTTTTGCTTTTATGACCTGAAAGTTAATAGAAAACTTTCCCATAGAATGGAAATAATTTGTGAGGCTGCTGCTTGCACTGGCAATCTAAATATTCAAAGCCAAATATGTGATGTTCACTTAACTCTGGTGTAAATTGCTGTACTCTCTGCTGTGTAGCTTAATTTTGCCTTCTGAGACTGATCTCAAATATACTGTTTTCCTTCCTAAAATGCACTGTTGTTAGGCCTTCCTGATCTTGTGGGGTTTTTACTATAACATCTATACAAATGGATAAAAAACACAAATAAAAATAATAATAAAGCCATTATGTAAGCAGCAGAAGGCTCTGGTGTATTTATTTCTAAATTAAAACTTAGGCAAATTTGCAACTTTTTTAGATGTTTCCTATCCTATTACAGATTAAATAATTGTAGGACAGTTGGGATTGGTTCTTAATATGGGCAGTTGTGGTCACATGGTCATTTGACGTCCCATGGTTAATTACCCTGTTTCTACCTGAGCCCAGTTACAAGCTGGGGCCTGTGTGTGTGTGTTTTTGTGTGAGTTTATTTGTTTTTTCAGAGAGAATCATTGATCTGCTACCTCCTGCACACCACCACCCCCCCCCCCCACTTACTGGGGATCGAGCCCACAACCTGGGCATGTGCCCTTGACCAGAATCAAACCCAGGTCCCTTCATTCCACAGGCTGACTTCATCCGCTGAGCCAAACAGGTAGGGTAAAAGGCCTGTTTTTTGAATCTGCAGATTCAGATGACGTGGTTTTGATAAAGAATCCAGGGGTTCTCTGTTGTAATTCTGAGACAAGAGCTATCACAAAATTGTTTGCCCAGTCAAACAATATATGACTCAAGTGTCAAAACTGCTTGTATCACAACCTGAAACTGATGGTGATCCACTTTCTTCTCTCCATCCCATTCAAAGCTATGACTTGTTTCTTTCAGAGGTTGTTTTGTTTGTTTGTTTTTGTTGTTGTTGTTGTGTGTGTGTGTGTGTGTGTGTGTGTGTGTGTGCATGTTTAAATAAATATTCTTATTGATTTCAGAGAGGAAAGGAGAGATAGAAACATCAATGATGAGTCATTGATCGGTTGCCTCCTACACGCCCCCTACTGGGGACCAAGCCCGCAGCCCAGGCATGTGCCCTTGACTGGAATGGAACCAAGGACCCTTCAGTCTGCAGTCTGACACTCTGTCCACTGACCAAACTGGCTAGCGCTCTCAGAGGTGTTTTTACACAAATCATTTAGCTATTGATACAATAATGCTGCACAATAAAATTCACTGCAAAGCAAATTAGTGCTTATGAGACTTGGGTCAATTAGGAATGAACTACACCCACGTATCTGCAGTTAGCTGCAGGTTGGGAAAGCATTTTTGCTAATCTTGATTGGGCTTTATCACATGCTTGGAGGTTGTTTGGCTGTAAGCTCGTCTAGGATAGCATTGGTTAAAGCAGTGATGGCGAACCTTTTGAGCTTGACATGTCAGCATTTTGAAAAACCCTAACTTAACTCTGGTGCCGTGTCACATTTAGAAATTTGTTGATATTTGCAACCATAGTAAAACAAAGACATATTTTTGGTATTTATTTTATATATTTAAATGCCATTTAACAAAGAAAAATCAACCAAAAAAATGAGCTCGTGTGTCACCACTGACATATGTGTCATAGTTTCGCCATCACTGGGTTAGAGCAAGGTCTAGGATAGCATTGCTGCTAGGCTTCTTATTCTCCAGCATGCCAGTCTGGACTCCTTCCCCCTCGCCCCTGTTACTTCTTTTTATTTTATATATTTTAAAATTATTATTTTTTTGCCCTAACTGGTTTGGCTCAGTGGATAGAGCGTCGGCCTGCGGACTGAAAGTTCCCAGGTTCGATTCCGGTCAAGGCATGTACCTTGGTTGCGGGCACATCCCCAGTAGGAGGTGTGCAGGAGGCAGCTGATTGATGTTTCTCTCATCGATGTTTCTAACTCTCTATCCCTCTCCCTTCCTCTCTGTAAAAATTCAATAAAATATATTTAAAATTAATTTTTTTTCCACATAGCATACAAAGAGTTTCAAAAGAGTGAGCAGAATTATGTAAGGCCTCTTAATATTGAAACTGGCACAATATTATGCCTGCTGCATTCTTGGACACAGCAAGTCATAAGGCCGGCACATCTTCAAGGGTTGTTAAATAAAATCCACCACTTAATGGGAGGAATTTTGAAAAGTCCCATACCAGGAGGTGAATAATTGGGGATATTTTTTACAATTAATCGGCCACAATGTGGAACTACGACTTCCTCTAGGCATTCCCCAATCCCTGTATTTCACAGCTTGTTTAATCTCTAAAGTTTTGAACTCCCACATAAAACATGTACTAATATTTAGGGTTTCTGAATTTATTTCCCACTCGTCAAAACCAAAACAAAATAAAAAATATTTAAGGCTGTTCAAAAAATATAATAAATTCCTGTAAGCTTGAACAATCTAGACCATAATATAAAACCCACTTCTTTATTTCCCATGTTAATGCCACTTGATTGCTGACCACCAAAATAAACACGGGCACAACTGCAGGACTTTCAATTCTTTCCAATAGAAACCGGAGGCAGCAGAAATAGAACCGGGGGCTGCAAGGTCAGCGCGTGACATGTGCTTAGAATGCTGCTCTGCGCGCGTGTCCCCACTGATTTATACTTGTCACATCCTAAGGGCTCAGCTCAGCTGCGCTGCGGCGCCAACTTTCTTTCATTAGAAGCTTTATGTTAAAGTGATTTGTGTGATGGAGGAAAAAATGAATTGCAGGAAGTTAAAAATTCACAGTAATGTTGGTGTAATTTTGGAAACTAATAGGAAGAAAATAGCAGAAAAGACTTTGCCATTTCACTTCTAAATATGTTATATAAGATAATCTAACCCCAAAGCTACCCAATGTGCTTATGAAATAATGTGTGTGTCAGCGTGTAAAAATGAATCGTTTTTCCATGTAAACAGATGCCATGAGGTAGAGTATCTCCAAGGTCATCTCTGGCCACGAGGCTGAGAATGGTGATTAGCAACTATTTATTTTTTCTATTTGTGTATTTTTTTTCAGTTTATTTAATACACTTCAGTACTTTTATATTGTTGTTAATGACAACTAATTTTTTTGGCATTGACATCTTTCACCTTTACAATCTCAAGTTTATCTGCATGAATGGCAGCTGTTTAACACTCTTGGAATTTCAATTTATGAAGATCAATATTAAGAACCAATCCCGGAGAAACTAAGATGGCGGCATAGATAAACACCGGGAAATTGCCGCCTCCCACAACAATGGAAAAATACCGCAAAGGACAGAGCGAACATCATCCAGAACAACAGGAAGGCTGGCTGAGCGTAAATTCTACAACTAGAAGGAAAGAAAAGCACACTGAGAGCCAGAGGAGCTGCGGAGGTGAAGTGCAGAGGTACAGCGGCTCGCACTCGCACGCAGGGAAAGGGGGTGGCACCTGAGGACGCGGCTGTCTTTTTGAATCACAAGCTTCCGAATGCTCTGAACTCCGGTTCCGGGAAGTCTCTGGGGACCCAGGACTCATACAGGGAGAAGATGCACTGTCGGGCAGCGGGTGAACTTGAGGGCGGCTTTCCCTCAGAGGTGCTTGCAGTAATTATCGGGTCACTGAGACGCGAGACTCCTTAGGGCTGGGCGGAGAATCAGCCATAGTGGCTTGCTCCGCCCTTTGATTCCCTGAGACCCCGCCCCACCCAGGCTGCGGCAGAGGCTTTTGCATGTGAATGTACCTAACTGCAGCTGAGCCAGGCAGACCCAGAACTTCCAAGAGAAGGCCCAAGGCCCTGCAGCAGCTTGCATTGCTTCACACCTGGGCCTCTTCGTGGCTCCTGCTGTGTGGCCTCAGGCAGAGGCTGAATTAGTACCTCCTTAGATCCAGGAGCCACTGCACCCAGTGTTCAGAGGGGGACCATCCAGATTGCAACTCCTCAGATCCATAAGGGACACACTCAGGGTGCAGACTCAGTGAGCATCAAAGCCCCACTGAAGCAAGTCTTGCCCCAGAAGGTTGTCTTCAGCACAAAAGTTCTCCTACTTCAGATACAGCTGATTCTCACAGCCAATTGGCCTGGAGGTCAATTCCTCCCAGTGATCCTACAACAACCAAGGCACCAAGAGTGTCCACCTCAGGTAACTGGGGAGGCTGAGCCACTGGGCCCTACAGGACACCTGATGCGCAGGGCCACTCTATCAACACAGGGAAGCAGCAAAAATGTGGAGACAAAGAAACAGGTCACAAATGGCAGAAATGGAGGAAAGCAAATGACTGGATATAGAGTTCAAGGCCACGTTTATAAGGTTTTTCAAGAATTTTATGGAAACCGCCAATAAATTTAATGAATCCCTCAATAAGTATAGTGAGACCATGGAGGACATGAAAAAGGACCAACTAGAAATTAAGCATACACTGACTGAAATAAAGAATAATTTACAGAGATCCAAAAGCAGACAAGAGGATCCCAAGAATCAAGTCAAAGATTTGAAATACAAAGAAACAAAAAATACCCAACCGAAAAAGAAAAAAGAAAAGAGATTCCAAAAATATGAAGATAGTGTAAGGAGCCTCTGGGACAACTTCAAGCGTACCAACATCACAATTATAGGGGTACCAGAAGGAGAGAGAGGGCAAGATATTGAAAACCTTTTTGAAGAAATAATGACAGAAAACTTCCCCTACCTGGTGAAAGAAATGGACTTACAAGTCCAGGAAGCGCAGAGAACCCCAAACAAAAGGAATCCAAAGAGGACCACACCAAGACACATCATAATTAAAATGCCAAGAGCAAAAGATAAAGAGAGAATCTTAAAAGCAGCAAGAGAAAGACAGTCAGTTACCTACAAGGGAGTACCCATATGACTGTCAGCTGATTTCTCAACACAAACCATGCAGGCCAGAAGAGAGTGGCAAGAAATATTCAAAGTGATGAATAGCAAGAACCTACAACCAAGATTACTTTATCCAGCAAAGCTATCATTCAGAATAGAAGGTCAGATAAAGAGCTTCACGGATAAGAAAAAGCTAAAGGAGTTCATCACCACCAAACCAGCATTATATGAAATGCTGAAAGGTATTCTTTAAGAAGAGGAAGAAGAAAAAGGAACTCTTACCATTTGCCACAGCATGGATGGAACTGGAGAGCGGATAAATACCACAGGATCTCACTCATTTGTGGAATATAATGAACAACATAAACTGATGAACAAGGGCTGATCCAGAGACGGAGAGGCATTGATTGGACTGTCGGGCCTTGGAGGGAAGGTAGGGGAGGGGAGGGGTAAGGGGGAAAGATCAACCAAAGGACTTATATGCAAGCATATAGGCCTAACCAGTGGACACGGACAACGGGGGGGGTAAGGGCATGAGCCGCGGGGGGGGGAGGGGGTAGAGGGTAACGTGGGGACAAGGACACATATGTAATATCTTAATCAATAAAAAATATATTAAAAAAAAGAACCAATCCCAACTGACCTACAATTATTTAATTTGTAGTAGAATAGGAGACATCTAAAAAAAGTTGTGAGTTTAATTGCTTCAATTTTATTTTAAAAGTAAATACATCAGCCCGGCCAGAGTGGCTCAGTGGTTGAGCATCGATGTACTAGTATGAATCAGAAGGTCACAGTTTGATTCCTGGTCAGGGCACATGCCCAGGTTGCATGCTTGGTCCCTGGTGTGGTGCATGCAGGAGGCAGCCAATCAATGATTCTCTCTCATCATTGATGTTTATCTCTCCTCCTCTCTGAAATCAATAAAAATATATTTTTTAAAAGTAAATGCATCAGAGTCTTCTGCTGCTTACATAATAGCTTTATTATTAGTAGTGTTTGTGTTTTTTATCCATTTATATAGATGCATATAATGACGTTTAAAGATTGTAATGTCTTTGTGCGCCCCCTGTTGGGGCTGAGTATTTCTTATCAGCGAGAAATTGATTGTGAAGACATGTTTGAGGAAAAAAAGCATAGGGAAGCAAGTTCTTAACTGCCTTTTTAAAAGGGTTATTATGCATTATGAACTAACTTGAATCAATCCAACATTTTTAAGGGTTATTATTTGAGTGCAGATACTAAGCATTGACTTGGGGTCACCTGATTATAAGAGTAATAAAAATATTTCATATAGAAAGTTAGATTGATTAGTGAATGATGATAGGTGCATAACAGAGTTCTACAGTTCAAAATTTACCATAAAATATTCTAATAGGAAAAACTTGCTATGGTCTGTGATTTTATCTATACTAACCACATGAGAATAATGCAATTTCTCATTATATAGCAATTATTTCTATTCAGCAGTATTTTCACCTTTATTACCTGACTTGTTTGACATAATAATATGGCAAGATTGTTTAAGGTTGTTTTCCTCATTTTTAATAGATGGGGAAACTGAGGCATGTATTATTTTAAATCTCCATAAGTGACATTCAAGGTCTGTTAAGATTCTAGCACAATTTGATTTAAGAGAGGAGAGGAGAGGAGAGGAGAGGAGAGGAGAGGAGAGGAGAGGAGAGGAGAGGAGAGGAGAGAAACAGACTATTATTCTAGACATAAAGAGATAGAAAATAAACAGATCATGCATAAATAAGATATTTTGAAGTAGTGGTAGGCCATATGAAAAATAAAAGATAAAAAAGCAATATAATTTAAAAGTAAGCATTACAGTTTCTTCAAACTGTGTGATTAGAGCGGATTATAATTTAAACTGAAACTTAATGTCAAGATGGAAGCAACCGTATGGAAATCACTAAAAGAAAACCAACTTCTGCAAAAACCCTTAAGTAGAAGCAAACCTGGTGTGTTTGCAAACCCAGACAGAAAGCCAATGTGGTTGTAGGGAGCAAAGTGGAATTGGTATAGCATGCAATCAGAAAGTTAGGCAGGAGCCAGGCCCTATCAGACTATGGTCTTTATAAAAGGTATACATTTTAAGTGAAATGGGAAACTATGGAAAGGTTTTAGACAAGGGTATATGATGATCCAATTTGAATTTTTGGAAAGCCATGTCGTTCGCTTCTGGACAAAAGGATTTGAGAGCAGGAAGTCCAGTAAGAATCTATGGTCGTTGTCTATGTGCATAGTATGGAGACTTGGACTTGGAGTACGGCAAGGGCAGCGGAGATTAGTACAAGACAGCAGGTAGATTTAGTCACAGTGCTTATAGATGTATCTATAGATTAAAAGTGAGAAGGAAGGATAAAGAGAAATGAATGATTTCTAAGATTTTTGGATAAACAACTGGGCAGATGATGATATCATTTATCATGTTTAGGAAATGGATGAGGAGTCGACATGGTAAAGCTGACCTACTTATTAGAACTAGGCAAAATGTCACATGGGTAGTGATGTGCACTTCTGAAGTTCAGAGAGGAGGAGCAGATTGTTATTATCCACGTGGGTCTCCTTGGCATATTGCTTTTAAAACCAAGAGACTAGATGAGATTCAGAGAGAGTGTGTGTACATAGAGAAGGAAGCACATCGGCATTGCGGTTTTAGCAGAAATACTTTTGGATGTAAAATAATGATATTGTGTTTTTGCACATTTAATTAGTAGCTGTAATCCTAGTGATTTGCGGCATAGCTATTTCACATTCTGCACACATTCTGAACTATTAGGCTTTTAATATTTTTTATTAGATGCCCTGCTTTCAACTTTATTTATTTCCTTTTCCATGGCAAGGACAATTGTCTTGGCCACGAATGGCAAAACTAGTATAATTCATACTAAGATGATGCTTGGCATCAATTTTTTTTAACTTTTTAGATGATACTATTCATTGATTATACGTTTTTTTTCCCAATAGGAAAATCCAGGTATGATTGCAAAATAAGTTAAATACTCCTTCTCCAGTGGTCCAGCAAAACATCCCATTCATTTGTATCTCAGAATCCTGGCACAACAAAAATACTGAGGTTGAAATCAGTCAAGGTTAATAATTTTACAATGCTTATTTCTTTTCCTATTTCCTTAAGCTCTTGTTCTATAGTGAAATGACCTCTTAGCAACAGAATGTTCTCCATAGCCAGAGAACCAACCTATCTAGCTAAGCAAATATCTCTGTCACCAATTACCATTTTGAAATGTATTAGGAAACATTCTTTGAAGTAATCCCTTTTCAAATCCCATTTCAAACTGGATTTATGTAACGGGTAAGTGTGTAAACATCTTGTAGAATTAAATGGATGAAGAGGAAAATGAGTTTTGTCATGCGTACAATTTTTATCTTTAAAGGAATGTCTAAGGGGAATTCCTCCTCAGAATGCCATTACATCCAGATGGAGGGCTGTTAAACCACGTAATTCCTAACTCATGGCCGGCAAGGGGCGGAGGATTTGTGAGAAGGAAGTTTAAATGAAGAAGAGAGCTGCAACAGCCCAGTCGATGCAGAAATGCAATATTGATTCACCAACTTTTACCTATTACTTTCTATTCCATCTTTCCATTTCTCATTACCCAAAATCTGCCTATCCTTCTGCATCAGAAGGGCTATGTCTTAACACAAATTTTGAATTCTATTAAGCAACTTGATAGTCGTTCAGCATTGTTTTGAATGAAGAATAGATATAATTAAGCATTAAATAGAAATTACTTCCAATATTACATACACAACATATTCATATTATCAAGACTAAGAATAATACTAATTCAAACATTCATAACTTTTCAAATTGTCATTGCTAGAAAAATGATATCCTGACAACTTTTTCAAAGTTATAACTGCATCTAAAAATAAATGTATGCACACTTGTAAAAAATGAGCAGATTACTTAATCCAGTTACTTAAAGGACTTCTGTTTACTCAAGTAATGCTGTTCTTGAAGTAGGTGATATAAAAATAAATGTATAGCATTGGTTGGTGTAGAACATAATTAAACTTATTAAGACATAATCTACTTGTCCCTCTCATTATCACACATTGCCTGGTATATAGTAGGAATTCAACAACTGATTTTTAGGAATTACCTTTAGAACTTTAAATGCAGGAAATATGAAATTGCATGTCTCAGAATTAGATGTAATATATGGATTACTTGGCAGCCTATTGAGAAATTCAGAGGTGCGAGTAGGGGTTGGAGGCACCACTCTATTTCTCTGTCAGATCTATTTTACATCGAGATTACCTAACAATGAACTCAGATTCCTAGGGAATATAATATAAAAGATGTTTTAGAAATATGCATCCCTTAGCCAACTTTAAATCTTAGAAGGAAACCTCAAGATTCCCTCATTGTTTGTTGCTTTCTTCATTTCTCTATTCCTTCATTTCTCCATTTTTCCTTTCTTGTTATGAACATTTGTGAAATTTTGAATATGAATATATTAGTAGATGATTTTATAAAATATTAGTTAATTTATTTGTGGGGATAATGTAATTGTGTAGAAGAATGTCATTCTTAGGAGATGCATGCTAAAGTTATTAAAATTATAATAGGATGATGATTATATTTTCAAATTATTTCAAAAATACACACATACACACACACATAAAATATCCTTGTGAAAATGTTAACACATTTTAAATCTAGAGGAATCTGTGGGTTTTTCTTATACGTTTCTTTCCATTCTTCTGCATGTTTGAACATTTTTATTATGAGAATTAGGGGAAAATGCAGACTCTGTGATGGTCAATTTGTTTTATTTCTTTATTATTTTGTGAATTTAGCTAGGTTGTAGTACAGTTATTTAACATATACAATAATCTAAGTGTAGGTATGATTAATATTCATTATTCATTTACTTTAAGCAAAGGAGATTACTCCAGATACTCTGGGTGTGCCTATTCTATCCATGGAAGGGCTTCATGGTAGCAGATCTGAGATTTTCCCAAAGAAGAAATTCTGTTTGTAACTGAAGCTTCAGGTTCTGCCCTGAAGTTCCAGACTGCACTTCCTGAAGGCCTGCCCTACAGGCTATAAACGCGCCTTGCCAGACATCAAGTCAACTAAGCCAATTACTTGCAACATATCCTTTAAGATGTAGGTTATCCTGGTTCTGGTCCTCTAGTTGAAACTTGACTGACACAGACTCTTTCTGCCAGTTGTGGAAACATGTAAGTAAAACTAAATAAATTGCAATACGGAGAGCTAAATGTTATATCAATTAGAGGTTATCACAGATTCTTATGTCCAGCCATATAAAGGGCACTTAACTCAGATTGGGGGCAATTTCAGAAAAGGTTGTGTAACTGGTTACCTCCAGGAAAAATAGATGCATTATTAAAGATCTGAAAACTATGCCATAAATGATAAAAGAGTGAAGGAAGTTATTTTCAACTAAGTTCCTTAACATTAGAAATTTAGCTATAGGCATTAATTGCAACAGCATGGATGGAACTGGAGAGCATTATGCTAAGTGAAATAAGCCAGCCAGAGAAAGATAAATACCACATGATCTCACTCATTTGTGGAATATAGAGAACAACATAGACTGATGAACAGGGACAGATCCAAAGCAGAGAAACAGCAGCGATCAGACTATCAATCCCCAGAGGGAAGGTAGGGGAGGGAGAGGGGAAGGGGGAGAGATCAACCAAAGGACTTGTATGCATGCATATAAACCAAACCAATGGACAAGGACAACAGGGGGATGAGAGCATGAGTGGGGGGTGGGGAGGAGGTTGGGGGTTAATGGGAAATGAAGACACATTTATAATACCTTAACCAATAAAGAAATAAAAAAAAAGAGTGAAGGAAGTTATTTTCAACTAAGTTCCTTAACATTAGAATTTAGCTATTGGCATTAATTGCAAAGACTGCAAACAATTTGAAGAGGGTTGGGTGATTTTCATTGAATACCATTTTTCAATGGATTTTTCTGGTAGTCAAAAGATGGGAGTTATGGGTAGGAAGTTCTTAGCATTTTTGCGAGAAAATATGACTTCTAATTTATGTTTTATAAATGGATTTACTGCTCAATTAAAAGTAAATGCAGAGGAAACGTACGGTTTGCATTGCTGACTACTTGTAAAATAAGATTATTTTTTCAAAATTTTAGCATAAATTAAGTTTTCTTAGCATGACAGATAATCTCTTCAATTCACTACTAATTTAAAAGTCCACAGAGATTAATGATTTACAAGTAAAAAGAAGTTGCCTAAAGCCTTAAAATAAAATCACTGGCAATGACTAATTTATACTCCCAGCTTTCACAATTTATTACAAAATTTGCCAAAACAGAAAGGCTGGGAAGGCATCATGGAGGTGTAGAAGGTGGTGGTAGATGGAATGAAGATAAAAAGACAAAGACTTCTGTTTCCACCCCAAAGAGTAACATCATCAGTTTCTTTCATGTTTTAAATAAATGATTTAACTTTTGGCTTGAGTAGTTTTTGTCTATCTGAATCATGTATCTTCTCCTTATTTTTGTTTGTGTCTATTTAAGTTTCAATATATGGCCTTCTACTTTGTGTTGTAAAACAACTCTTACTGTGAATATTTTTTTTTTCAAAATTTATTTTCTTGTGACAAGAAAGTTCAAGATCCATTTAATTAAATTTTTAATCAAAACATGGTTAGTTTGCTTCCATGATCAAGACATGAGCTATGTTTATGGAGGAAGCCTAAACATTCCGCAGCCTTTTAGTCTAAGAACTAAGTGAAAATGGAGGGAACAATTTATTGGCAAAAAGTTTGTTTTGTCTAACCTATATGCAAAATAACCCACAATGTTGTTTCTATTCACCCATTGTTCAATCACAGGAAACTTTCATGGGAACCTGAAGCAAAAAGCGCTGAAATATATATTTGGAAAAATCAACCCTACATGAATATGGAAGGCCAAAAGAAATAAAAACAGTTTCATGAATACCTTCTACAAGCAGAGCAATTTCTAAAGAGAAGGCAATGAAGGAAAGTTGTAAATGGGAGAAGTACAACTGAAGCAGGAGGACAGACTTAGCAATCTGGGTTCAGTTCCCTGGAACGTCACATCTCAAATTGATTTTGGAACTCTGTTCCGGCTTAGAGGTTGGCTAAAACCACCCTGCTTTTACAATTTCAATGCTTAGCAAAGGCATTTTTAAGACAACACACAGAACCTGCAAGACAGAATGGTACATTAGAAATGTCGCCAAACTGGGTGGATACTTGACTTAATAGTTTGTGCTTTTCAATAAACAACAACAACATTTTTTAAACTTAAAAAAAAAAGAATCGTCATAAAAATCTTCCTCAGAAGAACCATGATGCATTACCTTTTTGGAGGGAATTTTCTTGGATAAAACCCACAACAATAAACATTTTTGGTTTGAGGAAAACCCTTTCTCATATTTCCTGCTTAGTTTTCAAAATAAAAGTTAAACCATGATTTTTTTTTTTTTACATCTTATGAAAACCCAATGCATATTTAGTTTTTGAAAGCAATATAAAGAGCCAGGGGTCCCAATTCTTTTTATCCCCTGACATTTCCTTGTCCCAAGGTTGGTCAGAGAGGCACCTTGAACATGGTGCAGAGGATTCCTTTGTCTATACAGAGTGGCCCCATGGGTGTGAGGCAGGAGGAGGAATTGTTGAAGTCCTGACTGGCCTGGGTCCCCACCCTTGTGATTAACTCAAACAAGAAGGGATGTGGCAATTGCAGATCCTGGAAAACTCAAACTTGAGATAGAAAGTGTGTTCTTGTTTTTCTCAACAGATTACACTAGAGCGGTGCCAAATAATCCTGCAGTTTGGTAAGGGAGACCGGGAAGGCAGAGTAGGAAACAATGGAAAAAGAGGAGAAAAAGCTACATTTCTCACATCCTTTTTTTGTAATTTAGGGTAGTCTGAGAGTGTCCTCAATGATGTTTTGTTAAGGTGTTTGCTTGATTAATATTTACTTGATTAATGTTTAAACTTTCTAGAAACTATTTGAAATAGTTTATTATATATTTATATTTAAATCAGGCAAAACTTAAATGATCATTTTAATAAATAATTTTAAAAGTATGTGAGTTGCCCTGGCTGTTGTGACTCGGGGTTTAGAGTGTAGTATTATTTTTGATAAAATAACTAATTTTCTGTTTCATATTTCTTTTATTAAGATATGAGGATGAGAATGAGTGTATACATATATGTGTACAAATATCGATTTTCATCTATAATTATGTATATATATAGTTGTCATCACTGAAACATTGGAATTCAAATACTGAAATAAATCCTTGAAATGATAACAACTTAAAAATACAGTGCTTTATATATTACCAAGTATTTTTCTATTCATTTATTCAAATCTGACATCAATTTAGCAAGATTTAACAGATAAGAAGCTGAAGTTTAGAGAAGTCAAATAACTTGATCAATGTGAATGTAGCTAAGATAACGCAAATAGGCCTTAACCCATTTTGCATTCCTTTGTAACTATTGCTCTTGACATTACTTACAGTCATTCAGTGTAGCCTACTTAGTTAACAGGCTAGCATTTAGCCACTATTCATCCACTTCTAGTAACTGGATGATCACCAACCCACACATACTACCCATTTTCATTGTGAACAGCTTAATCGTAAGTACCATAATGTCTTCCTTACATTAAAATGCTGATTTTAATCTTATTCTCTGGACTTACTCAGAATAAATCTAAATAATTTTACCACACATCATCTCTTCCGTTATTTTACAATATTGATAAAATTCAAGGGAGAAACGATGATGTGTTATAATACAGAATTGGCAGAGGACATGGATAAGTTGAAGGAGAGTGGAACAATGTGACTTTTCAGAGCTACTTAGAAATGGTCATAAAACTACAGGGCAAAGATGTCAAAAAGAAGGACAGGGATAGGTAAATAGAATTAGTACCCATGGGTATATTTGGTCATTTCTTCAACTCATCGAATACTCAATATCAGCCAAGTAAAATGTTGGGAACTGGGAAGAAGAGAAAAGTATATGATCTAAATCCAAAAGGAGTAAGATATGGAACATGAAGTTTAGTGACATAGAACAACCTGATCCAAGTAACCCAGGCGGTGAAGTTTAAACCCCAGCTTTGAAAATATGTTTCAGTTCCAAGCTCATGCCTTGTTCACTACATCATCAGAAAGTAAGCGAGTGTTTCAAGCAGAGGAGCTTTTCAGTGTAAAATATCTGGAGTGAGGAGTTAGGAACTTGGAATTGAGGCCATATTTGGTAATGGAGGCCATATTTAAAAGCAAGTTTAGTTAAATTGATACTTTGTACAACATGAAAGATAAAACTGCATTCTGTGATTTTTAATACATTTGGAAGTGAAACAAAAGGAGAGAGGTAGGATATAATTGTATTGGAAAAAATTACCAAGGAGAGTCATCTATCTATCTATCTATCTATCTATCTATCTATCTATCATCTATCTATCTATCTATCTATCTATCTATCTATCTATCTATCTATGTATCTACCTATCATCTATCATAAATCTGCCTATTTAATATGTTTTATGAACTTTTCTTAGAGTAGGGTTCCTCACTATCAGCACATTGACTTCTAGGACCTGATAATTCCTTGTTGTAGGAACTGCCCTGTGTATTTTAACATGTTTAGCAGCATTCTTGGTCCCTCTACACTTGATACCAGTAACACTACTTCCCTAGATGTGACAATCAGAAATGTCTCTACATATTGGCAAATGCCCCTTGGGGGAAAATTCCCGCCCCCCCTTATGTTAAAAGCATAGCTTTAAGGAAACAAACAATAGTAAAGAAGAAAAGAAAACATTCCTAGAAAATAACTCATGAAGAAATAGCACATACAAAGTCAGTCTTAGAAGGTAATAAAGGCAAAAGGAAGGGTGGGTGAAGACATGGGCTTGGTGAGGGTATAATCATACCTGAACGCCTCTATTTTTCCCCTGAAAAATAAAAGAACAGCTATTTATAAATGAGAGGGTGGTTAGATGTTAGAGGAGTTTTAATGGTTTGATAAAGGATGTGATTAAGGCTTTTCAAAAACAACTTGCCCAGAAATATTGAGGGAGCAGTGAAGGTGGGGTAATACCCTGGAAAGATGCCAATCATCAAGCTGATGAACTATTCCCAAGCAGTGTTCAGCCTCAAGGGAATTGATACCTAGGAAACAAATGGTGAGATTGATCAGTGTTTGAGGGTTTAACAGGGCAGGTGTGGCTCTGGAATAAGATGGAGAGCAATCTGATCCAAGGATAGAGTACATAGAAAAATTGAGGAGAAGGTCCAGGCTTAGGTATCAAGAAAAGAATCAGGAAAAGATGGAAAGACAGGGGGAAGGGATGAAAAACAGTGGACTATTAATAGATTATAGATTTCAACAAATTTCAAAAATATGCTTCAAGTAACTAATAAAGTGAGACAAGTGAAACTGTAAAAAACTATAGTTATTCAAAAAATTGGGTGTATTTATATCCACAGAAGGGAGACAGTTCTGCCAAATACTGGCTAGAATGTTTAGGTACACTGTTGACAATCACATGTGTATATCTATCTAATCTAATAAAAGAGAAACATGCAAATTGACTGCACCTCCACCATGCCCCAAGCCATGCCCACCAGCCAATTAGAGTGACTATATGCAAGTTAACCCAACCAAGATGGTGGCCGGCAGCCATGGAGCTGGAGCAAGCAGGAGACTTGGTTGCCCCGGCGATATAGGAAGCCAAGCTTCCTGCCTGCCCTGGCCGGCTGTGGCCTCCGCTCAAGGCAACAAAGTTTCAATTATAGAAGATAAATAAATCCCAGATACCTGCTTCCAGCCAGCCTCCACTGGGAGCTTGGGTGGCTGGGGGCTGTGGCCAGCCTGCAAACAGCCATCAGCCCCTCACCCGGGATGGCCACACCCTCATGAGGTAAGGGTAACCGCTGGGGGGCTTGGCCAGCCTGCAAACAGCCATCAGCTCCTCTCCCAGGCTGGCCAGGCACTCCAGCAGGACCCCCCACCCTGAAGGGGCTGTGGCCAGCCTGAAAACGGCCCTCAGCCACTCACCCAGCCTGGCCAGGCACTCCAATGGAGACCCCACCCTGAAGGGGGTGTGACCAGTCTGAAAACAGCCCTCAGCCTCTGACCCAGGCTGGCCAGGCACCCCAGCAGGACCCCCACCCTGATCCAGAATACCCTTCAGGGCAAACCAGCTGGCCCCCACCCATGCACTAGGCCTCTATCCTATATAATAAAAGGGTAATATGCAAATTAACCATAACAGCAGAACGACTAGGAATAACTGGTCACTATGACACACACTGACCACCAGGGGGCAGACGTTCAATGCAGGAGATGCCCCCTGGTGGTCAGTGCGCTCCCACATGGGGGAGCTTTGGTCAGCCACAAGCCAGGCTGATGGCTGCCAGTACAGCGGTGATGGTGGGAGCCTCTCCTGCCTCCTCAGCAGTGCTAAGGAAGTCCAACTGCAGTTTCGACCTGCTCCCTGCTGGCAAGTGGACATCCCTTGAGGGCTCCCGGGCTGTCAGAGGGATATCTGACTGCCAGCTTAGGCCCAATCCCCTGGGTAGCAGGCCTAAGCCAGCAGGTGGTCATCCTCTGAGGGGTCCCAGACTGTGAGAGGGCCCAGGCCGGGCTGAGGGACCACTCTCCCCCTAGTGCACAAAATTTTGTGCACCAGGCCTCTAGTATATATATATATATATATATATATATATATATATATATATATGCGCCTAAGCAACCAGTCGACTGGTCACTATGACATGCACTGACCACCAAGGGACAGGCGCTTAACGCAGGAGCTGCCCCTTGGTGGTCAGTGTGCTCCCACAGTGGGAGCACTGGTCAGCTGACCAACAGGCACAGACACAGGGCTCAAGGTTGCCAGATGCAGGTCTCACGGCTGGCGATTGCCACTGTGGAGGGGTGAGACTCTCCTGATCTGGACTGACTGGGAGCGAGCCTGCTGCTGGCACAGTGGGGCTGTAATGAGCAGGAGCAGCAGGCAGGAGCAACAGGCAGCATCGGACTGCTGGTTTCAGCCCAATCCCCACAGGCCACGTTGAGGGACCCCACTGGTGCACGAATCTGTGCACTAGGCCTCTAGTAAGGATATAAAAGAGGCATGGATGGTGCCAAAGAAGCATGAAGACTTTGGTCCTTGACATGGCTAGATCCTTCGTTAAGATTATTTTTAATTTTCAGTGACTGTTATTTGTTTCAATGAGGCTTCTGAGAGACTTACTCTATATCCAGAGGTAGTCTTTGTTTGCTTTCATTTTCTCTTAAGTACACTTCTGCAAGAACATATGTTATTAGTGGCATCCATCCTGTCAACACAAAACTGCATATTGAAAATTAAATGCTTGTCAGTTGGGCTGAGTAGCATTCATCCCCCCCCATGTATCTATTAACATGCAAAAAGAGAGTGCTTTATAAAGATTACAACATATCAAAACACATTTTAAGAAAAGACATGTCCTTATTGAAACCAGGTCATAGTAAGGTCAATAAAAGGGAGTTATTAGAACTACAGTCTTTTGAGGGAGCCCTGGTTCTGTGCACAGGGTGGAACCCAGACATGTGAATTCATTTTGGGGAAAATATTGCAAGTTTTAGTACCAATGTATCTTATCCATGGGCCCTTTGAAAAAGATAGTAATGATTTGAGAAAAATAACCAAAAATTCTTATAGGCAATAGATACTAGAGGGATTGTCACTCATGGACCAGAGGTTATAATGCTGTTTTGAAAGGCATAGAATAGTTAATGTCCTGGTTATAGAAAAAAGAGCAACCTGGACTACAAGTGAAAAAAAGAGTTCAGGGATGGGGGAGGTACCTTTTTTCCATCAGCCTCCAAACTCTGGGATATAATGTATTGTCCATACAGAGATACTTCTGGTACTAATAAGGTACAATAAGCATAAGCTAGGACTTTTCTCAGCTACCAGGGATATAAGATCATGCTGCTCAGAGCACAAAAGTGTGTTGTGGACAGTAACTGGAGAGTTGCTAGAACAAGTCTCTGAAGAACTGGGAATCTGAATAAAGAAGGAGTAGGAGAGAAACCGCCCCCCCCCCAAAAAAAAATTGTCTGTTACTTCCTCCTGCTCTTAGAATGTGTGAGAGGCTGAATGGGGCAAGAAAATTAGTTCAGAAGAGTAAGTTTATATCTTACAGTTGTAGCCATATCCTGAGGCTGAGCAAGGCTTCCTGTGCTTAACCGAACCTCAGGCGATGTAGCCCTGTTTCCAGAGGATTTTCTTTCCCTTCCTTCCTCGCCTTCCCCCTCTCTTGCATTAAGGCCTACCCTAGAGGGATGTTGATTATACCTAGTAAAGCATTCATTTGCATCTTTGATAGTAATAAACAGACTAATGGGAAAACAAATTCAATTATCACATGCAAGTTGAGCAGTCACTTATTTCATGCATCTGAGCCACCAGATTTCTACTCAGGTGGTGCACAAAATTAGGAAAATATCCAGAATACGTGAAACAGCGAGAGAATCTGGCGAGGCGCATTTTCTCACACAGAAGTCAGTGAATTCACCTGGAAACCTTGAAATTCATCATCAGACCTTATCATCCCCTTCCCAAGAGCTGTGTCAGGGACTTTGGCTCTTCCTCTTTTAGTTTTATTGTTTTAGGACCTGCTTCTCACCTTTAAGCAAACATTTCCACATCCTGCTTGTTGCCTTTAGAGATAATAACTGGAAATCACAGCTATTTTGTGTCATCAGTCTTGATGTTTGATGTATCAGCTTATTAAGTTTTAGGATATGACAGCAAAAAGTAGTGAATGCAATGAACATTGGCAGTTGTACATGAGTTTTTTTTAAATATGAATATTTAGATTTATTAGTTCTTTGTTATGAGTTTCTCATGGTTGCATTATATAATTAATGAATTAGACTCTGCAATTATTAAATTACAAAGGCATCTTATTAAATTTCAGCCAAAGAAGGCAGAGAACGAATGGTTATTGAACGTGTAAATCATAGCACTAGCTTCCAAGTTCAATTCTTCCTTTAGATAAAGTTTAATTGACTTTATTTTTTTTAATGTTTAGAAAAAGTACCTCTTCGTGACAAAGGGAGAGAAAACTGGTTTGAAGTCAGAGGTCTGGCAGCCCAAATATGTGCTTTCCTCCTTTATACCTTTATGTGGATTTTGTTTGTTTGTTTGTTTTTACTTTCAAAGACTAGTTTTAACAAATTACAGCAGCTGTAGCAATTGTAAACGTAGGCCATTTCTCAAAATTTATTTGATATCCATCAGATGTTCAGCTTTGTTCCTAGCAGAGAGCATGTTTTTTAATTCCTAAGAAAAACATATTGGTTTTATTAGAGCAGGAAATTATATCTTAAATGAGGTCTTTTCCAGTGACCAAGGAAAATAAAGGTTTTGGTTTAAGAATATGAGTGTGATAGTTATTATACTAATTAGCAATGCTAACTTGGGCAGTGGGAATAGTTTAAGGGTCAAAAGAGTAAAGATTTTGTAAGGAAGATTGCTGGGTTGCTGTGCTTGGACTCACTCTTCCTTCCCAGAAAAGCAATGGGTGGAGGTGGGCTGATTGAGAAATCATCCCAGTCTGATGGGAGAGGTTTGAACAGGCACACTCAGCAAGCCTGACATGTATTTCCTCCAGGGGGAGACTGAGGTGACTCATGCATCCCAGTTGGAAGTGCAGCTGGACAGTAACTGCACTTCCAACTGAGAACAGGCAGGTCAAAGCGCGTGAATTCCAGGGACAGAGTGTGACACATACAAAAGGAACATTAGCCTGTGGGTCATTCCAAAGGAACCCTACCCAAGAAAACACTCTCCAATAGCCAAAAGATGAGAGTAGTTAGTGGGTGATGGAGGCAGAAACTACAGGGGATCCATATGATCAGAAAACTGAAAGACATCACTCACATCATGGAAGCTGTAGTCTGAGGACACAAACACGTTGCCTTCAAACCACAGCTTTAGATATCTGTTGGGCCTGCATGCAGTAGCAGTAGTCAAGGAGGAACTTAATTAGCCTCCTTTTTCATCTTCCTTCCCTTCATACTGAAACAGGGATTTTAGGGGTAAAATAGGACAGGTTTAGGAAATTTTAGAAATTTTGGAAATTAAGGGGACCATGGAGGAAAGCACAGGGCTGCAGAGCAGGAGAAGGTATATTTCCATAGAATGGGGGAGCTGGAATCTGCAACAGGTACATTTCCATAGAATGAGGGAGCTGGGAACATCAAAAGGTCTATATTACAGAATAAAGAGAAGGAAGCCCTTCATTCAGAGGGAGAAGAAGAAAGCCCAAAGGGAATAGGAAAACAATAAGGAAGGAGTGTGTGTGTGGGGGGGGAGAACCTCACATGTCCCTTGTGAGGTTCAACCTTTGAGCCCAGGAGTTAGTATAGTAACTAGTCCAAGGGAATAGTGACCAATCAGATGGGATATCAAGGCACCAGGAACTGCAGCCTTTATAAGCCATAGGGAAAAGGAACTCAGAGGGACTCTTTCCCCCTCCCTACTTGGGAGTCCATTCTGTGGGGCTCTTTCCCTCTCTCCATGTGGAAGTCTGTACTTGTTCTTCAATAAATCTCCACCTTTGCTATACCACTTCCTGTCCGTAGATTCATTCTTTGATTCCAGCTGACAAAGAATCCAGGTTCCAGTCCAAAAATTCTGTATCAATGCCAACCCTTCAGGGCTTAAAACTAGCATCCAGCAGTAGGATGACACTTGAGTGACAAGTAGAATGAAGAATGCTTAGATCCATTTTTCAAACACCAAAAGCCCTCCTGAAGGCTGGCCCTAGATGGCAGAAGAATGGGAAGGCAACTTATCTTGAATGAAGATGCAAATGACAATTGATGTATGTGACTGGACACTTTAATTTACTGAAATAATGAGATTGTGTTTGCAACTTAAAGTGACCAAAGGATTTCATACCATCCAATGTAACTAGAAATGTATAGGGTCTTCTTCAAGCTTTGATCCAGTGGCAAGGACACAACACCACCCTCTGTACAGGTTGAAAAAACAATGAAAGACAAAAATAAATTAGCTCTGCATTACGTCTACTGAATCCTACAAAATTAACATATAGATTACATGTGGACTTTTATTCTCCTTCACCATGATATGAGAAATCAATGATTAAAAACTCTCAAATATTAACTAGGAAAGAAGGAGGGAAGGAAGGATAAAAGAAAGAAAGGAAAGAAGATATAGTGAATATATACATACTAGCGACCCGATGCATGGATTCGTGTACATTGAAAGGAAATTAATTAGAAAGTGGCTGGCGGGGAGGGACTGGGCGAGAAGGGCTGGACATGCCCTGGAGTCAACCTCCCACAGTACCTCCCAGTGTCTCAGAATGAGCAGGGTCCCTCTGGCAGGTGGAGTCCCTTGGCCTGGCCTGCAAGGATTAGGCAAAACCAGCTCTCTGACATCCTCTGAGAAGTCCCGGAGTGCAAGAGGGCACTCTGCAAAGTTGCTGTTGTACAAGGTGTGGAATGCCAAGGCAAGTGTACAGTAAACCAGATTCATGGCTGACAGTGCCCCAGCAACAACATAAACCAGAGCCAAAGGTGGAATTACATGGCCCTGGGAGGAATCTGGCTCCCTCCTCTCTGTTTCAGGGAGCATCACCCGAGAACCACTGCTGCCAAGTTACTGCAGCTCAGCAGCTCCTGTGCTGAGCGTTTGCACCCTGGTGGTCAGTGTGCATCATAGCAACTGGTCCGATGGTAGGAGGGACACTTAGCATATTAGCCTTTTATATATAGACTAGAGACCCAGTGCACAAAAATTTGTGCACTCGGGGGGGGGGGGGTCCCTCAGCCCGGCCTGTGCCCTCTCGCAGTCTGGGACCCCTCAGGGGATGTCCATCTGCTGGCTAAGGCCCATTCTCGGGGGGATCAGGTCTAAGCTGGCAGTCAGACATCCCTCTGACAGCCTGGGAGTCCTCAGGGGATGTCCACTTGCCAGCGGGGAGCAGTCGGACATCCTAGGCACTGCTGAGGAGGTGGGAGAGGCTCCCATCACCACCGCTGTGCTGGCAGCCATCAGCCTGGCTTGTGGCTGAGCAGAGCTCCCCCTGTGGGAGCGCACTGACAACCAGGGGGCATCTCCTGCACAGAGCGTCTGCCCCCAGGTGGTCAGTGTGTGTCATAATGACCAGTCATTCCCAGTCATTCTGCTGTTAGGGTCAATTTGCATAATACCCTTTTATTATATAGGATAGAGGCCTGGTACATGGGTGGGGGCTGGCTGGTTTGCCCTGAAGGATGTCCTGGATCAAGGTGGGGGTCCTGCTGGGGTGCCTGGCCAGCCTGGGTGAGGCGCTGAGGTCCGTATTAAGACTAGCCACACCCCCTTCAAGGTGGGGGGTCCCTGCTGGAGTGCCTGGCCAGCCTGGGTGAGGGGCTGATGACTGTTTGCAGGCTTGCCACAGCCCTTTCAGGTTGGGGGTCCCTGCTGGGGTGCCTGGCTATCCTGGGTGAGGAGCTGATGGCTGTTTGCAGGCTGGACACAGCCCCTTCAGTGTAGGGGTCCCCACTGGGGTGCCTAGTCAGCCTGGGTGAGGGGCTGATGGCTGTTTGCAGGCAGTCCACAGCCCCTTCAGTGTAGGGGTCCCCACTGGGGTGCCTAGTCAGCCTGGGTGAGGGGCTGATGACTGTTTGCAGGCTGGCCATACTGCTTCATGGTGGTGGTCCCTGCTGGGGTGCCTGGTCAGCCTGGGTGAGGAGCTGAGGGCCGTTTTCAGGCTGGCCACACCCCCTTCAGGGAGGGGGGTCCTGCTGGGGTGCCTGACCAGCCTGGGTGAGTGGCTGATGGCTGTTTGCAGGCAGGCCACAGCCTTTTCAGGGTGAGGGTCCTGCTGGGGTGCCTGGCTATCCTGGGTGAGGAGCTGATGGCTGTTTGCAGGCTGGCCACAGCCCCTTCAGGGTGTGGGTCCCCGTTGGGGTGCCCAGTCAGCCTGAGTGAGGGGCTGATGACTGTTTGCAGGCTGGCCACAGCCCCTTTATGGTGGGGCTCCCCATTGAGGTGCCTGGCCAGCCTGGGTGAGGGGCTGATGGCCATTTTCAGTCTGGCCACACCCCCTTCAGGTTGGGGGATCCTGCTGGGGTGCCTGGCCAGTCTGGGTGAGGGGCTGATGGCTGTTTGCAGGCTGGTCACGGCCCCCAGCCACCCAAGCTCCCAGTGGAGGCTGGCTGGAAGCAGGTATCTGGGGTTTATTTATCTTCTATAATTGAAACTTTGTTGCCTTGAGCAGAGGTCATAGCGGGCCAGGACAGGCGGGAAGCTTGGCTTCCTCCATCGCTGGGGCTACCAAGCCTCCTGCTTGCTGCAGCTCCATGGCTGCCGGCTGCCAACTTGGTTGGGTTAATTTGCATATAGTCGCTCTGATTGGCTGGTGGGTGTGGCTTGGGCATAACGGAGGTGTGGTCAATTTGCATGTTTCTCTTTTATTAGATTAGATAGATTAGCAACCCTTGACACTCAGCTTGGCCTGGCTGAGAAGAAATGATCTTAGCAATGCTGCATCTCACCCTCTCTGTCTAAGTTGGTGATCTTCCCACCTTCTGACTTCCTTCCCTTCCTGGAAAATAACAGTAAATGGTACAACGGCTCAAAACTGGATTCACACTCCTATTGGTGTTTCAAAACCAGGTTCATTCTTCTATAAGTTGCAGTCTAATATATTGCCCCTAAATTATACAGCTATTCCAATTGATGTTGCATATGGTTTATGTATATAAAATGTATACTCTTTTTATCATTCACAAGGATATTTTTAAAAGTAACACCTTTTAACTGAAATTAATCTGTATTTTATATTACTGGTATGTGATTCTTGATAAGAGGAATTTTTTTTAAACTGGGATTGTTTTCTGTTTGACCATGGGATAAGATGAATGAAAGATTTCATTACTTTTCATATTAATAAAATTATTTCATTATATTTAATACTATCCTTAACAATGCTCTAATAATTTCAGATCCTATAGTCCTTGGTTTTGCTTCTTTCTTTCAGGATTCGGTTATCTGAAAGCCAGGCAATGAGATAAAAAGCTATATTATTTAAATATAGCATGCAGTTTATACCCTTGGTAGCAATAAAATAATTCAAAAGTACCTTTTGGTAAATTGCACAGATGGACAAACAATCTGTCACTCTTTTTAGTTTTCATTCCATGTGCAATGTGACTTTGAAATTCTTACGTTTAAGCAATGGAGTCTATTGTCCCTGAGTTGGTCTTCTGACTTGCTTTGGCCAATGGAATGAAGCAATAAGGTATCAATATTGAAATGCCAAATCTAGATCTCCAGAGGCCTTACACAATCCCACCTTTTCTCCTGGACCTCTGTCTTATCAACATACATGAACCTGGGCTAGTCCACTGAAGAATGAGAATTCATGTGGTTCATAATCAAACCAGTCTCCTATTTACCCAATGAAACGTCTGCCACTTGAGTAAGAACAGAAGAACCACCTCCTTGAGCCTAGTCCCTGTTGCTGACACACAGAATCATTAACTAAATAAACTGTGTTATTTAAAGCCACTAAATATTTTATTGCTTTGTTATATGGTCAGTTGTTTCTTGTTTTAGGCCACTATGTTTTGTAATAGATTGGTATGCAGTATAATCCACAAAATTAATTTCAAATGTTTTAGCCTGGATGTTTAGGTCTTTTGTAATTCCAAATCTCAATTCTGCTACTTCACCCCTTATAATCTATTCTTAGTTCATATACTGCACTTGTTTTCTTAATCAAGTAATGTTTTCTGACTCTGTATTTCTATTTTTTTGTATATTTTGTGCCCTATGACTGTAGTAGTCACACCTACCTGTTCTCCTTGTGAACACTTTTATTTCTTCAGACCTTGTCATAATATTACTGGTCCCATAAAGATTTTCCCAACTGCCCCAAAATAGTAAAGTCATCCACTCTCTGTTTCCATGGTTTTCACATCTTTCTAATCTATGATATTTAACACATGACACAGTGTTGTTTTTATTTCTTGCACCTAGCATAGTGGTAGACACAGCTGCAGTTGATTCAATCATTGCTCACCAAAATGTATTCTCTGCCCTCCACTGACCCACTGTAGCCTATACCTGTGTGCCAATTCTGACCTAGGTGTCAAAATGCATCATGCTTCTGACCCTTTGGAGTACTTCCAACCACATTTATTGGGTTTATTCAGAAAAGCAAGTGGCCCTCTGGTCTCAAGACAAAGAAAGCAAAGAAGAACAGAGAGCTACTTGAGCTTGCCTGCTAACATGTGAACAATCAATTAATATTATTTTTGCTTCATAGTATTATAATAATAGCTAACTGAGATAATAGCTAAGTGATATTTGAAGGGCAAAGTTAAGGTTTTATATAGACTCTTAATATGTTCTAATAAAAAGGCACTGAATCAAATAGAAAATTTTGGTTGAAAATAAGCCACAATTTCCTTAAAAGACTATTAAATAGTATATATGCCATCAAAGGACGTGGAAAAGAAATTCATTTCAGTTCTTTGAATTTAAACACATTTTCATCAGTCTTTGTCAGAGATTTTGTCTTTGAGCACATCTAGCTTGATTGAAAGTTTTTTTGTTAATAAACTAATTATTTTTTGTGTGGTTTCAATGGATACTAAGTATTCTCAAAAGGTTAAACTTCTATTCCTAGATGCAAACAGCTCAGGATTTTAAGAGGGAATAAGAGGGAATAAAAATACATTTTATATGTGTTGTATTGGTTGGAGTACTGGAAATATTGAGGGGGCCACTATGTAAAGTATATGATTGTCTAACCACTAAGCAGTACTTGTGAAAATAATACAAAAAATTGGAAAAAAAATAAAAAGTGCAATAAGTTCTTGCAGAAAAAAGGAGTGGCACCATTTCTTCCACCACCCAATTTCTGAAGTAACATATATTCAAATAAAAATATTTTAGAAATTCAGAAATGTATAAACTATAAGGTAAAATACTATGATTTTTTTTCTTAGAGCAAAGTACCATTAACACATTGCATATAAACTTTGAGATTTATTTATAACAATCTTTCTCTTACTTAAGTTATATATATATAGATAGATAAATAGATAGATAGATAGATAGATAGATAGATAGATATAGATAGATATTCTATATGCCCTTTGTTATTTGTCCTGAGTATTATTATTTTTATCGAAAAAAAGGTCAACTGTGGAATGAATGCCTTAGGTTTCTAGTAGAAAAATTACATATTATACATAGTTTCCAATTTTGAATAAGGTCTGCTGAAACTATGTGCAATGCACAGAATTGTGTGATGCTGAGTTATGACTTATGAATTGAAATATCTAAGTGTAAACAGCTAGCTTATTTGAGAAATACAAGTGGGATTTTCCGTTAGCTCTTTCATTTTATGAGTTGTGTTTTAACAATCTTACCGCACTGTACACATCTGAACTTACAAAACGTGTGAAGTTGGCACTTTACATGAAAATGATGCCACCCTACAGCATTTTTGTTAAACCTTTCTTGATGAAAATATTTATCTTGGAGAAACAAGATGGGTGATCTTTTTAATTAATTTCAGTAAGAAGAAAATTGTTAAATATATTTTAATGTGTTCACAAATTAGATCGTTCCAAATAAAATGTACATCTTTCACATTTGCTTATGTAACAGTAGAAATTCAGAACTTCAAAATATGTGTTTTCTGAGCCATCCAAGGAAAATGAGAACCTTTATTTTCTTTTCCTTTGGTAGATTATCTGTTCTGTGCCAAAGAGCTTCTAGCTTGACCATGGCTCGTCCTCTGCTATGCAAGACTAAGTATGACTTACTTTCTACTTCTAAATTTACTCAGTCAAAGTTTATTATGATCTACTTGAACCATGCGGGAAAGAGCATCTACGCCCATTTAGGCAATTCATTCAATTCATCAAAAGAGACAAACAAAGAGAGGTAAATAAGGAGAAAAATATACAGAAAAAAAAACATACAGGGAAGTCATACATAGCAATTGAGTCCTTCATGGTCCAATGGGAAGCTGTATAAATATTAAGTACTAGTATATAAGTATGTTAGTAGATTTAAAGCAAAAGCTAACATTTTTCAGATAGAATGAAAGGAAATAGGCTAGAAGATGGTCCATGGAAGGTAAGAATAAAATAATTTTACTGAGAGAATTATGGAGTATTATTTAGTCATTGATTTAAATCTGTCAGTAAATTCTCAGGAAGAAGGAACTAAGAAAATCCCAGGAAAAATATTTATAGCTTCAGGTAGCTATATACTGATGGATAAAAATGTCTGTGTCATTAGTGTAGTGAAGAGGATCTTGAAATATGAACACAATAAAATACTTTAAATGTATTATATAGTCATTATGTGCCAGAGTATAAATGTTATTGGCCCATCTATCTCCAAAGTCTACTAGATAGGTATAATACTCAGTGGCAGGTAGAGGTTAAGTGTTTTGCACGAAAACCTGCAATTGGCAAGAGTCATAGTTGAAATACAAATCCAAACCAGCTTGCTCTTTAGACTTTTAAAAGTTGACCATACCATCTATTTACTCGTTATAGACGGCAACGAGGCTCACGTATGAGTAGTGGCCCTTATCCACAAAATACACAGTCTTTAGAGCTTCAGTTTCATTCATTGGGTTCACATATCCACTCTATTTACTTCATGTTTCGAAAAGAAAAAAAAAGTCAGACATATAAGGTGTTTGTTGGAGAAAGGAGCAAACAATCATACAGGAATTTGTAGGCAGCCTATAATTTAGGGATTGAATTCTAGGTTTGATGTTTATTGAGGCAGATGATTTTAAAAAACTTGGAAAATGCCCATCCTTGCCATTGAAGCCACAAAGAGAGCTTATAATTATGAATGCTTTTGATTTCAGAAGCTGACAAAGGAATTTAAGAATGAAATATGAAAATAAGAGCCTGTTAGAGGTTTAAAATAAACAAATGTAATTAAAATGAATTAGTATTTCACCTTAAAATATGCACAGGGAGGCAAGATATGAGTATAACAAAACAATTCATACTTAAACATCACAAAATTGATATATGGCAGGTTTTTAAAAATATTTTCTGAATCATCCTTAGCTAATAGGTAATAGCAATGGAGGAGATATCATTTTTCAAGACCTCCACTCATACCTCCCTCATCTGCCTTATATTTTTCCCTTTCTTGTATATAACTTTTAAAATGCATTTTGATATTTTGTGGTATTCTTTGTCTCTTTCATCATATAGTGAGTTCTTCAATAGTAGAAAATTTGTTTTTTCTATTATTGTGCCTTTAATCATGGCGCCTGGCACTTAACACATTTTTAAAGAGGTGTTTTATGGTAACTGAGAATGATTGGTGGTATGCTATCTAGTGATTAAATCATTTAATTATAGCCAAATACTGTTTTCAAATCTTGCACCTGTATGGAAATTATTATTCAGTTTTTTGTCATTTGAACAGTATATGTCCATCTTCTGTAGAGTTACAGGGATGATGTATACATAGACACTGAGTCATATAATGAAATTTCTAAAAAGACAGGCAGAATGGGAAATGCCCTAAGAGAATAAAAAAGGTCTACTTTGGGACAATCATATTGCAGTAGCATTCAGGAAGAACTGGAGTGGGATATTACAGGAAAGTAGAGCATCTGACGAGGCAATTGTATTAATCCTGATTTAAGAGCTTGAATGTCTGTCTAAACAAGAGTAACCAAAGAAATATGAAAGACCAAATTCCAGCAGTAGAGAAAATCAAAGAATTAAACAAAAAATGTCAGAAAATCCTGTTGACAGATGATTGTGAAGAGGAATTCCAAGACTTAGCTATATGTTGGGAAAGTTATTTTATGTATTTGGAGGACAATAAATAAAGATCTGGGCTTCACCACCACGGGAGATATTTACTAAACTCGTAAGAGACCGCTATGAGTGTTACTGTTGCTATAAACAGGTTTTAAAAATGGCATGGCTTTAGCTTTAGAAACAGAAATTTAGCAATAATGATCAGGGCAGGCTAGAGGGGAAATAGATATTGAATATGATGAGGTCCAAAATGATGTTTCCTGGGAAAAAATGGGAAGAGCCTGAACTTTGGTATTGGCAATAGGAATTACAAAAAAAGAAAGAGGTAATTGATAATATTTAGGGATAATAAAGGTCATATAAGAACTTGGTCTAGAAAATGCAATCCTAGAGATTGCATATAAAGAACATATGTGTTAGGTGAAAAGTTTTGATAATAAAAAACAACAACAACACACAGGATTAAAGATAGCCAAACTATCAAAGAAAAACTGTACCAAGGAAAATTAAGTTGGGTCTTGAAAAAGACATAAAAAATAGATTGTAGGTGGGAAATTTTCCATGTAGGAAGTTAAAGCATGAGCCAATGGTCTAGACTCAATAGTTAACCACAGCTTCAGGTAGTACAGTAGGATCCGGAATGTTTGAAACTAGATGATACAGAGTGGTTTGGAGGGGGGAAAAAAGTTGGTATAGATAAAAGTTGTAAACATCATTAACATGAAAACTATATAGATAAATTTTAATGTAACATGGACTGTAAAGCACTTTAGGGGCTTCATAGGCTCTAAAACAAACAATTTAAAAAGATATGCAAATTGATTTCTCTAGCAGTAATTGCTCGGTATTGGGCAATTACAAAATAAGTGAATTAAAAGGATAGTAAGGTTGTGAGCATCTAAATAGGAAGACTGTCCATAGCAAAGATGAAAGGACACATAAAACAAAAAACAAAACAAAACAAAACAAGGCCTAGGTGTCTCTTGAGAGAAAAAGGAGAGGAATGAGCTGCAAATTGTCAGGTTAGTGAGAGTGTGATGGAAAGCAAATGGAAGAGTTTGGAAGAGAATCTAGGTCAGTGTGTGCTGCTCATTTGGCAATGATAACAGGATATTTTATTTGAGTAAAGATCTTAGAAGCAGATGAAAATATAAAATTGAAGCCTTGGTAAGTAGTTGGGGCTAGAAAGTTACATCTGAACATTAGAGATAACAAATATCTAACTGAGTGGCTGTTTTCCTGAAGAAGAACCTAGTAAACAAAGATTAAAAACCAAAACTGATACTTGGGAGGGCATTACAACTACAGATCAGGAAGGAGAAAAGCCAACAAAGAAATCACTGATGACGATGATAATGCTAATGATGATGTAATAGCTATAGTATATGTCAGTTATTGAGCAGTTATTATGAGCCAGGAACTGTGTTAAGAGTTTTACATTAATGCACATACCACCATCTTTGGACAAAGAGATAAATGTTGTAGAATCCAGTAAAATTTAAAAGCAATGTCTTAGTTATCAAGAGAGGGTGATTTTCATGAAGTTAATAATCAAAGGTCATGGTCAAATCTACTAAAACAAAAAACAGATTAAGAAAGATGCTAGAGTCTGGCTAAGCTTGGTATAGCAACCTGGAAAGTCTGCGAGGGAGAAGCAATGACTTTAGGAAAGGTAGCTTGAAAGCTCTCTGCTGTTCAATTAGTGTGAGAGCCAAAAATAGGCCAAAGAACTCATGTGGAAAAATGATGACTTTTTACTGAAATGAACATGGTACTCCTATGACTGTCTAAGAGATTACAGATGATTCCCAACTGGAATTACAGATGATTTATGAATACAATTACACCTGGGACTCTCTTCAAAAACATTATACGGTGGTTTTTATATAATCAATAAAGTGATAATAGTGATTTATTTCCATAAAATAAATAGCAGTCAGAATAATAATCATCTATCATACACATAGATTTCTAGTAACCAATGAATATAGTATTACCACTGATACTTACAATTCTTCAAAATAGATTTTATTGCATGAATTTTATAGGTAACAAAATTGAGACCTCGACGGCTGAAGTATTTGCCCAGTTCATCCAAGTGAAAGTGCCAGAAACAGACTTTGAGACCAGAGCTTCATGATCCAATAGCATCCCCTTTTCCCACTGTGCATGTCTCCTTCTGTGGGATTTTTGTATCTACCTCTCTGTTCCTGAATATATATAATTTACATCAATAAACTACTATGTATAACTCTCTTTTAACAGTTTTATCATTAACCCATAATGTTGGAGAACCAGCCTCAAAATATTTGACAGGTTGATTGTTTTAATCCTTAAAAGGTGGTCTATGTTGTAAAGTTGGCAAGGGTAAGCATAGTATCATTCCCTGTGTGAATCTTGTGGTTCTATAGAAAATAAACAAGGAATGTCACACATGTGAATTGTGCTCCAGAATGCTAGGAAGATACCAGTTTAAGAGTGAAAAATGAGAGATTCGCCATTATAGTAAATTCTCTGCTGACAGATGAATTGTTTTTGTGTTTTTGGAATACGCACAAAATTTCCATCTGAGGTCATTTTTAATTTATACCACGCATTATCTCTCTTGATCCACCTTTTTCTCAAGGTATGTGAGACTGAGGTTTTGTTTTCATTATCCCACCCACATGTGGTTGGCCTACACAAACATACACACACCCTGCCTGGCTTATTTCCAACACAAATACCAATGGTATTCACACCCTGGGAAGAAGAATATCTTGGTTAAAAGTTTATGTGGAAGTTAATGTCCAAATCAAAGCTTACATTGCACAGTTAAATGCTAGGAAAATGACGGTGTTGTAGAAACAGAGTACTCAGGAGCTTAGAGGCAAGTATGTGCTTTCTTTTTGTCACCTAAGAAAAATAAGTCAACATCTTCACAGGAAGCAAAGAAAGGCACATCATTTGAGGAAGTTCAAAAATCTCACAGGTACTTAAGAAACCTTTTTTTCCTAAAAATACCTCCAGTCAGTTCTATTATTTTAATGATTAGATTTTACACACACACACATACACACACACACACACAACACGCACACACACACACATATACACCAAACACACCTGTGGAAAAGAAATACGTTATCTGTGAGTGAACAATATTCAGAGTTAGTAATGTCACAGGTGCTTGCCTACTAATTTTACCTTTAAAAATATACACAGAGCATTTAGGCACCAAACTTAACTGGGGGGAAACCAGATAGGAGGAAGGATGGGATTCAAACTTAGCCAACACTTGGGCAAATTTCAAACCAAGGGGAAGTTTGGGGAGGTGCACTGTGAAATTAGGGAAGAGCTGAGAGGTGGGCGATTCACGTATGTGCTGATGGATGTGAAAGACATTTAAAAAGGATAAGGAACCATCGGGATCAAGGGATGCATCAATTCTCAGGCAGATTTGGAGGTGCTAAACACATTAAAATGCCTTCTTTCTATTTTGCTGACCTGGCTGTGTTATCATGTATGTTTCAGTTCAGCAACACCTCCCCAACCTCAAGTTACCCTTACATGACATTTTAATCCACACACATTTACTTCTGAATTCCTTGTCCCCAACCACAAGAATTTTACTTTGAGTGTACGTGGATTTTGAGTCATTCCAGTTGAGGATAATTAGAAAAAGATGAAAGTAGGAGATGGGCAAGGAAAAGGGTGGTGAAAAGGAGGAGAAAAGGTTTTGGCGAAGTGTCCCCGGGAAAGATAAAGGAAGCCCTGTGCTCAGAATCCTTTCCCAGAAAGGAAGCTAATACTTTGGAAAAGGGATGGATGGTGCCAGGTCACAGTGCTCTCCGGGCACGAGGTTCCTTAGAGTGAAAGTTAAGGCCATGGAGTCCTGTGATTGGCCAAGGAGGGCTGACACCTATCTACCCCACTGTGGCAGACGGAGTGGGTTAAAAATGGTCACAGGCAACTTTTTTCCATCTTAAGTATTCCAACTGCATTATGTTTCCTACAGAATCAAAAGTCAAAGTCATAATCAGAAAGACATTAAATATTTGGATGGAAGAAGAGACTCCGAAGAAAAGGAAATACTTCTTAGCTTAATTCATGTGAATTGTCAGCAACAGAATGGAATTTCGAAGCATCTAACTTCAACACAGGAAGAAGGAAAAAAAGAACTGAATGCAATTGTAGACTATGAATGATTGCCTATGTAGGGTAAATAAAATAGTGTTTCCATGCTTTGCAACTAAAATGTAGTGTGTATAACTTTATTTTCTGAATAAAAACAATTTTTCAAAAAAACCTTTATTAGAGAGGTTAATCTGAACACACACACCCCATTCCCCCAACACTCTTAGTGCCCTCAGGCAAGAACTACGAATTTGGGTGACTTCTGCTGTAGCCAGGGAAACTGAATGATGCCTCTTCCTTGTAGCTGCGATGTGAGAGAGAGTGATGGAGATGGTGATGAGCTTCAGAAAACATGCCCAGTTTTTAAAAAGAGGGAATTCAATTTTCCTAAGCCAGTTTGTAAACAAAAGAAATAGGTCTGTGGGCCACAAAGAACTTTCTCAGTCTGTCAGTTTCAACCTTTCCAAAGTCTCAGATCCCTTAACAGCAAAGTGTCTTATCACAGGGCGTTCAGGATCCTGTGAGTGGGAAAGGAATACTAAAATGAACATACAAACCAGCCAAACCTTGCCTCTAACAAACATGTGCTTTCCTGTCCTTGTGGCTTTCAACGTTCATTTCTGATGCTATTTCTCTTTTCAAATGCTTTGTGTGTATGCTTTGGCTGTGTCTAATATGTGTCCCTACTTTGACAAGAAGTTCATAACAATGATAGCCACGTTTGTCTGGCTTTAGCAAAACATGAAGACACACAAACACACAACACACACACACACACACAAATCCACAAGCACACACACACAGATATACACACAAACATACATAAATATGTGAACACATATGCACATACAAATACACAAGCACGAATACACTAACACATACACATAAAAACACACAGAAATACAGAAGCATGTTTGAGCTTTCTGTCAGGACTTCTTAAAGGTATACAACCTTCTGTAAGGGAATATTTTGGGATTCTCAAAGGAAGGATGCTACAAGAGTTTGTGCTAATATGGATCAGAGTCTGTCTAGAGCTCACTCCTCATTACTGGCCCATGAAATGTATATAAACTCCCCTGCACCTCATTTGGGTTTACCCAGAGCTGAAAAACAGAAGCTTATGCTTTTGTGGCTCTCTCCTTTAAACCTGAATTTGTGAGAAATGAACAACCTCATGCCATTCCAATTATTACAGCTCACATCGGGTAGATGTCACCTTTAGCACTTTGGGTGGCATGCATCTTCCCATGTAGAAATCTGTTTTGAAAGACTGCATGCACAGATTTCATTTCTGATCGCTGTCAGTAGTGAGCTGAACATAGATATATTCATTTGTCCTGTGCTATTTTATTAGTTATGAAAACTATATAGTTTGGGCAACATCTCCAAAACATTTACATATAAGAAAAAGAGGGTTAACGTTTAGTCTCAGAGCTTTAGTGATTTTTACTGAGCACAGAAATTGATTTGGGTAGCCACCTGACCACACAGCCCACTGATATTAGAAAACTCTGTGAAGAGGCTAGTAAACACCTTGTCAACTTTTTTTTCCTGCACCAAATAAGCAGAAAGCATTCTATCATAAAACGTGAAAAACATTTTAAAGAATTTTAGAGTGGTTTGTATGGTATGCAGAATTTTAAGATAGCCCCAAGAATACTGCCTCCTAGTGTACACACTCTATCTCTCCCACTTAATTATAACCTGTGAATATGATATGCCACTGCTGTTATTAGGTTATATTATATGGGGAAAAAATGTGAAATTTTCCCCACATATAACCATGGTCCCAAATCAGTTGTTTCGTGAAAAGATGATCCTGTGCGGGCCTGATCTAATCGAGTAAACCCTTTAAAAGTGGTTCTTTTGGCTGCTGGTCTTAAAGAAAATGAGTTCTAAAGCCACAAAGAAATTTTTTTTTCAACATGGCCTGCATTGGGAAGTTATCCTGGACCTCAAGTGAGACCTCAACCCTAGTTGACACCTTTGTTTTAACCTCATTAGACTCTAAGCAGAGGACCTGGTGAAGCCACGCCCAGGTTTCTGACCCATGGAAACTGTGAAATAAAATTTGTATGTTCTTTTAACCTGCTAAATTTGTGGTGACTTTCTACACGGCAACTGAAAACTAACACTGTTCTGCCACTGAGTTTGCAACACAAACCATTTAACAATAATATAAAGCTAAAGTAAGTAATTCTAAAATTATTAATTCTTTGTATTTCTTATTTGTAACTAGAGGCCCGGTGCATGAAATTCATGCATGGGGGAGGGGTCACCTCAGCCTCCCCTCCCCCCCGCACCCTCTTCAATCTGGGACCCTTCGGGGGATGTCCGACTGCCGGTTTAGGATTGGGCCTAAACTGGCAGTCAGACATCCCTCTCACAATCCTAGACCACTGGCTCCTAACCGCTCACCTGCCTGCCTGCCTGGTCACCCCTAACTGCCCCTCCCCTGCCTGCCTTATCGCCCCTCACTGCCTCTGCATGCCAGCCTGATTGCCCCTAACTACCCCCCCCCACCGGCCTAGTTGCCCCAAATTTCCCCCTGCTGCCAGCCAGGTTGCCCCAACTGCCCCCTCCCTGCCAGCCTGGTAGCTCCTAACTGCCCCCCCTGCCGACCTGGTCACCCTTTACTGCTCCCCCTGCTGGCCTGGTCGCCCCCAACTGCCTCCCTCTGATGGCCTGGCCACCCCACGCAGCCTGCTGTTCAGTCGTTTGGTCGTCCCTCACTATTCCCCTGTTGGCTTGGTCGTAGGCAGCCATCTTGTGAGGTTATGAAGATTAATTTGCATATTACCTCTTTATTATATAGGATACTTAATATGGGTCTAGTTCTTGCCATACACTAAGCAAGGGCTGCCAAAACATATACTTTTAGGGTGTGATGACCCTATTGCTAAAGGCTTCCCATTTCTTTACTCTTGGTCCACATGTCCTTGGCAATGTTGTTTTGCATCTTCTTCCACTCAGAGGTACAGTCTATTTATTGTTCTGGCCTTGTGACATGCTTTGGCCCATAGAATAGGATGGAAGCAATGGTATGTCAGTTCCAAGCCTAAGCCTCAGAGGCCCTGAATATCTCTGCTTGGTTTGTTTGGAGTCTGCTAAAACCTGAGAAAAAAGCCCAGGGTAACTTGCTGTAGGTTGAGACACATGGACAGAACCTGCTGGTCTCAGTTACCCCAGACATCCAGCTTTCAGCCAACTGGACACCTGACGACAGACACTTGAGCAACCTGACTTGAGAGATCTACACACACACACACACACACACACACACACACACACACACGCAAACACACACACACACGCCCCTCACCTAGGAGTCCAGAAGCTGAAGAAGGATTCATGGGAAGGTAGAGAAGTTACAGGCTTCCTGCTGCTTTATGCCAGTGAGGTGGGTCAGCAGATCATTAACAGGTCTGTCTATGAGCTACAAACTGGCTTCTGCTATGCTTCCCCTCTTGTGGCCCACCCTTGTAGACACACCTGTGGGAAGAAATTGTGGGATATGTAGTTCAAGTTCTATCTAAGCCAGCCATGGGCAAACTACGGCCCATGGGCCGGATCCGGCCCATTTGAAATGAATAAAACTATTGAAAAAAAAGACTGTACCCTTTTATGTAATGATGTTTACTTTGAATTTATATTAGTTCACACAAACACTCCATCCATGCTTTTGTTCCGGCCCTCTGGTCCAGTTTAAGAACCCATTGTGGCCCTCGAGTCAAAAAGTTTGCCCACCCCTGGAGCCAAGTTAACACATGACAAAGCCATCTCAAGTAGCAAGGCTTTTTATGACCTGGTCTTGGATGTCACATAGTGTCAATTTCACCATACCCTCTTCTTCACTGGCATCACAGTCCCACCCAGAATAAAAGAACCCACATCATCTCCTTAGGAGAAATGCCAATGAATCTGTGGTCATATTTTAAAAGGACCACAATAGCTCTGTCCCTGTGTGTGTGTGTGTGTGTGTGTGTGTGTGTGTGTGTGTGTGTAAGAAAGAGAGAGAAACAGAGAGACAGAAAGAGAGAGAAGAGAAAGAGAGGCAGAGCCACAAAGACACCGAGACTGAGAGAAATTGAATGATAGAGGAAAGATGGTAACATCTTACAACTGGAAAATCTGGGTGCAGGAGATAGGAGATACGTAAGATTTTTTTTTATTGCTCTTGCAACTTTTCCATCAGTTTTAAATTTTTTAAAAGAATATGAGAGAATGGAAGAAGCAACTTAAGGAGAAGTAGTTGTCTACCCACATGTATAAAATATATGAGTTTTCATTGTAATGTGGTCAAATAGATTATTTGAAAAGAAGAAATGTTCATGAGGAAAAAACCTAACTGTCAGCACATAACCCATTTGCCATGACCGCTTCCCTTCCCAAATGTCACTGGCTTGCCACTATAAAATGAGAACTACGCTGAAGATGATTTGGCTGGGACCAGTTAGATTTGTTTAGGCACTTACATTATTTAGTCACTTTAATAATTTACTATTTTCCTTCTAAATGGGAAAACAACTTTGTATAGTCCTGTTTCTTAAACTTGAGGATACATTACGGGCATCTCTGCTAAACAGATGTTTTCTTGTTTGCATGTAAATGAATCTGCTAAGATGTTATAATCCAGCCTTTCATGTGTTCCTAATAGACTTGTTCTGGTGACTGGACTAAAATTTGCTAATGTGCCAGGAGAACTGTTTTCCTGGGCGCCAAACGTTCCAGTCTCTCCGTGGCTGCTTCTTCCTGTCACTCCTTCAGCTTCTGCACGAATATCAGGGCTCCTGAGCTGTTTGCAATCTTTCTTCCCTTTCTCGGATGGTTCCTAATTATAGCTTCAGTCCAGGGTTGAATGTGAGCATTTCAATCATTTTTCCCCTGTTTCCGAAAGAGACTATTATTCTCTTATAAAAGCCTTGTAGAGAAGACATTGGGAATTCAGAACAACCTTATTTTTTGCTTATCTTCCAAGGACCATGGGATCAGGATCCAGATGTTGTGACTTAGCCAAGGGCAGGGTTGTTCCCTAGCAAAGGAAAGCTGGAGCTGTGCATGCAAACGAGAAAACAGGAAAAGGGGGTGCTTATGCCTGAGAGTTAGAGTTCGGTGCACATGCATAACCACTTCCGAAATATTTATTGAGAGAGAGAGAGAGAGAGAGAGAGAGAGAGAGAGAGAGAGAGAACATGAAGACATTAAAAAACTGAGAGGTCGCCCTAACCGGTTTGGCTCAGTGGATAGAGCGTCGACCTGTGGACTGAAGGGTCCCAGGTTCGATTCTGGTCAAGGGCATGTACCTTGGTTGCAGGCACATCCCCAGTGGGAGGTGTGCAGGAGGCAGCTGATCGATGTTTCTCTCTCATCGATGTTTCTAACTCTAGCCCTCTCCCTTCCTCTCTGCAAAAAAAATCAATAAAATATATTAAAAACAAATAAACACCTGAGAAGTCCTTTGATTCTAACCACTGTAAATGCAGTTCAAATACAAATAAATGTAATCAGCGCATTGAGAACATAGGTTATCATATTTTATGCCTGAAGGAAGGTTCAAGTCCAAGTAGCGCCAGGGAACGGTTTCAAAAGTATCACTCCCCTTTCTCAGTCATCCTGGCCTCTCTTCTTTGTTCATTTTTATGTTCCAGAGGTTCCCTCTTCCTATTTATTTTCCTATATTTTTACCAAATGAAATACAATGAGAAAATAACCTTTTTATTTATTTTTTCCTCTTTTGTTTCTTTATACTTCCCCTACATGTTGCTTAATTTGATACAGTGTTATAAGAAGAAAAATTAAAATCAGTTTTTATTTTAACTTTTTCAATAATTAATATAATTATTATTAAAACATTTACCATACTTTCTAGTGAAGTCCCTTAACATCCCCTTCTTCTTTCATTCATCTCCATTCAGGTTTAGAGTCAAATACCTTGTCAGGAAATTTACCCTGGCCGACATGTTACTTGAAGCCTTAATTTTATTTAAATTGAATTATTTGATAGAAAAATATTTCATTGAAATTTCAAAATCTGAATACCAAAACTGTTATAATTTTAACAGCTCCTAAGAAAGACAATTTTATCCAAGGTATATGCAGATGTCATTATTTCAAACACTGTCTCTAATCAACTCTGCACGTGTTTAAATATGAGAAGTTTTCATCTTGAAATGGGACTGAGAGGGAAAAACCAGCAACTGTCTTCTGGCGCAATGTTCAGCTTGTGTGGAAACATGCCAGTCACCACTGGAGGGCTGAGTGGTGTATCCTACTTAGTGTGGGCGCATATTGTTCCCTCTTATCATTCCTGGACAAGGAGTGACCTGTTAATTCTGACTCTTCCTTCAGCTGAGGGGTCATTACATATGAAGATGTCAAAGCTGTTTACCATAGAAGAAAAGCTCATCTGGCTTTTCCATCTGAAGGAAAACTTCCTTAGAAGAAAGCTAACTCCTATCAAAGCTGTCCTGTCCATTCCAGGCAAGATAGCCTGGAGAGATCTATCTATCTTGACAGACATATATAAAAATAGATAGATAGATAGATAGATAGATAGATAGATAGATAGATAGATAGATGATAGATAGATAGATAGAAAATAGATAGATAGATAGATGATAGATAGAAGATAGATAGATAGATAGATAGATAGATAGATAGATAGATAGATAGATAGATAGATAGGTAGGTGATAGATAGATAGATAGAGGATAGATAACTAGGTAGATATGACGTAAATAGATTTTTCTCACCAGGTGTTATACAATACAGGTCATATTATATTTGATATACAATAGTGTGACATTATCAACACTAATAAAAGAGAAAAATGGTAATTGGCGTACGAGCTACCCTTTTCATTGGCTAATCAGGGCTATATGCCAATTAACTGCCAACTAAGATTGGCAGTTAACTGCCAACAAGATGGCGGTTAATTTGCATATGTAGGCACAATGCAGGGAGGCGAAAGGGAAAGCAGGAAGAAGCCCCCTGCCACTGACAGTGATTGGAAACCCAGGGGGGAGCTAAGAGCTGGGGGGCAGGGCAAAGGCCGCCTTTGCCCTGCCCCCTAGCCATGATAGGAGAATCAGGTGCCTTTTCTGCCCTGGCCAGTGATAGCAGGAAGTAGGGGTGGAGCCAGCAATGGGAGCTGGGCACGGTCGAAGCTGGCAGTCCCAGGAGCTAGGGGTCCCTTGCCTGGGCCTAAAGTGAAGCCCACGATCGTGGGGCCGCTGCAGCTGTGGGTCCCCGCTGCCCTGGCCGGAGGCCTCAGCCAGAGGCATCAGGCCTGGGCAAGGGGCCGATCCTGCGATTGGAGGGTGATGGGGGTCAACACCTGAGGGCTCCCAGTATGTGAGAGGGGGCAGGCTGGGCTGAGGGACACTCCCCCCCACACACACTCAGTGCACGAATTTTGTGCACCGGGCCCCTAGTATTACATATTACATATATATTCTATTCATCATTCCAGTGATATTATTAACCAGTTCTGGGGTGGTAAAAGGTAGACTTTGAACAATTTTGCATGCCAGTTTAAGATTAAGCTTAAACCTCTGCCCCTTACCAAGTCATGCTATCTCAGACCTTAATGATCATCTGGTTTATTTATCATCAACTGAGAAAAGAATCTCCTTTATGTTTTTAGCACGTGCTCAATCCATTTCTACTTGTTATAATTTTTGGTGTCAAATAGACTTGAGTTTATAGCTTAGCTGCACTTCTCTCCAGCTTGGGGGTCCGGAGGAACCCTCTGAATCTGTTTTGTGAATGAGGATAATATAGTTCACTTCATGGGTTTGTGGAGATTTAATATACAACATTCTGATTATAGAGACCAACAGATAGTTGCTTCATAAATACAAGTTTCTTTATACATTCCTTCCAGTTCTGGGAAGCCCATTAACTTCCCAATAAACCTGTTCCTCTGTTGAATTGGTATAGTTATTAGAAAACTCTTCTTATATTACAATCTGCTTTTCTCTTTTTCTCACCTACACTTCTCATTTGCGACTTTGAGCTTCCCAGAAGTAGCGTCTGCCTACTCTTATAGGCCAGCAGGGGTTATTTAAAGTAGAATAAGTTTGCTACTTTCCAGGTTCTATGCATCTTTAGTTCATTGTTCAATTGAGCCCGGCCGGCGTGGCTCAGTGGTTGAGCATTGACCGATGAACCAGGAGGTCACAGCGCAACACTCGGTGCCTGGCACATGCCCGGGTTGCAGGCTCAACCCCCAGTGGAGGGTGTGCAGGAGGCAGCTGATCAATGATTCTCTCTCATCATTGATGTTTCTATCTCTACCTTTCTCCCTTCCTCTCTGAAATCATTGAAAATATTTCTAAATAAATAAATAAATAAATAAATAAATAAATAAATAAATAAATAAATACTTTTCAATTGATATAGATTCTACACATTTTAACTGGTTGGTCCTACTCTGCTGGACAGAATTAAAAAGGTGAATGACCCAATCCCCTTTTTCCTAAACAATACATTTTCATCACCTAGAATTTCTGGATACTGCATGTTTATTAATTTATTATCTACTAGATATGTTACCTTACATCAAATTTTCAATTACCTAAAACATAGTAATTTTTATAGAAAAACCCACTGGAATTGCATTTCATAACTTCCTGACCAGAGGCACACAAACCCAAGCACTAGTCCCACATGTTGGTTGCCCACATAATTGAAACTTCCTCTGGGTCAATAGGATGGAATGTTTAAACCACTTAACAGAATGTATAATCATACACAGTGTATCACTGCATACGGTAACATGAATTCTACTTTCATAAGACATCCTTCTTCAGTTAGTGAGCAACCACCACCCCTTCTCTTAGGTTTAATGTGAAAATGACAAGGATGATAGAAAAAAAATAGAGATAAAGGTAAGAGATAAAGGTAAAAGCAGAGTAGGACCGACCAGTTAAAATGTGTAGAATCTATATCAATTGAACAGTATTTATTCCTGTGTATTTGCATTCAATGTTGTTAAATTATAATTAGCTGAGTCTACTCTTCCATTAATACCAACTCCTCTTGGGTCTGGAGAAGGTATTAATTATAATTTGTTTTTGGTTATGACAGGACGTATGGCATAGAAAATAGAGTTTACATTTAAACTCATTATATATGCTAAGTGATTATCAATTAAATGGTCACTTGTTTTAAAAATAGAATATTAAGTTTCTAACACAATGCCTTTATATGAGTAAATAAAATAAAAAAATATGAAGTGGTAAGGTGTATATCTTTTAAAATATAATTTTACTGAAAATAACATTTCTGAAAGTCCATTTATTTTTAAAAATAGACTTGTGCTAAGTATCCTTTGTCTGTCTTTTTTACAATTAGCATCCAGGAACTCAAGTGTAGCACTTATTAAAGTCAATTTTGAAATGAAGATTAAGATAAATTTGATTAAAAAAAAACCTTTGCTTTAAACTTACTCAAATCAAGACATCCTAGATGAATCATATTTTAGGAAACCTAAAACATAAAACAATAAAAGATATATTTGTCTACCTGATCCCAAAATAGTTATCACCATCTTTTAAATAGCAAAAAATATAAATAGCCGCAGCTATTGTCAACAATGCTTTTTGCTTTCTTATTTTTGTTTTGCCTTATCAACTTAATACTTTGATGCTCCTCACTAGGAAGTTAAGTGTCATTCCACTCTCTGTTCCAATTTCATCTGAGGGACAAAGAATATTCAAAAAGAGAGTATTTGTCCTCCTGATAGTCTCAGAGTTTTGACTTTCCTTTAGTGCTCATCAGTCTCACACATCCCCAGTCCACCGGGTTTAAAGGAAGTTGATTCCATGGAGCATTCATTTAAGATAACCTGACCCTGACAGTGACCCCAGAACTTTGCATCCCCTTGGTCACAGTGACTGCCCTGGGAAGGATATGGTACGCAATGCCATGCAATGAGACTCAATTGTTAGACTTTAAATTACTGTTGAAAAAAGAACATTGTTCTTTCTGCTAAGAGATGCTGAGAAGATAGAGTGTGTTTCTTCATCATTTTGCAGCTATCTAGTAACCAGGAATGGAAACCCTGCAAATAGAATAGATTGAAGGAAAACAGAGCAAATAGAATAGATTGAAGCTAAAACTTGAAAGTCTTAATTGCGCTCCCTTGTTCCAGCTGGCCTGATAAATTCTGCCCTTTTTTGCCTTTATTTCTTTCTTAAGGTGATTTGAGTTGAATTTTCTATTAGTTGTAATGAAATGAGGCCTAACATATATGTTAATTCAAATTGGAAAACTCGCTTGTCCTTGTCATACCTACTGAAAAAACACAGCAGTATTGTTTCAAGACTCGCAAGTCCCAAAGGCTTAATGCTCTTAGAAATGACTCCAGTTCCTTCACAGTGACACTGCCCTCACTATGTATTTGTCTCTTTTGTAGGACTGAGTCTCTACATGAGCCCTTCTTCTAAGTGTCAATTAGCATCTTCTAAGAATGCTTATCTATTTTTAAGCCCGGAACACTGCCATTAATTCTTGACTAGAAGTACTGGTCCCATTGTCCTGCTAGGGGACTTGATAAACTCCATCCTCAGAGGTGAGATCTTTTCTATAGGAAAAGGATCTGTATTCAGCCTATAAGCTTTAAACTAATGTATCTGCCTAATGCCCATGTGTTTGTTAAAATTGCACTGGAAACATAGTCTGTGCTGTGACATCTTGGATTGCATCATGCCTAGAATTCCTTCCATGTTGCCTGCATTAAAGTTTTAATCTCAAGTGAAAATCACATCTATTTCATATTTCTAAATCTTGACATACATTGCTGAATTTCAAAAATGAAATTATAAAAAAGATTGCGACACTAATACTTTTTATATACAAAAGTTTTAAAATATAATAATAAGAGAGAAATAATGAGAAGCACGAGTCATCCCACCATTGGTAATGTTTTTAGATTTCTACTGTAACGTTAGATTAAATTTTAATGTGATCGTACTACACATAATATTGTTAACCTCTCTCATACCTAATGTATCCTAAAGATACTTCCATGTCAATACAAATACCTTCTCATCATCATTTAAACACCTGCATTATACTCTCATGAAGAATGTATTTTTTATTTAATTTATTTAACCAGTTTCTTATTATTCAGCATGTCTGATAACAATGATAAAGCTAACAGTAATGATAATTACTGTTGTAGCAAACACTATGGGTGCCACACATTGAATGTCTCCTTCTTACTGGTAATGTGTGAGCATATGCTCTTCCATATTTTGGTTGTAATGCCCTGTGCCTATAGTCTTCCTCTGAGGACATTTGTTAGGCAATCAAGAACTGGTGCTAAAATGGCGAAGGTCTATTTCTTGCCTTGGAATAAATGTGAGGCATATTTCACAGTCCACAGTTCCCCTGTAGGATAAGGCTGAAATTGGGAATTTATCTGAAAACACACACATGCTTGAACTTCTTAGGTTCCCTTGTACTATTTCCTCTGCTTCCTCTGAGCCTTAATAAATCTCTTACCCATGAATTTTCATCTTATAGATTGTTTCTAATAAACCTGGCCCAAGACATCAATATGAAAATGTTGGTTGAATTTTCCCTTTAGGAAGGAATATGGTGATTCTAAACACTTGAAAAGTATTATAGGAAAAGTTAAGATATATTGAAATTTAATTATAATGAAGGTCTCAGACAAACTTTCAGGATCCTATCCACAAAGCATATCTATCTTGTCAATTCCAGAGTGAACACATTAATAAGTTTTACTCAAAATATTAAGGTTCTCATGTTTTGGGAAGGTATTCTATGTAATACATTATTCATAGATTGATATGTTTGTGTGATAGCTTCTCTCTGGCTTTTTGGCAGTTAGCCTAATATATCTAGAAAGAACCCAAGAAATTAATGAATGTGTTCTTACTCCTTCTTCTATTTGGTTATAATGAAACATTTAATATGCAATATACTAGTGTCTGAGCATAAAAGATTATAAAAAAATGAAACCTGATTTCATAGTCTTTACAATCTTTTGAGGTTATTGGATATATAAATAGAAAAGCATAGATTATTATGAAAATATTATCACAATAACGTTATAAAACAATACTATCTATTTTTATGGAGCAAAGGAGGAGAATATAAGGTCTTCAATAAAAAGAGAGACAAATAATACTTACCCAATGTATTATTGCATTGTCCTTGTTCTTTGTAGAAATTTTTTTTCCTTAATGTCCTAAGGGGTCTTAAGTGGGGGAAAAATTACTTTTTTCTAGGATGGGAATTTATTAGTGGTCAAATAAGTTGTCAAGGAAATTTAAAGTAGGATGCACATGTTGACATTCTGAGAGAACAAATAACATGAGCAGGAGCACAGATTTTGTTTTTGTTAGTGGAATGGCTGATAATTGACTGCAACTGAAATCAGATCGTCTAAAAACCTATAAAAATGAAAACATAGCAAGATCTTATTATACATGAGAGGTGCCAAAACGTAATGACTATTACAAAAATCTATCATAGTATTCTTATTTTGGCTGTGTGGCCCAGAGCCTCCGGTATGATGATTGTTACACAGTAAGGACATACACTGTAATGCATGGAACGAAGTGTTTGCTGTGGGATGGCTCATATTTGCTTCTCTCTGTGGGCCTCAGATATTATCCTGCATGATTGTTTCCCTAAACCTGGCATATTGTAATTATACTTTAAAATGTAGAGAGCTCATTTTATAAATTTTGAAATGTCATCACATACTAATAATTACCTAAATTACTTTTTAACTGGAATTTGGGGAAGAAAATTATTTACCTTTCTGTATACCACCAACCTATGTTATTGTTTGGTGGGTAGAGTTCCTAGAACCCCAAGGTTTCTGGATAAACTGTGGTCATATTTGGAATTCTCTTTGCTTTAAGTAGGGTTTTTAATTAAACTCTTGAATTAAGAGCGTGCCCCTTTTGAAAATATGTTCAACTCGATTCAATCTCTACACATAAAATTTATAATTACATATCTATCAACAATTGAATCTAAAAATCAAGTGAGTAGCCCTACCTGGTTTGGCTCAGTGGATAGAGTGTCGGCCTGCAGACTGAAAGGTCCCAGGTTCAATTCCGGTCAAGGGCATGTACCTTGGTTGCGGGCTCATCTCCAGTAGGAGGTGTGCAGGAGGCAGCTGATCAATGTTTCTCTCTCATCGATGTTTCTAACTCTATTCCTAAATCTTCCTCTCTGTAAAAAATCAATAAAATATATTTTAAAAAATCAAGTGAATAAAAAATATGATGAACAGAATAAACTGATGAATGGAATAGAATCAGGGGCATGGAAATGGAACAGACTGACCAGTCTCAGAGGGAAGGGGATGTGTGTGTGTGGGGGGAGGGTTTCAGGAAGAGATTAGACAAAGATCTTATATGCACGTATACATTACCTATGGACACAGACAATAGGGTGGCGAGGGCTTGGGGTGAGGTGGGAACCGGGTGGAGGGGAGCCATGGGGGGAAAATAGAGGGACATCTGTAATAATCTCAACAATAAAGATTAATTTAAAAATTGTATAATTAACTAATTATCTGTCATGGTTCACACTGAAGGATAGTAATCATATTATTTGGCACATTTCCTACTGAAAGTAATACTATGTATTTAAAACAATTTCCTAAGAAAAAGTGTTTTAGAGACCAAAGCCTTTCCTTTAATAACTAAGAGCATCTTTTATATATTAAAAAGAGTCAGAAGCCCCATTATTCATTTCAGCAGAAAGGAAATGAATGTCCAAAACAGTTAAGTGGTTTAACTAAGTTCAGCAAACATGCTGCAGTTCAGTACCCTTTAAGCTTTACTAAAATGACCCAACCCTCAACAAATAATTAGCAAACTTTGATCCAAACATCTTTGGCAAATCTTCTAAGAACAAGCTTGGAAAACAGTATAAACGTTTGCTGGGGTAATGATGTACTCAGCTTTTTCTTCTTCCAGAAATTTTAGTATATTGGGGAAATTGAGTTCTAATATTAGAACTATAATTTTAATTTGAAGAGCTTTAGCTTGACTATATGTTTCTTGGATATTAATCTATGGTAATTGTGATGACTCACATATATAAACATAACATTCAAAATTTTCTAAAGGAGGTAGAGAAGAGGGCATATGAGAAAGACAGTAGCATCTGTATGCTGTGAAAGACAAAACACATACACACAAAATGAAACAACAGCCAGATCAATGACAAGTGACTAAAAGAAGATGGAATTAAAGAAGCCCTTGCAAAATATTTTAGTAGAGCACTTTTTTTTTTCAGTTTTGTATTTGAATTAACTGGAAAAGTAACTTAAAAATACAAAACAAAAAAACCCAACAACAATGTATATTTTAAGTCTTTGAAAATGAAGCAATCAACAAACTGATAAAAAGAGCCAGTTGCTGCCTTCAAGAGATTAATAACTTTGTGGAGTAAAAGAGGAATTAAGCAACAGTGTAGTAAGGCTCATCTTTCAGAGTAAGTTGAGATTTTATGTGTCCCTCTCTTCTCAGGTTAAGAATACATTGAGCATGGCCAGCGTGGTTCAATGGTTAAGGGTCAACCTATGAACCAGGAGGTCATGGCTCAATACCCGGTCAGGGCACATGCCTGAGTTGTGGGCTTTATCCCCAGTGTGGGATGTGTAGGAGGCAGCTGATCAATAATTCTCTCTCATCATTGATGTTTCTATTTCTCTCCCCCCCTCCTTTCCTCTCTAAAAGGGTCCCCACAAGGGGGGGTTGGCCAGCCTGCAAACAGCCATCAGCTATTCACCCAGGCTGGCCAGGCACCAGAGCAGGACCCCCTCCCTGAAGGGGGTGTGGCCAGTCCGAAAACAGCCCTCAGAACATCACTCAGGCTGGCCAGGCAACCCAGCAGGACCCCCACCCTAATCCGGAACACCTTTCAGGGAAAACCAGCCAGCCCCCACCCATGCACCAGGCCTCTATCCTATATAATAAAAGGGTAATATGAAAATTGACCCTAACAGCAGAGGGACTGGGAATCACTAGTCACTATGACACACACTGACCACCAGGGGCAGACTCTCAATGCAGGAGCTGACCCCTGGTGGTCAGTGTGCTCCCCCAGGGGGAGCTCTGCTCAGCCACAAGCCAGGCTGCCAGCTGCCAGTACAGCGGTGGTGGTGGGAGCCTCTCCTGCCTCCTCAGCAGCGCTAAGGATGTCTGACTGCAGCTTAGGTCTGCTCCCCGCTTGGAAGTGGACATCCCCCGAGGGTTCCCGGGCTGCCAGAGGGATGTCTGGCTGCCAGTTTAGGCCCAATTCCCCAGGAAGCGGGCCTAAGCCAGCAGGTGGTCATCCCCCAAGGGGTCCCAGACTGAGAGAGGGCACAGGCCAGGCTGAGGGACCCTCCCAAGTGCACAAATTTTTGTGCACCGGGCCTCTAGTACTAGTATAAAAGGCTAAGAGTCCATCCAACTGGTAGTTATGATGCGCACTGACCACCAGGGGGCATATTACGTGCACTGGCCATTTAAAAATAAAGGGGACCATGGACCTGGCTCCCACAAACCAACACTCAGCTTCCCCAAGTGGGACACTGGCCCTGTCAACACCCCAGAGCGACACTCCTCCAAATTGCAGCCAATGCTGCCAAGACCCCATGGAGCAAAATGTGGCCCACAGCCCAGCCCAGCCCAGAAACAGTCACTGTGGGTGCCAGGTAATGACATCACATAGCAATACCCAGCTTCCTCTCCCAAGCGACCAGCCTCCTTGGAGTTTCTTCAGCCCAGGAACATGACTTGCTTTAAAAACAGGTGCAAACATTTTACACTTTAACCAAATGTCTGTGAAGTGTTTTCGCATGCCTCATCTCATTTGATCCTCACAGAAGTACTGGAGTAGGTAGATAGGAGACTCGGTGGAATCCTATTTTCTTTTCATTAGATAGAAACTGGAGATTTAGAAAGTTTAGAAAATTGACCCAACTGAAAAGAAGTGACTTCAGGTTTTTCTCACTGTGCAGAATATAGTCAAAGACTGCTACAGTTAAATATTTGACCCTTTGTTTTCCCCGTGAGATACAATAATAATCTGCTTCTTGTTGACATTTACTGTTGTGTTGTTGACAATGACCTGAAAGAGAAGTTGGGGTGTGCTTCACTGGGCTGGAAAAAATGTAGCTAAAGCAGAAAGCAAGTCTAATTAAGCAAAAAAAAAATGTATATATATATATATATATATATATATATATATATATATATATATATATATAAAAGGCTAAGTTGACTCACGCATGCATGATATATATAAAGCTCTTGTTGCCACCAATCACATGCATGTGTTTTGATCTGTCATTGTCGACCATGAATTTGGTTGACACTTCTATTATAGAGAAAGGGCGAATAGTGATATTAACATATTTCTTCTAATTAATTTCCTTTCAATGTTCACAAATCCATTAATTTCCTTTCAATGTGTATGAATCCATGCAGTGGGACACTAGTATCTTAAAACAGAATATATTGAAATAACTGAAATTCTGACCATATCACAATATGTATTTTTGGTGCTGAAACAAGATAATTCTTTGGAAAGCACTTGGCATAGTTTTTTAAACAACCCATGCATCATGACAAGATAAACTTTATAGATGAAGTAGAAGGGGAGAAAAAATAAATAAGCCAAGTACAAGAGATTGAAAGTCAAGATGAGGACCTGTACAATGAGTCACACATTTAAATAAAGAAAGTGTAGTATGTTTGTTTTTCAGTGGTAGTTTAGTGATAAAACATAAATTTAGAAAAGGTTATCCTATCTAATAATAGAGAAACATGGTAATTAACCATAACTTCGCTACTCTTTCCATTGGCTAATCAGCAAGATATGCAAATTAACTGCCAACCAAGATGGCGGCTGGCAGCCAGGCAGCTGAAGCGAACAGGAGGCTTGCTTGCTCCAGTGATGGAGGAAGCCAAGGTTCCCTGCCTGCCGCTGCCAGCCTCTGAACTGCAGTCTAAGTAACTATGTTGCAATTATAGAACCTAAACAAACTCCAGAAACCTGCTTTCAGCCAGCAGGGCTTCAGCCAGCAGGACCGCAACAGTGTTTCAATTATAGAACCCAAACAAACCCAGTACCTGCTTTCAGCAGCCGAGGTCTCAGAGCTGGAGCCGAGCCTCAGAGATAAAGCCGGCTCTCAGCTCAGTGACAGCCATAGAAGGTAAATAAATACCAGAATAAAAAAAAAAAAAGAAAAAAAGGAGAGGTTGGGAGCTTCAGTCACCCGCCAGCCTGAAAATGGCCCTCAGCCCCTCACCCAGACTGGCCAGGCACCCCAGTGGGGACCCCCACCCTGAAGTGGGTGTGAGCAGCTGCAAACAGCCATCATCCTCTCATCCAGGCTGGCCAGGCACCCAAGCGGGACCCCCACCCTGATCTGGGACACCCTTCAGGGCAAACCAGCCAGCCCCCACCCATGCACCAGGCCTCTATCCTATATAGTAAAAGGGTAACATGAAAACTGACCCTAACAGCAGAAAGACTGGGCATGACTGGTCACTATGACACATACTGACCACCAGGGGGCAGACTCTCAATGCAGGAGCTTCCCTCTGGTGGTCAGTGCGCTCTCACATGGGAGGAGCTCTGCTCAGCCACAAGCCAGGCTTATGGCTGCCAGTACAGCAGTGGTGGTGGGAGCCTCTCCTGCCTCCTCAGCAGCGCTAAGGATGTCCGACTGCAGTTTAGGCCTGCTCCCTATTGGCAAGTGGACATCCCCCGAGGGCTGCCGGGCTGCCAGAGGGATGTCTGATTGCCATCTTAGGCCCAATCCCCCGGGGAGCGGGCCTAAGCCATCAGGTGGTCATCCCCTGAGGGGTCCCAGACTGTGAGAGGGCACAGGCCAGGCTGAGGAACCCTTTTTCCCCCGAGTGCACAAATTTTTGTGCACTGGGCCTCTAGTTATAAATAATACTAGAGCCCCAATGCATGAAATACATGCAAGAGTAGGCCTTCCTTCCCCCGGCTGCTGGCACTGGCTTCCCTCTGGAACCCAGGACCCGAGCTTCCCTCACAGCCCTGACTTCGTCCAGAAGGTCGTCTAATTAGCATATTACATTTTTATTATTATAGATGGATATTAACTTGTGAATTGTGAGGTCTTATTTTTCATATGTAAGTAACATGAGAACATATTAATCCATCACCATCATCATGGTGGCTGACCCTTTTGATGGAAAATATCCTTTACCTTTGTGAAAAGAGGGGAAGATGACATGTTCCACTTTCTAAAGTGCTGTCTCTCTCTCTCTCTCTCTCTCTCTCTCTCTCTCTCTCTCTCTGTCTTCTGTCTCTCTGTAGGTGGAAGAGGTGGAAAAAAATGACCTCCAGGGAAGGTTACAATTTTGTAGCAACTTTTTAAATTTATTTTTAAAATATATTTTTATTGATTTCAGAGAGGAAGAGAGATGGAGAAAGTGATAGAAACATCAATGATGACAGGGAATCATTTATCGGCTGCATCCTGCACAACCTGTACTGGGGAATAAGCCTGCAACCCAGGCATGTGCCCTGACTGGGAATCGAACTGTGACCTCCTGGTTCATAGGTTGATGTTGAACCACTGAGCCATGTTGGCTGGGCAGCAAATTTATTAAATTTAAAAAATCAAACTTGAAAGATGATTCAGTCAATTTTCCATGTAAAAAGTTTTTTTATTGACTGGAACAATTCATTTGTCAGTGTTAAGTGTTAAGGTCACTACTGTATTTGATGACTCACTCATATTTTCACTGCTTGAAGTCGATCATGTTCTTATTGATTGGTTATTCTCTTCATTAGAACAGTAGTGCACTGAGGAAGGACCTGGAATCCCCTGGGTTAACACCATGCTGAACTTAACACAATATTCTAAGATACTGGCTGAAGTCTATCCCACAAGTAGGGCATAAATTATAGTGTGGCATAAAATGTCAAAACAGTAAAAACAACAACAACAACAACACTGAGTTAGTTGAGGACATTTTTATGGATTCCCATATGAACATTCATATACTTAAAATAAATTTATTTTCTATCTCCTATCTTTACTTGGAAGCCAAATAATCTGTTTCCTTGGATTTTAAGTAATGTATGGCATGCTTTTTTCAGGACTATTTTGCAAGTTCTTGAGAACAGATTATTAAAAAAAAACAAAAAAAAAAACAACCACCATGTTCCCTAGAATATTATGACATAACCAATGGAATTGTACTCTTGGGAGGAAGGGAAAGAGGCCAAGGCTTGTTCTGGGACCTGTGGTCATGCAATTTTGCTTTGTGGTGGGGGCTACCTATTGGTTTTGGTTGTCCAGACCTCCCGAGTCTATTCTCTTATGTGCTGAGAAAATTGTAAATAATCAGGAGGAAAAAACACAAATTTTTTGCATCAGCTGGTCTATCCAGTCCCCCATACAGATGGGGAACTTTGCATTGGAGCAGGATGAGAAGGAGAGGAATGAATCTGCTTTTCTAGGCAGTTTATAGGGGATAGACAGAGTGAACTTTTTTGAGGCACACATGATCTCCTCAGCAGCAGCTTGTTGAGGATGTTGATGGCAATTGACAAGGTCAGCTTTCAGCTTGTCTGGAAATACCAAGCGTGTTCTCTGAATGTCTATGGGCACAATGAATCAGCTTGACCTCAAAATGCACTCTGGTTTATCCATGATACTGCTGAGATGCACATATGTGTAGTCACACAGAGTCCGTTAGTCTCAAAAGTAGTGTTATGTTTACCTCCTTCACTATCTCAGAGACAGAGTTGAAGACTCTGATGGTAGCCTCTAAGTCTTTCCTTAATAGGAGAATAAAGTGCTAATGCTTTGTGTACCTTTTGTGTTAGTTTTAACTTTGAAATGACTTCGCTTTTTATATTTATTTATTTTAACTTTAATTGGGTGTGTTGTGCCATATTATTAAGTTTTGTTTGTTATTTAATGTCCCCATGTCCTTCCCAATAAATTTAGACCTTTCAAGTATTTATTGATACTTTTCATATTCTCATTTCATGTTTGCATAACCAAGCAACACATGTAAAATTCCTTTAATCTCTCCTTATTAAATCAACCCTCAATGGCCTTAATTATTCTTAATGGTGCTTTTTGAACTTCCCCTGCCTCTTTTGGCAGAATTATGGCAAGACAGCTGGCTCTAGAGTGTCAGTAGCGAAGTGTTTGTCATGCCATTACCCTTGCCCGTGGCAGGCCTTCGCCAGGCTACACAACCGTCCAGAGCTTGCCCTCTCTTCTCTACTTTCCACCGGCCTACACATTCCAGCTGTGGTCAGCTGGTGAACTCTGAGCTGCAGAGACAGCTTGGCAGATGTTTTGAGTCTGAGTCAGGACTCATGTAACTTTGGGACAGTGAACTTTCAGATGGGGCCCAACAACACCCCTAGCTGTGTTCATTCTCTGACCAGAATGTCTTAGCTTAACTCAATCATCATAAGATCAATGACAGTGGCTGGAAATTTTTTTCATCAGAGCCTCTAAGATGTTTGTTTTCCATTGCACATTTCCCGAATTTTGATTTCCCTGATGAAATGCTTGTGGCATGTGATGTGTTCCCAGACTTACCTATGCTAGAAGATGTACACTCAGGGGAGGAGAGGTCAAAATGCACATAGATAGTTCCACATCAAGATACTACAGTTGATGCTCTCAAACAGCAGTGTTGCTATGTGTCAGGACTTTTAAAGTTGTTATCAAGTTTTTATTTGCATATTTTTTGCTTCACTTTAAAAATCTCTATAAAAGCGAGGAAAAATTGTATGAATTTCTTCTTTTACTGAACACTCACCGTTTTAGCCAAAGGATTATTATAATGTGGATTTCATGACTGAAGCGAAAAACGGGGCACATATAGATCATTAAGTGGTGTATTTAAGTATTTGTTAATTTTGAGATTTAGTATGAAAGTATGTCTGCTTTGGGGGTCAAAGGTCAGTTACCTACTACCATTCTGCACCATTATTCCTTAGGTGGAGGTGCTAAAAAGAATCTACCTGTAAGCTTATTTAGATTGTTGGCCAAATTTAGGTCTGAGATTCCCATTTTCTTAGTCTCTGTCAGCTGTGGGCCACCCATATCTCCTAGAATCCTCTTTCCAGTCCTCACTTGTGGTCACCTACATCACAGAATCAGGGAAGACATGTTGAAGTTGAATCCTTCTCTCATTTGGAAGCTCTCTGACTTTCCCGGCTGCCTTCCTTTTCACCACATCTGTCTGACACTAGCCAGAGAAAGCGCTCTGCTGGACCTCAAGTCATCAGCTTGTGCCTATCCAAATAATCCAGTATAATTTCCCTATTTTAAGGTCTTTAACCTTAAATTATGTCTTCAAGTCCCTTTTTATCATGTACCATAAGCTAATCATAACTTCCAGAAATTTGGATATGTATTTTTGGGGAGATAATTATTCAGCTTAATATACTATGCAAATTCATATCTATCTATCTATCTATCTATCTATCTATCTATCTATCTATCATCTATCTATCACTTATCTATCTATCTATCTATCTATCTATCTATCTATCTATCTATCATCATCATCTATCTAAGACATGGTGCTTAGAAGTTAAAAAAAAAAGAGGTGTCAAAAAACAAAAAAGAACTCTGACTTCAAAATTTCTTTCTCTACCAGACCATTAGTAATGTGACCCATCAAGTAATGTGATCATGGGGAATTTATTTTTTTTAAGTTTTTTCATTGCTTGTTTGTGTTTTTCCTTAAACAGGTAATGGTGAAATTGATGACATAGTCACATGCATGCACTTAGTGCAATGCCTGGTGTGTGGGAGGGAATAGGGAATGGTGCATTTGGAACCCAATTTTGTTTGATAGGAACCATCACACATCCTGTCTCTTATCAAAACCTGCTTCGTGGCAGTTTACCCAGGTCACTGAGACCAAGCCAAGGCCTGTCACTCTGGGGGTGGTGAGGGGAAAGAGATAAGAATACAGGAGAGAAATCAGCAGGGGAAGGAAGCTGGACACTGTCCTCTCTCAACCCAGCATGTGGGAAACAGCTGGGTGTATTAATTTAACCTTTGTCATCACTGGCACTGAAAAAGCACATCCAGTTTACACAGAAAAGATTCATTCCCAAATGGAACTTTCACAAAGTCATGGTGAAAGGCATTAGGAAAGTCCTTTGAATTAAAGCATGGCATTGATTATTACTGATCACTCCCTCTGCTAAAAGCCATTCCATTTTCACAAGCTAAGAGGTGCTTTATAGAATTAGGTGACCCCTGGGGAAAAGAAAAAGAGAGAACAAACAAAATAAAATCTCTAAAAAAGGAGGAAGGACCTGCATTACAATGGGAAAAACAATCTCATTTCTTGTCTTCTAATATTCTTATAGGTGAAAGGAAAATATTCAAAAAAATATAATGCATTCTAAGGAACCAGTCAAATATGTGAAGATTCTCTTAAAGACAGTTGTTCACTTTCTTACTAGACTACTAGAAGCCCGGCTGGCCAGGGGGAGGGGCCATGGTAGGTTGGCTGGCTGGCCCCACCACCAATCAGGGGAGGTCCTATTGGGAGTGGGGCCAGCCAGGGGGAAGGGCCGCCCCTGATTGGGGTGGAGGGATGATTGGGGGCTGAGCCTGTGGGTGGGGGCCATGGGAGGTTGGCAGGCTGGCCTGCCCCCAATCAAGGTGGAGGGCATGGATGGGGGGCCAGGCTGGCCAGGGGAGGGGCTGTAGGAAGTTGGCTGATCAGGCTGGTTAGCCTGCCATAGTGTGCATCATAGCGACAGTTCTTTCCGGTTGTTCTGGTTGTTCTGGTCACTTGGCTTTTATATATATAGATAACTCTAAAATTGAATATGTCCTGCCTTCTGCCTAGAATGTGGTAATTACATTATTTTAAGTGAATTAAGAGAGACATGTACACAGCTCTGGTAGGGGCACTCTGTGAGTAGTGCAGGAGATATGGTTCTTGAGTTCATCTTGGCTTTCTTCAATCAGTATGAGTCAGAGATGAATATCCAGTTAATTGAATGACTTCTACCAAGCCCATGAGTGAAGGTAAATTCTATGTCCATGAAGTTTATTTTTTAATAATTATTAGGGAATTCTTTTAGAGCTGTATTATACCTTCTTCCAATTTATATGGTTCATTTCTTATTCATTCAACAGATATCTATTGAGTGCTATGATATTTTGCTGTTATATTGCCTATAATTTTCTTTGAAGTATTTCAGTATGTGATGTCTATGTCCTGCAGTTTAACATGACATCTGCCCCAGAAGGAGCCTTTCATGACACTTATCGGAGCATCAAGGTCAAAGCACAAGGACAGAAAAGATGTAGGACTGATGGTGCACTTGCTTGTTAATAAACACCCCTATTCCCTGTAAGGAGTTATTGTTTCCAATAGCTTCTTTTTTTAAATATATATATTTTATTGATTTTTTACAGAGAGAGGAAGGGAGAGAAATAGAGAGTTAGAAACATCGATGAGAGAGAAACATCAATCAGCTGCCTCCTGCACATCTCCTACTGGGGATGTGCCTGCAACCCAGGTACATGCTCTTGACTGGAACCGAACCTGGGACCCCCCAGTCCGCAGGCCGACGCTCCATCCACTGAGCCAAACCGGTTTCGGCTCCAATTGCTTCTTATTGACATTGTGTTGATGGAAGAAAAAAGCTCCTATTCATATCTAATTGCTGCAAGTTTCAGATTATTTTCCCATAGAAGGTGAATCAACAACTTGGCTTAGGTTAATTTTGCCACAGTCAGGAACTACAGATGATGAAACACATTGATTAGGTACAATGATAACATATTTTAATAAAACATATCAATTCAAATTGACATTTACTAACTTTAAATCAATTCATCACCCATCTGATAGAGGGTATCAGTGAATAGAGAGTGAATTGAAGGGGCCTTTAGAATTAGAAATAGGAGCAATGTGGGTCAGTACTACGGGTTGCATTGATTTGAGGTGGAATAGGAACCACTCTCCCAGAACTGAGGGTGGTGCGCTTTCACAGTCCCTAGGCTGAATCTCAACCTGTGGCCCAGCTCCCAACTGAGATTTCTGATTCTCCCCAAGAACTCCTGGGAGAATGGAAAATAATTTTCAAACTTGTTATTCGTGACCTCTCATATCCTCTTACTTTCCACATCCATCATTTCCCCCAGGCAGATCTAACAAATTACTTGCCAAAAATAGTCACCTGTGCTAACCTATTGACTGCCAATTTAGGGTCCAGGTATGACTTGAGATTTCCTTTGTCATCAGCATTCCAGACCTGAACTGCGTTTTAAGGCACACCAGGTAATTAAATTGGGGACTGTTCTTTGGGGATGCAAATGTGTTGGGAAAAAATCAACAACAACGTCCCATTTTCAGTGAAAACTGGACAGGAACACAAAGGAAGGACTGATACACCAGAGCAAATTGACTCAAAGGTGGGTTTCTATTAGTAAATTAGCTAGAAGTCACATGATCTGATTTTACTATTCTCTTTAAGAAAGTGGCAAACACACACACACACACACACACACACACACACACACAAAACCCACCTATTTGTTTATTGTTGTAGTGTGTGTTCCACAAACTTGCTCCATGTTTATTCACTTTGCATTGTTCATGCTCAACAGAGACGCTTTACTCTCATGTGGAAGAATTTCAAGGAGCTTAATGATTTACAAAAATGCATTGTGCTGCCATGACAGTGGCCAACATTTTACCCAGTTCTCACAGACTCAAGGCCAAGAAAATCTCACTGCTGTTATTGGAAATGAAAGGAAATTCTTAGGATCACTGAATAGTTCAAGAACTATAGGGCTGCTGGATTGCCATTGCCCTACTAGTCATATTTCTATAATTAGGTCAATATGGACGTCTAAAAAAATGGAGGCAAGTCAAATGAAATAAAATAAAGGCTTGAAGGAACTGGCTTGTGCACAACACCAGCACATGATTTTAATATTCATACTATAAAGTAAATCAGTGTTTGGACAAGTTATAGGAAATATTGTCAAGTAACCACTCTACAGAAGGAAATCTAGACACACAATTATGTCTGCTCTCCTTGCAGGGATAACCTGGGGCCCTGTGTGGGTGTCTCATAGAAAGGTTTTTAGATTTTTTTGAGAATCAAATCCACAGAATAGAAAATGCAGTTGCCCTTTGTGTTTGTTATGACTTTTTGGTTGCAAGCAACAGATATTCACTATATCTTGCCTAACTACTGACTGGAACATGGCAGGAAACAGGAGTGTCACATAGGGATCGGGATGCAGCAGAGCTGAGGAACAGACTAGAGTCAGGGATCAAGGCAACAGGGAATACAAAACCTTCTCCCCTCCCATCTCTCCTCTCAATGCTTTATTCTTTTCTCTGCGAAGCAGCCTCTATCTTCTGTCCACTACTTAAAAAAAAAAAGATTGCCAAATGTGATTACCTATATATATTTTTTGGCCTATATATTTCTCTTTCTACATGTCTTTTTAAATTTCTTTATTGATTAAGGTATTACATATGTGTCCTTATCCCCCCATTGCCCCCTCCACCCCCCACTCATGCCCTCCTCCCCCACCCCCCCGTTGTCTGTGTCCATTGGTTAGGCTTATATGCATGCATACAAGTCTTTTGGTTGACCTTTCCCCCTTACCCCCACCCTCCCCTACCTTCCCTCTGAGGTTTGATGGTCTGAGGAGCATCAATCATGTATTGTCCTGTCACCTTTCAAAATAAAAGAACATTTTAGGTCCAATCTCGGGCCAGACTACCCCTCCTCACTTGTTTCCTTTCCTCTCACAGCCTTTCATCTATCCAAGCACTTTACCCCTGCTGTATTCTCTTCTCTCTCCTGCATGATCAAATTTTTCTTTATGTTGCATGATTTCTAACAGCATACAGATAATCCTTACTCCCTCTCACATTTAAAATAAAATTATTAAACAAAGCAAAAGCAACATCAGCTAAAAAACCAACAACAAACCAGCATTCCCTCGGTTCCACACCCTTCTCCATCTACCTTGCTCATTTACCATCTTTGTAGCGAAAATTTTCAAAAGAACTGAACAATATTTACCTCCACTTTAATTTTCTTTAAGGATCTCAATGAGGCTTTCATTCTTACCATGCTGCTAAAAATGCTATTGTCAAAAGCTTCCATTCTGCCAACTCCTAAGCTCCTATCCCCATTTTACCCTACTTCTCAACAGTATTGCTTAGTGTTTATCAAATCCTTCTTAAAAACATTTTGCATTTGTCTTTCAAGAAATCTCAGCCTCCTGGCTTTTCTTCTATGTTACTTGCTTCTCTTTGTCAAGCTGCTTTGTGAGACTCTTCCTCTGTTTCTGAACCCCCAAAGATGGAGTGCCATAATACACAGAACTTGTCCATTTTTGTGTTCCATCTGAAAGCTCTCCTCAGCTCATCTTATAGTTTCATGGCTGTAAAGATTCCAAAATTTCTATTTTCAGCCCAACAATCACAAAGCTCACTTATTTATCCCTATATTTTAGAAATGTGCTTGTACATCTAGTTGATATTTAAACTTACCATGGTTTAAAGATAACATTTCCATTATCTTTCCAAACCTGATGACCCTCATTCTTTTCCAATTCAGTGAAAAGTTCAACTATCCAATGAGTTATTTAAACCATAAAATTATACTCAGTCTTTCCCGAATTCCACACGTCCCATCTATCAGAATGTCCTATTTGAACCTCCTTCAAAATGTCTCGAACATCGGCAATTTTCACCACTTCCTGAGCTATCTCCTTAGTCATAGTGAACAACATATTTGACCTGGATTACTGCAGCAACTGCCGAAATGACTTGCACAATTTGACTCTTATCCCTCTTCAAGTCTACTGTTGGCCCAGCATGTGAAATATTTTTAAATAATGTAAAAGTTCAGACCATTGAAGTGACTTCAAATGACATTTTGAAAAAAAAATTCCAAACTCCTTAGTATGTTCCCAAGGTCTGGCATGGTTGGCCAACTTCCTACTTCTGTGAGCTAACTTCTTACCATGCTCCTTTGATCACTCTCCTCAGTCATGTGGCTTTCCGATGATGCTTTAACACACTAACATTTCTGCCTCAGGACATTTGCAATTGCTGTTCATTTCACTCCGGCTGCTCTTCACCTGGCAGTCGGTATGATTATTTCCTTTTTATTTTCTCTGTCTCAATTAAATATAATCTTCTATGGAAGTATATCTGGCCCAATTTTCCACAGTCTCTTCTTCCCCCAGTCACTTGCTATGTTATCATTCTCTTTTATTACCTTCATAGTTCTTCTGATATTCCATACTTAGCTACTTTATTTGTGTAATTCCTCATTTTCTATACTCTCCATAGATCTTTAAACTCTATGAGGTCAGGGATTCGTCTTTTATAAGGGCTTCCCAATTTGATACAAAACTGATGCTCAAAAATAATGGTAAAATATGGATAGATACAAGGGGAAAATGAAGGAAGAAGGAAAGGAAAGAAATTAGTTTGAGTATTTTCAATGGTGATATATAATCTGTTTTTTAAAAGTGGATTTGAATTTTGAAAGCAACAAACTCACTTGAAATTTCTACTGTAAATAAATTTTATCATAATGCTGGATAGTTGAAAATCAAGAGTGGGGGAATGACACTGATTTCTTTTAGATGAATACAAGTTTTGAAAGAGTTTCTTTTAAAAATTATTATAAATTAAAATACATGTTAGAAATAATTTAATTTGGAGATGTATTTTTAGATTAAATACATATGTAGATACAGAACATAATATAAGAAAACTAATTTAACTCATGCTACTCATGTGATTTCATGACTTGCATTGACTGCAAAGCTAACAGATGCATAAAACTCTTTACCTCAACTGTAAAGTTGTTTAATTGTCTGTCCCCAGCTTACCTCTCCTGCTTTATCTTTAAGTACACAAGTACTTTGCATTTGATCAAATTAAGTCCCATTTTGCCTGCCACTCTCCTTCTCCCAACCAACACATGCTTCATCTAGCTTATTTTACCTCCAAACTCAATTCATATATCACTTCTTCCTATAACTTCTACCAACTGTTATCTTGAACCCGCTCTTCCAGCCTAGATATGGTAGGTTCACTTCCAATTGGCTCTCAAACGGTGTCAGAAGAACACTCTTAGCCTGGAGACTCCTTTGTCCTCCTCTTCTCTTTTTCAGTCCCTCCTTCTCCACGGTAGGGATGCTGATATGATTTTTTAGACTCCAGCACACATAGTTGTGGGCTATTTCAGACAAGCCAGAACATCCTCCAAATAACCCATTTCCTCTTATCTCACCATACAAACTCCATACTACATTCTTGGGATATTGCAAATGGTAGCATGAAGATGAGAGGAACTAATAGGCTCTTACACCTAAGTCATGTATTGCAATTTGATATCTAGAGTAGTTTTACATGGGAGATTCTTCAAGAACTCAATTAACATTATCTCATTTGCAAATGTTCTTGTACCTTTTCAAGTATTCATGGAAGGAGTAAGAAGAGGCATGATTGACAGGGCATGTTTAGAGAATTTGCTATGTCTTCTAGATTAATGCTGCTTAAATTCATTTAGTATATTGTACCATTATTTCCTTGAGGCTCAGAATTTTTCTTACATTAGCTATAAAAATTTACAAGTTATAATAATAATTCCCTTCTATTTTCAAGATTTAGATCTGAACCAAGTGCTTGTAGTTGTTCATAAATGTAGATTGAATAAAAGATTACTTAAATGAATAAACGACAATTTTTATGGATGCACATGTTGCTAAACAGTGCAATTATTTCTTGCCTTCTTTTTCTGGTATTTGATGATTTACTGTTTAGCTAGATCCTTCTCAGGAGAATTTATTTTTTAAACTTTAAAAGCTATCTACACTAATAAAAGAGAAACATGGTAATTGGCAAACGACCGCTACCCTTTTCATTGGCTAATCAGAGAGATATGCAAATTAACTGTCAGCCAAGATGGCGGCCAGCAGCCAGGCAGCTTGAAACTAACATGAGGCTTGCTTGCCTCAGTGACGGAGGATCGTTGGAGGAAACCAACGTTCCCCGCCTGCAGCTGCAGGCCTCTGAGCAGGCAGTTTAAGAAACATTGTAACAAATACCACTGGACTTCAGCCAGAAGATTCGCAACATTGTAAGCAAAGGCCAGAAACATACTTTCAGCCAGAGGCCTAAGAGCTGGAGCCAAGCCTCAAGGTAAAGCTGGCCCAGAATAAAAAAAGAAAAAAGAAAAAAAGGAGCAGTTGGGAACTTCAGTCACTCCCAGCCTGAAAACAGCCCTCAGCCCCTCACCCAGACTGGCCAGGCACCCCAGTGGGGACCCCCACCCTGATCCAGGACACCCTGCAGGGCAAACCAGCCAGCCCCACCCATGCAGGTCTCTATCCTATATAGTAAAAGGGTAATATGCCTCCCTGCACCGAGATCAGCGTGACAGGGGGCAGCGCCCAAACACCCTGATCGCCCTGTGGCTCTGTGTGTGACAGGGGGCGGGGCCCCAACCCCCTGAGCAGCCCTGCTCTGTGCCTGATAGGGGGAGCTCCCCAAACGCCCCCCCCCCCCGACGGGCCCTGCTCTGTGTGTGATGGGGTAGAGCCATAACCTCCCCATCGGCCCTGCCCTGAGTGTGAGAGTGGCGGCGCCCCAACCCCCTGATCGGCCTTGCTCTGTGGGTGATAGAGGGCGGTGCCCCAACCCCCTGATGGGCCTTGCTCTGTATGTGATGGGGGCAGCGCCCCAACCCCCTGATTGGCCCTGCTCTATGCGTGACAGGGGGTGGCACCGCAACCTCCCCATAGACCCTGCCTTGAGTGTGACAGGGGACAGTGCCCCAACCCCCCAATTGGCCCTACCCTGAGCATGACTGAGGGTGGCATCACAACCTCCCAATCTGCCCTGCTCTGTGCATGATGGGGTGGTGCCCCAACTCCCCAATCCGCCTTGCTCTGAGCCCGACCAGGGGCTGAACCTAGGGATTGGGCCTGCCCTCTGCCACCCAGGAGCAGGCCTAAGCCAGCAGGTCGTTATCTCCTGAGGGGTCCCAGACTGTGAGAGGGCACAGGCCGGGCTGAGGGACCCCCCTCCCCCCCGAGTGCACAAATTTTTGTGCACCGGGCCTCTGGTGTTAGAATAAACACAAATTCTCAGAGCAAAAGCAACCATGAGTTCAAGTGAAGTTATATATTTACCAACATTTCATAATTTCATGCATGCAAAATAGTGTTTTGAAATAAATGACAGGGAAAACTGAATTCATTGGAAGCACTTGAAACAACTTGTAATTCTAATAATGAGGTACAGAATTTGCACACTATTTACCTTTGTAATTTTAAGTCTGATGTTTAAACATGTAATAAGCAGTTACAATGGTTTGCAAGCTACATGTCTCTGGTTTGGGTAAGAAAGTTTTATGCTTTTGCTAAACTTTAAAACTGAAAGTAGAATTGTGTTGCCTGGTTTAAGTTAGGTAAATTCCAGTTCTCTATTATTTAATTTTGTCATGTGTATAATGAGCTAGTGATTTCACCTACTTCGTAAGTTCTAAGCATAGCTGCCTGAATATAGTAAAGATTTAATGTGTGTCCTTGTGCAATTAGTAAACTAATAAATTAATAATTTGATGGTTAAATAGTAGAAATAGTATATATTTTTAATTTAAATTAGAATATAAATACAGATTTTCTAATTTTTATTATAATGATGCAAATTCAATAAATGAATTGAGAGAAATGCCTAGGGGAAAAAACTTAAGTCGACTCTGAGCTTTAGTTTTTTCTTCTGAAATATAAACATAACGCCGAGCTTGAATCTTTCTCTTATCCTTTTTCCATGTGACCCTAAGAAATACATCTTGATGTTTTAATAAATATATCAGCAAAGGAATACATACATCATTTAAAATAAATGCATTTTACAAATAAAACTTAAAATCCCATTTCTGTTTTATAGTATGACTTAAACAATGAAAACACACCTTAATTCTCATTATAGAGAATTTCTGTATAAAATGAGAGTAACACAGTAATGATAATTATTGTCTATCCTAGATCACTTCTTCTGATAACAATGACCTTTTATAAACTAAGGTCCATAGGTGGTTTTGAAATAATCACATAAATATTTTAGAAAAGGTTTTTCCTTTTAAATAGTCTTAGTCTTTCTGTGGTGACTGTAAATGGCATTTCCAAAGAGCATATCCATGCATTGTCCCACTCTCAACCCTTTTATATAAATTGGCCCTCTGCAAGTATATCTCCCCTCTATGATTCCCTGCTATGTAACCCTCCTACAAACCCATGTTTTTTTCTAGTTATTTCTATTTTATTTGGTAAGAAGATGTCCCTTAAGGATATTTTAGAGTTACCTTTTCTATAGTCCCATCGTCACCCTACCTCCAATTCTATTTGTTGATTTTGGCTGTCAGTTATCCTTTACAAGCACAATTAATACTTTGAAGGACCGATAAATTCATTATACTCTTCTTTTGAAGCATAGACTATGTACCTCATCTTCCACGAGAGACCACTCATAAATTTAGTGCAACTGCTCAACCAGAGTGGAATTCGGTATTTTACAATGAGGTCAAGTGGAATTAGGGTTGGATGGATTATCCATGCACAGAAACCTGAAACCTAAAATACAAACTATTCCCAAGTCTACTCTTTTGACCTAAATCCAATAAACACAGAGAAAGTAAACTCTAAATAACCAAAATAAACTTCTTGTTCAGAAAAGGGTAGAGTCCAAACACAAGGTGTTTGCTGATCCATCATAATTACCAAATGCAGGTGTGCAAGAATTGGGACAACTCCTGACCGGGTAGCAGAGTGAGGTACTTGTTCAAACTGAAGTCCTGTTCTGTGATGGGTTGAATTGTTTCTTCCGAACAAAAGATATGTTGAAGTTATAACCCTCAGTATCCCAGAATGTGGCTTTACTTGGAAATAGGGTGATTGCAGATGTAGTAAGTCAAGATAAGGTCAAAGTGGAGTAGACTTGGCCCATAATCCAATGTGACTGGTGTTCTTATAAAAAAACAACAACAAAAAAAACCCAAACAAACAAAAACAGGGGACGGGAGGGAAACAGACAGAAGGAGAACCCCATGTGAAGACAGAGGACAAGAGTGATGCATCCACAAGCCAAAGAATTGACCAATAGCGCCAACAAACTACCAAGAACTAGGAAGAGAAAGGCAGGATACTTTAACAAGTTTCAGAGGGACATGGCCCTGTTAAGGCCTTGATTTCAGTGCCTTCAGAACTGTAACACAATACAGTTCTGTCATTTTAGGCTCTCCAGTTTGTGGCACTTTTTTTTTTATAACATTCCCAGGTAACTAGTACATGTTCCTGGGAGTTTCCTTTGAATTCTTCAATTTCCATGTCTATATGTGGAGTGGACATTGTTTAATTGTGTGTGTGTGTGTGTGTGTGTGTGTGTGTGTGTGTGTGTTATGACTCAATAGCTTTATTGGTCTTTATTTCTATCTGGTCTAGGTCATAACTATTCATCATTTTCATAAACTTCAATTACTTGAAGCTACAAAGAAAAATAAACTTGATTAATTAACTTCCAGATGACTTATTAAGCCCCTATACAATTTTGAAAATCTTTAAATGGAAGGAATTACTGTCTGCATATAATGGAATATGAAATAGTACAACTCCATCTGCACTGAGTCCAGCCCTTAATAAATGTCACTCATTCTAAGAAATTTAAAAGAGATTTATCTTATTCCTAATGGTTTTATAATGACTATTTGAGTAACTTTTCCAAGGCAGAAAGTTGCTGCAAGATGAAAATGTATCTACCAGTGCAAATGATTAGTAACTTCCAAGTGACAGTTCAATCACCAAAATACTTAGTAAAAGCTCTGTTTCTTCCCCCATGGTTGTAATAATTAAACTCTTCTCAATTCCCAATACATCAACACCCTTGTGCTGTCATAAAGACCTTTCTCCAAACCCCATTCCATATAATCCTAATGATAACATCAGCCTGAGAACCCTAACTTGAGTCCCGTTTTGAACTTTGTGTGGCTGTAAACACTACAGTAGCAGTTACACATCTCCTTTGTCTCCCACTGTATGCCCTGTACCTAGCACAGTGCCTGCACATAGTAAGTGCCTATAAGTTACAGAGACTTTGCTGTCTCCTACTTCTAAGTTGTAAAGGAAACATATTACCACTTCTTCCAACCAGAACTCAGGTGAGCAATAACTTGCTAAAAGCCAGAGAGTAAAAAAGAGCTAATAATTTTTTGGATATGGGGGGAGGGGATAGTATTATGGTAAATAACCTCACAGGGTGATGTGATTATAAATTCCTAGCTGGGCAGGTCTTGGTGGGTAGTCATGCCCCAGGCCTAGAACTTCTTTAATGAAATGTTTTAAGCCAGTCCTGTCTGTCCATTGTTCGTGTGCTCCTAGGTTAACACACCTTTGGAATGGAGATAACATCCCTCAGAGAGGGTATTAACCTTCAGGAGAGCACATATAATCCTGTGATCCATTGCCTGCTTTGCTTTATTCAATCTTCCTTACGTCCCCTCTTCAATTTCAAATGAATTAAAGAAGCTGTAAAACTTTAGAGCATTTGAGTTCTTGCTCCCTGGCATAAGGCATCAGTTTGGCTTATAAAAATCCTCTATAGGTTTGGATGTTTCTTATGCTGACACTTGTATTTTTAATGTTTGTTAATTTTACTATTAGTACATATTCCATCCCTTGCATCTCCAGACTCTAATCATCTGGGATTGCCTGTGTCCCCACCCTTCATGCAACCCAGAGGAGAAGTTAGAGAATAGCAAGGGGCAGTAGCTAACTTAGAGGCAGCTCTTAGCCACTTCCTATGTTACCATTCAATTAGCAAGGAAAAGCTGGCTCCAACGTCATCACTTGTGCCTTGACCCAGTGACTGCCCATTAAGCAAAGGAAGGACAAAGCCTATCAGTAGCTTAGCAACCAGCACATTTTCCTTCCCACTTGAGAGGAGCAGCTTTTCAGTAATAGATCCGGTCCAATTGACGTCCATCTGGCTGAGCAGTTTCCTTCCTCAACCAAAATAGGGAGGTCCTACCATTGTATGCTTACCCTTGATCTACATGTCAGGGCTTAGACGCATAAAAGAAAATCTTATCCAACTGGATGAATTTCAAAGATAGGACACAATTCCCAAATTAGAGAACAGATAAAATATTATTTCATTGTTCACTAGATCCACCCACCTCACCCCTCCATGTTTCTTATGGCCTGCTTTTTCTACAGACTGACACTTTCTAAACTTTTTGGTAATACTGAAGCAGACAGGTAGAAGAGAGGAAATAAAAATGAATTAATGTAAATCTTACAAAACTGGCCATTTTGTCCTTCAGAGCAGGGCAGGATATCTTGAGGGACAGTTTTCTTTAAAATACAATGGATGAAGACAATTCCAAGGCAACGTTTGCAGGTAAATGAACTGTCCCAAATGACTATAGATGACTAGATACTATCCTAGAAAATGTTTGCAATAACACGGGTTTCAAAGCAGCTTTACAACAGGTTAATGCAAATATATTGGACTGATTTTCACTTTGCCAAAGCAAAATATTTTTGAGAAATATTAATGTAGTTTAGTTTTGGAAAATGTTGTATTATACTTAAGATTTTTTTTTATCATGGGCAGTAAATGCTGCTTTCTGAAACAGATGGAAAATATGCTTTTTATTAGGTAATAGACTTCAAAAGCAACAGAATTTATTATAAGATTGCGCTATGATCTTAAATATATTCTCAATTTTGGCAGAAATTAAAAATTATTTATTCTAGTAACTGACAAAAAAAGATAAAATCTTCTGTGTTGAATAGTGATTTGCATGCATGCAATGAAAGTAAATTTGATTACATCTCCAAACAGTAATGTTGCCAAATTTTTCTCAAACTTCTAACCTTTCCAGGCCCTGACTCTAAGAACTGGATAGTTATCTCTTTGCTCACAAATAAGATTTTAGGATATATAAATAGTGGTTCACTGTTATTTGTGAATTGTGATTGCTGTTCAAATGGTGAATTCTTACAAGTAAATTAATCAAAAATGTTTTAATCAAAAATAAAACTCTTCAGAATATTGGTGTTTTGCTTTTTATCTGTAGAGAAATGGTACCTTAGTTTATTAAAGATTTTTCTCTCACAAACATGATCAGATTGTTTAACCTCATTTCCTGCTTCCCTGTTTACGCTGCGGCCCCAAAGAACAGGAATGGGTGATGAGAAAAAGTGAAACAGGAAATGAGGTAAAAGATGGTCCTAATTTTAGGCAAATTGGACTCAATGCAGTGGCACCTTAAGTTTGTTTGCCTCCAGGACAGAAAGAGGATATTTATCTACTTGTCTTCCACCCCCTACTGGTCAAGGATAGCACTAAGAGGTGTTAACTTTCCCAGATTTTTACATTTGCTTAAGCATCTGCCAAGTGCCTTCTCTCCATCCCATCGGAGAAGCTTGGGGAAGGAACTGATATCGAATTTTTGGACTGGAACCTGGATTCTTTGTCCGCCGGAATCAAAGAATGAATCCACGGACAGAAAATGGTATAGCAAAGGTGGAGATTTATTGAAGAACAAGTATAGACTTCCACGTGGGGAGAGGGAAAGAGTCCCACAGAATGGACTCCCAAGCAGGGAGGGGGAAAGGGTCCCACTGAGTTCCTTTTCCCTATGGCTTATAAAGGCTGCAGTTCCTGGTGCCTTGATATCCCCTCTGGTTGGTCACTATTCCCTTAGACTGGTTACTATAGTAACTCCCGGGCTCAGAGGTTGAGCCTCACATGGGACATATGAAGTTCTCACCCCCCTCTCTTTCCTTATTGTTTTCATATTCCCTTTGGGCTTTCTTCTTTTCCCTCTGAATGAAGGGCTTCCTTCTCTTTATTTTGTAAATATAGACCTTTTGATGTTCCCAGCTCCTCAGTCTATGGAAATGTACCTGTTGCAGATTCCAGCTCCCCCATTCTATGGAAATATACCTCCTGCTGCTCTGCAGCCCTGTGCTTTCCTCCATGGCCCCCCTAATTTCCAAAATTTCTAATATTTCCTAAACCTGTCCTATTTTGCCCCCAAAATTCCTGTTTCAGAACTTAGAGACTCTTGGCAGAGATGAAGCACAATGTTTTCCAGTCCACCTCTGTGAAGCTGGTTGCTACAGCTGGAGTAAAGGAGAGTTAAGAGGCCTTTCTTTTCGGTAAACACAAGGGGTATCCTACATGGTACCCCCTTCTACTCAGACCCACCTAATGAGCTCCATTAAGTCAAACACATCCCAGAGCCTTTAAGGAAGAGACCAGCCACAATCTGTTCTAAAGGCTTCACACTGAAGAGTCAGGGAATAAGGTCTTAGATCTTAGTTGCTTGACATTAGTTGAGCTGTGGTAGCTACAATGGCACACTTACAATTAGCACTGGAAAAGAATGCGCCATGAAATGCCCTAGGGAATACCTTGGGTTCAAAGGGTAGTCCTTTGCAGCAGCAACCCAGCTCCTTTTGGTATTCATGCTGCATTACCAACCCGCAACCCCCAAGCTCCACTAGTGTAACAACAACGCTTTCCACTGGCAGCTGTTTCGTGGACATGAAAACACAAAGAAGCCAGGTTCTACCCTGTTGATCAGTGAACCCCCTTCTGTATGGGACCCGACAAGACAAACTAGTCTTGTGTGTGTGTCAGTGTGGAGAGGCTACAGTCCTCAATCAAACACTAACCCAGGTGTTTCTGTGAAGGTATTTTATAGATATGATTGAAGTCCATCATGGCTTGACTTTAAGTAAGAGAGATCCCCCTAGATAATATGGGGCGGTGGGGGTGAGGGGGTCAGGGGGGTGTTGACTGAATCACTCCGAAGGCCTAAGAGCAGTGGTGAGGTTCCCTAAGGAAGAAGAAGTTCTCCCTGTGGATAGTAGCTTCAGCCATGGCCTGAGACTTCCAGCCTATGTTTCCTCAAGGTCTGCCCTTCAGATTTCTGACTTTCAGACTTGCCTAACCAGCCCACATAATCACACAAGATGATGTATTGCCACCCCCCGCCCCCTTTCATGTTTTGTCTCTCTTACTGGTTCTGTTTTTCTGGTTGAATCCTGACTGGGCCAGGCTCTGTCTCTTCCTGTCTCTGAATTGCCTATTGTCTGGTACATTGTTTTAAAGAATGTTAAACTTGGGAAAATCTGTCATTTGTAACTCTTTGTATTTGGAGCTCTTTCACATGCTTTATAAATATCATTAATTTTTATTCTCTTCTATGCCACATATTTTGACCTATAATGTAACAATTTATTGCTATGATATTAGCTGGGCACGTAACAGACACATGTTAACCAAAAGAACTCCAAGTGTAACTAAGAAATGTTAACTAAACAGGAGTCAGTTTTCTAAGGAATAAAACTAAAAAGATAGGATGACAGGGGGCAGGTTTAATTTTTTATGTTAGTCATTTCTTTTGCACAGATGCAATAAAGAATTAATTGAATGTCCCTTTAGAACCAAAGCTATTTCAGTGAGTAATGGTACTTCAAACTAAAATTGAGCATTTTAAAATGGAAACATCCCTAGAGATAAATATTCTCTACTGAAATATGATCAGCAACTATAAAAGGCTATTTATCTCCTAAGACCTATAATTAAATAATAGCTCTCAAGCTCATGGTATAAATACAAATAAAGAATAGATTTCTAATTCTATGGGCATTTAATGTCACTGAATGAAAAAAGATGGAGCACTTTAAATTTAGCTAATTGATTTAACATGATCAAACTATAAATTGAAATCAATATAAAATATCTTTTATTAAATCTTAATGCATTTGTTTATTTAATATATGCTATATTATTTTTGTATATTATTTATAAATATATACATATATAGGTACAGATATACAATCTCACCTAAAACTGAAACAATCTAAAAGAACTGAAATGATATTTATCAATATGGGTTCCTATAACAAAAGGTTCTTCATATAATAGTGGTTTAATAAAGAAAAAGTTAAGATTTTATTCATGCTACATATATCATGTGGGTTAGCAAGTCACTGCCCACATAGAGCCCTGCCTGATGAAGATTCAACCATCATTATAACTTTTCATCTCGTAGCTCATCATCTTATAACTACAGCTTCCACATAAAACCTTGCTATAACCTCAGGAGAGTAAGAAAGAAAATGGAGAATTATGTATAAACTAGGGGCCCGGTGCACGAAATTCGTGCACTGGGTGTATGTGGGGGGGAGTGTCCCTCAGCCCAGCCTGCCCCCTCTCATATACTGGGAGCCCTCAGGCGTTGACCCCCATCACCCTCCGATCGCCTGACCGGCCCCTTGCCCAGGCCTGACGCCTCCGCCAGAAGCATAGACCCCCATCACCCTCCGATCGCCTGATCGGCCCCTTGCCCAGGCCTGACGCCTCCGCCAGAAGCATAGGCCCCCATCACCCTCCGATCGCCTGATCGGCCCCTTGCCCAGGCCTGACGCCTCCGCCAGAGGTGTCAGGCTTGGACAGGGGACCCCCATCTCCCCCTGATCACTGGCTCTGGCCCCCGCTCAGGCCTGAGGCCTCTGGCCCAGGAATCATGCCTGGGCAGGGGACTCCCATCTCCCTCTGATCGCTTGCTCCACCCCTCGCCCAAGCCTGACGCCTCTGACCCAGGCTTCAGGCCTGGGCAAGGGGACCATCATATCCCCCCAATCCCCGGCTCCGCCCCCCACCCAGGCCTGATGCCTCGGCCAGAGGAATTGACCCTCATCACCCTCCGATCACCAATCACCGGATCGGCCCCTTGCCCAGGCCTGATGCCTCTGGCTGAGGCGTCCGGCCCGGGCAGCGGGGACCCGCAGCTGCAGCGGCCCCGTGATAGTGGGCTCCGCTTTAGGCCCAGGCAAGGGACCCCTAGCTCCTGGGACTACCAGCTTCGACCGTGCCCAGCTCCCATCGCTGGCTCCACCCCTACTTCCTGCTGTCACTGGCCAGGGCGGCAAAGGCGCCTGATTCTCCGATCATGGCTGGGGGGCAGGGCAAAGGCGGCCCCAGGGGCCGCCTTTGCCCTGCCCCCCAGCTCTTAGCTCCCCCCTGGGTTTCCGATCATTGTCAGTGGCAGGGGGCTTCTTCCTGCTTTCCCTTTCGCCTCCCTGCATTGTGCCTACATATGCAAATTAATCGCCATCTTGTTGGCAGTTAACTGCCAATCATAGTTGGCAGTTAACTGCCAATCATAGTTGGCAGTTAATTTGCATGTAGCCCTGATTAACCAATGAAAAGGGTATCGTCGTACGCCAATTACCATTTTTCTCTTTTATTAGATAGGATTTCCATGACCTCAGCTCCAAGGTGGCACATATGACTCTTGCTCATATTTCATTGGCTAGAAATAATTACATAAGCTATTCAAGGTGACTGAAAAACATACACAACAAGACAAATAGAGTGCTCATTGAATACCACTTTCTCTGTGACAGCCAACTCTTTTATAAAGACAATCGTTTTTTTAAAGTATTTTTAGGTTCAAAGCAAAATTGAGAAGATGGTACAGACATTTCCCATATACTCCCTGCCCCTACATATGCACAGCCCCCCCACTACCGACATATCCAACCAGAGTGGTGCAAAAACTTATGAACCTACATTAAAAGATCATAATCATCTAAATTCCATAGTTACATTTAGGGTTCACTTTTGGTGTACATTTTATAGGTTTTGCAAATGTATAATTGACATGTATCCATTAACCTATATAATAAAAGCCTAATATGCAAATTGTCCCCTCCACAGGGAGTTTGACCAAGAGTTCTACCTCTCACTATGATGTGCGCTGACCAGCAGGGGGCAGCATGGAACATGGCAGGTGTCAGCAACGCAGTGCTGGCAGCTGTTGGCACCGATGGGCCCTGACTAGAGTAGAACCGTAGTGGGATGGTGGAGCAGGGGAATGGGCAGCATCAGTCCAAGGCAGTTGCAAGCAGGGGCCCAATTGCCCCACCAATCACCCTGTAGAATAGATGGTGACCAGTGGCTGTGGTGGGAGGTGGGGCCACCTCCTGGCTCCCAAGGGCTGAGGGATCCGGACAGAGGTTCCTGGCCAGACTGATCACCCCGCAGACAGTGACCAGAGGCCGGCAGGCCCTAATCACCAGATTGGGGCCGGGGTCCCAGGCTGGGATGGGAAACTGGGAGTGGATGGCAGAGATCAACCTTCCGCAGCGCCCAGGCCAGGGCTGCGGCCGCTTGCTGGTAGGTGGGGGCAGGTGATGGGGATGGAGGTGCGATGAGAATGCAGGGTGTCTGCTGAGCTCACTCTCATTCCCCCTGCTACCCTCCCCCTGGATGTCAGGGCTTGTGCACCAGGGAAACCCCCACACTCAGGTGCCAGGCGCTCACTAGGAGCCCGCCCCGCACCCGTGCAGCCTCTTCTGGGTGAGCCGGGCCACAGCCGCCAGGACAGCAGGGATCTGTCGGGCTCCCTGTGGGTTGGCACAGGAGCCAGTCTGCGAGGCCATCCTGGAGAGAGTGCAGTGCCTGTCCAGCTTCCACGCAGTGCTACCGGGTGACCCAGAGGCCTATGCTGGGCCCTGGCCCACTGCATCTGACCATGCTCAGTGCATCTCTGCATGGGGACTCGGGAGCCGTGATTCAGAACGAGGGGAGCGCATGGGAGCCCAGGGGCCCAGGTGCTGCCCAGAGCCCAGAGGTCAGCTGGAACCTGCCCTTCCATGTCAGACGCTTGCAGTTGATTGCCGGCCAGGCCTAGGGACCACACCCATGCATGAATTCCATGTCCAGTCTACTGTTACATGTATAACTCATTCAACTTCTACCTAAGAAGTAGATCCCAAGGTTTCATCAGTCATTACCTCTGATTCAAAGTATAGAATCTCTAGGTTATGTGTGGAAGATTAATAAATGAGTAAACATATATAGTCTCACAAGCCAACTATTTAATTCACAGTACTTTAGTATCTCTAAAAATGGGAAATATAACTGTTATGAATATCTATATAATAATAGCCTAAGCAACCATTAAGGTGGAACAACCACAACGACTGGTCACTATGATGTGCACTGACCACCAAGGGGCAGATGCTCAATGCAGGAGGTCATTGCTCAATGGTGGTCAGTGCGCTCCCACAGGGGGAGCGCCGCTCAGCCAGAGCCAGGCTCACAGCTGGTGAGCACAGCAGCGGTTGCGGTAGCCTCTCCCGCCTCCATGGCAGTGCTAAGGAGCAGCAAGCCGAGCCGTAAGAAGCAGTGAGCAGGCGGGTGGTAAGGAGCGAGGGGTCCTGGACTGCGAGAGGGCGCAAGCCAGGCTGAGGGACGCCCCCCTCTATTGCACGAATTTTATGCACTGGGCTTCTAGTTACAGATATTTATGTATTTATAAGCTTTCAGTAAAGTGGCCTTTAGGTGTGAAAATGATGTCAGTTAGATTTGCACAATAATTCCTTGGAAAGTTATGATTAATAAAGAGTGAACAACATCAGTAATACCAAAAAGACATAAAATTGAAAGGGGGATAAGAAAAGCAAGTTGGTATAAATAAAAAGTCTCTCCAAGTTCCCTAACACTTATGATTTGAAGATTAGAAAGCAAGGTGATATATGAGTTAGTTTACTTTGTTTGGCCTTTCTTCTGCCACATACTGACTTCATAAAAGTAAAGTTGCTAGTATAATAAGACACTTTATGGTATTCTAATGTCCTTATTTATTTTGTCTTGTTGTGGTATCAATAGCTGCAGTGGAAGAGATGACTCAATTAACTATTGTCTCTTATATACTTGATGAAATATATGAGCTGTTCAACAGTCATTTTTGCCTTTGGGATTTCCTTAAAATTGAACATGAAGAAGAATAGCAGGATAACCAATGAGTAAGATTCTATATTAGTGAAATAAATATGGTGAACACTGATTCATCGGGTGACTCCTATAACCCTTAGCGGGAAATGGTGCTGTGGAAAATGTAAATGACGACAGTTTTAATTTCTCTTTTGCAATGAGGAAGAACTAAATTAATCTATTAACAAGCAGAAATGATCAATTTACCCAAATTATTGAATATAGTGCAAATGCAATCTGCATTCATATTTTCAAAGTATTAAGTACCAGTATATAAGAATAAAATATAACATATATATTGTTTCATACATTTTTCAATTAAAATTAAGCAAGCTTTTTAACTATCATGACAGATAAGTATGAGGCACACAAACACATTTAATGTTTAATGGAGGTACCTTAGAGATATCACTTAGGCAAAATTAGAAATCATTCAAGACTGGATCTGAATATACTACCTTCATCTGGCAGTTATGTTGAAATTCCCCAATGTACTTCTCATCTGTATATTACATGTCTCATAAAAGTAAATGTATTTAACATACCCTTTGTTCATACTATAGATGTCAGTAATCAATTAGGACCTTTGTTAAATATAGGGTGGGGCAAAAGTAGGTTTACATATTTTGTATGGAAAATAATACAATAATTAGTAAATAATAACACAAGAATAAACTCTGTGCTTTGTGTGCTTACAACTATAAGCCTACTTTTGCCCCACCCCATATATGGGACTACAGTTCTGAAAAAGCTCTATGGGACCCAGTCACATGCCCAGTTACAATGGCATGTGAATAAAATTAATATTCCAACACAGAATTAAACCTTACGATGAAATTTTTTAGGAAGTGAATGCTGCTTACCTGGTTTTGTCCTCTATGAAGCACCAAAAATTAAAATACAGTGCTTTGGTAGGACTTGTTTAATTCCTGTATGCCTTCATACAATTACCTTGTGCAACGGCAAAGTATTTCATAACTTAGGGAACAAAAAAGAATTCATGACATATATAATATACAGAAAACTAAACAAATTTTTCATAAAAAGTGTAGTTTTTAATTAAAAAAAAATATATATATATATTATTGATTTCAGAGAGGAAGAGAAAGATAGAAACATCAATGATGAGAGAAAATCATTGATCAGCTGCCTCTTGCACGTCCCACACTGCAGATCGAGCCACAACCTGGGCATGTGCCATGACTGGGAATTGAACTGTGACACTTAACCACTGAGCTACACCAGGTGGGCAAGAGTATAGTTTTTTCCTAATACCATAGAGTGGTAAAGAGAAGCATCTACATCTTTGGCAGGATTCTCTTAGGTGGGTTTTAGTTTGTTCTTATCCCAGGGAATCTGGTCTCAGCCTGTGTTAGAATGAGCACCTTTTCTTTCCTTCTGGCTTTCTTTAATCAGAGTGATCCCACTCAGATCTGATCATTGCATGTCTTTGTTCAGAGCTTGGATCTGAGGTGTCCATCCATCCCTCATTAGCCAGATGACCACAGCCGCTGCCAAATCTGGAGAAGGCATGCTTTTGCATTGTCTCATGACTGCAGGTGCTCTCTGAGTTTGTGTTGTTTGTTTGTTTCTGCTCTGAATGTTGCTTTATGCTCTCTTTTACTTTTTTGGAGGCCATCTTATCAGAAAAGTCACTCCTGCTTCCGCCACCTAAAGCAAATCTCATCCTATTATTAACTTGGTCTCATGTTACATGACAACAAATGTTTTTTTGTGTTTTTTTTAAAATATATTTTATTGATTTTTTTACAGAGAGGAAGGGAGAGAGATAGAGAGTTAGAAACATCAATGAGAGAGAAACATGGATCAGCTGCCTCCTGCACATCTCCTACTGGGGATATGCCCGCAACCCAGGTACATGCCCTTGACCGGAATCGAACCTGGAACCTTTCAGTCCTCAGGCCGACGCTCTATCCACTGAGCCAAACCGGTTTCAGCACAACAAATGTTTATTTTATTGGTTTACCTCTGTGTTTTTGTCATTTTCATATACTAGAACCTCAGTTCCATGAGGACAAGGATTTTTATGTTTGTTGTACCATTGTCCCTGACACCTAACACCATCTGACACACAATGGGGGCTCAGTAAATCTTCTGCTGATTAACTTATTAGCATCACTGTTGATGTACCTTTATGCAGAGATAGTGAGCTGGCCTTGTTTGTAAGCATACCTTCATTTCTGTGGGTCCGTATTAGGGTGTAAATCACAGAGTAGTCTTCAAGGTGGCAGGAGTTTATACCGCCAAATCCATGTTTGCCTCCAGTAAGGGTGATGCAACAGGAAACAACCCTCACCTACAGGTGATTCTCCAAAAAGAAGTCAAGGTGTATGATGAACCACACCCAGCACTGACAGTGGCCAGGCCAGTAAAGAGAATCCGGAAAGGGCAGTAATCGTACTGATTACCGTTCATTACATCAAATCAGTAGTATATTCTTTTGAAAAGTAATGTTCGTTAGCAAATGCTCATTAATTGCATTTCTTCAGGGTACTTTGAGACTAAGAATTTATGAAAGCTTCAAATAAAGCAGACTGGTAGCTATAAAATAAAAAGATATTAGGTTCTGACCCTTAATATTCAAATGTGTGCTTGGTTTCATTTTCTTTAATAATAATTTCACAACCCATTTGGAGAGAAGAAGGATGCCTGTGTATTAGTCAGTAAATATAACTTTGAAGGCATGAAAGTGTACTCAAGAGTGCTCAGATATTCTTAAGAAGTGGTTTTTCTGTTAAAATTTCATGAGATGATACTTGGAACACGCGTTTGGCTAATGGCAAGGGACTCACATCTTTGATGAAGGAATTTAGATCTGGATATTGTCACCAAGCAGAAAACGTGATCCTCCAATTTTTTAGTAGGAGGAAGCCAATGCTTTGGACATGATGTTCCCTTCTGTTGAAGGCACATATTTTAAATCGTGGAAAAGAAACTGCTGCTCCGGATTTGCTTCTAAAATGCTTTAATACTTTATTTTAATTTCTGTATGAAATATTATTAGGGCCTGGGTAAGTGATGCAATTGTTGGTTTGGGGTTGGCAATATGAGAGATTTCCCTTTCCTCTGTTTGGGAACAAAAGATGAGCTGCTGAAATTTAAAATGTTATAATCTGAACTAAATATAAGGGCAATAATTTTCCCTCAGCACATGCATTTTTCTTTCAGCAGACACATTTTTATCAAGTACATCTACTTTTTATTAAAATCATCTGGCAACCCTCAGTTATAGTTGCCATTGGGAGAAAAATATGATAAGCATCATTCTCGCAAATGCATTCTGTGAGTTTAAAAGACCAGGACCCTATGTCTTCAGGAGTAGAAAGTAAATGTCAATCAAGTAGCAGAGTTGTTTTATTAAACTACTATTATAGTACTTCCCATGGAAAAGCAGGTTGTTACACCTTTTGTTCTGAACCCCTCTTTACACTCTTGATAATTTTAAAATAGAGGAAGGTGGAGGGATTGAGCATAAAAGAAAAAAAGAAAGAATTCATAGACACAGACAATAGTGTGTGGATTGCAGGGAAAAGCGGGGAAAGGGTGGATGGAGTTGAAAGAAGATATAGGGGAAATAAATGGAGATGGAAAATAAATAAAATAAAGAAAAAATACACAAGCAATACATTTCATTATCAGCTATGGTGATGTCATCATGGTATGCCGTAACCCCTGGAAAATTCCACTGTACGCTTGTAAGAGGATGAGAGTGAAAAAGACATATTATGTCTTAGCATTCTTAAAAGAAAAGGTTTTGTTCCCATAGATCTACTAAAAGACAAACAGAGGTTTCAGAAACCATGTGTATGATCAATTTGATTAAAAAAAAATAAATGTATAACCGAGACATAGGAACTGAATATTGCTCAACATTGTTCTCTCTTCTTAAACTTAGCCTAACTATTGCAGAACTAAGAAGCATTATTTGGCAAATAACATAATCCAGTATTATATATGTATCAGTGTATTTATTCTCGTAACAGTAGTATATATTTTTTGCTAAATTATTTCTACTGTCACTTGTTGTTAATAGCAAAAATAAATGTTACATCGAGTTAAAGGGCACTTACTGAAATTAAGGATAATTATCCAAGTTGTTTGAATATTAGCTCATATTTCTTTTTTAAAATATTTTTATTAATTTCAGAGAAGAAGGGAGAGAGAGAGAGAGAGAGAGAGAGAGAGAGAGAGAGAGAAACATCAATGATGAGAGAGAATCACTGATCAGCTGCCTCCCCCACGCCCCACACTGGGGATCGAGCCCACAACCCAGGCATGTGCCCCCACCACCAGAATGGAACCCAGGACTCTTCAGTTCGCAGACCGACACTCTATCCACTGAGCCAAACCGGCCAGGGCTCTTAATCAGAAGTGATACTTATACAAGAAATCTCATTAAAATACATACTGTTTGATGCTCTAAATTGAGACATAGACTCTACATGTTTTCAAAGGCTTTCAGATCTGTTAAGGAAAATGCATGAATACATAAATAACTGTGACATAAGATGGATTGTGTTCATTACACATCTGCTTGTAATGTCAGGGAAATCTTCTGGAAAGAGTAAACTTTTAAATGTAAACTGCATTAATCATATAAAAGATGGTTGCAATTTAGTAATTCTTATAAAGAATTTGCATTCTCATTAATGATCCTGATGACTCAGACTCTTTACACCCTAACAGGCTCGTTTTTGTAAGAGATTAGAAACAGAGCATGACTTTTCTACTTAAATGTTTTTGTCTTTGAATCTCCAGATTGTTCAGGTAACCATAAGAGAAGGAAGAAACATTCTGAAGTATCGTTCCCTGAGGTACAAGAAACTGATTTAATTTAGGGATAGGGCTGAAAGTCTGAGTTCAGACAATACTCATTCTTAATCAGAATGTTACTCATAAAATGCAAGCTATACAAAACAAAGGAAAGTTCATATGGCAGCAAGTTCAAAGACTATTTATCTAAGCCATGCCAAAAAACCCCACAATGTAATAGTTTCTTAAAAAACATAGAATGAGAAGGAAGTATTCGACATATTTAACAAAAGTGTACACTAGAACATTCCCTTAAGGTTATGTACAAATTATTACAGATTGAATCTCAGTCCCTACCAGATAAGCGTATGAGAATCTAGAGGTCCAGCACCTGCCTACTTTTAGGTTTGTTTTGTGTTAATGTCAATATTCACTTCGGGAATTATAGAAAGGAGTCTGTATTCTTTGATATATATCCTGAGGAGATCCACTTTATTTTCCAGAAAATATAATGTCTTTAAATATTTAATGAAACATGACATGTTATAAATGTTTTAAAGGACATTCAACATATTCTATTCTCTTAATATGTATAGAGTAGGCATCAGTTGAGATCCAGGCTGCAATTGTATTTTGCTTTGTGTTTGCAAATATCTTCATTACACATTTCCATTGAGCCTCACTACTTCACTGAAATATAGGTATTATTATTACCTGTTCTATGTTAGACTCAAGCTCAGGAAAATTAAGTTAGACAGGGGTATGACCCACGTCTTCTGACTTCCTTCTCATTATAATCTTTCCCATAACACCATAGCTTAGCCTACATGAGGTACCAATATACCCTCTCTTCTGGTCTCCTTATCCCCTTGGGAAATAAAGGATTAAATCTTGTTTAATCTCATTAGTATCCTTATAAAAACCTATAACCTAAGCAGTCGAAGAGCTTACCATCTCTCCCCTGGAATCCCTTGTTTACTAGCTGATAACCAAGAAAAACTTTTTGTTGGTATTGCAAAGATTTTTGTTCCAAAGCTAGACATGAAAACTTCAAATTGAAAATGTTTTGAAGTTAGTGTACACTCACATTACAATTAAATCAATCAATCAATCAACTAGAATAAATCCCTGATAATAATATAATAGTAAAACTACAATTTCAGCCAGAAGACCACACCCTTCTAGTGCTGGCTAAATTAAGAGTATCTCTCATCTCTGGATGAGAATCTGCCTGAGCTAGCCTGAGATTTTTATCATGCAAGAAAATCCCCTTCTGGAAGTAAGAGAAACTAGATAGCTCCGAGATACACCCATGATAAATTGTCTTAGAGTTCAGATAACTTTCAAGACATAACTAACTGCTTTATTAGTTTAAACCATATGAAATTGCCACTATCTTTAGGTTAACACCAGTTTGATAACTTCATATGGTTCAACTTAATACCTTCATTGTATGGGAAATAATAAAATACATTCATTAAGGGTATAAGCTTTAGGGTCCAAAGACCTTCATTCACAAGTAAGCACTTGCCCATGCTAATTAGAGCAAGTTAATTAGCTCTCAAATGGACATGATTGTAATAAAGATAGGCCTCATAAAATTGTTGTGAAGACTCACTGAAGCTATGAATATCTTTATATTTAACACATCTGGTACTAGATACCAGAGTAGTACTCACAAATAGAAAAATATTATAGAGCTAATATTGTTGCTGAGCTCCTGTATACGAACTTTGAACCCTTCCCAGCTTTCTCACTCAGGAAGACTTACTAGTTATTTGGACTGACCCTCCATTTTTGAGCTTATTCCTGCCATGGTGGCCATACAGCACCTTCCATCCAGGGTGTTCTGAGAATGGCTACCTCACTGAGCCTAGGTAGTGCTAACACTAGGATTTGCCCAAATGTGACTTTAAAGTGCTCATAATTTCACTTTTAATTCGTACATAAAGAATGCTTTTATTTTTTTATAATAAAGTCATGTGTAAAAATATAATGTGTTACTTCTGAAATCTCACTGCTATTTTCTCTTGGATCTGGAACCTGGGCAATCAAGATCCCATATTTTTTTCTTTACTAGCCTCCCACACATTCTTTTGAAACTCTTCCTTCAAATTCACAGACTACTACTTTTCTCAGCCATCGGCTTCCTCATATCTTTGCTCTGACTGCTGTACAGCATCAATTGTACATTCCTTAAAAATAGGTCTGTTTTTACATTTGACATCATCATTGCATATGATTAGCATATGACCTTATATATTACCAGCACCCTAATAATATATGTTGAATATAATTTATTTCACTATCCAATTTATAAGTAATTTCAAAAGTATGTTTCAAAATTTATACTTGGAACTTGGAAGACTTATGAAGTTTTTTTTATTATATGTTTGTTTTAATAGTAAATTACATATCAATTTACTAATTTAATAGTAAATTACATATTAATTTACTATTAAATATTGGAAATATTTTTATGTAATTTTTTATTTTCCAATAACAGTTGACATATGATATTATATTAGTTTCGGGTGTACAACCTTGTGGTTTGACCTTTATATAACTTAGAAAGTGATCACCTGCTAAATCTAGTATCCATTTGACATCATATATAGTTATTACAATACTAGAGGCCCGGTGCACGAAATTTGTGCATGGGGAGTGGGTCCCTCAGCCCAACCTGCACCCTCTCCAATCTGGGAGACCTCAGGGGAGCCCTCTCCAATCCGGGAGCCCTGATGGCTTAGGCCCACTTCCCGTGCTTCTCTGCTCTCTGCGGGGTCTGGCCGCTCCGTGCCCACTGCCCAGAAGCTCCCCGTGGCTGGGGCGGGATGCTTGCCTCATCTCTACGGTGATGAAGCAAGCATTCCCCCAGGCCACTCACGCTGCCCGCTCTCAGCAGCCGCCTCCCAGGACTGGAGGACTCCAGCAGGGCTGAGGGGGCTGGGTGCTCCATCTTGTGGCTATGGGTGCCGCCATCTTTGTGACAAAGTGATGGTTAATTTGCATATTACCCTTTTATTAGATAGGATTATTGATTATATCCCCTATGCTGTACTTTACATCCCTATAAGTATTTTGTAACTACCAATTTGTACTTATTAATCCCTTCCCTTATTTCACCCACCCCCTAAGACTCTTCCATTTGGCAACCATCAAAAAATTCTCTGCATTTATATATTTTTCTGTTCTGTTTGTTTATTTATTTTGTTTTTTAGATTCCACATGTAAGTGAAATTATATGGCATTTGTCTTTTTCTGTTTGACTTATTTCACTCAACACGATATCCTCCAGTTCTATCCATATTATTGCAGATGGAAAGGTTTCACTCATTTTTATGGCTAAGTCATATTTCATTGTATATACACACAACTTCTTTATCCATTCATCTATTGATGGGCACTTAGGTTGCTTCCATATCTTGGCCATTGCAAATAATGCTACAATGAACATATGGATGCATACGTCTTTTTGAATGAATACTTTTAAGGCTTGCAGACCCACCATGACTGCCTATTGACGCACAATGTAGCTTAAATAATACTGGGGGGGTGGGAATCTACCTTTGAATTTCAATGCCCCTGCAATAATATCTTGAGTACTTCATGCCAGAACTTCTTGCCTCTAAGTAATGATTCTTTTGCTATGTGGGAATAAGGATGATTGCCTGGGTTACTGAGAATGAAGGCTCCAACTTCCAAGGATGACTTGGTTGCACCAAGGGAAGATTTTTACAAGAGGAGAATTCTTCAAGTTCTTATGTCTATGTTTGTATTCACAATAGCCAGTCTGCTGGCTCGACCTGTGCTACACAATATGATAGCCAATAGCCATACAGGGTTATTTATATTCAAACTAGAGGCCCTGTGCATGAATTCATGCACAGGTGGGGTCCCTCAGCTTAACCAGAAATCAAGACCTATTGGGGGGGCAGCCATCAGGGGGCAAGGACCATAGGTTGGCCACCGGTTGGGGGGGCTGGCCAGGGGAGGGGCTAAGGGAGGTTGTCGGGGGAGGTGATTGGTGCCAGATCAGGTCAGTTAGCTGCCATATATATATATATATATTTTGAGTTCCACAGTCACATTAAACATATTTCCAGTATTTATAGTCACATGAGGCTAGGGTCTAACAAATTAAATAGCACAGATATTGAGCTTCCCCCCCCTCCCCCATGTTGTAAAGTTCTATTTGGCCGCATTAGTCCAAACAATTAATGGCAACAAAGGATGGGAGTCACAGGGGAAGGAATAATTTGTAACTCCCAGTATCAAGGAGAGTCAGTACAGGACAGTCATGGTTTCAGAAAAGCCTTGCCAATTCTCAGCCATTGGAGGCGTTAACACACCTCTTCACATGGAACTGGAATTTCAACTTCTCTTTATTTGATACATATAATCTTTCTATACTACGGAAACACAGATCTCTTTTTCCAAAGCTGAAAGGTAACAACAAGTAAAAAAAATATTTCCTAGTGTATTTTTCTTATATACTCTCTCCAACACTCTATGATTAAGTTATAAAATTTTCATTATATATGAAAGTATTTTATGTAGTTTTATCCATTATATATATATATATATATATAAATTCCAACCTTTAGGTGATGTTTTTATTTAAAAGACTATTCAATCTAGGTAATATTGCAGAACTTATTATTATCTTAGCTTTCCAAGATGCAAGAACTTTGACTTTTAGCAAATTCCCTCTGCTGTTATTAGCAGAATTACTATGAGGAAAAATAACACAATTTTAGAAACATGTAAAGTTCACCTTTGAAAAGGAAGATCCAATATTGATTCTACTTTTTCAAGGAAATTATTTCCTGAGGTTTAAGTTTTCACCACTAACATTTGAACATCGAGACAAGAAAAGTCTCTCTTGCCCCTTACTTGGCTCATATTTTTCAGCTATATATAAAATTTCTCAAATAAAAGGAAATTGTCTTCTATAAGTGACCTCAGGGTTTTGGTTAATTACTTACATTCTATGCAAACTCTGAAACATACATATAAATAAGAATGTAAATATTGCTGGCACTCTGCATTTTTCTATGAAGTTATATGCCGAGGCTACTATCTAGTTGTATTTCATCCTAAGGTTAGTAGAAGTTCATGAATATTGATACTTTCATAATAAGACTTTTAAATAGTTAATTTTTTCAATACAATAGGGACCCTTTGACCATGTCAATATTTTTAGCCAAAACTGGAGCAATTATTTGGCAATTGGTCTGGAACATAAATCCCGTCCTTTACCCAGACTTCTCTTGCGAGGCTGCTCCTGGTTGATTAGAGAGCATCTCTCTGATACGAGCATGGATAACTTCATTCTTCGAATCCTTGTCTATCAACATTTGTACTTTGATCATCAATTGTCTTTAATTCAACAATGCCCAATTAACTCAACTAACAATGCAGTCATCAGAAACAGAGAAAAAACATATAAATAAGTGACTGGATCAAAAGCTAGCTACCCAGTCTTCTGTTTTCTATGGTAGTGGTGACCTTTATATATTTCCCAAAATATTCAACAAAGGTCACACATGATCTTGACTTCGTATCACATATCTTGGAAATTCACTTTCATCTAAAAATTTTTTTTCATCAAAACAAACTAAGTAAGATTTTGTTTCTAAATGTTACTATTTACTTTTAGCAAAATATCCTTTAATTGGAGTTACCTAGACATTTGGAAGGGAAATATTTTATTTAACTACAAAAAAATTATTTAGGCTTTAAGTAGCATTCAAACCTTACACAAAGACATTCAATTTCAAAGAGATGTTATAATTTTTTTGATTTTATCTCAAGCCCACAGACATCTCTACCTTATGGCACAGTCAGGTAAACAGACTCCCAATATCTAAACATATTGGGTTATTGCAGGAGCTCATTGCCTTACAAGTTTGCATATTTCCTTCCTTCTTTCCCTTCTTATTCTTTTACAGATTTTATGACTAGAATTTAAGACCAATTTTATTATATTCCATGACATCAAAAATCCACCTTATCGCCGAAACCGGTTTGGCTCAGTGGATAGAGCGTCGGCCTGCGGACTGAAAGGTCCCAGGTTCGATTCCGGTCAAGGGCATGTACCTGGGTTGCGGGCACATCCCCAGTAGGAGATGTGCTGGAGGCAGCTGATTGATGTTTCTCTCTCATCGATGTTTCTAACTATCTCTCTCCCTTCCTCTCTGTAAAAAATCAATAAAGTATATTAAAAAAAAAAAATCCACCTTATCGCTACATCTATTAGGTCTAAATCATACTTCTGGAACTAAGCAGAGAATATCTAATTTATTTTTCATGTGACTATTTTTTCTTATCTCTCTCCCACTCACATTTCTTTTTTGGCTCAATATTATTCTCTACTCCAGATAATTAATTAAAAAATATCAACACCAATTTAACATCACACCATGTGCCACCAGAGGCAATGAGTTCCTCATATTTAAATATTAAATTTGAACAAATATTATATTCAACTAACTTTCAACTTTAGAAAGTTCATTAGAATTTTAAGTAGATGATTTTAATAACTTTATCCTAATTTTTCATTATTCTATAACATCCTTAAGACAATTATACACCCCCCTAGACAAAAATTTGCATAATTACTCTTACTGTAAAACATCATTTGCTTCATAGAACTATTTTCAGTAATATATGAAATAATCTGTATAAAACACGTTGTACATTGCCTGATATATAGAAATATGCAGTAGTTATTAATAAAATTTTTATTGTGACATCTGGCTACTGTGCTTATCTTTAACTGTGATTGAATGAAATTTGCACAGAAGCACAGTAATCTCATGGTATTGAGAATATCATTCCAATTTCAATGTTAGTGAGTGAGTCAGCTAGCTAGTGGCATGATCAAACAGACTTGGAAATGCCCGTAACTCCCATCAGGCACACAGATTGATCTGTTTATGGCCAGAAATAATACTCCCCTTGTTCTTGACACCACTCTATCACCACAAAATATTATGGACTAGACAGTTTAATCCTTTTCAACATGTGTGCTTTGGCTTGAACTGTAGGAAAATAACATGAAATTTAATAAGTAGTAATATTAAATCAAAGGAGAAGACAAATAAATGCTTTTCATGGTGTTATCTGGTTAATATTAAATAAGTCATTTGTTTTATTTGTACACCTACATATTTTAAACTATGTGGACCATTTTATATTTCAGGAGCTTATAGTCCTATTTGAGAGATTATATTTCAACTTTACACTCATGTGAACAATGTTGAATTACATAAGCGATATCATTTTTTTTTAAAGAGAGAGCATCACAAACATTTAAAAATTAGCACGTGTCTCAGAGCCCTCTCCCGTTAGGGATTAATTTACACAAAATAACAGAAGAGTAGTTCATAAAAGTATAGCACCAGCCTATATTTATCAAACAATTACTATAGTAAGCATTTTTTGAGTGCTGTGCACAATTTATTTTGTATGTCCCTGTTCCTGAAAATATTTCTAAAAGGTAAATTTACCTGTCAATTAAATTGACAGTAACATGTAAACGTCTGTCTATCATTCACTTAACTGATACTCACACAACAATGGGAAATTAGCATTTAAACAAAATAAAAGGTCATCTACTTGAAACCTGCCGGAGTCCATTCATTGTCTTCACTAGCTTAGTGTAGACAGAGAACCCCCCCCCACAAAGGCTGGGTGCCTTTGAAGCCCTAGCAAAGGTCGGAGCTAGGCGCCACCTCTGTTTGTCCAGACAGTGGTAGCTGAAACTACTCCCCCATTTATTATTATGTAAATCCTTGCTGATGGGCTAGTCTGCTTCTTACTAGGGGGTCACCTGCCTAAGGGCTATGCTATGGGTGCATCCCAGATCAATAAAAGCTTGGTGAGGTCTGAGCACGGGAGAAGTCCTTCGGGACTTGCTGCCTGGTCCCCCAATATTGCAAAATTATCTCGTGTCTTTTTCTCTCATTTGTTGTGCGGCTCCTCTTTCAGATACCGAATCCTACTCCACACAGAACGTGGAGGGAGTCTTACATGACAAAACCCTAATGTAAGGCTTGAACCTACCACCCACCATCCTTACTAAGTGTTATTCAAAGTTAAGGCATGAGGGGCTCATGGCCTCTGAAGAGGGACCATCACATCTCTGAGCAGTTTGTAGCTGTTAGAAAACTCTAAAGTGAACCAAAAATCTGCCTCTCTTTAGTTCCTCTAGTTGTCTGCTTTCTATAAGCAAAACAGAACAAATTAAATAATTACTAATAAATGTATACTATTTTCTATCTGGATGCCCAAGACTTTTATTTCTCAGACAAAACTTCCCAGTCTCCTTTAATTGTTCTGCATATGATCTATATCAAATTCCTTCACTCCCTGTAAATTGAATCTGGACTCTCTCTATTTATCTTAAAGGCTGATGCCTATAGTAGCCTGTTGTTCAGGTCAGCAGTACATACTTTCATTTTGACTAACTGCCTAATTTCTTATTGTCTCTCATTTCCCCTCTAAGAGTTTAGCAACTTACTTAAGCTCCTCTGTATCTCATCTTACTGGGAGGATTATAATAGTCTCTCCCTCATAGACTTGCTTCAGTGTACAATGAGATGCTCTATGTAATGTCCATGACCTAGGTCTTGGCACATAAAAAAATATTTGACAAGTGTCTTGTATTATTGCCACCATAAGTACTATTTTCAACGTTTGATCTTTCCATAGTGCAATGGTAATTTCACTAATTTGTCTAAAATGAAGTTAGTTTTTGACACAATATGACAGAGGATATTAAAATTATTGATTGTATACTTTTATATATACATAGAATGTGTACATAATAAAAGGTGTGTATATAATTTACCCTATGGTGAAAACATGATTTCTTTCATTATTAATTTTTCTCTTTTTTATGCCAGTGAGGTGTAGTCTTTGTTTATTGTTGAGTCATTCTAGATTGGCAACTCAACACATACGTTCTGTAATCTACATCAAGGTGAACCAGTGACATGACTAATGTTACTCTGCAGGTAGCCATTGAACAGTGGCTGTATATCCACTTTAATTTAGTCCTCTCTGACTGCTATACTAGCTGGTACTTAATTTTCACTTGTGAAATTTAACTTGACATCAAGATGAATTAAAAGATGCAAAATTTAAAAGGACAGAAGTAACAATGTTCCTGGGCCCCCTTAACAATACCAAATGAAAATAAATATTCTCTAAAAATGTAGATTTCTCTGACTGCCCTTCCCTCTACTTCAGTGGTATGAAATTCCATTTAGCCAACAGGTGCTCTTGGCACTAAAAGATCACAACTGTTGCCAACATTCTTCCTTATCTCTTAGGATAGAACCAATGAAACACTTGTAAAGTTGCCTCCCTTTAAACTTCATCCTAACTTGTTGAGCTATCTAGCCTGTGTTTATCTAACCCCTCTGGAGGTAAATTCTCTCACCTTGGCTACCTTATCCAACTACTCCCTCATCACGGGTTCTTTCGTGTTTGCTAATGTAGGAGGTACTAGTCTGTCATCCAAACTTTTATCACATTTCTCAGCCATGATATCATCACTAACACTCCCTTTTATCTTATCAATAAATATTTAGCCCTGACACAAACACAAATGAAATCCCATATTATTTGAAATCATATGAGAACTATTAATGTTGTCAAACTGTGCAGAGAAAGGAAAGTTTTCAACACTTTATGCTGATAACCATGACTTGCAAGCAGTAGTTAACCTTTATTGGGAGTGCAGTTTAAAAAATAAGATAGAATTCTGAGCCCTGCTTTGAGATAAAAAAAATTGGAATTTAACTGATAAAAATATAAATAAATTTAAATTTAACACTGAGTGATAGAATATGTAAATCAATTTAAACTGAACACTACCTTCTCTCTTATGTAGGAAGAAGGTACTTTCCAAACTGGGAGCTGCTATCACAAGCATGATCTATAATAAATAATATGCTAATTAGACTGGACAGCTTAACAACCTTCCGGATGAAGGGGAGGGAGCTGTGAGGGCTGAGGCAAGCCACCGCAGCTGCGAGGGCCAAGGGCCTAGCCCCTTGCACGAATTCTGTGCATTGGGCCTCATGATAATATAGAAAATGATACAAGAACTCAAACTATAAAATCATATTTCCATAGATGCACTAGAACACAAATGCTCAGGAGTCTCTTGGGCAATGTGGCCTGCCAATGTCAAGGAACAGAAATTAATCAGAGGGGGGTGAATACGGGACACCTACCTTAGCAAAGATATTTATGCATATGGAGAAGGACATCTTTGAGATGACAAACAAGAGCTCTGGTGCTTCAAAGCTCTTGCCCATGATTTGGTTAATGTTCTGGCACCTTTACCCATCACCTGCTTAGGTTAGTAGCACAAGTAAAGCACAAAATTAGGATAAGAGCCTCGCAGAATCTTGGTACAGATGGAGAAGCAAGTAACTTTGTAGTGTTTGAAGTATAGAGTATGACTGGAGGTAACACAGAAAGTAAAGGAAATTACTCACAAGATGAACAAGTTGACTATTGAAAATATAATGATCAGGAACATTTTAGGTCATATATTTAGGAAACTTTCCTGTTTATACTATGCCTGATGTTATAAGAAACTTTAGAGGGAGAATTCTGTGTCCTGTGGATTGAAACTGTTGTTGATGCTTCCATTAAAAGTATTCATTCCAATTTACATGTAAAGGTAAAGAAGAAAACAGCTAGACCCATGGTCAGCAAACTGCAGCTCGCGAGCCACATGTGGCTTTTTGGCCCCTTGAGTGTGGCTCTTCCTAAGCCTTAGGAGTACCCGAATTAAGTTAATAACAATGTACCTACCTATATAGTTTAAGTTTTAAAAATTTGGCTCTCAAAAGAAATTTCAACTGTTGTACGGTTCATATTTGGCTCTGTTGACTAATGAGTTTGCTGACCACTGGCCTAGACTATTTTGGAGTCTCTTCATAAATGAGAAAACTATTGATCAAGTCTCAGTTTTCTATTCTTTCTATGGGCCAGTTTACAGAGGGGGCTGAAACACCATAACTACATGTAAGTGAGCTATAGGAAGAAGAAAATATATAATAAAAGAAAATAATTGAGGGAATGGTGATGATAAAAAGTATTTTTCTAGCATTTGCTGAGTTGGTTTTATTCTCCTTTAAATTTAATTGACCTTTCTGTATGTGTGAGTCTGATCTTGAAAATCAACTCACATGGACACAACTTCCATGTTACCTCCAGATCCTCCCCTCTGGTTGAGAAGAAACTATGGCCAATAATCCATTTTCATACCTCTGAGGCTGAGCACTCTTTTTTAATTCAATACAAGGCCCACTATGTGCCAGGCCCTCTTTTAGGCACTTGGGACACACTGATGAATGAGAAAACAAAGCTGAAAAACAAAGCAACTTTGACTTTCTTGAGTTTGCATGCTAGTAAAGGGTGGTCATAATAAATTTTATATAGTAGCTTAGAAAATAAGTATTTTGGAAAAATAGAAACAATCAAAGGATTGTTGCAAAAGTTGAGAAGAGAACTGCAGTTTCAGATATACTGGTCTAGGTAGGTCTTATAAAGATGACTTTTGAGCAAAACTTAACTCATTATTATTGACTGTCAGCCATATTTTAACTGCTGGGGTTACTTAATGAACAAAGGCTGTTTCCACTGTTTATATTCTAGTGGGAGAAGATGCACAATAATAATAAATAATTACATAATATATCAAGTAATGGAGATGCCTAGAGGGCAGGGAGTGATTAGAATGGGGTGCCCTTTCTGATAATGTGAACTGTGAGGCTTTTTATGGGTTGGTATTTCAGCAAGAGACCCTAATTCATATAATTTCTTAGTGTAGAATTCAGAAAGTAGACCTCTGGCAAATCATATGTTGTAACACTTCATTAGGGAGAGCAATTCCAAGGAAGGGTGGTGAAGAAGAGAGTGGTCAGAGAAGGAGGGCAAGCGAATTAAAAAAAAAAAAAAAGAAGAAAAACAAAAAAGGTTTGTTCTTGATCTGGCTACCAACTGCAATCAGGGTGCTCATTCTCCCAGGATCGTCTTCTGAGAGACTGGCGTACTATGTTATTCTTGGGCTCTCCATTGGGAGACAAGAGGAAAGCATGTACCCATCAGTCCAGTGTCTCACTTGGGAAAATTATACCCCATGGTTTGTTAACTTTCCAGCACTGTTGGGCTGCTCATGTGTAGGTGCTAAGCTGGTCCCATGGTATTTCATGCTTTATCTTTATCAGGGAAATGGAGGCAGATGGTGAGGGGGGCACACGGAGTACGGGCATGGGGCACCTCACTGTGGACTGCGTCCCTGTGAAGTTGGGAGGAAATCCTGCCTGTGGGGTTCATGGCCTCCATGATGCCCAGGGACTGCATGGCAAAGGTCACTGGAGATTTGATGCAGTGCACAAAGGAGAGCACCAATCTTACTCCATGAGCACAAATTGTTTTTAATTAACGGTGGGAAAAGTCTCTTAAATCATTTAATAGTTCTTTCTAAATATTATGGTTTTTCAATAGTCCTCCACTTACCACAGTATCCATCAACCTTAACTGAATTACTGGTCCAAATTACTGGCCTTTAATATTCATGGAAAGAACCATGGGGAAAGCAATAAGGAGTGAAAGGGGAAAAGTGTGTGGGCAGGGACACTAGAAGGAAACATTTTTATTTTGCATATTTTTGAAAGCAAAGAAAAATTTCACCTCAATGAATTTTCTCATGCCTCATTTTGGCTTCATCAGATAAAAAACACTGAATTTAAAATTTTGAACTTCTTTTTTTAAAAAATATATTTTATTGATTTTTTAAAGAGAGAAAGGGAGAGAGATAGAGAGTTAGAAACATCTATGAGAGAGAAACATCGATCAGCTGCCTCCTGCACATCTCCTACTGGGGATGTGCCCGCAACCCAGGTACATGCCCTTGACCGGAATCGAACCTGGGACCTTTCAGTCCGCAGGCCAACACTCTATCCACTGAGCCAAACCAGTTTCAGCAAAAAATTCTGAACTTCTTAATGCCACATCTTTACATCATTATTAAAATATGTATTTCAACCTGCATGTTAAGATAAAGGAACATGACATTGTATTTCAACATGGTATACAAGACAGTTGAATATCTTTATCTTATATTATGAACAATTTGACCTCCATCTGCTTTGGGCATTTTGGTTCTAAGCCCCAGTTATCAGAAGCAAGATAGACAGGTCAGACCTTCATTCAACACGTCAGTGTGAAATTTTTCAGGCCCAATAGAGAGGATAGAAGAACAATTGGTAACAAACTCTGCTATCTTCTTGTCAGTCTCTGTTCTGTATGTGAGATATTGTCCATTTGATTGAAGTCATTCCAAATCTCTAAGTCAAATAAATATCTCTAATTTCACTCACTTAGGGCAATTTTATTAGCATTTAGTATATCCATGTATATGTTTATGTGTGTATTATTAAGTTATATATTGTATTATTTGGTATGTTATATAGTAAAATAAAATGCCCTTAATCCACAATTTCATATAGAATCAGTTTTCTTCAAATATTAGGCTAACTGGGTAGAACCAGAAATTTCTTTTCTTGAGGTTGGAAAATGGTATTTAAAAAGTACCTTTTTTTTCATAATGGAGAAGTGGATCAGACAACATAATTGCAAACAGGACTTTAGATTCTTCTTTGGGTAGAAACTCAGTAGAGGGGTTATGGACTCATCTTCTTATTTAAATGTCTATGAAAATACAAGTTAAACTTGTGTCTTTGACTCAGTCTTGAAGTGGTTTCTCCTCTCGTTTGCACTGAGCACTTTCTGCAGAGCAAAGAGAAATCTACACTTCTGGTTAAAATATTTTGGCCTCCATCGTTGTTGTTGGTTAAATGTAAATCTGATTTTTTTTATAACTCAAGAACACCTAAATTCTATCTCCCAAAGAGGACAAAATGATTCATCTTTCTGTGTCATTTTCCATCAATGAACCAGAGAAACCAGAGATAAAATGCCATCTAAAGTCTTCTGATTTCTTATTCCATCAACTAGTGTTTTATTATGGTAGTCATTTAGCTGATGAGGGCAATTTTAAAACAGATTTTAAGGAAGAAACTTTCCTGAAATCTATATTTACTTCTGCTTTTAAAACTATGAGCTAAGGTCAAAGATCCTGGTTTTTTCTCTAGTAACTTCAATTAAATCAGCAAGGTTCACACAATAAACGTATGGGGAAAATAGTGGAAAACTTTGGGAAAGTAAATTGAGCTTATTTCTGCTTGTCCTTGTAGTCATAAAACTGTGCTATAGCCACTCAGTAACTTATCAGCAATGTGCTTAAAAAACTACATCGGAGCCCTGGCCATTGTGGCTCAGTGGTTAGATTGTCCATCCCCGAATCAAAGGGTTCCATTCCCAGTCAAGGGCACCATATTTGCATTGTGGGTTCACTCACCATCTCTCTCTCTCTCTCTCTCTCCTTTTTCACTCTCTATCTCCTCCATCCTCCCTTCCTTCCATTCTCTCTGAAAAGCAACGGAAAAAATATCCTCTTTGATGTGAATACTCTTCCCCTGGTTTTCCTGCCTCTCAGCCTGATTACCCTTCATTGTGCACATCACAGACTTCTGCGAATACTTTCTGGTCACCCTAGAGAATCAGCCGTGTCCTTCTACGTGCTTTTGTAGAAATTGCTCTGCTTCTCCGTGGCAGGTGGGTTATTTAAACTCCTTGAGGCTGTCAGCAGCTCATGTCTTCACTCAGCTCATAATAAACAAGAGCCCACTTTGTACCAGGCATTCGACTTCATACTGAGAAAGCAGCAGTGAATACAACACACAGTCTCTCCATTTTAGAGGACTGGTAGGACTTCAGCCTCAGAACTCATATTGATCATGTCTGGCACTTTCCAAAAATGCATATTTTTGAGATACATCCTCAGATATTCTGACCCAAAAGCTTGGGATATGAGGCAGGATTGTGCCTTTTTGTTAAACACTCTTGGAAAAGATGGTACATGTGGCTCATTTACACAATGTGAGAGACACTGTCATAGACTCTGTGCTCTATTAGAGATAACAAATGTCTTTGTTCATTTCATCTTATTTTATTTTACTAGAGGCCCAGTGCATGAATTCATGCATGGGTGGAGTCCCTTGGCCTGGACAGTGATCAGGGCCGATCAGGGCCAGGAGGCAAGGTGGGAGGAGCCATGGGAGGTTGGCCGGCTGGCCCCCAATTGGGCCAATTAGGGGGGTGGGCCAGCTGGGGGGAGGGGTCACAGGAGGTTGGCTGCCCATGGGAGGTTGGCTGTGGGAGCACAGTGACCACCAGGGGGAAGCTCCTGTGTTGAGTGTCTTCCCCCTGGTGGTCAGTGCATGTCATAGCGATCAGTCATTTGGTTGTTTGATCGTAACGGTTGCTTAGGTATATATATATATATATATATATATATATATATATATATATATATATATTCTATTTCTACTCCTATAGTCCCAGCAATCAGGCCAATACTGGTACTTTTTAGGTGCTCAATTCATATTTTTGACCTAATGAAGCTTTCATGGAATTTACATTCTAGTGGAGGAATGCAGAAGATGATGCAGGAGATCACAATACTATAGGCTGATATAGAAATGAGGGCATTATCTAATAAAAGGACATTTAAGCATGGTTGCTCAGTCAGGAAAGCCTTCTCAGGAGAGATTGAAATTACCAGGTGAAGTGGTTGAGGAACGAAAGACTGTGCCATGCAAAAAGATTGACCTGCTCAATACTTGCTCACTAAGGAGAACATGCCCACTGGCTGGGGTAAGGTGAGGTGTCTAGCACGCAACACAGATGTGCGCTGAGTAAACAAATACATTTTGTATATTTTTGGACCATCTGCTAAATATGTAACACAAGAGCTGGCATGCAGAAGGTGCTAAGTTGTACAAAATAAGTATTTATTAAATAAACAAACTAGTTTTCTCTTGGTCATTACAGCCCACCAAAAGCTTGAGGTGACTATCTTTTAATAAATAGTAGATACATTTCAGGTTGGATTGTGCAACCCATTTTGTATATTGAAAAATTAAGCACAAATAAGAAGCATACATTTCTTCAGTTTCTCTGTTTGTAGCCATCTAATTCCATGTGCCTAGATACAATATGAATGCCTTTAAGACCACAGTCAATAAAAAAACAAAAAAATAGACTTGCCCTCGCTAGTTTGGCTCAGTGAATAGAGCGTGAGCCTACAGAGTGAAGGGTCCCGGGTTCGATTCCGGTCCAGGGCACATGATGGTTTGCAAGCTCAATCCCCAGAAGAGGGTGTGCGGGAGGCAGCCAATCAATGATTCTCTCTTATCATTAATATTTCAATCTCTCTTTCCTTCTCCCTTCCTCTCTGAAATCAATACAAATATATTTTTAAAAAGTAGACTTAATATTTCAATCCTGGCAACTTACTTGTGTCACTTTTTAAGAGAAAGCAATTATCATTACTAGTTCTTCACAAAATTCAATTTTAATTGTTATGTATTTTAATCAGAAAAGATAGAATTTTTAGTTCTTTCCTTAATGAATTAAATAATTGAAAGTATATGACCTAGTAGAGATAACAAGGTGTTCCTTTTACCAGGTGTGAGAAACTTTCTAATAACTGCCTTCAGTCAGATGTTGTTTTAAGTGTGTAATTACATACAGTCATTTAATTCCCAAATTATAAATTCAAAGTCCATTTCCTAGAACTTCTGGATGTTCTACTAGACAGAAAGAAGTCCTGACAGTGACTTTTTTCATCAGTCAGTTCCTGTGTCACTGCCCAGCAATACAAAGCACTTACTTCCTCTAGTGGCTGTCCTGTTGCCTACAGAAGAGAGTTTCCTTGTCTCCTGGGTCAGTAGATATCAGCTAAGGGAAAAGGCAGGTTATGATACTTTGCCTTTAACTGGAAGAATTCTCATCTTATTAAAGAAATCTTTTTGAAACCAGTAGAAGAGTACATTAAACTATAAAAGAGAAGCTGTTGATGTTATTTTTGAACATAATAAAAGGTATGAGAGCCTACCATATGTGTGTGAAATCCATGAGGCAAAGTCTTTGTGATGTCTACCCAGCTCTTAATGCAGAGTAGTCATTTATAATGTACTCGCTGATTTAGTGGCTTGTATAGAGATGTCTTTCAAATATTTATTAAAGCTGTATCTGCTAAGGGGGAACATATATTACCAGATTCAATGACAATAATTTCTACAATGTGGTAATAAGACATGAATGACTAATAGCTCAAAATAATGTAATTAAAAATTCAATAAATACAACTGCCTGTATCAGAATTAATGAATTATCCAGGCAGCATTTCAAAAATGAAGAAAGCATAGATTGGCCAATAACTGGGTGGAGAGAATTAGCTGTACGCTTGGGAGGAGATGGCATGGCTGTTGTATCCCTGTTTCACAACTTTTACAAAGAATAAATTCCAATTGGATTAAAGATCAAATCATAAAAACTCAAACCATATGCAAACTAGCAGGCTTTGCTTCATGTGATACCAAAGACCAAACTGAGGAAGGATAACAACTCAACAGATTTAAGTGTTTAAAGACTTCTGCTTGTCAAAGCATACCAAATCAAGTATTAAGGCAACAGTCAAGGGTGTGAAAGATTTTGCAATGTATAGAGATAAGTTGTCAATACCGTTTACATATATGTATACATCTATGTATGCCTTTTATAACTTATTAACTAAAGTGCCAACACTCTGTAAAGTGGGTAAAGAACATGAACCAGTAAACTATAGAAGAAATAATTAATATATTTTTTATAAATAATCAATATTGTAATAATCCAAGGGCTTTACATTATGAGTTAATTTCAACAATGAGATTACCAAGGATGAAAACAGAGGAATTTCCATTTTTGTTGAGAGTGAGGCAAAAGGTGTATGCAGTGCAGTGTTAATGAAGGAAAAAATTGCTTCACTTCCAAGAGAGCCATCAGCAATACCTATTAAAAATTTAACTATTAATGTATCCCTTTCTCTAGAAATTTCACTTGCACTATAGATTGGCAGATTTTTAATGGTCACATTAACTCAAAATAAGTTCTATAATTGGGATTATTCATACTATGTTATCAGGAAGGATTTTAAAAATCCCAAAGTTCAGGCCATCCTACCACAGACCAATGAAATCAAAAGCCTGACTACAGTATCTTTTAAGGTTCTTCACATTTTAAATGTGCAGCCAAGATTGACAGACAGTGCTATGGAGTCTGTCCATTCTCATCACTGTCCTTGGTGATAATTCTCCTATAGTCTAACTAGAGGTCTGGTGCACGAATTCATGCACCAGTGGGGTCCCTCAGCCTGGCCTGCGGGATTGGGCCAAAACAGGCTCTCTGACAGCTCCCAAAGGGTTCTGGTTTTCAAGAGGGTGCAGGTCAAGCTGAGGGACCCCACCGGTGCATGACAGAGGCCAGGGAGGGACCGCAGGAGGCTCTGGGGTGTGTCTGGCTCTTCTCACTCAGCCCTGGCCAGACCTCAGCAGCAAGCTAACTTACCAGTAGAAGTGTCTGCCCCCTGGTGGTCAGTGCATGTCATATCGAATGGCCGACTAGTCGACTGTCTGCACCCTGGTGGTCAGTGCATGTCATAGCAAGCGGTTGAGTGACCTTAACATATCATTTGCATATTATGCCTTGAATAGTTGAATGGATAATCAATGACTGGACACTTAGCATATTAGGCTTTTATTATGTAGGATGTCTTCTAATTGAAATTTAGAATCATTCAAAAAATGTTTATGCTAAATGATTAGATACAAACTTCCTAGGAAATCAAGAACAGACCAGCATAAAAATAATAATCCTGCAATTTATTATTTATAATTTTGCTGTAAATAATTATTAATTTTTCTCAATGATTATGCCTTTGAAGATAAACTAAAATAACGTATTTGACATTATGCATATTACATTTTTAATATGTATATATTATTTTTAATATTGTTTTTAATTAGTTGCTGAAATATTAAATATATTTCTCAACAAATAAGGAGAGTACAACCATTTATCACTGTTAAATGTAAGTGCTCAAACCTTATTCATCATTTCTTACATTTCTGTGTTTAAATTGCTAAATTCATTCATATGTTTTTTGCAAGGCCTATAGTTGATTTTGGCACATTTTCTTCAATCATGATTTTTTCCAATGTCTGAAAACCATCTGGAAAACTAGAAAACCCACAGGTTTGTGGGTACTTTTTGGTTTATGAGATTAAGAATATCCACAGAGAAAAATTACAAGTCAACTTTGTGAGTCAAAATTTCAACTGTCTGCCAATTTGCTTAATTTTTATTAATTTCCAAGCCAGCTATCCATTACATATATTGTTCATTCCAGTTACCTAGGTGTGTTAGAATAATTTATATAATATACCTTAAAGTACCATAAATGTGAGAATAAATTATTGACGCAAAAATGTAATTTTAAATTTCTTCATAGATAAATTCCAGGTAATGAACAACCCTGTAGGTTTTAAAATTGAATTTCTTATCTTTCCACTCACAAAATTACTTTCTTCTATTTTTAATTATTAATTTAAAAAAATCTGACTTTGTTATTTTTATTTTCTCTAAATTCAATCATTCATTAGCTCTATTACCTCTATATTCAAACATTTAAATCATTCTTGCATTTCTCCTGCTCACCACCTAATATTAGATTTTCATGACAGATGGTTCATTATTATTACAAAAACTAGAGGCCTGGTGCAGGAAATGCACAAAATGATTGGGGGTTCCTCAGCCTGGCGTGCACCCTCTCACAGTCTGGGAGTCCTTAGGGGATGTCCTACTGACGGCTAAGCCGCAGTCTGGCCTCCCTCTGCAGGAGACAACTGGGCTGGCCAATCAGGGGATGGCACTGCCCCCCTTTCACCCCCCCATCCCCCGCATCGCTGTTCCCTCCCTCTGCCCGCTGGCACGTGTCTTGGCTGACCTGGCGCTGCCTGCTTGCCGGCCCCGTCCCCTGCCAACTAGTGGTTCTGCCATTTGATCAATTTGCATATTACACTTTTATTATATAGGATAGGACCTTAGCCCTCACCAGTTTGGCTCAGTGAATAGAGTGTCGGCCTGCAGACTGAAAGGTCCCAGGTTCAATTCTGGGCACATGCCTGGGTTGCAGGCTTGATCCCCAGTGGGGGGTGTGCAGGAGGCAGCCAATCAATGATTCTCTCTCATCATTGATCTTTCTCTCTCTTTCTCTCTCACTCTCCCTTCCTCTACTGAAATCAATAAAAATCTTAAAAAATAAAATAGACCCCTAACTCTTCTCTCCCTACCTCCAGCATCTTGCTCTTGCAAGACATCCTATCTTTCTAGGTTTGTTTGTTTCCAGATCCATTTTCTTCCTAACAATCAAATACCATCAGTGACAATCAGGAGCCAACGTCCCAAGTGCCTGCATCTTTGGCTTTAGCTCAAGTGTATGTAATTCCGCATGATATTTTGAGGCCACCTAAGGCAGTGGTCGGCAAACTGGCCCCTTGAGTGTGGCTCTTCCACAAAATACCATGTGCGGGTGCGCACGTACAGTGCAATTGAAACTTCATGGCCCATGCCACGGGGCCAAAGAGCCGCATGTGACTCACGAGCTGCGGTTTGCCGACCACTGACCTAAGGCACTAAAATCACCACACTAACTTCATTCAGACAGATTGGTTTACTGTGCCTGGCACCAATCTCCAAATACCCACTACCATGTCTCATTTTGAGTCATGATTATTAACCTTGGTTTTGTCTTAGATTTACATGTAGGGTTTTTGAAAACATGTGTCCCTATGTCAAGCCCTCAATATTATAAATGTCATTTTGGTGTCATCGCAGATTTGACTGCTTCTGACAGCTTCTCACACACCAGGGGACCACCACATCCTCCACCCTCGGCACTTAATCCCTGTATAGAGACTGGCTTCCCAATTTCCCAGGTGATAAAGGTCCACTATCCCAGACTATGAGGGGGAATAATAAACAATGAAGGAGGCATTTCTCTGCAGAACGCATGCCCAGTAGAAGCCAAGATGGCATAAGGGGAGGTCTCTCAGTAGGTAATACATGCATTTACCCACCCTTTGTTTGCCTGTTCATTTGTGCGTTCTCTGTCTGTAACAGGGGCCTGGCAGCTGTGTGGGATCCAAGACCTGGTTGGGAGCATAGCCAGGAACAGAGACTAAACTTGTAAGTGGGGACAGAGACTGCACTGCCCTAAGCTTTGTCATGGACTAAACTGATGGCACAGAATCCCTGGACCCTGACCCTTCTGGGTTCAATGAGGACAAGGCCTGATTTCTCCCACAGCAGAGGGACAGAGAGGAGAAATTGGGGGCAGTTTTTCATTTCTACTCCAATAAATCGTACCACTACACCTCACCAGCCCATGCGGGTCCCAAAATGCTTTTCTTGCAACTCAGTGGAAGAACCCCATTTCCACTGGCAACACCTTCTATCTTACTTTGACCATACCTCATGCCTCACCCATCCCACCTGCCTTTGAATCATAAAACATTTATGGGAAGTTTTTTTTCTCCACTTTGTGGTGAAATGTGCCATTTTCTGTGCTTTTCTTTTTCTTTGTTGTAGGAAAGCATGAGACTTGGTTGGAAAGTTTGTAAGAAGGACATTCTGATGAAAGGGAAGTGTGTGGAAGGCCGCCTGCCCTGTGTATCAGAATTCCCGCTTAGGGGAGACTTAGGGGAGTGTTGAAGGTGGCGTCCCTAATTATTCCTTGACTTTTCCAAATAAGTCTGTGCATATGCAGATCCCCCGGTGTTTACTGGAATCCTCATGCTTAATCCCTGGATGCCCTTGCCTAGAGGACAATGTAAACACATGTGTCCTCCCAAGAGTACTCATCCTACTGATTGTAACTAAAGATAAAAATGCCAATAAAAGCCTAACCAGGCAGGCCATCAAGGCTGCCTAGCTCCTTCGGCCGGGCCATCCCTTATAGCCCTCTCCGCCACAGTCAAACTGTGTCAGAGTAATCTGTTCATCCTTCCTTCAGGGGCTGCTGGGCAGCCCCGGCCCTTTGTCACTACAAACTCTTACAAAGCAGTAAATCAGATACTAACAACCCCTACTTTCTTTAAATGCATGAGTATAGGACTTAAAGCTTTCTGTTCTAGTTATCTACTCTTGTATAATAAACTAGCCCAAATTTACTAGCATGAAACAATAGTCTTCGTATGTTTCACATTCTGTGGGTCAAGAATTTGGAAAGACCACCGTGGGAATGGCATTTCTCTGCTCCACAATATCTGAGGCCATATAAGCAATGGATTGAATGGCTGGGGCAACGGAACTGGAAAAGCAAGTGCAGACTGCAGAATACACTTCCAAGATCACTTGTTCACTCACGTGTCTGGCTCCTAAAAGTGGTTACTCTAACAGTGAGTAGTCAGGATAGTTGAACTTCTTACATTCTTGTTCACAGTTTCAAGGCCAAGTACTCTCAGCAAACCAGGCAGAAGCTGGAGGGAGCATTAAGATGTAGCCTTGACCCTCTCGTATCATCACTTTTGCTCTACTTCTTTGATCAAAGCAATCATAAAACCACCTAGAATCCAAGAAAGAGAATAGGATCCCTTCTCACTGGGCAAGTGTCTGAAGACTACCATACCCGCCGAGTCATGCTCTTGAAGCATGCTTGAGTTGGTTGAAAGGGGAAGAAGGTTTAAAAGTACTTTCTTATAATGAGACATGGGGAAGAATGAATTAAGACACTCAAACCTGGTTTATTTCCACTGTTTCTGCAAAACGTCTGCATTGATATTTTTCTTGACACCTCATTTTAACAGGGAGATATTCTTGACCCCTATTGTTTGGTTCTGAGCTACAAATTTCACAACCTATAATAATATGTTTTAGACTGTCCTTTTCCCTTATCCTCTACAAAAATCAATATATCTATATTTCTATCTAATGGCTGATTATTCTGCAGAGCTATTGTGTGTATATTAGGTCTATTTTGTATGTATATATATATTAGGTCTAGATGTTGTAGATCAGGATTTTCTGTGGGGGCTCTCCGCTGGAATTACCAGGGAGGATTTTAAAAATCCCAAAGGCCATCCTACTCCAGACCAATTAAATCAAAAGCCTGGCTACAGTATTTGTTAAAGTTCTTCACATCTTAAATGTGCAGCCAAGATTGACAGCCAGTGCTATGGAGCCTGTCTATTCTCACCACTGTCCTTGGTAATAATTCTCCTGGCTATATTCCTATGTCTTCTAACTGAAATTCAGAATCATGCAACTTGTTAAGTTTCAAAAAAAAAATCTTTGGAATGTTAATTGTAACATTTTAAATATATTGAATGTTTTTGAAGACAACTGTCTGCCATCTTTACAATATTAAGATGTTCCATTCAAGGGTTATGGGAGGGATTTCCTCTGTGTCCCCACCTGCTGTTGGTGGAAGTGGAACTCTTGGGGTGCCACAGGAATAAGAATGTTCTGAGGCCCCCATGGGAGGATGAGGTATCATGGACAGCTTTATTTCTGCGGAATTAAACCCCTGGGTTTCCAAGGTTCCATCTCCCTCCATCCAGCCACGGAAAAAGCCCCAGTTTGTCTTCAGCAGAGCTAGGATTAAAGCCATTGTCTGGAGCTTCAGCTCCATATCTGCACAATCCAGTCCAACCTCAGGCTAGCTTAGCTTGTGTTCCCAGCTGCAGCCCATTTCCATGTGGGGTCCACATGGCCATGGGCCATGCAGCTGCTAAAAGCCACATGACATGGGCGAGTGCAGGTCAAGGAGCCAGCAAGTGCAAGGCAGCAGGAGCAAAGCAAGAGGAACAAGAGGTAGAGAGTTCTTTGGGAATTATGTATTCCCAAATTACGCATGTGTGCAGTGGCTTTACCCCTTCTAGCCAATTATCTTTGTTCCAGGTTAGACTGACAGGAATGAATAGTCCTTACCTGACTTCATTGCACATGAATCCATCTCCCCCTTTGTTGTTCCCCTTTACCCAGTGATTTGCAGAGAATCAACTGGTGGTTCCCTCTGGAATGTGAAGTCGCAGCTTGCTGGTGAAGCTGACCAGATGACCATGCTTATAATGCCTGGCCTTCCCTTTGCTCTTTTTCTATTATTAATACTAGAGGCCCTGTGCACGAAATTTGTGCATTTGAGGGGGTCCTTCAGCCCAGCCTGCACCCCCTCACAGCTCAGGAGCCCTTGGGGGATGTCTGGCTGATGGCTTAGGCTCCCACTACTGCTGCTGCGCTCACCAGTCATGAGCCTGGCTCAGGGTTCCTGGCTGAGTGGTTCTCCCTCTGTGGGAGTGCACTGACCACCAGGAGGCAGCTCCTGCATTGAGCATCTGCCCCCTGACGGTCAATGAGCCTCATAGCAACTAGTCATTCTGCTGTTTGGTCAATTTGCATTTTAGCCTTTTATTATATAGGATTACTAAACTAGCTCATTACAATGGTAACATAAGGACATCCTATTTTTTAGATTTTTTTATTTACATTATTTTATTGTGTTGAGTTTTTATTTGGGTACTATGTAATACTTAAGTTTATTGCTAGATATTTTAATATTTTGGGATACAATGAATGGAATTTTTGAATTTATGTTTTATATTGCATTATCAATATGTCTAGACTACAAATTTTTAAACAACTTTGGAACTGAAAACCATTGTGAATTTTGTTATAGTTCACATTTTTTTCTGTCAGAGAGTAAAAAATGAGATTTAAATACTGTAAATATCAACATATGTAATTACTAAATATATATTTATTATTAGTTGATTTTAATCTATTTTAATGCGATTTTAGAATTTTAAACAAGATTACTGCTCTCTTAATTGCTTACAATTTTAAAATACTGACCTACCGACCTGTACACTAGTACACATTTACTAGTACCTGATATTTAAGAGAAAAACAAACTTGTGCTGGACTTGACTATACCTTGAAAAATATAGAATGCATGAGGGAAGAAAAAATGGTATTTGAGAATCAGAAAAAAAGAAGGTGGGTTGAGAGTGATGTAGAACCTAATCTTATCAAAAAAAGGGAGTAGGTCTTAAATTTGACATCAAGGGGATTTGATATTATGTGGAAAGGAAGTCAAAACCACTGATGTGACATTGGAATGATAAAACGTGGGAAAAGGAAATGCTGTCCTCAGAGTCCTGCCAATGATTGTTTAAGTGGGCCATTAAATTGGGATTAACATCTCAAAAAAGAGTATCTATTACTACCTCCCCCTATCTGATTTTGTCGTGACTCTCCCTTGTTATTTTTCCCCCATCACTGAGTTTTAAAACATATACATATATCTGTGTTTGATGCCCTTGTAATCCTTCCAGTAAATGCAGATTCCCATGAAAAGTAACTGAAAAGAATTAAAAGGCAGAGCATAGCCAATTCCTCCTAAGACCAGTTGCCTGGCTTTTGTTAGACCCACCCAGATTATTCTGAGGTCCTGGGAAGAAGGAGGGTTCCTTAGTTTCATGGGTAGAGTGCATTGCAGTGAGTGTGCATCACTTGTTTCTTCTTGATTAGGAATGGTTATGTTCATTTGGAAAAAGTGATCCCAAAGTTGACCGCACAGTTCAGTTGGCTTTCTCATTGTGCTTGGCTTGGGTATAGTGTAGGAGTCCAATTTCCTTTCATCTAGGTCAATTTATCTTCCTATAACACTAAAAGGAATGGTTCTCTGCTAAAGCCTCAGAGTGATGTGCTAATCTTCTGCTTTGCAGCTGTAATTAATTTAGACTAAAAAGAACTGTTATATATAATGTTTACATCATAAATCTCCATATTTCTTAGAAAAGGGATTAAGCTCATTTTAGTTGATCTGATAGATAAAAGATGCCTTTTCCTAAGACTCCGGAGCTCATGACAGATTACTAATTGAATTATATTGCATAAATTACATTATATCATTTCAATCCAAATTGACTCTCCCATGTACTTTATCTAATTTGGTATTAAGTTAAATTTTTTTAATTTTTTACTTTTAAAGCTAATAGACTTAGGTAAATCCATTACAAACATGTTTTTCTATCTATATTAAGGCAACATGTTACATAATCCTATGTTTTTATCCAGAATATATTTCTGAAAACATTTCTTATGATTGTTGGAAATACTAAATTTCCACAATTCTTTTCCTGTGGAAAACGTTTTCTCCTGGTAGATTTTAATCACTTTTAGAAATCTTCCAGAAATTAGAAATACTTGCAAATTCAACAACTTATCTGCTCCAATCTGAAATTGTCTTGGTCACTTCATAATAACCCATATGTAGAAAGACTGTAAGTTAAAATAAAAAAACAGTTGGATTATAACTTTGTGCAAGTCATCATTTGCTACACCTGCCTTTCCACACCATTATCTAACGTCTACTGTCTTTCCTCTACATTGCCCAGGCCAGAGCATCTCAAATACTGTTATTCAGAATTCCATGTGGGCTTTCTAAGTATGTATTTTCTTGCTCACTCAGAAATTCTAAATTGGTAGCTCCAGGGTATGGCTTGTAAATATGTTGTCATTTTGGTGAGTATCATGGTTGATTTTAATGTAAATTGTCTGCATATTACACCCAAAGATACACTAACAAAGGGCAGTATGTTGTGCGGTATTTCTTAGTTAGAAGTATTACATATATTTTTGCCATTTATCACCCCACTCACATAGAAGCTTCATGGTGTGTGTGAAGAGAGAGACTTTTTATTTCTGTTTTGTGATCTATCCTCAAAAGCTAGGACCTGGTCTGTTTCACGTGCTTATTAAATCATTGCTGAATATCTACACTAATAAAAGACAAAGATGCTAATTGGCCATACCTTCGCTACACCCTAAGCCATGCCCACCAGCCAATCAGAGTGACTATATGCAAATTAATCCAACCAAGATGGTGGCCGGCAGCCACAGAGCTGGAGCAAGCAGGAGGCTTGGTTGCCCAGGTGATGGAGGAAGCCAAGCTTCCCGCCTGCCCTGAGCCAGCTGTGGCCTCCGCTCATGGCAACAAAGTTGTAATTATAGAAGATAATTAAATCCCAGATACCTGCTTCCAGCCAGCCTCCACTGGGAGCTTGGGTGGCTGGAGGCTGTGGCCAGTCTGCAAATATCCATCAGCCCCTCATCCAGGATGGCCACATACTCATGGGGTGAGGGTCCCCACAGGGGGGCTTAGTCAGCCTGAAAACGGCCCTCAGCCCCTCACCTAGGCTGGCCAGGCACCCCAGTGGAGACCCCCACCCTGAAGGGGCTTTGGACAGCCTGCAAACAGACATCAGCCCCTCACCCATGCTGGCCGGGCACCCCAGTGGAGACCCCCACCCTGAAGGGAGTGTTACCAGACTGAAAATAGCCATCAGCCCCTCACCCAGGCTGGCCAGGCACCCAAGAGGGACCCCACCCTGATCTGGGACACCCTTCAGGGCAAACCAGCCGGCCCCCACCCGTGCACCAGGCCTCTATCCTATATAGTAAAAGGGTAATATGCAAACTGACCCTAACAGCAGAAAGACTGGGAATGACTGGTCACTATGACACACATTGACCACCAGGGGGCAGACGCTCAATGCAGGAGCTGCCCTCTGGTGGTCAATGCACTCCCACATGGAGGAGCTCTGCTCAGCCACAAGCTCCAGTACAGCGGTGCTGGTGGGAGCCTCTCCTGCCTCCTCAGCAGTGCTAAGGATGTCTGACTGCAGCTTAGGTCTGCTCCCCACTTGGAAGTGGACATCCCCTAAAGGCTGCAGGGCTGCCAGAGGTATGTCTGATTGCCAGCTTAGGCCCAGTCCCCCGGGGAACAGGCCTAAGCCAGCAGGTGGTCATCCTCTGAGGGGTCCCAGACTGCGAGAGGGCAAAGACCGGGCTGAGAGACCTCCCCCTCCCCCAGTGCACAAATTTTTGTGCACCGGGCCTCTAGTTTAACTATAACATATAACATGAGAGATATTAAAATTTTATGTGTAAATATAAAAATTATATATATCTACACTAATAAAAGAGAAAAATGGTAATTGGCGTACGAGCTACCCTTTTCATTGGCTAATCAGGGCTATATGCAAATTAACTGCCAACTAAGATTGGCAGTTAACTGCCAACAAGATGGCGGCTAATTTGCATATGTAGGCACAATGCAGGGAGGCGAAAGGGAAAGCAGGAAGAAGCCGCCTGCCACTGACAGTGATCGGAAACCTAGGGGGGAGCTAAGAGCCGGGGGGCAGGGCAAAGGCAGCCCTGGGGCCGCCTTTGCCCTGCCCCCCAGCCATGATCTGAGAATCAGGTGCCTTTTTCACCCTGGCCAGTGATAGCAGGAAGTAGGGGTGGAGCCAGCGATGGGAGCTGGGCATGGTCGAAGCTGGAAGTCCCAGGAGCTAGGGGTCCCTTGCCTGGGCCTAAAGCGAAGCCCACCATCATGGGGCCGCTGCAGCTGTGGGTCCCCGCTGCCCGGGCCGGACGCCTAGGCCAGAGGCATCAGGCCTGGGCAAGGGGCCGATCCTGCGATTGGAGGGTGATGGGGGTCAACGCCTGAGGGTTCCCAGTATGTGAGAGGGGGCAGGCTGGGCTGAGGGACACTCCCCCCCACACACACCCAGTGCACGAATTTCGTGCACCGGGCCCCTAGTGTGTATATATATATTTAAATTGTTAAATGTTAAATTCCAAAATGTATTTTTCAGTTTTAGATATGAGTATACATCAGAAAAAGATTGAAAAACTTCAGCCAGGTTCAAGGATAAAATCTGATTTTCTTTTAATCCCATGTGATTTAGTTTTTAACTTAGTTCAGCATTCTGCTTTGCCATCACTGTTTGTCATAACAAAACAGGTGGGTATAGAATCAGGTCTAGGAATAGCACAAGGTTGTATTGCTTTTATACAGGAGAGACTGCAACCCAAGTATTATAAAATGTTAGATTTATTTTAGTGACAATATTTATGAAAATTACAATAAATTTTTCTGACTGAAAAACTTTGAAGGGTGCAAATGAAATTTTCAAACAATGTGTGTGCTTTTAAACTGAGATATTAGGGTATCATTAATGAATCTAAATGAAAACTTATGTCAGGAATTTTTTGTATTAATGAAATTAAAAATTGTGAAATAGATATGCTCAATATTGAAATATCTTTCACATGGTTATTTTGGGTCCAAAATGCAGCAATTGTTCTTGCAAATGTGTAGTAACTCATTTTAAATAATAAAAGTACACATGTTCTTTATGTATTCCAGAAAATTGAACTTATTATTATAGCCTTGAGGAACTGAAATGTGTAATTCTATTTTCAAAATGAAATTCTATGAATATTAGTATTTTAATGTAAAAATAATTTTGAATGTATACTAGTAAATAGCATCAAGGCAGCAAAACAAAACTCACTTGAAATATGTTAACAGATTGAATTGAACAACATATTGATTTTTTTAAAAGTGACCACCAATATAAGGAGTATCTGTGTCATTTCATTAAGTGATAAGACCATAAGAGAAATCCAACATATGTGTTTTAATATAAGTTACAGAACCCCTTTCCTAAACTTAACAGAAGTATAACTTGGATGAAATTACTTCACATCTCTGGGTTCTGATTTCTTCAGCTGTAAATTTGTGGTACCTATCTCATTTAGTAACTAGAAGATAAAATAAGATTTAAAACTCTTACTACTGCCTGATATTAGGTAAGGACTAAAAAAATATGTAGCATAAGAGTAAGAGGGGAACATGGCTGTCCTCTCTATTCAGAGACATCAGTTTGCTTTCTTTCCTATCAGGTGGCATAAGGGTTGGCTATTTTATTTTAGATTCATTACTAGAATCACTATTGTCACTAATTAAGAAATGAGATATTGTTAGGAAACCTACTGAAGATTTAGAAATAGGGAAAGAGGCACATGTTAAAAGAACGGCGTAAAAATATTCAGTGAAATTCAACATCAAAATCCTCAGGGCGTGATTTCCATTCATTGCAGTGATGCTACACAGAGTTAACCACACTGATAAAACACAGCTGCTGGAGTCAGTCTCATTGGTTACACACAATTTTTAAGTTTGCTACCACCTGCCAGACTCTTACTATGACGTTAGTTTAGGGCAGCGGTTCTCAACCTGTGGGTCGTGACCCCTTTTGGGGTCGAACGACCCTTTCACAGGGGTCGCCTAAGACCATCGGAAAACACATATATAATTACATATTGTTTTTGTGGTTAATCATGATGCTTTAATTATGTTCAATTTGTAATAATGACATTGGGGGTCACCACAAGAGGAGGAACTGTATTAAAGGGTCGCGGCACTAGGAAGGTTGAGAACCATTGGTTTAGGGGAAACACTTTAAAAGTACAGAAAATTGTACTTTTTAATAACAGTTTTTATAACAGTTCTCCATGAACAGAACTTTTCGTTCTAAAATCCCTTCCTTCCTGCCAATTAGTGCCAACTCTCGCTAGAGCCTCCTACACACAATCATTAGCCAGGTATGCATAACACTGTGCCCTCAGCCATCACAGAGATCAAGCATATGAAAAAATGAGTGCAGGGCTTACCATCAGAGCCAGCTATTGAAACTTGGGTGGAAACCAAACCCCAAATATGCTAGTTATGGATTCTGCTTTATTTACCAAGAATGTATCATCTTGATCCAATCATTGCCCAAAGGGATTCTCAGGTGAAACTTGGAGGCAGTAAAGTATTTTCCTCTTAAAATAAACAAATGGATTTAACACCGAGGGAGAAATGTAAGTTTAATCCTTTCCCAGGTAAGAAGGAACAAGTTCAGAGAATATTATTTACTGGCCATTTTGACTGTGTTGTTTAAAACTAGAGAGGGACCCAGTGACTTAGCTAGTATTACCTCTTACCTGCCCAAGGTAAGTTCAGAGAGGTATTATAAAAGGAAGACTTGTACTACTGACACTGCACTAGCTGTGGAGTAATTAACCCAACAATGCTCATTCTGACATGCAATTTGTATGGCCTCCTCATATTGTGGTAGAGGAAAATATAAACAAACTTCACACATATGTAACATGGCTGATAGCAATTACCAGGAGAAAAGTGACTAGACACTTCTACAGCTTTGTTCCTTTCTTCCCATTTTACGTGGTGTACATAAATCTTCAAACACCACTGATTTTATGAATTGAGCTGCTTAATTATGTTCACAAATTGGAGAGAAAGGAATCAACATTTGAAACTGGCTGCAAGCTAAAATAATTTTGAGGATTTAAAGAGAAGTTTTTGCTTAAAGGAGTGAAAGTGGGAACAAAGATGAGACTGGGAACAAAACACTGGAACTAGCCATGAAACAAAGTTAATTGAAAATCCCTTTAAATTTATGATTTGGCCAGGAATTTTAGGAATGGCAGCTGAAATGAAGGACACAACTGACATATTAAAAATACATGTATACATATATATACAAAATATGAAATATACATATTTTAGTAAAACCGTTTAGAGATATATGTTTAACATTTTAATATTGATATAGTTACTGGTCAACAAAATCAATAACTGCATATCAATATTGAAAAAAATCAATAATTATTTTCAAATAAAGAATTTATTATAAAAATGTATGTATTATTTTATTATATAAATGTGTTGACATGAAAAAACAATATGAGAAAGACATTTTAAAGTGCTTTATAATGGTTTTATTGTTGAATAGACCAATTCTAATAAAGACGGAATATGCAAATTGACCATCACACCATCACAAAAGTGGCAGTGCCCCTAGCAACAATATGGCGGTGCCTAGTCCCCTCAGCCCAGCCTGAGTCCCCCAGTCCTTTCAGAGCCCCGGGGGCAAGGCAGGCACATGGTGCGGCCAGACCTGCCCTCAGGCCCCCAGCCGCCCAGGGCTGGCCTGAGGCACAGGCAAGCCTTGGATGGCAGCTGCCCAGGCACCCAGGGCCACCCCAGGCTCAAGTAACCAGGGCTGGATGAGGTTTATGCTGCCAGCAGTGGCAGCAGCAGAGGTGTGATGGGGGCGTCACCTTCCCCTGATCGTCGGGTCACTTCCCATCCCCGAGGGCTCCCGGACTGTGAGCAGGCTGGGCTGAGGGACCCCCATGAATTTCATGCACCGGGCCTCTAGTGTGATAATGACTTTCCAGAATCTATGGGGAAAAATATTCCAGACTTCAAGCTTGAAAAATGTTTTTCACTGCCATTATCTCACTGAATAGGGGTTGTATGGTTTGATATGTTCCATTGTCTTTTCAAAGTATGTTTGAAAGCTTCTCCAATGGGATCTGAAAATTCTACTCCCTTAGCATGAGTTAGACACAGCTTTTTACATAGGCTACTGGTTTTTGTTTATTTGTTTGTTTTTTGTTTTTGGTGGGTCTTTTTGTTTTTAATTATTTTCTTTAACACACACACGCACACACACATTGATTTTAGAGAGGAAGGGAGAGGGAGAGAGAGATAGAAACATCAATGATGAGAGAGAATCATTGACTGGCTGCCTCCTGCATCCCCAATACTGAGGACTGAGCAGCAACCCAAGGCATATGGCCTGACCGGGAATTGAATCATGACCTCCTGGTTCATAGGTCAATGCTCAACCACTGAGCCATGCTAGGTGGGTAATTAATTATTTTCTTGGATGAAATTTTACTCTATTACAGATAGTGTTTGTTTCCCCAATGGCTTTTACAAAGTGTTGATAGTACTGATTCTGCTCTGTCTTCCCAGGGACTATCAAGTGTTGTGAGGTGTATATTAGATCCTGATTGAAGAAAATCAAACAAGACTTGTTTCAGAAACAAAGATTAACAAGGAGCTGTGAGCCTTGGCATGAAACATAACTAAATATTTCTCAGGCAATATAAATGTACATTAAGTACTGGGAGATTGTTTGAAGATATAAAACATGAAGTCTTACCATGTCCATGTCATTATTACTGCATAATGAGCAGTAATCTAGTATCTCTTTCTTTAAACACTGTGTTGTTTTTCTTTTTATATATATATATACATATATATATTTCTTTTTTTACATATTGCTTAAAGTATTACAAAGAGTATTATGTATGTCTCCTTTCCCCCCCACTTGACAATCCCCCATCTTCCCCTACCCCCCAGTGTCTTATGTCCATTGGTTATGCTTATACACATGCATAAAAGTCCTTCGGTTGATCTCTTACCCCTCCCCCCCACCCCCCAACACTCCCCAGCCTTCCAGCTGTAGTTTGAATGTCTGTTTGAGGCTGTTCTGCCTCTGTATCTGTTTTTGTTCATCAGTTTATAATGGTCCTTATTATCCATAAATGAGTGAGTTCATGTGGTATTTTTCTTTCATTGACTGGCTTATTTCACTTAGCATAATGCTCCCCAGTTCCATCCATGCTGTTGCAAATGGTAAGAATCCCTTCCTTTTTATAGCAGCATAGTATTCCATTGTGTAGATGTACCATAGTTTTCTAATCCATTCATCTGCTGATGGGAACTTAGGCTGCTTCCAGATCTTTGTTATGTTGTTTTTCTTTTTAATTTGCAAGAGTCAGAGTCATAAACTTCTAAATATATATAGAAGCATCTTAAGGATTTTACTATTTTATGAATTTGTCTTTTGAAAAATGTTAGATAGCCCTAGCTGGTTTGGCTCAGTGGATAGAGTGTCGGCCTGTGGACTGAAGGTCCCGGGTTCTATTCTGATCAAGGGCACATGCCCAGGTTGTGGGCTTGTTCCCCAGTAGGGGGCGTGCAAGAGGCAGCCAATCAATGATTCTCATCATTGATGTTTCTAACTCTCCCTTCCTTTCTGAAATAAATAAAAATATATCTTTTAAAAAGAAAAGAAAAATGCTAGAGAAATACAAATGATGTCTGAACAACAACAAAAAATATACCTAAGAGTTCTGTGTCAAGGCTTTAAAGAAATGTGTGGCTATTCTTTCAAAGATTTCAACCAATCCCAGTATCCACATGAATTTGCCATATTCATTTTTTTTCTCTTTTGTCTTCTTTGCTTTGGTCGTGGTTATTTTTAACAACCTTAATCTGGAGTCTGGAATGAGAAAGATATAGTCTATTAATATTGGTAATAAATGAACTATTTGATTGGTGGAACAAGAGTTGGTAAGAGCACTTTACTTTTAGAGTTAGGTTTAAAGTGATAATATGTTAAAATGCCTTTTAATTTCAAATATAAAAAATCAAAGGTGGCATGGTTTGGATTCAGATTAGCATGTCTGGGACACATGAGGTTACACTATTGCATTAGGTTTTTCTGATCAAAGTCTCTAAAGCAGTGGTTCTCAACCTTCCTAATGCCATGACCCTTTAAAACAGTTCCTCATGTTGTGGTGACCCCCAACCATAAAATTATTTTTGTTGCTACTTCATAACTGTAATTTTGCTACTGTAATGAATCATAATGTAAATATCTAATATGCAGGATGTATTTAGGCAACCCCTGTGAAAGGGTTGTTCGACCCCCAAAGGGGTCACGACCCACAGGTTGAGAACCGCTGCTCTAAAGCCAATGGAGAGGAAGTAAGAATGTGATACATACAAGAGACCTGAGTTAAGTCTAAATCGCTCAAATAACACCAGCTTTCTTCCTCCCAGCACCATCAAGCCACCATCAAAACATTTATTAAATTTAGAATATACTTTACTGGATTCCTCTAAATAATTCCTAATTTTCTAAATTATTTTATAAAAGATGGGAAAATAATATAGTTGCAAAGCATGTTTGCAAATTCACTGCTTTTACACATGAACTTATTTTTTCTGAGGTTCAACTGAACTAAGAAAATTTCTGTCTTTTGTTAGTACTGACTAAATATAAAATGTTATCCTTTTTGAAATATAGATATCAACCATAAACAATATTAACCCTTTTTTATTTTAATAATGTTGTAACCAAACCCAGGTTCAGCTGTCTACTTCAAGGAAAGCCGAACTCATGAGACAGGTGCTGTTAGAAAGGAAAGCAGTTTATTCAAGTGCCAGCCACCTGAGAATGTGGGAACCTTCTCCCCATAGCCCATCTTAACTTCTAGGTACAGACAGGGGGAGGGAAATTCTCTACATGTAAGTCAGCATAGTCCACTCCAATGATTATCTTAAAACTGGTCAAGCAGAGGTCCAGTTTTTATGATTAAAAGTCAACAAGTCTCCCAGAGCCAGAACATCCAGTTGCTGGAATAAGCCTCCTTCCCTGAAGCTAGTTCCTAGAACTCTTACAAAAATGTCCAGCTTCTCCACAGGTTACATATTAGTTAACAATTCATCTTTTATAAAAACACCTTTAACATGAACAATATTAAAAGAAAAGAAGGGTGGGTTACAGTGTTAGTACCTATTGTCACATATTCTTCCTCTTAAAAACAGGGCACAAAAATCTAGAAATGAGGATTTGATTGTAATGTAAGAAAATGGCATTACATTACTGTAGGGAGCAGCTATAGGGTCAAGCCTCAGACTGACCTGTGGCAGAGCCACATACAAGTCCCAGCATGAACTGTGTCCAGCATGGCCAGGGGTGAACCTGAGGAGGGGCGGTAAAGGATTAAAGAAGACAGACAAGAGAATACAGTTGGGGCCAGGTAGGATCACTGTGCCTGGATGAGGAAACAGTGACACAGCATGTAAGCCAAAGCTTTATTTTATAGTCAGATCACACAAAGCAAAACAAGGGGAGTGGTCAATGTGTCTACAATGTTCTTGTGAGTTTCAAAATCTCTTTCGTTACTCAAGCCTTGTTTTAGCAGCACTTGCTGCACCTCCCACAGCTCATTAGCTATCTAGGAGCCAGGGAGAACTATAAGGTCAATCTTAATTGTGCTAGGAGGGCTCTGCCCTGTAAGCTGGGACTTGTATGTGGCTGTGCCACAGGTCAGTCTGAGGCTTGACCTTATAGCCGCTCCCTACACATTACATCTATCCTACTCCTAATTTAGTATTCTGGTATCCCAGAGGTGAATTAAATAAACAAAATGAAGGGAAAGCCAGAAGAATTCCACACCAAACTAATACTATGTTTCAATAGTCATTTAACACACACACACACACACACACACACACACACTCCAAAAATAATCCTACCTGTGGAAGGAGAAGGACTAACACCTACAGTGAAAATAGTACCAATCTTAAACCTAAAATATCTTAGTTGTTTCTATCACTAACCGGTTCTATGACCTTGGTCATACTTTAATTCTCTGAGCCTTGCATTCCTCAAATGGGAAATAGGAAATTTGATTTGTGGGATTCCCTGCATTTTCCATGGCTATGCAAACTTGAGTCATCTAACAATTACCAGCCATATATACTGAATATTCTACTGGGTAATGTTTTAACCTAATGGGCAAGAACTACCAGGGAGACCTCTACTTGAGATTTGAGGGTGGATATTTTTTCACAACTGTATGAAAGTCTTATGAACAAAAATCTTCTGTAAAATACTAAGAAAAAACCAATTTGAGTGTTTTCTCAGGACTGAAGGAGTAATTTTTACTTTACAGAACTTCAGCAGTCTCAATGGACTTATCATTTTACTCATTTCACCTTGTTTTATAATTAAACATTAGAACACCCTCTCATAGCCTGGACTCATGATATTATTGCAGCTGAACAGTCAATGCATCAGTCATAGTGGAGAATGAAAACCAAATAACAGATTCTACAGGACAATAGGTAGACACTTGTGTATACAAGTCAGTTTTAGAGGGACTTAGAAATATTTGAAATGTTGTTTGTAACATTTCTGCAAAGATAGTGACTTAATTTCAAACCCCAATGTCATACTAAAATTTTCCATTAAAAAAAAAATCAGCTCATGCTACCATCTTTGAAGAAATGTACCAGTGCATCTCACAAACTTAGAGAGAGTCAACAAGGTTACCTTTTTACATGAGGGGATGGACAGTGTTATTTTAAGAGTGATTTTACTTAAATCATTTATTTAAACTAGGCTGTTCACTACACATCTGTTTTAGTCAATTCAAGCTGCTATAACAAAATACCATAAATTGAGTGGCTTAAACAACAGAAATTTGTTTTCTCACAGTTTGGGAGACTAGAAGTCCAGGATCGAGATGTCAGTTGATTCAGTTCCTGGTAAGGACTTACTTCCTGGTTTGTGGAATCCTTCTTAAAGCATCCTCACATGTAAGGGAGATAGAGACAGAACTCTCTGCTGCCTCTTTATATAAGGAGACTAATCTCTTTTCATCTTAATTTCTTTTTTATTCCAAATACTGTCACAGGGGGTTGAAGCTTCTATTTATGGATTTGGGGGAGACATAATGCAGTCTATAGTGTCATGCTTAACATTTTAAGTCTGGCTTGATATATAAGCATATTGTAGTCCTGCCACTACTGGGAGCACCAGGTTGCTCAATCCTACTGTTCAGAGAGTCTTAACAACGTGTATCCCAGAGCAATCTGCCTGGAGAGAAGGGAGGAACATCCATCTATTGACTCTCCTACAAATTCATGTTGAACATTGGTTCATGCTGAGTGGGTTCCCGTGGGCCTTTCACAGAATAGTGCCAGAGATGCCCAGGGCAGGAAGTCAGAGGCTCACAGTGAGATGCAGTGGAGTTGTGTCTGTGCAAAATGAGTTAGAACCTGAATGGAACTAATTAGCACAGCAGTGGCTGGAATAGGAAGTGAATCTCAGGGTCCCTGATTTGGAGACACAAAAAATGTGTGATGAAAAATGGCCACAAATCCTTTTACACTCTTCCCAATGAGGGAAAGGGGGATTTTGTCCCCTCTCCTTGAATCTGGGCAGCTCCCTAATAGAATATAGGAGAAGGGAAGTTGTGTCAGTCCAGGCTTTAAGAGACTGGCAGCTTCCAGTTGTTTCTGTCTGTTGGAATACCAGCTCAAAGAAGCTGTCATTCTGTGAGAAGTCTATGTGATGTGGAGAAACTGTAGGTAGGCAATCTGGTCTATAGTCTCAGCTAAACTGTCAAGGTCCACTCAATGGCCAGCAAGTGAGTGTGATATCTTGGACATCCAGCCCAGGTCCAGCTGCCATGTGATATCAACCACGTGAGAGAATCCAAGTGAGAATGTCCATCTGAGTCTACTCAACCCACCAGTTGTGAGAGAGAGAACTAGATCATTGTTATAAAGCACAAAGACCACAAATCTGACATGGTATTAATTCTGTGTAACATTATATATGTGAAAGGTTATTAATAATCATTTTTTAAAGTTTTGCTTTTGATTAACACTTTTATGTTACTATTTGTTGTTGCAGAATATTTTGAGAGAGATGCTAATGTATTTTGATCTCTTGATGACAGAAATTTTGCCTAATTCTTTCTATTTTTATGTATCCCCATGGCACATATTAAACATTTAAGATTCATTACTTAAAATGGCAAAAGTTCACCACAATGCATTAGTGTTGAAGTGAAAGTAAAGAAGACCACTAAGTAGGAAGCCCAGAAAAAAATGGTAGACCACAACTATCCAAACACTGTTTATAATAAATTGGTGCATTTTTTTCTCTGAAAATTTCCTATAATTTAAAATAGTCTTTGTAACTTTCTGATCTTAATCAGTAATTAAAAATCTCTGTGAATTACAAACAGTTCAGGAAAATATTTAATTTGCCCACATTTCTCCAGACATGACTAAATTAGGGGGCATCCCCATTGCAAACCAGTTTTTAATCCAAACTACCCATAATATGACCATTGTTTTCCTAGTGGCTTAACAATAACATGCATTATACAAATATTTATATATTTTTATTATGCAACCCATCATTATTGCTTAGAGCTACATTTAAATAATGTGGGTAGGAAGCTAGGATATGGTCTACAAGATGACCTAAGGCATTGATGAAGCTTAGAATTCTCAACTACTATGCTCTCCAAATTGAGTAATAAAATACCTGTAAGATTTTTATGATTTTCCTAAATAGGTTTCTGATTTTTGGAGTTTTATACATAGAAACAATCCTCTGTTTCTTTAAATGGTCATATCAGATTACTATAAAATATTTCATATTTTATATTTTATTTTATATTTCAGAATGGCATACAAAGGAATAATTATAATACCCTCATGTATTGTTGTTGTTTAATGATTTTTCAATAGAATGAAACAAGTACAATCTTCACACCAAAGTGCTCCATAAAATTATTTCAATTTTAGGAATTAAAGAGATGGAAATATAGCATACTTTTAAATTTAAAAAGTCACATTTTAGGCTGTGCATTCCTGTGGCATTAACTAATTATAGTTCATGGAAGGTTACACTGCTAATTTCATAATAAATACAGTCTCCCTTAACTGACATTCACGCTAATAATCATTTTCCTATTTAAGATTTTTCAATTTACTAATCATTTTTAATTTGTTATATATTTCTATCTACTCATTATTTTTTATTTACTAAAACACTTGTTCATTGTGGAATCCAGTTTCAAAATCAGGAGCTTGTGCGTGCACACGCACACGCACACACACACACACACACACACACACGCGCGCGCGCGCTCTTCAGGCACTGACTATGCAATAAGGGGTGATTTCTCAGTTTCCTCTCTGTTCCTGATCCTGTAGAAGTAGACTGACCAAAGAGTCCCTCATCTACTCTAACAACCAAGAGCCCTTCCTTGGTGGTTCTCCCCTCCCCAGTAATTGTCAGAGCTCAGAAACTATTACTTCTGGCCCAGCCAATGTGGCTCAGTGGTTGAGCATTGACTTTTGAACCAGGGGGTCATGGTTCAATTCCCAATCAGGGCATATCCCCAGGTTGTGGGCTTGGTCCACAGTGTGGGGCATGCAAGAGGCAGCCGATCAATGATTCTCTCTCATCATTGATGTTTCTGTCTCTCTCTCCCTCTCCCTTCCTCTCTGAACTCAATAAGAATATATTTTTTAAAAAAGAAAAAAAAATTATGACTTCTCAGAGCACTTATGACCCCTGCAGCAAACTTATGGGAGATGGCTGACATCTGCTTTTAGAGAAGGGCACACAAGTGATACTCCAGAGTCTAATGCTAGAAGTTAAAATCTATAATCCTATCTAATAAAAGAGAAAAATGGTAATTGGCGTACGACGATACCCTTTTCATTGGCTAATCAGGGCTATATGCAAATTAACTGCCAACTAAGATTGGCAGTTAACTGCCAACTAAAATTGGCAGTTAACTGCCAACAAGATGGCGGCTAATTTGCATATGTAGGCACAATGCAGGGAGGCGAAAGGGAAAGCAGGAAGAAGTCCCCTGCCACTGACAGTGATCAGAAACCCAGGGGGGAGCTAAGAGCTGGGGGGCAGGGCAAAGGTGGCCCTGGGGTCGCCTTTGCCCTGCCCCCCAGCCATGATCGGAGAATCAGGCGCCTTTTCCACCCTGGCCAGTGATAGCAGGAAGTAGGGGTGGAGCCAGCGATGGGAGCTGGACACGGTCGAAGCTGGCAGTCCCGGGAGTTAGGAGTCCCTTGCCTGGGCCTAAAGCGAAGCCCACGATCGCAGGGCCGCTGCAGCTGCGGGTCCCCGCTGCCCGAGCCGGACTCCTCAGCCAGAGGCGTTAGGCCTGGGCAGGGGCAGAGCCTGCAACCGCGGGGAGCTGGAGGTCCCCTGCCCAGGCCTGACACCTCTGCCGGAGGCCTCAGGCCTGGTCAAGGGGCCGATCCGGTGATTGGTGATCGGAAGATGATGAGGGTCAACTCCTCTGGCTGAAGCATCAGGCCTGGGTGGAGGGCGGAGCAGGGGACTGGGGGCATATGATGGTCCCCTTGCCCAGGCCTGAAGCCTGGGTCAGAGGCGTCAGGCTTGGGCGGGGGGTGGAGCAAGCGATCAGAGGGAGATGGGGGTCCCCTGCCCAGGCATTATTCCTGGGCCAGAGGCCTCAGGCCTGGGTGGGGGCCAGAGCCAGTGATCGGGGGGAGATGGGGGTCCCCTGTCCAAGCCTGACACCTCTGGCGGAGGCGTCAGGCCTGGGCAAGGGGCCGATCAGGTGATCGGAGGGTGATGGGGGTCTACGCCTCTGGCCGAGGCATCAGGCCTGGGAAAGGGGCAGAGCCAGCAATCGGAGGGGTCTGGGGGTCCCCTGCCCAGGCCTGATGCCTGGGCCAGAGGCATCAGGCCTGGGCTGGGGGCAGAACCAGTGATGGGGGGAAATGAGGGTCCCCTGCCCAGGCCTGACACCTCTGTCAGAGGCGTCAGGCCTGGGCAAGGGGCCGATCCTGCGATTGGAGGGTGATGGGGGTCAACGCCTGAGGGCTCCCAGTATGTGAGAGGGGGCAGGCTGGGCTGAGGGACACCCCCCCACACACACCCAGTGCATGAATTTTGTGCACCGGGCCCCTAGTTATAAAATAAATGTATAAAATAATTGTCATCATGTAACTGTTGAATTTTGCATGTTGTACTGTCTAATAATATCGTGCCCTTATTTTATAGGTAGGCTAGGATTCTCATTTTTTCCACAAATATCTTCCTTTCATCTTTGGGAAAAAGTTAAAAAAATGATAATAGCTATTAAGAAAAGAAACTTTGCAGGTAGGTATCTAGGCATAACTGAGAATTATGATCATAATGGGCATTCTACCAGCCCTTTAGCAAAGGTTAAACACTGTACATGTTTGAGAAATTATCTTTGCTCATTATAATACCTGGTACATCATGTTATAAGTAAAAATGTCATATTTTCCATTATAAATTACTATTTTAACGGCTTATAAAACAGCTATAAATGAGTTCCAGGCTCTACCTGGCATGTGAAATATTACCCCCCAAAAATTTACGTTTTTTTTTTTTATTTTTTTAATTTAATTTCAATTTATTTATTTATTTATTTATTTATTTATTTATTTTTTACAAAACTGTCTTTCAGGTCTTTTTAAAAAGAAGCAAAATTCAAGTAGATTTTTTTTTTCAGGTGCCTTTTTTTCACTTCATAAATCAAAACCAGTTTTGCTTGTTAAAACCCAAATCATGCAAGCGCTTGGTGAATTCATTTGGCATGCTTCAAATAGCTCCTTTAAAAGTGCCTTAAATAGTTTCAACATTACATGTGATCACTAAATATCTTAAGAGTTTTTTAAGCCACCTACTAGGAAACCTTTCACTCCTTCCTTTCCAGGTGGCATTAAAGACTTTAATGATGCCAAAGCATAGTGTAAGGCACTTTGCTATTAAAGGTGTGACTCACTATTTCAAAAATGCAAGTTCCATAAGACAGCTCGCTGTGGCAAGTCATGCCAACCTATTGGTGGAGACTTTTCCACCTGCGCCCACCAGGCATGCACAGTCTCAGCCTGGCTGGTTTACACTTGCTAAATTCACCCTGTAAACTTTAACCAAATGCATATTTGGAAGGAGACTTTTCAGGATGCTAACTATATAAAGAAAATACTTTGCCACTGATGGGCATAGCTCAAATGTAAATTAAGAGCTGATTTGGCCCAGCAAGATTCAACTGCAAAAGTGAATGAAAAGTGAACAGGTTGCCCTAGCCAGTTAGCTCAGTGGATAAAATGTTGGCCTGTGGACCACAGGGTCTCAGGGTCGATTTTGATCAAGGGCACGTACATTGGTTGTAACCATTCAATGTGTTTCTCTCACATCGATGTTTCTCTCTGTCTTTCCCTCTCTTTTTCACTCTCTCTAAGAAAATCTGTGGAAAAATATCCTCGGGTGAGGACTTTTAAAAAATGAACAGGTAAAAATGGCACTTTAAGTAGAACCAAAAGCTAAGTCATTTTATGAGTCAACTTTGTTCTCAATAATTTTGGAACCTGTTTTGTTTCAAGTAAAAATCTAATTGACTTTTAGGGTGAGAAAACTGATTATTCAGTGGGCTCTTTTCTGCATGGTTATCCTTCAAATCTGAAGAAAGAATGTGAACAGTTGGCTGAATTCATGTTATTATGTGTTACTTGATAGAATTCATTTTGCTAAGGGAATTACATTATTTGGGCCCAGGAAATACTCTTTATTTATTGTTTAGAATTCATTTTGCTAAGGGAATTACATTATTTGGGCCCAGGAAATACTTCTTATTTATTGTTTTCCTCCCAAGTACAAGGTTCTATGCCAGGTACTTTTATTTACACTATCTCATTTAATCCTCATATTAGCCCTGTGTTTAGTATTAACTTGGACTCCTATATGAAGTTGAAGAAATTGAAGTGCAAAGAATTTAAAATAACTTCCAAATTATGCAGAGCAGATTTGAGTCTGATACCAAATAAATAACCACTGTACTATGGTAATTCTATCTGTGGAGACGGCTCCCAAAACACCTCTATAACAGTTGAACTGATGGAAATTAGTTAATCTGGTCATTTATTTGTGCTGCACAAAAATAAATGCCAAAAGGAAATAGGAAATTTTCAACTACCACACAAAAATAGCTCAGGCACAGACAGTATAGACATACACCACAGCATGAAAATATTATATTAGCCCCTGAGGGCCAATCAGTATAATGAGTGATATATTCTGACAGTGTGCGTGCTCTACAGCATGGCCAGAAATTATTTGACATTCTTCCTACCTAGGGGTGGATCTCTTCCCCATCAGGCTTGTCAACCAGCACAGTATGGCTGAAGTGACACTATGTAACTTGCTCTTTGAGCCTGGGGCTATTATTTAAGAAACCCAAACTGGGAGGAAGTCCACAAGAGAAAACAGCATACTGATGCTAAGGTAGAGAGTGGGAAGTTGAGCCCAGTCTTCATAGTTATCCAGGCCAGTCAATTGACATGAAAAACTTCCAGATTGCTCTAGCCTCTCAAGCACGTCAAACTCATGGCTGGCGGGCCACATGCCTCTTTAAATGCCTGGGGAGCCACTCAATATCTGAGTCTTTCAAGTTAAGGCTCCAATCATTACGCAGCAGAGACACCTATATTTGGTCTGCCTGCTGTGAATTTCTGAACCACACAATCCATAAGCATAATAGTTATTTAAATTTAATAGCACTCATTCATTCCAAGATATCAGCCAGGAGGACAGCAGTGAGGGAGAGAGTGTAAGTGAGTTAAGGAGTGAAAGGGGAGTGTGTGGACACGTGGTGTGTGTGTGTGTGTGTGTGTGTGTGTCTGAGTGAGGGACAGCTAGATCTCACAGGACCTTCGGGGGCTGGCAGACCAAGCTCGCCTAGCCAGGCAGCCTCTGCTACAGCAGTAATCTATCCTGGAGCACCAGCTTTGTCACAGAGGCTGTGAAATCTTAAAGGGGAGAGATGATATGACTGGGAACTCAGTCTCACCTCCACCAGGATGCACTCGGACACCAGCCAGGACCCTACAGCCACACTGGCCAGGGACCTGCCGCCTTGGCTGCAAACCCACGAACACTGAGACTCTAGTCTCCCTGGCTGAGGAATACTATGACTTCCAACCATGCTCTCCTCCCACCAGCCAGGCACCATGACTATGGCAGCAGCCACGCGAGCAGCCGCCACCCAAGACCACACAAGGAGCAAGCAGGTGCTGCCCATGACCATGCAGGCGGAAGCAGCTGCCGCACCACGACCCCCGGGCAACGGCCGACACCCGTGACCGCACGAGGAGCAGCCACCACCCACAACTGCCCTAGAAGCAGCCTCCCTGTGACTGCAAGAAGAGCAGCTGTTGCCGTGACTGTATGACCCAACACCAGACCCTCCACTGCAGCCACAGGCCCCATGCGATTCAACACCTAGATCCTTCAGTGAGAGCAAAAATGGGGAGACAGAAGAACAATCCCCGAAGGAAAGAAAAGGAGAAATTGCCAGAAAAGGAAATAAATGAAAAAGAGGCATGTAATAGGTCAGAAAAAGAATTCAGAATAAGGGTCATACAATTCATAAACTGGATGGATGAAAAATCAACAACCAATGTAAGAATCAGGAGGAAATAGAGGTGATATAGCTACAATAAAAAACCCACTATGGAAGCCTTCAACAGTAGACTAGGAGAAGCAGAAGACTGAATTAGCAAATTAGAAGACAGGGAAGCAAAATACACCCAATCTGAACTGTAATTGGAGAAAAAAATCAAAAGACGGGAGGAGAGCCTGAGGGAGTTTTGGGACAACATGAAATGGAGCAACACATGTATAATAGGGATGTCAGAATGACAAGAAGAAGAGCAAGGGTTAGAAAACCTATTGAAGAAATAATGTCAGAAAACTTCCCTGGGTTAGGGAAGAAAAAGTCACACAAGCACAGAGAGTCCCAAACAAGATGAACCTAAAAAGACCCACACCAAGACACATCATAGTTAAATGGCAAAGGTTAACAGCAAAGAGAGAACATTAAAGGCTGCAAGAGAGAGATAGAAAGTTACCTAAAAGGGATCTCCCATTCGATTATCAAATGATTTCTCAACAGAAACACATCAGGCCAGAAAGCAATGGAAGGAAGTATACAAAGTGATGCAAAGGAAAAGACTGAATCCAAGAATACTCTATCCAGCAAGGCTATAATTCAATCATGAAGGTGAAATCAGGAGCTTCACAGACAAATAAAGGCTAAGGGAGTTTATCACTATCAAGCCAGCATTGCAAGAAATGCTAAAGGGACTATCATAAAAAGAAGAAAAAAAAAAAAAGGAAAGAAGGAACACAGGCAAAAAAATAAAAATGGCTGCAAACAAGTACCCATAAATGGACTAATGCTCAAATCAAAAGACATTGAGTCACTGAGTGAATAAGAAAACATGATATATATATACTGTCTACAAAAGGCAAACCTCAGAATAAGAGACTCACACAGACTGAAAGTGAAGGGATGGAAAATTATCTTTCAGGCAAATGGAAATGAAAAAAAAAAAAAAGCTGGAGTAGCAATACTTATATCTGAAAAAATAGACCTCAAAGTGAAGGCCATAACAAGAGACAAGGAAGGCTACTTCATAATAGTAAAGAGATTGATACAACAAGAGAATATAACTCTGGTAAACATATATGCACCCAATGGAGGAGCACCCAAATACATAAAAAATCTTCTGAAAGATATCCAGGGAGAGATCGTCAGTAATATGATCATAGTAGGAAACTTTAATACCCCACTGACATCACTGGATAAATCCTATAGACTAAAAATCAGCAAAGAAACAGCAATCCTAAAAGACTAACTAGGTCAGATGGACTTAATTGATATCTTCAGAACATTTCACCCCAAAGCTACAGAATATATATTCTTCTCAAGAGCACATGGGACATTTTCGAAGATAAACCACATATTGGGTCACAGGAAAAGTCTCTCCAAATTCAAGAAGATTGAAATCATATCAAGCATCTTCTCAAGCCACAATGGCATAATATTAGAAATCAACTACAATAAAAACAATCAAAAAAAAATTCAAACACTTGGAGGCTGAATAGCATGCTATTAAACAATGATTGGGTTACCAAAGAGATCAAAGAAGAAATTAAGAACATCCTGGAAATGAATGACAATGAAAACAAAACAATCAAAAACCTATGGGATACAGTGAAAGCAATCCTGAGAGGGGAGTTCTTGGCATTACAGGCCTACCTCAAAAGACAAGAAAAACTGTTAATAAATTATCTAACTCTATAACTTAAAGAATTAGAAAGAGAGTAACAAGAAAAGTCAAGAGTGAGGAGAAGGAAGGAGATAATAAATATCAGAGCAGAAATAAATGAGATAGAGACAAAAAAAATCAATGAAACCAAGAGCTTGTTCTTTGAAAGGATAAAAAGATTGATGAAACTCTAGCCAGGCTCACAAAGAAGCAAAGAGAGAGGACCCAAATAAGCAAAATCAGAAATGAAAGAGGCAAAATAACAGTAGATCCTACAGACATACAAAGGATTATAAAACAAATACTATGAACAACTCTATTTCAACAAACTAAACAACCTAAAGCCATGGTCGGCAAACTGTGGCTCTCGAGCCTCATGCAGCTCTTTGGCCCCTTGAGTGTGGCTCTTCCTAAGCCTTAGGAGTACCCTAATTAAGTTAATAACAATGTACCTACTATATAGTTTAAGTTTAAAAAATTTGGCTCTCAAAAGAAATTTCAATCTTTGTACTGTTGATATTTGGCTCTGTTGACTAATGAGTTTGCTGACCAATGACCTAGAAGAAATGAACATATTCCAGAAAAATATGACCTTCCATAACTCAATCAAGAAGAAAAAAAAAATCTCAACAGGCTGATAACTAAAGAGAAAATTGAAGCAGTCATCAAAAAACTTCCAGCAAACAAAAGCCTGGGGCCAGATGGCTTCACAGGGAATTTTACCAAACATTTAAAGAAAAACTGAAACCTATCCTTCTCAGACTATTCCAAAAAATTTAAGAGGAAGATATACTTCCTAACTCTTCCTATGAAGGCAGCATTACCCTAATTTTAAAACTTGATAAAAACATTACAAAGAAAGAGAATTACAGGTCAATATCCCTGATAAACATAGGTGCTAAAATCCTTAACAAAATCCTAGCAAATCGAATCCAGCATTGCATTAGAAAGATCATACACTATGACCAAGTGGGATTTATTCCAGTGATGCAAGGCTGGTATAATATCTACAAATCAGTAAATGTGATACATCACATAAACAAATTGAGAGACAAAAATTACATAATCATATCAATTGATGCAGAAAAAGCATTTGACAAAATCTAACACCCTTTCTTGATAAAAACTCTCAGAAAAGTGGAAATAGAGGGATCATACCTTCACATAATAAAAGCCTTATATGGAAAACCTACAGCCAACATCATACCTAATGGACAAAAACTAAAACCATTTCCACTAAGAACAGGAACAAGACAGGGATGCCCAATTTCACCACTATTGTTTGACACAGTACTGGAAGTGCTAGCCATAGCAATCAGAAAAGAAGAAGAAATAAAAGGCATACAAATTGGAAAATAAGAAGTGAAATTGTCATTATTCACAAATGACATGATCCTGTACTTAGAACACCCTACAGACTAGATAAAAAAAACTACTAGACTTAAAAAATGAATTCGGCAATGTAGCAGGATTCAAAATTAACATTCAGAAATCTATGGCTTTTTTTATACACCAAAAATGAGCTCACAGAAAGATAAACTAAAAAAAAAAATCCCATTTACAATTGCAACACAAAAATTAAGGTGCCTAGGAATAAATTTAACCAAGGAGGTAAAGGACCTATACTCAGAAAATTACAGGAGGCTGAAAAAAGAGATAGAGGAAGACATAAACAAATGTAAGAATATACTGTGTTCATGGATTGGTAGAATCAACATCATTAAAATGTCCATACTACCCAAAGCAATCTATAAATTCAATGCACTCCCCATTAAAATACCAAGGGCATACTTCAAAGACCTAGAACAAACTATCCAAAAATCCATCTGGAATAAAAAAAGACCCCAAATAGCTGCAGCAATCTTGAGAAAGAACAGAGTAGGAGGGATCTCAATATCAGATATCAAGCTATATTACAAAGCCACTGTTCTCAAAAGTGCCTGGTACTGGCATAAGAACAGACATATAGACCAATGGAACAGAATAGAGAACCCAGAAATCAATCCAAGCCATTATGCTCAATTAATATTTGGCTTCACAGGGAATTTTACCAAACATTCAAAGAAGAACTAAAACCTATCCTTCTCAGACTATTCCAAAAAAGTTAAGAGGAAGACACAATTAAGAGGCAAGAGCATACAATGGAGTCAAGACAACCTCTTTAATAAATGGTGTTGGGAAAATTGGATGGATACATGCAAAAAAAATGAAACTAGACCCCAAAATGGCACCATACACAAAAATAAACTCAAACTGGATAAAGGACTTAAACATACAGCGGGAAACCATAAAAATCTTAGAAGAAGCTATAGGCAGAAAAATAACAGACATATGTTGTAGCAATATCTTTACCAATACAGCTCCTAGGGCAATGGAAGCTAAGGATAAAATAAACAAATGGGACTACATCAAAATTAAAAGCTTCTGCACAGCAAAAGAAACCGTCAACAAAACAATAAGAAAGCCCACTGCATAGGAGAACATATTTGCCAATGTTATCTCCCATTAGGGCCTAAATCTCCAAAATTTATAGGGAACTCATACAACTTAACAAAAGGAATAGAAACAATCCAATTAAAAAGTGGGCAAAGGACCTAAATAGACACTTTTCAAAAGAGGGATACAGAAGGCCAAGAGACATATGAAAACATGCTCAAAGTCACTAATCATCTGAGAGATGTAAATCAAAATGACAATGTGGTATCATCTCACACATGTCAGAATAGCTATCATCAACAAATCGACAAATAACAAGTGCTGGCTGGCAAGGATGTAGAGAAAAATGAACCCTCTTGCACTGCTGGTGGGAATGCAGACTGGCGCAGCCACTTTGGAGAACAGTATGGAGTTTCCTCAAAAAGTTAAAAATGGAACTCCTATTTGACTCAGTGATCCCACTTCTAGGAATATATCCCAAGAAACCAGAAACATCAATCAGAAAGGATATATGCACCATTATGTTCATTCATAGCAGCACAATTTACAATAGCTAAGATTTGGAAACAGCCTAAGTGCCCTTTAGCAGGTGAGTGGATTAAAAAACTGTGTCATATCTACACAATGGAATACTATGCTGCTATAAAAATGAAGGGACTTTTACCTTTTGCAACAGCGTGGATGGACCTGGAGAGCATTATGCTAAGTGAAATGAACCAGTTAGAGAAAGATAAGCCCTAACCAGTTTGGCTCAGTGGACAGAGCATCAGCCTGCGGACTGAAGGGTCCCAGGTTCAATTCTGGTCAAGGGCATGTACCTTGGTTGCAGGCACATCCCCAGTAGAGAGTGTGCAGGAAGCAGCTGATCGATGTTTCTCTCTCATTGATGTTTCTAACTCTCTATCCCTCTCCCTTCTTCTCTGTAAAAAATCAATAAAATATATATTTTTTTTTAAAAAAGAGAAAGATAAATTTCACATGATCTCACTCATTTATGGAATATAATGAACAACCTAAACTGATGAACAAAAATAGAACCAGAGTCATAGAAGCATCAAACAGACTGTACAACCTATGAGAGAAGGCAGGGGGTGAGGGGATAAGAGGTCAACTGAAGGATATGTATGCATGCATATGAGCATAACCAATGGACACAGGTGGGGGGGCGGGGTGAGGGCATGTGCTGGGGATTGGGGGCAGCTGGGGAAAGATGAATGAGGGAAAATGGAGATTTATGTAATACACTAGAGGCCTGGTGCATGAATTCATGCATGGATGGGGTTCCTTGGCCTGGCTGGGAAAGGGACCACGGGAGGTTAGCCAGTCATGGGAGGTTGCCTGTGGAAGCACACTGACTGCCAGGGGTCAGCTCCTGTGTTGAGTGTGTGCACCCTGGTGGTCAGTGCATGTCATAGCTACCAGCTGGACATCTGGTTATAATGGTCACTTAGGCTTTTATATATATACTAGAGGCCCAGTGCAAAAAACTTTGTGCACTCGGGGGTAGGGGGTACCTCAGCCCGACCTGTGCACTTTCGCAGTCTGGGACCCCTCGGGGGTGACCACTTGCTGGCTTAGGCCTGCTCCCCGGGGGATTGGGCCAGGATGGCAATCAGACATCCCTCTAGCAGCCTGGCAGCCCTCGGGGGATGTCTACTTGCCAGTGGGAGCAGACCTAAGCTGCAGTCAGACATCCTTAGCACTGCTGAGGAGGCAGGAGAGGCTCCCACCACCACTGCTGTACTGGCAGCCATCAGCCTGGCTTGTGGCTGAGCAGAGCTCCCACTGTGGGAGCGCACTGACCACCAGGGGGCAGCTCCTGCATTGAGCGTCTGCCCCCTGGTGGTCAGTGTGTGTCATAGTGACCAGTCATTCCCAGTCTTTCTGCTGTTAGGGTCAGTTTGCATATTACCCTTTTACTATATAAGATAGAGGCCTGGTGCACAGGTGGGGGCTGGCTGGTTTGCCCTCAAGGGTGTCCCAGATCAGGGTGGGGGTCCTGCTTGGGTGCCTGGCCAGCCTGGATGACGGGATGATGGCTGTTTGCAGGCTGCCCGTATTCCCCCACTGGGTTGCCTGGCCAGCCTGGATGAGGGGCTGATGGTTGTTTTCAGGCTGCCCGCACCCCCTTCATGGTGGGGCTCCCCACTGGGGTGCCTGGCCAGCCTGGGTGAGGGGCTGAGGGCCGTTTTCAGGCTGGCGGGCAACTGAAGCTCCCAGCCTCTCCTTTTTTTTCTTTTTTTAATTCTGGGATTTATTTATTTACCTTCTATAGCTGTCACTGGAGCTGAGAGCCGGCTCCAGCTCTGAGGCTGCGGCTGGCTGAAAGCAGGTATCTGGGTTTGTTTAGCTTCTATAATTGAAACATTGTTGCCATCACTGCCGCTCTAAGCTCTGAGGCCGAAGCTGGCAGAAAGCAGGTATCTGGAGCTTGTTTAGCTTTTATAATTACAACTTTATTGCTTAGAGTGTAGCTTGGAGCAGGTCGAGGCAGGCGGGGAACATTGGCTTCCTCTGTCACTGGAGCAAGCAAGCCTCATCTTCACTTCAGTTGAGTGGCTGCCGGCCGCCATCTTTGTTGGCAGTTAATTTGCATATTCTGCTGATTAACCAATGGGAAGCATAGCAGAGGTATGGCTAATTACCATGTTTGTCTATTATTAGATAGGACTCGGGGCCCGATGCACAGAATTTTTGCAAGAGTAGGCCTTCCTTCCCCCAGCTGCTGGCACCAGCTTCCCTCTGGAACTGGAGATCCAGGATTTCCTCTGGCCACTGGCAGGCTCCTGGGACCCGGGCTTCCCTCACAGCCCCAACTTCATCCAGAAGGACGTCCAGTCTAATTAGCATATTACATTTTTATTAGTATAAATAGATTAAACAATAAAGAATCCTAATAATCAAAGAGTAATATGCAAATTAACCCTCACTCCATCACAAAGCTAGTGGCGGCCATGAAGCTGGAGCGAGCAGGAGGCATGGTGCCCCAGTGGTGGAGGAAACCAACCTTCCCGCCTGCCCTGACGGCCCTGAGTTCCACTCAAGGCTACAAAGTTTTAATTATAGATGATAAATAAATCCCAGATATCTTCTTCCAGCAGGCGTGGCCTCTGCTCAAGGAGGGGCTGGGAACATGGGTTGCCAGGGGCAACCCAGGCTTCCAGTGGGGGACCAAGGCAACAAAGTTTCAATTATAGAAGTTAAATAAATCACAGATAACCTGCTTCTAGCCTGTGGGCGTCACCAGCCTGAAAACAGCCATCAGCCCTTCACCCAGGCTGGCCAGGCACCCCAGTAGGGCCCCCAACCATGAACGGGCTGTGGCCAGCCTGAAAACGGCCCTCATGCCCTCATCCAGGCTAGCCAAACTCCCATGGGGTGAAGGTCCCCATTGGGGGACTTGGCGAGCCAGCAAACAGCCAACAGCCTCTCACCCAGGCTGGCCAGGCACCCCAGTGGGGACCTGTACCCTGAAGGGGGTGTGACCAGCCTGAAAATGGCCCTCAGCCCCTCATCCAGGCTGGCCATACCCCCATGGAGTGAGGGTCCCCACTGGGGTTTTGACCAGCCTACAAAGAGCCATCAGCCCCTCACCCAGCCTGGCCAGGCACCCCAGCGGGACCTGCACCTTTATCCAGGACACCCTTCATTGCAAACCAGCTGCTCCCCCACCCCCCCATGCACCAGGCCTCTATCCTATATAGTAAAAGGGTAATATGCAAATTAACCCTAACAGCAGAACGACTAGGAATGACTGGTCACTATAACACATACTGACCACCAGGGGGAAGACGCTCAATATAGGAGCTATCCCCTGGTGGTCAGTGCGCTCCCACAGGGGGAGCTCTGCTTAGGCACAAGTCAGGCTGATGGCTGCAAGCACAGTGGTGGTGGCGGGAGCTTCTCCCACCTCCTCAGCAGCACTAAGGATGTCTGACTGCAGCTTACGCCTGCTCCCTGCTGGCAAGTGGTCATCCCCCAAGGGCTCTAGGGCTGCCAGAGGGATGTCTGACTGCCAGCTTAGTTCCAATCCTCCCGGGAGCAGGCCTAAGCCAGCAGGTGGGCATCCTCTGAGGGGTTCCAGACTGTGAGAGGGCACAGGCTGGGCTGAAGGACCCCCCCCCCCGAGTGCACACATTTTTGTGCACTGGGCCTCTAGTTCAAAATAAAAAATAAAAAATAAATTTAATACCACTAATGGGGTGCTTTGTACCACAGCCATAGATATAGAGAACAATTATTCAGCACTTTGTAATCAAAATTATTCAACTATTATTAAAAATTTAAGTTTTCTCTTAGACCAGACATTCAAATATCAATTGAAACCCTAACTGGTTTGGCTCAGGGGACAGAGGGTCCACCTGTGGACTGAAGGGCTCAAGGTTCAGTTCTGGTCAAGGGCAGGTACCTTGGTTTCAAGGTCTTCCCTGGCACGGGCCCTGGTAAGAGGCATGCAAGAGGCAACCAGTCGGTGTGTTTCTCTCACATCGATATGTCTCTGCCTTTCTCTCTCTCTTCCACTCTCTCTAAAAAATCAATGGAAAAATATCCTCAGGTGAGGATTATATATATATATATATATATATATATATATATATATATATATATATATATATATTCAATTTGAATATCAAGCTGCTTCAAATGAGATTGGGAGAGTTAGTTTAACTTAATAAATTTTATTGTTGAAATCATTTATGCATAGGTGTTTTTGTTTTTTTTCTTTTTAGATTTCTGAACTCAAATAGGATTTCTCACATGAACTCTTCCTTTGGGCATTAAAGGCTGAGAGGACAGACATTGAGACCATTTAAAATACAACAGCTATTTTCAAATACACTCACACCAGGAAGTAAAATATTTTATTTAAGACAACTCAAATATTAAGTATAAATGAACAGGCTTTGAAAAGCATTTGCAATTTTAATAATCAAAGCAATATAATATCTATAATTAGAATGTGTCCCTATCTGTACATCCTTTCCAGCAGTACCTTCTGTTTAAAAATTAAGACCAATTATTTCACTCTCAATGGTTGCCAAATTTGTACATTAATTTATTGATTCACAATCTGTATTAAGCACTTTAGAAATGCCAAATCTTTTTAAAGTGCTTTCATTGAAAGTACAAAACATAATCTTGAACTTTGGGAAATTGGCCATTTTATGAATTCTTATCAGTAACAGTTTCCATGGATATCTCAGTGGCTTCCATGCTCCCCTGTTTACTAAAGATTTCAAACCTCTAATATAGAGCTCTTTCCTTAGTTCTCTATGTGTAAGCCTCACTCAAAAGATGCTCTTAGGTAGATTTCCAAAATAGACTTCAAAACAAAGATACCATGATCAAATAGTGTTTTCAGTGGAATATGATATAACTGGCTTGGGAATTTAGTCAGGTAGTCTTGGATGTGATTGCTGGTTCCACTACTTGTCAGCTGTATAAACTTAGGTGAGTCACTTAGAATCCAGAACTTCATGCTCTTCATGCATGTTGATTCTGTTCATTTTTATGTTTTATTTGACAAACATTGTGCTTGGTGCTTGGGATAGACAACTTAGCAAGAATCAGACAGAGTCCCTGTCCTCATGGAGCACAAATTCTGCAGGGAAAAAAAATTATTGAAAAAAAACTATGGCTCAGTTAAAAACATCATGAAGTTATACACAGAGAAGGAACCACAGGTCAGTCTATGCATCTCAGTCTTATCTATACTAATAAAAGGGTAATATGCTAATTAGACTGGACATCTTCCAGGCAACCTTCCAGAGTCCTTCCAGACAAAGCCATGGTGGTGGGGCTGAGGCAAAGGCAGTTAGGGGTGATCAGGCTGGCAGAGGAGAGCAGTTAGGGGCATCAGGCTGGCAGGCAGGTGAGCAGTTAGGAGCCAGCGGTCCCAGATTGTGAGAAGTATGTCCATTGGACATCCCCCGAAGGGTTCCAGATTGGAGAGGGTGCAGGCTGGGCTGAGGGACACCCCACCCCCATGCACAAATTTTGTGCACTGGGCCTCTAGTTAAATACTAAATTTTCAGTCCACCATTCTTTTCAGCTTTTAATTGTTTATTTACTGAGTAATTACTAGGATTCATTCTGGAATCTCAGAAATATTACCAGGTTTTAAATTGAGAAAAGCTTACCTTTAGTGACTTTAATATATTTATCTAATTTTTATCTTCTATCAAAAAATGCAGATACAAGAAAATGAGTGGAACAACCTCATGCCAAGTGTTACTAGTTTATAAGCACTTGGAAATGTTTGGTGTCTTATACTGTCTTTATCACTGAGCAAAACAATGTGTCAGCTGTATCCTTTCCAACACACTGTAAATCTATGATGTCTATGCAATGCCACATTGGAATACAAGAAGCTCTACTGTCAGAATCCAACCACCCAATGAGCTTGACTCACAGAAACTATAAAATCAACCTTGTGTAGCACAACCCACTCAATATGTATCTGGCATTAAAAAGTGTTTTCAATTGAGAAGAAATGAAGTTTGCCCTTGCAATCTTTGAGGGCGATGTTCCTGTGTGTACTTCCTGCCAGCATCTCTTAAGTTATGAACTTGGGTGTCAAATAATTATATTAGAGGAATAAAGGAAATAAATATGCTATGATAGCCAAAGCAAAGGAAACTTAGACCTAGATTGTCCTAGTTGTGAGTTGAACTATGTCTCTAGAAAATAAGTTGAAATTTAAAAAAAGAATATAGATTTAGAGCATTCAGTTCCAAGACATTGAAAACATATCAGGCACGTAAGATTAGAATTTTGCGTGAGCATTAACAACAACAACAACAACAAAAATAAAAGCCTAATTTTACTTGGTTTATTGAATCAGATTCTAATGTCTGTTGCCCTTTGATTTCAATCCCTTCAATTTGATAAGCATTACCAAGGACCAATTATGGCCCAGGAGCAGGGACAATGAAGACCAATGAAGACCACGGCTTTGCGTATGTGCCAGCAAAGCCGTGGAGGCCATTTACTCAATGTGCTATTCCATACATAACCCTATACTGTATACTTTATGAATCAAAAAATTTACAGTTTTTAATTATAAACCTGTGTTTTCTATCAAAATTACTTCTTGTGTGAATTTTGGGACACCCTATAGATATAAAAGAAGAAAAGCAACAAATTATTATGTTCAGTAAGCTTTATAGGTAGCTGAATATAGAAACATCTAATATTTTCCTCTTTTTTTGAAGCAGGACAGATTGAATTACTACCATGTCAGTCATCTACAAAAGAAGGAATAGACAGTTAATTATTTATCTTCACTCTACACAGTATGAGCACATGGATTCACACCTGCAAATGATGAAAACTATACTTTGTTTTGCAAGAGTATGTAACCATTTGAGAAACTAAAGTCAATCTAATAGAGACAGATGCCATTCCAACCTTCTGCTACTCTTCAGTAAATGAATGACAGTTTTGCTTTTATATTTTCACTCTGTTTTAAAGATGTCCTTGTACTTTTAAATTTCATATCATTTAAAAAATATTAAAGAAGAAATAGAATGAGTTAGATTAACCATATGGTGCTTCCACTTCTTGACCACCTGGAAATGTCCCTGGGTTATAGATTTTCCTGAGGAGTCAGTCTCAGATTCAGACTCAAATACCACCTGTACAATATATATTCTTTAATGAGAAGGTGGAAAACTCTTTTAATATTTCTTCCTGTTGTTCGAAGACAGAACAGATTCATTCAGGCTTGATCACCCAAGAGGCAAACACTGAGTTTAAATCCCAGTTTAAATCCTTTTACTGGCTGTTTAATTTGGGGGCAAGTTAGTAAACCCTCAATCTTTAAAGTGGGGGGAATAGTAGTCCTTACCACACAGGAATGTATGAGGATTAAAATAACCAACATGGATAAGGTTTAAAAGTGTGTTAGGTTCCTAGTAAGCATCATTTACAAAATATCAAGTCACAAAGAAGGAGAGTTGGAGTCCTTTTGCTTCTTGTAGGTATTTTATAATCTATAATAATAAAAGCATGGTGGGGGCTAAGGCAGAGGTGGTTAGGGGCAATCAGACAGACAGGCAGGCCAGCAATTAGGAGCCAGCAGTTAGGAGTCAGTGGTCCTGGATTGCGAGAGGGGTCCCAGATTGTGAGAGGGTGCAGGCCAGGCTGAGGTACACCCTCCCATGCACAAATTCCATGCACCGGGCCTCTAGTAATGTATATAATATTATATAAAACCAAGAAAAGCACTAGCCCTTCTCTGTTTTTCCTCCCAAACATGATTCGCTTGAAAAGTACTTACTATATCCTCTAGGTAGAGAAATAGAGACCTTCTTAAAGATATAACATGGAAACAAAATTTTTTGTGTTTGCATTAGGTGCAAAGACATGTTCCTTGTGAGCATGAGGTAAGGACACATTGTTTAGTTTAAGGGCATGATGACACTGGGTCAGCATTTGGCCTCTGTTGTTTTGGCCTTGCTGTGTGTGTGTTTTGAATATCTTTACTTGCTGGATCACAACACTTGAAGCACATCTGCAATCATATGACAAACAAAGCACGGGGTGTCCTTTTTTGTTTCTCTATTTTCAGTCAGCTTCAGCACTGTCCGTAGCTTCAGCACTTCTGTTAGCATAATCCTTACATGGTTCTCCCGAAGCTGTATTTACATGGATGGTTGACAGAAAGAAGTGGTAAAGTACAAGAACGTGATTAAATGGCCTTGTGAACTATTTGTCATGTATTATTCTAGTCTTGTGGAGGAGAAGAATGTGGAGTGGTCTTTTTATTTTAAGAAAACAAAACAAAACCAGATGTTTTGTTTAGTTGAGGATCTTTCTATCCAGCCATGCTAGAAAGCCAGTTTTGTGAAGGGCAAATAAACAAATACGCTGGAGCATATTAACAGAATGGAAGGTTAAATAAATTTATCTTTATCTTTAGGTCACCAAGTAAATAGTTTTTAAAGGAAAGCCCGTGAATGCATAATGTCTATGCTTGAGATATAGTGTATTTCAAGCTGACTCAGTTAAATATTTGAAGAACAACTCCACAACTTTATAAAGTTTTCCAGACTATAAAATGTAAAAAGAATAAAAAAATAATAATCCACATACAAAAAAGATAATAATTAACATAAAAATTCATCATAGCCCATTTGGTTTTAACCTAGGAATTCAAGGATGGTTTTGTAGACAAGTTATATGCCTACTTAATATCTATTTCTCTCTTCTTGCCTTCTAATAAAAAGTATACTTAGTTGGTAACTAATTTATTCATTAAATTTTTCTTTCATATCTTCCCTTGACACAGTTATAACCAATGAGATGTTTTCAAATTTGCCTGAGTGCTTGAGTGAAAAACTTTTTCTCTCCCAATGAAAGGGAACAGCCTTCCCTATCTCTTCTTTTTCTGAATGATGATGTGATATCTGAAATTCTAGCTAGCAACTGTCTTGGCACAATTAGGTAAAAACATGAGAATGAGATATAATAAGATGAGGATAGCAAAATGGCACAGTGAAAAATGAAAAAACCCTGGATCCCTGGTTACATGTTTAAGAAACAAATCAAATTCATCTCATACCATCTCCCAACTCATTCTTATGTGAGGAAAAAAAAAAATGCCTAAGTTGTAATCAGTTTTCTTTCCTGTTTATTCACAGCTGACAGCGCTGCAAACCAATAAAATTTTTTGAGATGAATAAATCTACTCATCCCAAATGGTCATCTAAAATCAAAGTGTAAATCAAAAGAAATTTTTAAAATCTGACAAAGAACAAGGGCTTGAAACTTGATTCAAGCATCATACTTGGTGGCAGAATATTTGAGACATTAGCTTTAAACTCATAATGTGGATGTAAGTATAACATAACACATGTAGCAAGACTAGACTTTGCCCACATTGTCATGTTGATTTACAAATGTAGATGCGTACTGAATGGGGTATCTAGGGTTTTTCACAAAGTTTTGGCTGAAGTTCAAAAGCAGCGAAAATATTAGAGAACCTCACCAATATTCAAAGAGACACAGCTAGACACTAACATTCAGGACTTGCTTAAATATAGCTAGCTCTCTTTAAGTCCATTATAAAGAACCTTCCCATAGACACAGACTCTAGATTGTGCAAGAGCACAACTATTTGTTCCTTGTTCTTCTGGGCTCCAGGTGGAAGATTTTCTGGAGCTTCCTGCAATAACAGGAAGTTGCCTACATTCCCAGTGTTTGCCATGGCAGCCAGCGCCTCCCTTTTGCACAACTGTAGGGGTCATTCCCTCAACTTGTTCAATGCACAGCCAATCCCATAATCTATAAAGCAAATGCACTCTGGCATCAATGCATGCATTTCCTGCAGGTCAAGCAGATGCCATGGCATATAACTGGCATCACTTAAGAGCTAGCTGCCTGAACTACCTCCCTCTGGAGGGAGATTCCAGAAGGAATCCAGGAAATCAAGCTGGCTTATTAGAGCCAACAGAGAGTCCTATTAGGGAATTACACTGTGTACACCCTCAAAAGATAAATTTTGAGGAATCTATTAACACAGCCCGTGGAAGAGAGAGCATTTGGGTGTGTGCCACACAGAGAGATTTTGGCAATGAAAGGAAGTCTGCAAATAATCCAACCTAGATGCAAAAAAAAAAAAAAAAAAAAAAAAAAGAATGTGTCCTCTTCCTCTAAACACTATTTTTCTCTCAATTCAAGAGGATGCAGTATGTTAAGAGGAGAGGTAGACAACACAACAAAACAAACAAAACTCAGGGCTTTCACAATTCTGACCTGTTGATTTCACTAGGCAGGGGGAAAGATATCAAATGAAGGAGAAAGAAGAAGCCTTGAATTAGATACAGGTTGGAAATTTTGGATTAAATCAGAAAGTTAAACACCTCAGAGTAATAGTAATTATCAAAAACACACCTGGATTTGTAAATAGCATGATCTAAAAGCCAGGAGTTTCTCCTGAGCTCTCATTATCAAAGGACAGAGGAAAGACATTTGACATAGCACATAAGAATCAATGAAGGGAGGAAAACTAAAGCAAGTTTTGTTTACATTCCATTGAGTTAAGAAATTTCAAAATCTGGAAACATTTTAGGAAATTCCAAATTTTTTGGAGACTTTAAATATTTTCACATGTTAATCTGTTTGGTGTCAATAAATAATATTGAACTCAATTTATAAATAATGAAACCAGAATCTAATTTTCCTGTAGTCATAATCAGGATGAGAGCTAAAACAAGACATATTTGTGAGATTCCTACTTCATTCATCTATCTTCTAAGTACTCTTGACAAGCCATCTGTTTTGTCTGGTTTCTTATTGCATGTCTTCCACATGTATTAAAGGATTAAAGACCTTGGGCCAATACTTGGTGAATTAAGCTATCTATGCACACCTTAAAATGTATCCATACCCCCAGTGAATGTGGGGGAGATTTTATGCTAGTAGTATGCATATGTCAATGAATTTATATTTTTTCCACATCTCACCATTTTAGCCATGTGAGATGAGAGATTTGAAGTCTTTTAGACCAGCACTGGATGAATAGAGCAACAGTAAAATAATTTCTTTCCCTTATGTGTGCTGAGCTAGTCTACAGGGAGAACAAACTATAGCCAACGTGGATTTTCGGTCACTGTGGTTAAGTAAGCAAGCTAAACAGAGCCTCATGATGCCCATCAATGCTTCCCAGGCTGCAAGGTTGAAAGTCAGGTCTGCTATTCCCACAGGCTGACATTCTGATTATCCTAGCCAAAGGTTTATGAATAACACAATTGAGTTTGTACTATAAAGTCTTGTCTTCTTCTGAGTGTAATATGTTCCATTGAAAGGGTTTAAAAACATAATAAGACAATATTTTAATTGAGTCCAGCCACCTTTATAATAGATTTTTTTTTAAATTATCTTTATTGTTTAAAGTATTACAGATGTCCCTTTTTTTCCCCTCCCCATTGACCACCTCCTCCCCACACCCTTCCCTGGGCCTTCACCCCACTATTATCCATGTTCATGTGTTATGCATATATGCATATAAGTTCTTTGGTTGATCTCTTCTCTTCCCCCCCTCCACCCCCACCCCCACCCCCACCCTCCTGAGGAGCCTCATTCTGTTGCATGCTTCCATGTCTTTTCTTTATCCTGTTTATAAATTTTACCCATCTGGTCAAGGATAAAATCAGAACCAGGGAAATTATTCGAACTCCCAAGGTTCATTTTGGATACGTTCTGAGACTTGATCCCATTCAGATCCATCCCTTTCGTTCTGCTTGAGAGGGGCCTGTGGCTTGTGGTGAAAGCTGCAAAGACCTCTCTAAGTGGAAGAAATGAGTATTAGCCGAGTGCCAGGAACAGCGCTGATGTTTAGATTATGACTGTGCAACAGCTTAGTCCCACTCATGTGCTGTGGCTGTTCAAATTTATGAGCTGAAATGTTTGCATGTTGCTATCAACTCAGTCCTGGGTGGTTTTTTTATCCTGAGATATTTTCAGGGTTCCCACTTTCAAATACATTTAGATAAAACAATCCCTGTCAAAACATCTGGCATTGTCCTTAAAATATCACTTCACTCAGTCATTGACTGCCAGTTTGTTTTTCTTTCTAACTGGTTCAATTCAGGACAGTGCTGTCACGGCCTTCCGTCTCCCCGTGGTGTTCCTCTCCTGTGGAAAACAATGTGCAATGTAATACAAACCCTTCCCCAGACCCTCCAAGAGGCTTGTTCTATATAAAACAGGCAAAGCCATAATGAGGGGCGATCGATCTCCTATTTCTTATCACATTTAGCATTGATTTTTCTAGGACCAATGCATGCAAATCCTGGTAATTAATGATATTCTCTTACTCTTACAATTTTTGAGTTTCTGAAAGTCCTTTGGTCACCAAAAAATAAATAAATATTTCACTTACTATAAATTTTGTTTCACTTCAAAAGAGAGTATGACCATCTAGTTTGAAAGGACAAATTAACACAAATCATTGTGGAAAAAAAAAAGAGAGAATGACATTTCAAATTGTTTGAAAGTGTAAGTTGTTGGTTATAATGAATAATGTATCTTTTGTCTCTGAACAGTTTTGTTCCTCAATCTCTATACAGCCCTTCTTATTAGGAAGTTGTTCACTGGAGCTGTGAATAATGATGTCACTCATTTCCTGTCTGATTCAGATTTAATAATTAGTGTGATTTACATTTATTAAAGAGCACTCTACTTCCATCAGCAATTGGTGTTGCAGTTTCATGTTTGTCTTATTAAAATAATAGACTCTTGGTTTGGGCTCTACCTGCCCCTTAAAAAACAAACTGCATATTCAAACCTATCATTTAATGTTTTATCTGAAAACGCGTATTCTAATATAACACTAGGTCACTAGTGAATCTAAAATGCCATCTTACTTGAAAATGGAAGAAGTGACTCATCCGTGGTGAATCATTTTCAGAAGTCAAGAGTAGAGGTGTATTAGGCTACCCTCAAGCTTTTTCTGTAAGTCAGGGGAGTAAGTAAAAGGGTCTTTGGTTTGTGAAAAATAAAGGGACAAAAAAGAGGTCCACTGTCCAAGTCAGGGGTGGGCAAACTTTTTGACTCAAGGGCCACAATGGGTTCTTAAACTGGACCGGAGGGCCGGAACAAAAGCATGGATGGAGTGTTTGTGTGAACTAATATAAATTCAAAGTAAACATCATTACATAAAAGGGTACGGTCTTTTTTTTTTAGTTTTATTCATTTCAAACGGGCCGTAGTTTGCCCACGGCTGGTCCAAGTAGATATAGCTTTATAGATTTAAAAATAAAACCTGAAGTATTATGTTCTATTTTTGTATTTCAATATGTATACACATAACAGATTTTAAAAAATCAAGTTTATTTTCTCCCTATTTATGATTATTTTACTTATAAAACATAAGATCTGCAAACCAAGCACTGAAAGATGTTCTTTTCAAAATTGAAAGAGTTCACTTAGGATATTTAATTAACTATAGAAAGACCATTCTCATCGATTTTGTTTTGCTATTTGTTTTTCGGTTGAAAATAATAGTGTTTTAATCAAAAGTTTTTTTCTACTTTATGTAGTTGAATATTTCATTATTTCTTATATGCTATAGGATATAATAAATACATACCTTATTTCAGGATGGTACTATTGTGACATACTAGAGGCTTGAGATTAAGTAGATGGTTTTAATAATAGTAAGAGAAATATTTGTTTTTCTAGCCTAATTTGTTTGTGATATTCATATTTAAAGAATCACTTTGCCCCCTGTGGAGAGAGCTGCATAGTATTTATCAGCTGCCTTCCTTAGGGCATAAAATAAAACACAGAACTCTTGCCATGTCCCTAATCTAAGGAAAATCTGGTCATAAACCAAGTTATACTGAAGTGCCTACTATATTTGGATCTTAGACTATTTGCCAACTGTGCGACTTGCTTTAACTGTGTATGTTGTTCAGCCAAATGTCAACAAGTATCATTTCACTATACTGAGAACCCTGGCTATAAGCCCCGTTTTGCTGTAGAGCACACACCTAGTATATAAAACACTTAAAAATTTATTTTCTGTAACCAAGTGTCAGCGGGCATGGTTACCATAATAACTAATTACACCAAATCATAAAACAGCCTTTTACTCTAATGTTGTACATTTTAATAGTATTATGGGTCAGTGAAAGAAATGTCCCTCTTTGTTGTGGGGATAAAATACAGAAATGTACAAAGCCCACAGTATGTCTGGTACCCTTGTTCTCATACTTGGAGTCAAAACACCAGCAGTGCTCCTGTGCCAGGGAACAGGTTTTAGAAATACACTCCAAATCCCAAAGACTTAAATGGAAGACCCAATAGGAGAACAAAAGACTACATGTATCTTTGTCCCAAAAGCAATTCTATTCTTTCAGGGATGGCCAATCTCTGCTCTACAAACAGCTTAGAAATGAGAATACACATGAAGATAAGGTATGCGTCTTGCCAGCCAGAACAGCTCATGCAATACTTTAGATTATTGGAGTAACATGTTAAAATACCATATAATTCACAGCTTAAAATCTGATGCAAAACCTCATTCTGCTATTTTATGTTCATGAATAGTGAGATTGCTTTTTACAAAGGGCGGGTCTAACATTTTAAATCCATGTTAACTTTGTCTATACTTGGCATTTTTCAAGCCTAGTTCCAAGTATGGGGCCCAGAGTGTTTATAAACCTTTTCTGAAAATCTGCAAAATTCTGATGCTATAAGCTTACGTTTGGTTGGTTGGGAGTGGACGGGGGGCAGCAGGAAAGTTGGTTAGAAGATCTCTATTCTTAGAATCAGAGGCTTCTAAGTCAATTTTGATCCATCCAGAAGCTAAGAAAGCTGCTATATCCGTTCTTCCCTGGTACTTGCCTGCTTTCTATCATTATACATGTGTACCATTACCTCTCCTACTGTGGTTACTGTACTCTAGGCACATATTCCAAATAGTTGAAGTGCAAAGTTTCATGTTAATTGTTTTTGCCCCATGATGTAATTTTAAAGTGATCTGGGTAAATCCTAAAATAGGATTTTTAACAGGCAACACCCTAATAAAATACACTTCCATGGAGCTTTGTTAAATATGTCTGCAACAGTATACTATTTGTTTCGAAAACCATTTTCTAGTTTACGTTACACGGCTATGAGAAAATTGGCATTCTATTCATTACAATAAGCTCAAATGTCTCAGAACAAAACCAGATGTGATTCACAGGTAAGTTTTTTGTGTTTTTTTTTTATTAGCCCCCTTAAATTAATTGTACCTTTCCTATCCCTTCCCCCACTCTACCCTCAACCCACAAGTCCATTGTGGTATAAATGTCTTAAATGTTGCTGGTGTTTTGGAAATATAAAATCCATGGGAAAGAGGTATATTGAACATTATTTGAATGGGTAGTTGAATATGTTACTAACAATGTCTATTTTTAAACTTTTCGTCATTCTTTTATCACTTTATTGTTATTTTCGTCCTCCTTAACCCAGAGATTGGAGAAATAATTTTAAAATATATTTTAAAGGATTCCTTAGAAGCTCACTTTATGCTTAATTATTCTACTTGCCAAAGTATTCTATTAAGCCTCACCACATTCTTATACAAGTTTTTGTAGACCTTATTTTATTTTTAAAAAAGCGATTTAAAATACCAATAATTTGAATTTAAATATTTTAAACTTTTTATTTTGAGATAATTTAGATTTGTAGAAGAGTAACAAAATCAGTACAAATAAGTCTAGTAAACCCCTACTCAGATTCCCCTTATGTTAACATCTTACATAACCATATGATTGTTTAAAGAAAGAACATAACTTTGATACATTTATTTTTAAGATATATTTTTAATGACTACAGAGAGGAAGGGAGAGGGAGAGAGAAATAGAAACATCAATGATGAGAGAGACTCATTGATTGGCTCCCGCCTGCACACCCCCTACTGGGCATGTGCCCTAAAGAGGAATCAAACTGTGACCTTCCAGTTCATAGGTCAATGCTCAAACACTGAGCTACACCAGTCGGGCTAATACATTTATGTTAACTAAATTACAGCTTTATTTCAATTTTACCAGTTTCCTCATGAATGCTCCGCTTCTGTTCCTGGCTCCAATACAGCTGCTTAAGTTGCATTTATTCGTTATGTCTCCTTATGTTCTTTCAATTTGTGACAGTCCGTTAAGTCTTTCCTTGTCTTCCATGATCTTGGCACTTTTGATTATTATGTCAGTTATTTTATTGAATGTCTGTCAATTTGCATCTGCCTTGTATTTCTTCATGATTATACTGAGGTTATGCATTATTGGTAAGGATCTATGGAGGTAATATGACCTCTGGGTGCATTATATTAGTGTGTATAGGATGTCAGCATATAGAGCTGGGATATTAACTTCAATTACTTGTTTAAAATTGTATGTGCTATGGATATACAACTAAAATCATTATGTTTTCCTTTGCACATACTAAATATTTTGGAAGAAATACTTTCAATCTATGAAAATATATTGTTTTCACTTAAACTTTTGCCCATTAATCTCATTATATGGGTGGATGTTGTCTGCAACTGTGGTGTTCCATTGTCAGTTTGCTATTTCCTCTATATCTTCTACATTTATTAGTTAGAATTATTTATAAAGAATAGTTCTTTTTTATTACATTTAAAATATTTTATTTATTTTTAGAGAGAGAGGAAGGGAGAGGTAGAAGGGGAAAGAAACATTGATGTGAAAGTACAATATCGATCAGCTGCCTCCTGCACACCCTCTACCAGGGATCCAGCCTGCAATCCAGGTAAGTACCCTGACAGGGGATTGAACTGGTGACCTGTCAGTGCACAGAAGGATGTTCAACCAACTGAGCCACACCATCAAGGGCAGTAATAATTCTTTATTAAATAAATAAAATTATTCATTTCTTTTTTAAACAACATGGAATAGTGTATGATTGCTTTATTCTTTGGACTATTTTCATTGTTGCTGTTGTCACTAATGTTGTTCAGCTTAAACAATAAAACTTTATCAGGTTGTTCATTAAGTTTGGTTCAGGTACCCTTCTGGACATGTTCCCATCCTTCTTTTTCTGTTGGTTGGTTTGCTTGCTTTGAGCATTGCCTTAACTTCTGGCACCATAGGATACTCTAGTTTTCCTTGGCCTGGCCCTGTAATCGCCCAGGTCTCCAATAAGCCATAATTCTTTTCATTAAAAATTATATTTAGAAACCAAGAACTGGGAGCTAAAGTACTCATTGCTTTTAGTAGCTCTCAGAGGTTAGAGACAGAAATTTTATGTATGTATATGAATATATTCACTCACATATTATCTATCTATCTATCTATCTATCTATCTATCTATCTATCTATCTATCTACCTATCTGTCATCTATGTGTGTGTTTACATACATACACACACAAATCATTCTAGAACCATAAGGTTCAGTCCATCTTCCCTCTTTTCTTATTTATAATTTCTTGAGAAAACTGGCTCTGATTATCAACAGTATATTTACTTACTTTTTAAATATAGTATACAAATAAAATAATGTAGGAGTTGCTAATCAATTTCTAACTGGAATACAGTGTTCATGTATAGTTCATTTTGTCTTTAGCCATACAGTATTCTTTCAAAATACTGTTTTCCAAAGTTACCATGAGTGGCTCCTTTCCTCCCCATTCCTCTCAGTGTAGTTATGTGATTTATTTGTAATACAGTTAGAGCCATTGCCACACTGTGCCTGCTATCTTCTCTCTATACTCTGATTTTATGTTTTTAACATTTACATACCATAATAGTTACTCATGGTGTACAGTCTTATTTGTCTTGACAAACACATACAGCATGTATTCCCAATTTTATATGGAAGAGCTCCATCATCCTCCATATGTTCTTGCGATACCTTTTTATAATTACCCCGCCCCACATTTCTCTAAACCCTGTCATCATTGATCTGTTTTTCAGCCCTATAGCTTTGTCTTCTCCAGAATCTTATGTGAATCAATTCATGTATTATATAAGTTTTTAGGTCTGGTAATTTTTATTTCACTTAGTAACTTGACATAATGTATTTAAGATTCATCTGTATTCTAGCACAAATAGTTTGTTTCTGTTTATTGTGACTATTTTTTTCTTTGGCAAGATTTTTAAAAAGATTATTCAAATTCTAATAATTTAGACTTGATTCCACTGTTTTAGAAATGAAAAAAGAAGTGTGCTCTAACTTTAAAAATATGTGGCATTTATTTTATTTTATTTAAACATATACAAAGAGAAGTTTCTTTGTTCTCATTTCACTTTCAGTCTAAACTATTATTTGGCAGAGTTTCAAGGGAAAGTGAATAATTGTTGGTTAAACTGACATTTAGTAACTGGTATTTAAGGACAATTATTTACTGAGATTCCCCTTACCATTATATCCATGTCTAAGGACGCTACAGAAATAAGAGTGTAGTTAGAACAAATGTGAGAGTACCATCCCTTGTTTCAATAAAGAGCGGTATCTAGGGAAAGTCTTATGACCAGCCACAGCAGGCTATTACTATAATTAGAAGCCGATTTTAAAACCCAAGTTCGGCTGAGTAATTATCATTAGATATCCATTTATTCATCTACTTATGAAGAATTTAATTATTCCCAACTATTCTTGTAAGTACAGGAATATTAACAAAATAAATGAAATATGGCCCTTATATATTTTTCTCTAGAAGGAGATATTTTTACGAATTAATGCCAAAATAGGTGTAATCAGGAGAATGGGAGAAAGATAAAAAAAATCATTATAGAAGACTAAAGAGGGACATCTAGTCAGACTGGCAGTCAAGCAAAGCTTCCTGAAAAAAAAATGCATAATCTGAATTTTAAAAACCAAAAAGGAAGTAAATAGATGATAAAAAAGGCTGGTGTTTCATTTTCAAACAACAGCAGCTGTAAAAGCACAAAAGCATGAAACACAGGAGGGATTTTGAAGATGGAAAGTGCTTTATTTAACTAAAATGGGCATAGTATGAGAGATTATGTTGGAAAGGTAGTAAAAATCTAGATCAGGACAGAACTTATAATAAATTTCCCAACTTCATTCTAAAAACTTTGGAGAAGTACGTACAGATTTCAAGTCCCGGAGTAACATGGTTATAATTTTAGAAACATCACTCTGAAAATAATGCAGAGGGTGGACTAGTCATAGGGTATGGGACAGATGAGGCCAAGCAGTAAAATAAGGGGTATTGCAGTATTTCAGGATACAAGCAATGAGTGCTTTGAATTGAGAAGTATTAATGAGACAGCAATGAAATGAGGAGATCTAGAAAAACAGAAAGCAGAGGTAGAGATAGGAAGTGAGGACCTAGACCATGAATTCAGGAAAACACGTATCTGGTGTGAGCTTGTGGGTAAATGTGTCTTGCATACAAATATGGAGTTAAATGAAAGAGACAGCACAGACCGCATAGTACAGCCCTGGCTGGTGTGCCTTCGTGGTTAAAGTGTCAACCTCTTCACTGAAGGGTCAGGGTTGTAGATTCACTCCTGCCCTTGATTGGGCGTGTTAACATAAAAAAAAATTTCAAAATATGTAAAGACTTTTTGTGAGTTTATTTGAGCCAAACTGTCAACAATTGTCTTGAAGCAGAATCTCAACATATTGGGATAATGCTCTGGAGAATGGCAGTTTGGTTTTTATTTTTACCTTGTTTTATATATTACAATCAAAAGAGGAGATATAAATGGGTTACATGAACTCCCTGGTGGTAGATTAGGGAGGTGGGAGAAAGCAAAGTGGGGGAAACTTCTGGGATTGGATAAAAAGTAAAATGATAGACACACACTTGTTTACTTAGGTGGCTACAGGGTAGTTACAGTCAACAATTAATTAAATAACAATGAGGGGATGTGTGGTCTCCACAGAGTGGTGTCTGTGCTTTGAGGGGTCCAGGGAAAAGAAAATTTACTTTGACATTCCAATGATAGGTTATCATAGATGCCAAAAGACAACAGGCTCAGTTATGGCAAAGATTGACTTTTGTCAAGGAAGATACCTAGAACATGACTAACCACCAGTTAGTTCCAGTTTTAATTTCAGACCATCTTTGTGGTTACTTTAGGTCTTCGGGTTTGCAAGATTTCCATGCAGGCCTTCCCCGAGCTTGTCAGGTTAGCATGTGGCTCTTTTCTCGTCCACAGGCACAAACAGGAGTCAGCCATTGATGTATCTCTCTCACATCCATGTTTCTTCTCTCTCTCTCTCTCTCTCTCTCTCTCTCTCTCTCTCTCTCTCTCTCTTTCTCTGTCTATTTCTCCCCCTCCACCCCCCCTTCCCCTCTTCATTCCCTCCCTTCCACTCTCTCTGAAAAGCAATGGAAAAATATTCTCTGGTGAGGGTTAAAATAGATCACATTTTGTTTTGAATATGTTGAGTTTAACAAGACATTTGGTAGGCATTTGAATATATAGGTCAAGTGCTGAGCACAGAGGTGTGAGATAGAAATAGAAAGATGGCATTCATTAACATACATAGACAACCCAGCAAAATGTCTGAATGAATTTACTTAGGAAACTGATGTAAGGGGGACTATAGATTAAAGTAGATGTATGGGACAGAGAAAGAGGACGTGCAGAAAGTTGAGAATAGATGCCAGATGTTTTGAAAGATAACAAGCAGAAACAGCATGGGTATCAAGAAAGAAAAAGGATTCCAAGAAGAAGGGAGTGCTGTACTTTGCAAAATGCCAAAGAATCTCAGCCAGAAATGACTGACTGGACAATATCCACTGTATTGATAATATTAACTTATTAAAAGACTTACAAAGAGCATTGGTATTGGCCAGTGCTTGGTGTTATGGACTAAAGTGTGCCCACCTAAAAACTTCATCTGTTGAAGTCCTAATTCCCCACTACCTTATGATGTGAGTCCAAGATACTTTGGAGATGGGGCATTAAAGCTGTACTTACGATTCCACGAGGTGGTTAAGGGGTAGATTCTAATCCAATCTGACTTGTGTCCTTATAAGAAGAGGAAATTTGGACTTACCGAGAGACCTCACATGTGTGTGCATACAGAGGAATAAACATTGAGCACACAAAGAGAAGATGGCCATCTATAAGCTAAGAAGGGAAGCCTCAGAAGAAACCAAACCTGTTGACACCTTGATCTCACATCTAGCTTCTAGAACTGTGAGAAAATAAATTTCTGTCATTTAAGTCACCAATGTGTGGTCCTTCGTTTAGGTAACTACAGCAAATGAATACGGGCTAAAGGAAAGTCCATTTTACCAAAAGAGAAAGATAAGGACAACATTGGAGGGAAGGAAGAACAAACGATGAATGTGGCTGTCTTATAGTTAGAGGAAAGTACCAAGGTAGAGAGAAAGTTGAAATAGCGACAAAACTTTAAAGTTGAAGATTATTGATAGCCCATGGCTCTAAGGAAACTTAAGAAAAAAATGGTTACTCATGCATTTATTCATTTTGGAATGACATATTAATGAATACTGGCCACATGGAAAGCACTAAGAATCACTATGGAGTGACAGAGATAAGTAAGGCATAGATATTTCCATTAAGAAGTTTCTTTGCTGCAGAGAAAACATCCAAACATATAATAGAATAGTATGATGAGTGCTAGGAAAGAAGACACAAGGACATCTGGAAGAAATATCTACCCCAGTCAGATGTTTTCAGGGACGGTGCTTGAAGTAGGTTATACCGCACTTGAATCTTAAAGGAAAATAGGAATTATTCAGGAAAAGAAGGAAGGATATGGCTAATAAAAATGACAAGATAGGTTAAGCAAGTTTTTCAAAGGCAGGAATATAAAGGCATAGAACGATACTGTTGAGGAGATACATGCATCCTTTAACATTAATTGATTTCTTTATAATCTTACTAGAGGCCTGGCGCAAGAAATACATGCGCGGGTACAGTCCTTAGGCCTGGCCTGCAATCAGGGCCATCTTCCCCAGGTGCCCGCAGCTGGCTCCACGCCCCCCCTACTCCTGGTTCCCCATTTGCCATCAGGTGATTGGTGCCTGACGGCCAGGGGAAGGGACTGAGAGTTCGGCTGTTCCCACCCGCTCACTGGCCCTGCCCCTGTCCCTGGTGGCCATCAGGCTATTGGAACCTGCAGGACAGGAAAGGGACCAAGAGGTTGTCAGTGCACCTCATAGTGACTGGTCCAGTGGTCATTCTGGTAGTTCTTCCATTAGGGTCACTTTGCACATTACCCTTTTATATATAGGATACACTAAATAACATGTATCTGATTAGTTTAACTAAAGATTGTGTGTGTGTGTGCATTTAATAATAATATTGATATTTTTTCAATAATTCTATTTGTTGTAGTGCAAAACTTAACACAAACAAGATTTATATTGGGTTGGGATCCGGATGATTTAGTTGCTGGGATTAGTTTCCTGTTTAAACACAGCACTACAGGCTTAGTGGCAGAAAGCAACACAAATCTATCTTCCGGTTGTGATGTCAGAAGTCTGATGTGGGCTGAAGTTGAGGTGTCATGAGGATTGTACTCCTTTCTGGAGGCTCCAGGGGAGAAGTAACTTCCTGCCTTTTCTAGTTCCTTGGTTCATGATCCTTTCCAAACACATAATTAATAAATACAACAGGTTTGAAATTTGACTTTAGTCTTTTTAGGTCTTCTTTTCCTCTAAGTTATAGATTAGGGGAGGACTAACACAGAGATAAAGCCATTTTTATCAAACATATCCTATATAATAAAAGGCCAGGGACCATAAACGTAACAACTGGAATGACTGCTCAACCATTCGTCATGAGATGCTTTAACCAACTCTTGCCCCCGCCACCCCCGCCCCCCGCCGGCCCACAAGTGGCGGCGGGTGGGGCAACGGCAAGCGGCAGCGAGGTACCCATGCACAATTTCGTGCATTGGGCCTCTAGTCCTATCTAATAAAGAGGTAATATGCAAAATGACCCTCACACCCTCATAAGATAGCTGCCTATGACCAGGTCGGCAAGGGTTTAGTGAGGGACCACCAAACGACTAAACAAGCAGGCTGCAGGGGGTGACCAACCCAGTGGGGGTGGGGAGGGTCTGTTGGGGGGGACCAGGCTGGCAGGCAGGTGAGTGATTAGGAGCCAACAGTTCAGGATTGTGAGAGGGATGTCCGACTGCCGGTTTAGGCCCAATCGGTCCCGGATTGGAGAGGTTGCAGGCTGGGCTGAGGAGACCCCCCTCATGCACGAATTTCATGCACCGGGCCTCTAGTTTATTGTATAATATAAACTGGATTTGTTGATGTTGACTTGGTTACCTAGTTAAGGTCCTGTTTGTCAGGTTTCTCCACTCTACAGTTACTACTCCCCCCCTTTTCTCACACTGTGGTCTTTGAAAAGAAGTCACTACACAGCCCACACTTAAGTAAAGGGGATATTCCAATTATTTGGGCATCTTCTACAAATCAGATTTTTCTTTTTTTCCATGTTTATTATTTTATTCAAACATTGTATTGGTATCTATAGAAGCTTAGATAATTATTTTATATATTGGGTTGTGATCTAACACTACTTTATTTATTGTATTGCCCAAATTGTTCCAGCTTTGGATACTGGTTGCTCTTTTAGTTGGTCCCTCTGTCCCTTTGACATACCCCATTAATGAGGGTTTTCTTTTCTTCTTTTTTTAAAGCATTTCCTGGCAGGGCAAGGTATAATTCCAAACTCACCTTGTATATTTTATTCTATTTTTTAAAATATTATTAAATAGTGTGCACTTCATGATCCCATTTTGAAAAGTTAATATAATTGATGTGCATGTATACTTGAAATAATAGCCATCAAATATTAACAGTAGTTAGGCTATCTCTGGCTAATGGTGATATCAGTGATTTTCTTTTTTTCTTTCTGTGTACCTGCTTATTTTTATTATTATATGTTACTTATATTTGAAAATCAATAATACTGGCTGATTCGAAAGGAAATAAAAACAGGCTGAAGGCAATAATAACTTATTTACAAATGAGTGAAGCATATCTCCCAGTGTTCAGAACATGAAGTCAGTTTTGAAGAGTCACAGCTGCCCTCTACTGGCCAACACTTCAGACTCTAGAGATAGGCTGTGTCCTGTCAGAAATGCAAGCCTGCCACTTTCTGGGCAATGACAATTCTGATACCTCAGGAGTTAAATATATTTAGGTTTCTGCAATAGCATCTATAGGCAGATTGAGCTTAGTTACATGTTTAGGGTTCATTATGAGAACTTAAAAAAACCCTCCCCTAAATGTGAAGTTTATGCTGGGGATTGTCAAGAGAAATGGATATGTGTGAGAACAGGCCCAGAAAAATATTGCACATGCTGACTGCCAATATTGTACCTCTGGGTCTAATTTAAAAAAATATATCTTTTTGGATAAGAATATTTGTTTCGTGACCTCTATGCTGAGAATGTGACCATGTCTGCCACAAAGCTTAAATAAATAATGCTAAGATTTTTTCACTGAAAAAATGTGAAGAAGAAAAAGCTTATTTTATGTACTACTCAATTAAGTTTAAACTGTCTAGTGTGAATTTGTGGGAAAGGTCAAAAGTTTAATAAGTGATTTAGCCAGGAGTGAAATTCACATCCTGGGTAAATAACTATTGAGTGCAAGTTCTTCCTACTAGGTGCCTCTCTAAACATCTACTTACTAAATGGCAGCAAGCATCAGAAAGCTTTCTGCTCATGCAGTGCTTGCACTAGTGAATAGAGACAGACAACAGACAGGAAACATGATAAGTAAATGAATCACGGTTAAGAGGCAAAAGAAGACTGCAGCGGAGAGGGTGTTTGGAAGGTCAAGGGTGAGGGTGGGGACAGGTCACTGTATTTATTTATTTATTTATTTATTTATTTATTTATTTATTTTTAAATATATTTTATTGATTTTTTACAGAGAGAAATGGAGAGGGATAGAGAGTTAGAAACATCAATGAGAGAGAAACAACGATCAGCTGCCTCCTGCACACCCCCCACTGGGGATGTGCCCACAACCAAGGTACATGCCCCTGCCCAGAATCGAACCTGGGACACTTGAGTCCACAGGCCGACGCTCTATCCACTGAGCCAAACCGGCCAGGGCAGGTCATTGTATTTAATACGGGGAGTTGAATTAGCCTCTTTGAGAAGCAGAGATTTGAGCAAAATGAAGGAAGGAAGGAAGGAAGGAAGGAAGGAAGGAAGGAAGGAAGGAAGGAAGGAAGGAGGGAGGGAGGAAAGAAAGCTTTTTAAAATCTTTTTTTGTGTCATCTACACTAATAAAAGAGAAACATGCTAATTGGTGTACAACCGCTACCCTTTTCATTGGCTAATCAGCAAGATATGCAAATTAATGGTCAGCCAACAGGGCGGCCGGCAGCCAGGCAGCTTGAAACTAACATGAGGCTTGCTTGCCTCAGTGACAGAGGAAACCAACATTCCCCGCCTGTGACTGCAGGCCTCTGAGCCTGCAGTTTAAGAAACATTGTAACAAATACCGCCGGACTTCAGCCAGCAGAATCGCAACATTGTATGCAAAGGCCAGAAACCTACTTTCAGCAGAGGAGGCCTAAGAGCTGGAACCAGGCCTCAAGCTAAAGCTGGCCCAGAATTAAAAAAAAAAAAAAAGGAAAAAAGGAGCAGTTGGGAGCTTCAGTCACCCCTAGCCTGAAAACAGTCCTCAGCCCCTCACCCAGACTGGGCAGGCACCCCAGTGGGGACCCCCACCCTGATCCAGGACACCCTTCAGGGCAAAGCAGCCAGCACCCACCCATGCACCAGGCCTCTACCCTATATAGTAAAAGGGTAATATGCCTCCCAGCACCGGGATCAGCGGAGCCGTGAGGCCTCCAGGCACTGGGATCAGCCTGACAGGGGGCAGCACCCAAACCCCCTGATCGGCCCTGCTCTGTGTGTGACAGGGTGAGGCACCCCGCCCACCCCCCGCCACGGGCCCTGCTCTGTGTGTGATGGGGTAGAGCCATAACCTCCCCATCGGCCCTGCCCTGAGTGTGACAGTGGCGGCGCCCCAACCCCCTGATCGGCCCTGCTCTGTGGGTGATAGAGGGCGGTGACCCAACACCCCCCCGCACCCCCCATGGGCCCTGCTCTGTGTGTGACAGAGTAGAGCCATAACCTCCCCATCAGCCCTGGCCTGAGTGTGACAGTGGCGGTGCCCCAACCCGCTGATCTGCCCTGCTCTGTGTGTGACAGGGGGCGGTGCCCCAACTCCCCTATCGGCCCTACTCTGTGAGTGACAGGGGGGAGCTCCTCAAACCCCTGCTGGGCCCTGCTCTGTGCGTGACAGGGTACGGAGCCCCAACCTCCCTGATGGGCCCTGCTGTGTGCGTGACAGGGGGTGGCGCCACAACCTCCCCATCAACCCTGCCTTGAGTGTAACAGGGGGCGGTGCCCCAACCCCCCAATCGGCCCTACCCTGAGCGTGACTGAGGGTGACATCGCAACCTTCCAATCTGCCCTGCTCTGTGCATGACAGGGGACGGCACCCCAACTCCCCAATCGGCCCTGCTCTGATCCCGACAAGGGGCTGCACCTAGGGATTGGGCCTGCCTTCTGCCACCCAGGAGCAGGCCTAAGCCAGCAGGTCGTTATCTCCCGAGGGGTCCCAGACTGCGACAGGGCACAGGCCCAGCTGAGGGACCCCCCTCGCCCCCCCGAGTGCACAAATTTTTGTGCACCGGGCCTCTAGTCTTTTATATAAAAAACCAAAGTTGATTCTAAATACTCCTGGAATAAAATAAAACTGCAAAACTTTAAAAATGTATTTCACAATTATAGTTGACAATGCAATATTAAATTAGTTTCAGGTGTATAACACAGTGATTAGACATTTATATATCTGTGAAGTGATCATCCCAATAAGTCTAGTACCCACTTGACACCACACATAATTATTGCAATATTATTAACTGTATCGCCTTATGCAATACTTTACACTCCTGTGATGATTTTTATAACCAGAAGTTTGGACTTCTTAATCCCTTTCAACTTTTTCACCCCGACCCAACACTCCCTCACCTGCTGTCTATCAATTTGTTGTCTGCATCTAAGCAATCTTTTAAATGGGGCCTTTATGGCTCTGTGAGTCCAGCCACATCTTTCACCATCCCTCTCCGGTTTTACTGCACTCCAGTCATATTTATTTTAGTTACTTTATTTTTTATAATTTTTTTAAATCACCAAGCTCACCCTCACCTTAGAATCCAAACATCTATTTCCTCTACCTGGATTCTCCCCTCCCGACCATTAACCTCTGTGTCTCACACCCACCTTTTAATTCTTGATTTAAATGCCATTTCCTCAAAGAAGCCTCAGCGGCCAGAAGTGGCAGTAGCGGTGGGGTGATGGGGGTGGTACCTTCCCCTGATCGGCCCTGTTGCCTCCCTAAGAGGGAGACCAGACTACTGCTTAGGCCCATGGGGAGCGGGCCTGAGCCATCAGTAGGACATCCCCTGAGGGCTCCCGGACTGTGAGAGGGGGCAGGCCGGGCTGAGGGAAGCCTCCCCAGTGCACAAATTTTCATGCACCAGGCCTCTAGTCTATTAATAAATGCTATTGGGAACGATGGATATGACCATTGAAATCTCACCTTTCAATAGGGCATCCTTAAAGGAGATGTTTTTGAAAGCAATGCTTCAAATCTGTCCATCATTTGGGTGTATAAAAATCAATGTTTAGGAAGCACATCAGGATTTCATTCAGGTACTTCAACCTTTATCAAAAGGCTATGAGGTTTCCAATAGTTGGTGGTTGGGAAAATACTGCACAAACTGAAGGCATCATTAAATTCAATATTGTCTAATTCTATGTAAGAGTCTAGTTTCCTCTCATTCAGTTTTGTGCTTGGGGTTCCTAAGACCACTCTCAGACTTAATGATTCCCTAGAAGGATTCACCAGACTAAGAAATATTATATTCATGTTTATGGTTTATTATAATCAAAGGATACAAAGTAAAAATAGCAAAAGTAAAAGTAATTCAAGAAGAAATCAGGTGCAACCTTTCACGTGACGCCTCCTGGTGGAAATGCAGGGGACATGCTTTATTCCCCCCGGCAATGATGGGTGATGTGGGAAGTGCTGACAATCAGGAAAGCTTACCTGAGCCTTGCTGTTGAGGGTTTTTATTGACAGTCAATCATGTGGGCATATACCCTTCAACCTGTCAGAAAAAAGGCAGTTGTTCACCATAAATCCCATTGACAGCACAAACTATCTAGTCAAACTGGTACAGCATTACAAGGCCTCAGGCATGCAACACCTTTATCAGACAGAACCTATCAAGAGCTCAGATTCCAGAAGGCTACCTAGTGTCATGAAGATAGGCCTTTATTCTAACATGCAGAATTTGACCAACTAAGATCTAATCAATGATGTTGTCATAGATTTTAAAGTGCATGTCCTTAGTGAATACAGATAACTGAAGTATATATATACTAGAGGCCCGGTGCACAAAAATTTGTGCACTGGCGGGGGGGGGGGTCCCTCAGCCCAGCTTGCCCCCTATCACATACTGGGAGCCCTAGGGGATGTCCTACTACCTGCTCCCTGCTCCCCTTGGGGAGTGGGCCTAAGCCACAGTCTGGCCTCCCTTTGTGGGAGTCAACCAGGCTGATCAGGGGAAGGCCGCAGCCCCATCACCGCACTGTTGCAGCCACTGCCAGTCAGGGCAGCCACCAAGATGTTTTCATCAACACGGACTCCAGTCCCTTTACCATGAAAAAATCCTTCCTTCCTTCCTTCCTTCCTTCCTTCCTTCCTTCCTTCCTTCCTTCCTTCCTTCCTTCCTTCCTTCCTTCCTTCCTTCCTTCTTCCTTCCTTCTCCTCACCTGAGGATATGTTTCCATTGATTTTTAGAGAATGTGGAGGGGAAAGGGAAAGACAGAGAGAAACATCAAAGTGAGAGGAACACTTTGATTGGTTGCCTCCTGCATGAGCCCTGACCTGGGCCCAGGCCAAGGAGGAACCTGCAACCTAGGTACATGCCCTTGGTCAGAATTGAACCCAGAATCTGCGTTGGGCAGGCCGAGGTATTACCCACTGAGCCAAACCGGCTAGGGCAGGATATGACATTTCTTAACCCTCCAGCAGCAGACCTTCCTTTTTTTCTCCAGGAGTGTAGTAAAAAAACCCTAGATCACCTATTTGGACTCTCATTACCCAAGTTACTAAGAATATTATTACCAGTGACCACAGGGAGCTTAGCCAATCAGCAGTCAGAAAAGGTGTTTCCTCTGTAGTTCACACCAATTGCCAGTATGGCCCCTGCCGGGCCTAACGCCTCTGGAGAGTTATTAGCCCTGGGCTGGGTCACCCCCAGCTCCCCACCGCTGCCACCATCAACGATTGCTGGCTGGCTCCTCCTTGGCCCAAGCTTAAAGCCTCAGGCTGAGGTGTTAGGCCTGGGCCGCCATCAGTGATCGCTGGCTCAATGATCGCTGGCTTGCTCCTCCCCGGTTCAAACCTAAAGCCTCAGGCCGAGGTTTTAGGCCTGGGCCGGGGCACCCCCAGCTCCCCACAGCAGCTGCCACTGCCATCAAGGATCGCTGGCTGGCTCCGCCCTGATTTCCTGCCGCTGCAGCCATCAATGATTCCTGGCTGGCTCCTCCCCAGCCCAAGCCTAAAGCCTCTGGTTGAGGTGTTAGGCCTGGGCCTGGGCCGGCGCCCCCCACCCCCCCAGCTCCCTGCCGCTGATCGCTGGCTGGCTCCCCACCGGCCCCGGCCTAAAGCCTCAGGCCGAGGCTTTAGACCTGGACCGGGGCACCCCCAGCTCCCCGCCACCAATCACTGACTGGCTCCGACCCGGTTCCCTGCCAAAGTCGCCATGAGGATCACTTGCTGGCTCCGTCATGGTCCAAGCCTAAAGCCTCTGGCTGAGGTGTTAGGCCTGGGCCGGACCCTCCCCTCCCCGCCATGCTCCCTGCCATCAAGATTGCTGGCTGGCTCCTCCCTGGCCCAAGCCTAATGCCTCAGGCTGAGGCTTTAGGCCTGGACCTGGGCACCCCCAGCTCCCTGCAGCCGCCTCGGCCATCAAGGATCGCTGGTTCATGATCGCTGGCTGGCTCCTCCCCGGCCCAAGCCTAAAGCCTCTGGCCAAGGCTTTAGGCCTGGACTGGGGCACCCCCAGCTCCCCGCCGCCACCGATCGCTAGCTGGCTCCGCCCCGGTTCCCTGCTGCAACTGCCATCAAGGATCCCTGGCTGGCTGGACCGGCCCAAGCCTAAAGCCTCTGGCGGAGGCTTTAGGCTTGGGCCCGAGCACCCCCAGCTTCCTGCCGCTGCTGCCATCAAGCATAGCTGGCTGTCTCTGTCTGGTTCCCCTCTGCTGCCACCATCAATGATTGCTGGATGGCTCAGCCCAGGCCCCAGCCTAAAGCCTCAGTCTGAGGCTTGGGGCTGACATATGCAAATTAGCCGCCATCTTGGCTGTCGACTAATTTGCATATCTCGCTGATTAGCCAATGAAAAGGGTAGCGGTTGTACGCCAATTACCATGTTTCTGTTTTATTAGATAGGATATTTCAGAGAGGAAGGGAGAGGGAGAGAGAGATAGAAACATCAATGAACATCAATGATGAGAATCATTGATTGATTGATTGGCTGACTCTTGCATGTCCCCCACAACCCAGGCATGTGCCCTGACCCAGAATCAAAACATGACCATGACCTCCTGGCTCATAGGTCAATACTCAATCACTAAGCCACATAGGTCAGGCAAGATACTGAAATTTTAATAGCTATGGGGTCATTTACTTCATTTTAAATTTCTGGAAAAGCATCAAGGGAAGTTGAAAGTCAAATATGTTCTCATGCCTGGCCGGCATAGCTCAGTGGTTGAGCAATGACCCATAAACCAGGAGCTCATGGTTCAATTCCCAGTCAGGGTACATGCCCAGGTTTTGGGGATGTGTGCAGAAGGCAGCTGATCAATGACATCCATGATTCTCTCTCATCATTGATGTTTCTCTCTCTCTCTCTCTCTCTCTCTCTCTCTCTCTCTCTCTCTCTCTCTCTCTCTCTCTCCCCCCCCCCGCTTCCTCTCTGAAATCAATAAAAATATATTTAAAATATGTTCTCATCATGAAAATTATTTTCTATGTATTTTCAGAGGGCCTTTAAAAGGCGAAAGATTTATGCGATCTGAAGAGAAACCAGAGTATTCAGAGGGACTTTAACTGCTAGAATAAATATGAGATGTTCCATGGACCTATGTAATGGTGTATTTTCCAGTTATACTTCCAACATGGCACAAATTTTTAAGCTAAGAAAAATATGCATTTTGACAATGTCCTTCAATGTATATTTATTAATCAGGACTTTTAAAGTTGAAATGCCCAAGACCTACTAAATATGATGGCTCACATCTTACATAATAAAATAATAAGGAAAACAAAGGGATGGTGAACTTAGGAACCCCTGGAACCATATACTTATTATCAGCTTTATTTATCTCTCATTTCTTTCTCTCACTGGCAGAAAGCTTGATTCTTTTCTCTATAAACTTTTTCCACTGAGAAAGTGACATGGGCAATCTAGTAAAGGATTGTGATTGGTTCATTGGTTAAATTTATTCCTAGGTTTTGTTTAATGCCTAACCTTGGATCAATCATTGTTATTAGAAGATAACATTTTTTACAAAATGACTCTAGCATTGATTTATTTAGCGCTGTCTATATTTGGTTAGGGAGTTATATTGAGTTGAATGATCTACTCCAAAAATATGTTATTTTATTTAGATAAATTACCTTTATACTGGAGGCCCGGTGCACGAAATTCATGCACAGGGGCGGGGGGGTCCCTCAGCCCAGCCTGCACTCTTTCCAATCTGGTACTGCTGGCTCCTAACCACTCACCTGCCTGCCTGCCTGCCTGATCACCCCTAAATGCCCTCCCCTGCCAGACTGATCTCCCCTAACTGCCTCTGTCTTGGCCCCCACCACCATGGCTTTGTCCAGAAGGACGTCCTGATGGTATAATTAGCATATTACCCTTTTATTAGTATAGATGTGTAATTAAGTTAAGAACCTTGAGATAAAGAGATCACCTTGGATTCTATAGGTGGGCCCTCAATTCAATGAAAAGTGTCCATATAGGAGAAATACAGAGGAGAAACACACGGAAGATGAGAAGGAAGCAACAGGGATTTGATTCAGTGAATGGAGTGATGTGGCCACAAGTGAAGTTATTTTTTGTTTGTTTTTCACTTTTAAAATTGTTTTCAAATAATTTTAGATTTATGGAAGAGTTGGATAGAGCAGAGGGTTCCTCTATATCCTTTATCCACTCCCCTTATGTTGGCATCCCCTTATGTTACATAGTCATGACCCGTTAATCTAAGGAATAAACTAAGGAATAAATGTTCGTACAACACTATTAACAAAACTAAAGGCTTTATTTAGAACCCCATTAATACTTTTCTTTCTTTCTTTTTTTCTTTTTCAGGATCCACAGGATACCATGTTGTATTTAGTTATCATGTCTCTTTTTTTTTTTTTTTTCAATCTGTGACAGTTATGTCAACCACAGGTGGGAATTAGGAAGGAGGAAGAGATGAGAGAGGATTAAAGAATAGATGGAGCCTTAGCTGGTTTGGCTCAGTGGATAGAGTGTCAGCCTGCAGACTGAAGGGTCCCAGGTTTGATTCCAGTCAAGGGCACATGCTTAGGTTGAGGGCTCAATCCCCAGTAGGGGGCGTGCAGGAGGCAGCTGATCAATGATTCTCTCTCATCATTGATGTTTCTATCTCTCTCTCCCTCTCACTTCCTCTCTGAAATCAATAAAAATATATATTTAAAAAAAGAATAGATGGAGATAAAATCTGTGTACTCTGGAGAAGATGGCTTCAGAAGATATTAAGGATCAAAGAAAACATGGGCATGTGTGCTAGAGGCCTCTGCTGTGGGCTGAATGTTTGTGTCTCTCAAAAATTCACATGTTGAACCCTAATCCTATCTAATAAAAGAGAAACATGGTAATTGGCGTACGACCGATACCCTTTTCATTGGCTAATCAGCGAGATATGCAAATTAACTGTCAGCCAAGATGGCGGCCGGCAGCCAGGCAGCTTGAAACTAACATGAGGCTTGGTTGCCTCAGTGATGGAGGACGCCAACGTTCCCCGCCTGCGGCTGCAGGCCTCTGAGCGGGCAGTTTAAGAAACTCTGTAACAAATACGCCCAACTTCAGCCAGCAGATTGGCAACATTGTAAGCAAAGGCCAGAAACCTACTTTCAGCCAGAGGCCTAAGAGCTGGAGCCAAGCCTCAAGCTAAAGCTGGCCCAGAATTAAAAAAAAAAAAAAAAAAAAAAGGAAAAAAGGAGCAGTTGGGAGCTTCAGTCACCCCCAGCCTGAAAACAGCCCTCAGCCCCTCACCCAGGCTGGCCAGGCACCCCAGTGGGGACCCCCACCCTGATCCAGGACACCCTTCAGGGCAAACCAGCCGGCACCCACCCATGCACCAGGCCTCTACCCTATATAGTAAAAGGGTAATATGCCTCCCAGCACCGGGATCAGCGGAGCCGTGAGGCCTCCCGGCACTGGAATCAGCGTGACAGGGGGCAGCACCCAAACCCCCTGATCACTCTGTGTGTGACAGGGGGCGGGGCCACAACTCCCCAATTGGCCCTGCTCTGAGCCCGACCAGGGGCTGCACCTAGGGATTGGGCCTGCCCTCTGCCACCCGGGAGCAGGCCTAAGCCAGCAGGTCGTTATCTCCCGAGGGGTCCTAGACTGCGAGAGGGCACAGGCCAGGCTGAGGGACCCCCCCCCCCCGAGTGCACAAATTTTTGTGCACTGGGCCTCTAGTCCAAATATAATTATATTTGGAGATGAGGTCCTTAGAAGGTAATTAGTTCATGAAGGTGAAGCCCTCATGATGGGATAAGTGCACTTATAAAGAGACAAGATCTCTCTCTCTCTCTCTCTCTCTCTCTCTCTCTCTCTCTCTCTCTCAGAATACAGCAAGAAGGTAGCTTTCTTTGAACCAGGAGGAGAGCCATAACCAAAAGACAATCATGCTGACACCCTGATCTCAGACATACAGTCTCTGGAACTCTGATAAATAAATATTTGTTTTTTAAACCACCCAGTCTAAAGTAATTTGTTATAGTAGCCCAAATTGACTAAACCATGCACTATCTCAGGGGTCCTCAAATTTTTAAACAGGGGGCCAGTTCACTGTCCCTCAGACCGTTGGAGGGCCGGACTATAGTTTTAAAAAAAAACTATGAACAAATTCCTATGCACACTGCACATATCTTATTTTGAAATAAAAAAACAAAACGGGAACAAATACAGTATTTGTATTTGCATGTGGCCCATGGGCCGTAGTTTGAGGACCCCTGCACTATCTGTTTAGAGGATCCCCTGCTGTGTTCTAGGGAAGAGACTTCTTATTAGATACGGTATCCCTGTAGCATGATCTGGTAAAAAAAAAAAAAAAGACATAAATATTAAGTTAATTATTTGGGCTGAGTTGGTAACTAGACAGGCTGCCAATTCTGGTTCATAAAGCATGAATCTGAAGAGTTATCTTCCATATGACAAGTCCTGCTCATTTTATAAGGATCAAACAGTTGACTAAAAGTTGTTCCTTATTTATTACCATTGAATTCTGGTTTTCCGTAAGGCATTTGCTCATTTCTACCTGTTCCTCCCAGGCCTCTGGTGCTTGCTCCATGTAGAGTCTTAGCCCTACATCAGTGTCTATGCCTCATCTTATAGCACCACTATCTACCTCATCCTCCTCGTGGCATGGGCTAGACAATAGCACAGTCCTTTCTTTACCTGCTGTGGTAGAAGCAATAGGAACTCCAATGCCCAAAGCAGACCTATCTGAACCCAGGGGGAATCTGGCTTCCCAGCTACTGTCTGGAGAACTAGGTAATGCAATGCAGAAATGTTGGGGATTTCAGACCATTAGGGTAAAATTTGGTCAATAAAAGTCAGAGAAACAGAGGAACAAATATATCATTTCTTCACATTGACTCACCACCTACCCTTTCCTTAAAGGGTCATCTTGGGCAAACTATTTCCAGTAAGCTTTACATACACATCCTACAACAACTAGCAAACAACTATGTTTCTTGGGGCAGCTTAATAACAGACCACCTTAAATGACATTTCCCCCTCAACCTTGATGACCCAGTATTGCACCCCTTTCCTAAAATGTTACTACATACACTTTGCTCCATACTATTTCATGGGGGTACTTTGACACAACATCGTTTTTCCACAACACAGACCCAGATGCTCTGCCAAATAACATATTCATTGATGTCAGTAGGAACAGATGCTCGTGTCCAGCTATGTTGATTCCTTCCATCAGTCTATCTTGGAAGCAGTTAAGAATTTCAGCTCTTGAGCTTCTCTTTCAGTTGGGGACACATATCAAGATGCAGCTGTTGCTCTAGAAGCTACAGTCCTGCAGGCTTGCCAACTGGCACATTCCATCATACAACAAGAATTCTTGGGATGTGGAATCCAAACACCAGCCAAACACATAGCTTACTATTCACACAAGGGTGTGGGATGGCATAAATGAAAGTGTTTATTTTATTTTTCCTGTTACATGGAAAACGGGAAACCGTACCTTTTGTACAGTCCCTTGCCAGAGGTGGACGATGGCTTTTCACAAAGCCTTGGAGCTACGCAAGGAAACCTGAGGACTCTGCTGAATTAACTCTGAGTAAGTGAGAAGAGAAGGAACATGTTGAATAATTAAAGAATGCCCCTAAAATTCAAGCCCTCCCAGAACTTCATGTGACTTTATTTAGAAAACAAAATCTTTTCAAAGATAATTAGTTAAAGATATTGAAATAACATCCTTATGGATTTAGCATGGGCCCTAAATCCAAAGATTCATATCCTTATAAGAGGAGGAGAGGTCACAACAACATAGAGAGGAAGGCCATGTGAGGATAGAGTCAGAGATTAAAGTTATGCTGTCACAAGCCAAAGAATGTCAGGGACCAGCAGAAGCTGGAAGAGGAAAAGAAGGATTATCCTTTGGAAGGAGTGTGGCCCTGCCAACACCTTGATTTTGGACTTCTGGCCTCAAGAAATGCGAGAAAAGAAATGTCTGGTCTTTGCAGCCACTCATTTTATGGCACTTTGTTACAGCACACTCAAGAAACCAAGACAGAACAGGACCCAGAGCAGTTTCAGGATATGCCACTTGGTTAAGAGAAATAAGTAGAATGGGTGTGGGGAATGCACACAGCAGCATGACTGGGGTCAAGTCATGCCTTTGCCTCACTCCACGGCTTTACCTACTTACTAGAAAACTAATAGTAGTCCCTCCATCTGAGATTGTAAGTCACACCTGCTCAAGTTACATTCAAAGAGCAGAGAATTTCTTGATACTAAATATGTTAAATTGTGAAACATAGAGGAAGTATATATTCTTTCATGGCCACATACACCAGTCTTGAGACAAATGCTTTAAATGATGATTGCCTTACCCATCTACTGGAATTCTAAGTCAGTGTATTGTTTATCAACTGGTTATTGCATTTATTTATTTATTTATTTATTTATTTATTTATTTATTTAAATCCTCACCTGAGGATATTTTTCAACTGACTTTTAGAGAGAGTAGAAGAGAGAGGGAAAGATAGAGAGAAACACTGATGTGAGAGAAACACATTGAATGTTTGCCTCCTGCACATGCCCTGACCAGGGCCCGGGTTGGAGAGGAGCCTGCAACTTAGGTATGTGCCCTTGACCAGAATCAAACCTGGAACCCTTTGATCCACAGGCCAAAGCTCTATCCACCGAGCCAAATCGGTGAGGGCTCAACTAGTTATTTTAAACATTTTAGGGTTCTAGAGGTGTTATAAAAAATGGATGACTACTTTTGATTGACACCATTGAATAATGAAAAATTTTAAATTTGTCTATTATGTGGTGAGTTAAAAAAAATGGCTTACCAGTCTTGGTCAGGTGGCTTAGTTGGTTGGAGCATCACCCTGTACACCAAAAGTTCACAGGTTTGATTCCCAGGCAAGGCACATAACTAGGTTGTGAGTTCCATCTTTGGTTGGGGAGCATACAAGAGGTAAACAATCGATGTTTCTCTCTCACATCCACATTTCTCTCCCTCTCTCTCTAAAATCTGTAAAAGCATATCTTTGGGTGAGGATTTTAAAAAATGTTTACTAAAATTTAAGGATTGAAGGATAAAATCATTAATGATAGATATAGTAGTAAATCAATTTCATATCATTTCAAACATCATAAGTACAAGAATTAAAGTTTAAAACCAGTACTTAGGCTGAAACCAATATAGGAATCATAATTTACTTAAATGTTAAGCAATGTTCTAGTCCTAAAATCATTTTAACTAGTTCAACTTCTCTTTATGACTTATTCTTGCTTCTTTTTCTTAATTCTATAACTCTTAGTATGAGAAAAAACTATGAAAATAGAACAAGTTTATCATTTGGAAATCTTCTATGCTATTTCTGATTATTCTATAGTCTAACACCATATACAATTTTACTATTCCCAGCTGTGGACAATTATACAGTTCGCCTCTAAGCTCTTAGAGTTTTTAGATGTTACTCTTCAGTGAGCCATCATCAACCTAACAATGGGCTTGTTGGTATCATCGAATGACTTCAGTTTATTTTATTTGGATATACTAACTTCCATAACTCTATATAAAGAAGGCTTTGAGTAGCTGGAATATTTTATCATTGAGTCAAATTGTCTCCTAGAGAAAAACACCAACAAATCAAAACAAGGTTACACAATTAAAAAACTTAACATTGTTGAAGAATGAATGACAGAATCTCAAATGTGTGATTAATATTTCATTCATGGCTGTTTTGGTTTCTGTCTAGTTGTGAAACATCTAATTCTAGCAGTAATCTATCTATTCTAGTTTGAACAAATTGCTTGAACATCTGATGGCCCTCATTGTACATCTCTTCAAAGTTGTATATTTTATAATTGATTTTACTCTCCATCCTATAGTTATAGAAAAGATGAGGTAGGTAACTGATTAAAACCTACAGAACTTTAATTCAAATTTCCCAAAAGCCTTTAATGTAGAATTACTTTTTGTAACAAAAAGACTGCTTAAATTATTTGCAATTATTATACATTTTCTGTACTGCCTAAGGACCATTTCTTGGTAATGGGGCATTTTGAAATAGGTAATTTTCAGAATTATATATTCCATTATTCTTTATATATATATTATTGATTTTCTACAGAGAGGAAGGGAGCTAGAAACATCGATGAGAGAGAACATCGATCAGCTGCCTCCAGCACACCCCCTACTGGGGATATACCTGCAACCAAGGTACATGCCCTTGACCGGAATCGAACCTGGGACCCTTCAGTCTGCAGGCTGATACTCTATCCACTGAGCCAAACCGATTAGGGCATATTCCACTATTCTTTTACTAGAGGCCCGATGCATGAACTTCATGCAAGAATAGGCCTTCCTTCCCCCAGATGCCGGCACTGGCTTCCCTCTGGCACCTAGGACTCAGGCATCCCTCCGGCCACCAGGGACCTGGGCATCCCTCTGTGGGGCGACCATGGGACAATGGCCGGGCCCCCGACCAATTGCATTGCACCTGCCTTGGCTGGCCTGCCACCAGTGGGTATTATAGCTTGTTCCCGGATGGTCGTCTGGATGGTCGTTCCACTGTTTGGGCATTCGGTTGTTTTGTGCTTTTATTATATAGGATAGAAATAAACTTATTTGTAAGGCATCCCCACACAATCAAAGGGGTCATTCAGACCCATTACAAAGCAACTAACACATTTTTCAGGAGTCTACTGATCAAATATATGGATATTATAGTTTTCACCTGGCTTTAATGGAGAATTCTAACTTTGGTAAAAATGGATTTACCCTGTTTGGGTAAAAGTTTCTCACCACAGGATATAATTGTGATTATTTTGAATTTCATTGAGTGCTTTTTCTGTAATTAGGCTACACACTTCTCTGGAGAAAAGTACTAATTTCTCCATATGGCTCATTAGAAGAATAACTCAAAAAGTGTGTGTGTGTGTGTGTGTGTGTGTGTGTGTGTGTGTGTGTGTGTGTTTGAATTTTAAGGATTGAGTAGAATCCTTAAAATTTTTCCCCAGATGTATTATTTGACAAGTTTGTGATCAGCATTAGCATGCTTTGTGCTGCCTTGCCTTCTTTGTTGTTGTTGTTGTTGTTGGTGGTGGTGGTGGTGGTGGTGGTGGTGGTGGTGTGTGTGTGTATCAAGCCATCCTGTCTAAAGGCAGCACAGTTAAAAACTGCTCAAGCCCATGGTATAAACTTCAGAATCTTGGTGGTTGCTATACGTCAAGGCCATAATCTAAGCCATTCTGCCTGAGACGGGCTGGATAAGTATGTATGGTTCTAGATTTCTTTAAGAAATTTCATCATGAAGGAAAGAAATTGGTCTGTAACTTGAAGTAGAGGTTAGGTTAAAGAAGTAGTTACATACTAGATTTTTATTTTTCAGTTTGGAGAGTTTTGAGCATGTTTATTTTTTGAAATGATTCATAGGGAAGTAAAGGATTAAAAATACAAACATAACTTAAGTGAAGAGCAAAACTGCATAAAGCAAAAGGTGAATGGACCCAGGTGCACATGGAAAGCATTTCTCCTTCTAAAGAGGTTAGTATAGGTGTTACTGAGGTAACTATAGAGGCAGGAGAAACGGAAATGGAGGCAAATTATAGTTTATGACATCTGTTTTCACCTTGGAATATAAAGCCAAGTTATTTCCTAAAACATAAGGTTATAAAAATAGACCTGAGATCTAAAATTAGGCAATAAAAATTTGATAAAGCAGCCAAAGCTGGTGTCTTAGAATGTGAATTTCTCTATGACTATCACTATGTGTAAAGCAAACATTTCTTTAGCTCCTTTGAGTAGCTATATTTTCTTAAAGAAATACGTACTAATGCAAATATATATTAACTGGCTATAATTAATCTAAATAAACCATTTGTTATTTCTCATAGAATTCTATTTCTATATATTTCACATATTTTGTTTCCTGCAGGTTTAATTTGAGTTTTTGATTACTTCATCAAAATGACCTATTGGGGCATTTAAATTATTTAGAGGATAATAAATTCAGTTGATAAATTACATCTACTTTAGTGAAAATGTGCCTATATTTCTAGAAACACCTTAAGGTCCTATACAAATATTTTTAATAAAATGAAACTAAATGTTTCTAATGTGAACCACACTTTATTTGTCTGATATTAAAAATTTACAACATCTATTAGGGAAATATGACCTGTTTTCTGCCAGAATATGCTACTCTTAGTTTATAGAGGAAATTTCATATATGAAAGTTTCACCTTCTGATTCACACTGCTTGACTTGTAAATGGTATTTTACTTAGCAGTGTTGGTATGAATCATCTATATCAAAGAACTATTACTTATAAGGTGTTTTATACATTCCCATTTCATATAAAAAGTAGTGGTGGGGTTAGAATGTCTTCAGTGAGTTTGTTCCTCCTCTTTTAAGTATATAATTGTGAGTCACTCATCAGTGAAACTCTAAGTCTCTGACACATTTTTAATGATGCATCTTCAGAGCAGGGCAGCATGGAAGCTTTGAGAAAGTAATATTTTTAATGAAGTCAATTCTATGGGATTCTTCTTTATCCAAATACTTGGTTTTAATAATCAGATGATCCTTTAAAGTACAATTTATATAAACATATATATACATGTAATTAAATATACCTTTCTACTATATACTAGTAAATGCATTGTTTGAAGATTATCAAGATTTCAATATAAAAATGTTTTCAAACATATATGAGATTATTTCTGTTTATATGTGTATATATGTACAGATATATATATATATATATACATATATATACACACACATATATATATACCATTTTATTTAAGTTTCCTTGAAAAAAGTGTATTCTAGATATATAAATTTTAATATAAGTGCATAAAGAATTTCATTGTTTTATTATTTAAAATATCAAAAATAAAATACACATCTGTAGCCATGCTGGATAAGTCTAAATTAAAGATTTTAGTAACTTTTTTGTTTGTTTTTTATGAAACTACTAGAGGCCTGATGCACGAAATTTGTGCAAGAGTAGGCCTTCCTTCCCTGGCTGCTGGCACCGGCTTCCCTCTGGCACCCAGGACCTGGGCTTCCCTCAACTGCTGGCAGGCACCCAGGATCTGGGTTTCCCTCGTAGCCCTGGCTTCGTCTGGAAGGTTGCCCAGAAGGATGTCTGGAAGGACATCTAGTCTAATTAGCATATTATGCTTTTATTATAATAAAGAATAACTACATTTTTTCATATTTACTATATTTGCAGTCCCATTTTTAACATAAAGAATGTTTGAGCAGACATGCTATTTGAACCATATAGCATCAATTCTCTCTTAGGGCCTGTGATGTGGGAGAGCTGATTGCTACTTACAGTTTGGAGTGGGCTTATAACTCTTGCATCTCCTTTACCTAAGACAGGTAATGAGAGGGGATCATGTGGGTACTGAATACAGAAATACATTGAAGCGTACACTTGTGGTAGTTATCGTCATGTGAATACTTCTTCTAAGCTAAAGTTATTTTTTATTGTTAACATTTTTCTTTACTTTTGAATTCATATACTTTGGCCTAATTGGGATATCCATTTATTATGCATATTATATTATTGACAGGGTATCTTTATTTCCTGAGCCTCATGTTTATAGACAGAAGGGGCTTCAGCTTGAAAACATTCCTGGCTGCTCTTTCTAATTGTCACTTACTTCTCTCCATGGGAGAAAAATGAATTAACTAATTGGTAAGTTTGGGGGAATAAACAAAACATACCTGTATCAACCCTATCTTTTATAATTAGTAAACTATAGGAAAGAAATTCATATTTGCTCTCTTGTCTTGTATTATCTGACACATGTCATTTCATGAGTTCTGATTTGGAGAGGGAAAGAGAATATTAATTTATCTCCTCCATTAAGTCCTGCACAATTATGACTATACTAGCCATTTAATGTACAATAGATTAGATCAGTTAAATTGTCTTATACATATATCTCCCCTTACTGTGTGACTTTTCCCCAAAATAAGAAACTGTTTACATTACAAATTTTTTATTACTATTACCACTTTGAAAATTTTTCTACTCTCCCTCTAATACTGAGTTAGATACATCTCTTGCTTGCAAGAATAATACTGTATTTGAAAATTTGTACCATATTATTTTATTGACTCTTTATTTGACTTTATCTAACACAGACTATGAAACATTTTTGGTACCAATTTTCTTAGTGACCATTGCGATATCAAAAACTAATTATGAATAGACATAAAATACTTGTGTGAGAAATGCATTAAATAACAAATAATAAATAAGTTAATTAAAGATGGTTGGATATACTCATCGTCTACAAAGTACTTTAGAATATGCTATCATTTTGCATCTTTTCTAAAAAATATATTTTATTGATTTTTTACAGAGAGGAAGGGAGAGGGATAGAGAGTTAGAAACATCGATGAGAGAGAAACATTGATCAGCTGCCTCCTGCACACTCCCCACAGGGGATGTGCCCACAACCAAGGTACATGCCCTTGACCGGAATCGAACCTAGGACCCTTGAGTCCGCAGGCTGACGCTCTTTCTACTGAGCCAAACCTGTTAGGGCTCATTTTGCATCTTTATAATATCTCTGTGCAAAGAGAAAAATGTATGATATCCCTTTTTATACATAAGGATACCTTACTGTCTAGTTTTAAATGTAAGATAACATGTATTTTAATAAGTTTGTATTGTAACTGTATTTAGTTACCTTTTGATGTATACAAAATGCTTAGTGTTTTAGAAAATGAACACATAAGTGTTGATGATTCTATAGGTCTGCAATTAGGGCAAGGCTCATTTCAGCGCTGCTTCATGGGGAGTCAACTGGGAACACTCATGTATTTGTGGTTAGGAGGCAGGCTGGTTGGGTGATGGTTGGTTCAGCATGACCTCACTTACATATGTGAAAGTTGCCTTAAACTGCCAATAAGGCTACTCCAGTTTGCTTTCAAGGCTAGCTTGGACTGGTGACTGGTGTCTAAGAGTATGAGAATGCTAATTGTAAGGTTTCTTGAACCTTGTCATTGAAATCCTGCAACACCATTTCTGTGACATACTATTAGTCAAATGTCTGAGCACATTTAGGAGAGTGAATAAACAGACCCCATCTTTTGATGAGAGGAGCTGCAAAGTCATATAGTTATAGGGTGTACAAATAGACATAAAAGTTGCATGGGTACTTTTTGCAATATAGTATAAAGTATCACTTTAAGAGTGTAAAAATAGAGGAGTCTTAAAATGATTAAGTGCCTACCATATTGATTATCTCACATATAATCACTTAGTTTTTATTTGTTTTAATTTTTTCAATTTCAGTTTACATTCCATATTATTTTATATTAGTTTCAGGTGTATGGCATAGTGGTTAGACAATCATATACCTTACAAAGTGTTCCCCTGATATTTCCAGGACCCAACTCGTACCATGCATAGTTATTACAACATTATTGACTATATTTCTTATTCTGTATTTTGTACCCCATAACTGTTTTGTAACTTCATTTATTAATTAGAGGAATTCTATATGGCACATATTATTCCTATTTTAGCGTTAAGGATGTTGAAATCAAGAAAATTCATGAATATATCCCAGTGTCTATAGCCAATAACTGATATAACCAGCCTTTAAAAACTCAAGTCGGCATGATTTTGGAGACAATGTTAAGCAACAGAAGGTAAAGTATACATTAAATTAATAAACACTGTATCTGAAGCAAAAAGAATAGTTTATTTAGGAGGATATTTTTATCAGGTATCTATCAATAAACTATCCCAAAACTCAATGCTTAGAACAACTATTTATTTAACTCACAAATTTGTATATCTGCAGTTTGGGCTGGGCTCAGCTGTGTAGTCCCTCTGCTGTTCTTGGTGTGGCTCACCACATGTGTGCAGACAGCTGACATTAAGTAAGTAGCTTTGCCTCTGGTGATTGGCTAGCTATTGGCTGAAGTCTAGAAAATGGCAGAAAAACATTTATTAGTGGTGGCAAGTAGAGGAGAAGGAAAAAACACACACACTTCCATTAGAAAATATGATATTAAAATAATTAATAAAATTATCTTGTGAACCCTGCCAAGATAATGTTGAAAGTGTCATTCTTTTGTTTCCTTTGATAAGATATGAAGAGAGAGAAATAGATTGAAAGAAATATTTAGTGTGATTTAGAGGGAATATACATACAATAGGACAAATTGAACAGGAAGCAACATTTCTTCTTATCTCTAGTCTCAAAGATTTTAAAAATCTCAAGTAAAATGAAGCTTGGAGCCAAAGATCATTCAAATATGTTTCTGAGACTCTTTTTAAGGTCTGCCATAGACTGAAGAATGTGAGTGTTCCCTAGCCCCAAATTCATACACTGAAACCTAATCCCCAATGTGATAGTATTAGGTGGTTAGGGCCTTTGAGAGGTGACTAGATCATTAGGGTGGAGCCCTCATCAATGGGATTGGGGTCTTTACAAAAGAGAACCCAGAGAGCTACCTCACCCCATCTGCCACGTGAGGACACAGTGAAAAGATGGCCATTTCTGAGCCATAGAGCAGGCCTTCATCAGACAGTGAATCTGATGGCACCTTAGTATTGGACTTCCCAGCTTCAGAACTGTGAGAAATAAATTTCTGTTGTTAATAAGCCTCCCAGTCTATTTTCCTATTTAGTAGCAATCTTAACTAAAACTAGACCTCAGAAATATTGATGGTAAGTGGATTGCAACTTGAAAAGAATGGATTCCAACCCTCTTCAGGACATGGTCCCACAGCTAGCCAACTTCCATTAGAAAATGCCCAAAGTACAAAGTGAACTTGTATTTAATCCTTACCTGAGGATATTTTTCCATTGATTTCTAGAGAGAATGGAAGGGAGAAGGAGAAACAGAGAGAGAGAAACACCAATGTGAGAGAGAAACATCAATTGGTTGTCTCCCACAGGAGCCCTGACCAGGACTGGAGATCAAGCCTGCAACCAAGGTATGTGCCCTTGACCAGAATCGAACCTGGGACTCTTCATTCCGATGCTCTATCCACTGAGCCAAACTAGCTAAAGTTGAAGCGAACTTTTTGGAAAAAAAATGTAGGTATGGCTTTATTTTTGTTTCAGTGATATATAGTATAATCCAGTGCTTAGAAATCCTGCAAAGTCTTTTAAAAATTTTACCAGAAAATGGCCATCAGCTTGGACTCAGGGGGACTAGAATTGCTCAGATTGCAAATAGGTCTTTGCGCTCTCATATTTCTTGTAAAGGAAACAGGATGAGAAAACTGTTCAGCTGCCAACACAGACTGTTTCTCAGTAGGCAGAGCTCAAAGACAAGAAATTTAGCCAAGATTTATGGAATACCAAGAACTAGGGAGCTACTTCCAAGAAGCCATAGATAAGGATGGAATGCGGACTCAAACCCCAGGGAATAGAACCAGTCCTTAATTAAGGAACATTCTCTGTCCCCAGATTGATTAGGTGTGACATTTATCTATCTAAATATCTATGTACTGGTGATTATGTGCCTTCCATTACTTACCCTATTTAAATGGAAATCGTTATTGTGATTATCTTGTCCCTCTTATTCCATTGTATGCTGGGTATGCATATAATTTGTTGTTTCAAATTAGTAAGAGTCACATCTAAGGGCCATATCTGGACCTGAAGTGGATCATGAGATACTGGACTTTGAGCCCAATGATATAACTGCATAATACTTTTGAAGGACCAGGTTTGGGGTGAGCATATTTGTCATTGAAATGGTATGTGAATATTTAGACCAGAGAGCAGGTTGTGGTATACCATGAAAATGGTTAATCATTTTCTTTCCTGAATCCCTTTCCTTGCAAGGGTGGGATTGCAGATCATCCCAACAAGAGATACAGTTTTTTTTCCCCAGTCCTATCATCAGGTTTGGCCACATGGCTTGCTTTGGCTAGTGGGATCTTATAAAATTCAATGCAAGTAGAATTTTGAAATGCACTTGAATGCTGTGTTTGCCTTCTTGCTGCTTGGAAATTCATCTGCCACATAAGAAAGCCTGGCTTTGCCTCATGGATGATGAGAAGCCTATGGCACAACTGCGCTAGTTCTGCAGGCCAATGGCCAGTGCCCAGACTAACTGTTAACTGAGCACAAATAAATGAGTACAATGGAGATCAACAGACCTGAGGGAAAACAAAACAACAACAAAAAAGAACTGTCCCAGAACTTTACCTTAATGCATGACTTCTGTTTAAAGCCAATAATTGCGGGGTACAGCAAATCTAAGCAATGAACCATATAACTAACTATCCTGATGTTACTTACACTTCACACAAATTGTTCAAAGCTAATGAAATTAGTTTTAAGAGTCATGTCTAAATATTCATTTCCTGTTTAGCATCATAGTAACAAAAGACTTGTTTTTGTCCTCACCTCAAAAACAAAACTTTGCCATCCATCTATGGACAGAGTGCCTTTGAAGGAGCTAATGGGACCAGCATCATAGGCCACGGGACCCAGGAGGAGTATTGCACAGGAGTTTTGCATAAACAGACCTTGGTCCTGGCTGTAGACCATGCAAATGGCCATAAGCCAGATCCAGCTCCTCTTGGCCATGGTCCAGGAGCCCTTGGGGAACACCAACTCAGCCTATCAATCAAAGACAAGAGAGCCTTTTTGGAAGTTCAGGTTTCCAGTTGAAATCCCAGTATCCAATTTGAGCAAACATGTGTGAGATTGAACTAGTTGGACTAGGTAATAGAGTTTGACTTTACTCCTGTCACTTGTCCCCCAAAATGGCACAGCGTAGGTCCTGGATTACTCCCATAGGGGGAAAAGGACAATGTGGTAGTGAGCATCCAGCTTCCCCAGTTGTTCGGGAGGTTGCTAAAGGGGCTCGTTTTTCTCGCATCCCATCTAGAGTATTAAATCAGGGTCTTCATAACCTGGGGGCTGGGGGAGAAAGGGTCTAGGGGAGAATGGCAGATAAGACTCTGAGAACATAAAGGGATGGAAGTCCAAATTATGTTGTGGAGTTCATTGAAAAGCCCACTCAAGAGCTGCTGATGTTGCTTATATTTAATAAACAAATAAGCACTCCACATGCCTTAACCACAACCTCCCACCCTGTGGCCAGCTCCATGTGCAGCGCAAGTGGGCTTTGGCAGACAGCCAAAGAGCACACCAAGAAAGCCAGTAGCATCTATGGGACAGAAAGAGAACACAGACTTGAGTTGTAGCAGTGGTTCTCAACCTTCCGAATGCCGCGACCCTTTAATACAGTTCCTCATGTTGTGGTGATCCCAACCATAAAATTATTTTCTTTGCTACTTCATAACTGTAATTTTGCTACTGTTATGACTCGTAATGTAAATATCTGATATGTAGGATTTCATTGTTCGTGACCCACAGGTTGAGAACCGCTGCTAGGGGAAGCAAGAGAGACCATCAGCACTGAGCCTATTGTGTTGAATAAAAGCTTAAGAATTCTGCCACAAGAAGGAGCAAGAAGGATGGAGCACATGTATCCACAGAAGGTCTGAGAAAGTCTCGGAATCTAGCAGTGATGATGGAAGAAGTTTCTCTCTTGAAGGTAGTTAGTAAAGATAGCAATACAAAACTCCAAGGTGCATGAAAAATCAAGAAAGCATGACAGCACCAAAGAATCACAATTATCTCCCAGTAACCAGAAAATTAAAAACTTATTTTTCCTGGAAAAGGAGTCTATGTTAAAAATATATGACACCTAAGTAATCATATACACAAATTTTCCATCCAATAAAAGCTTTCTTTTTTATTTAAGGTATTTACAAAAATGAAAAGAAAATAATTCAGAAAACAAGTATTTCCCCTTATTTCTGGAATAATATTTTATAAAATATGAAATTAGTAATTATAAGAAATGTATATGTTCCCTTTGACAACCATAATCATAATAGATTCCATAATACGTGCGATGTCACCATTTTTTTCTTCATTTTTCTTTTCTTTTGGAAACTACAGTCATTATGGGTTTGGGGAATTTTCAGAGGCACTAACGTGTCTCCAGTGTCCGGTAATTCTCCCAAGTAAAAATACCGGCATGAAGAAATGTTCACTGACATGTGGTAGATTCCGGGATATGCAATGGCCCACGAAACATGGAAAGTCTGCCATCGTGTTGCATGCCACACCCTGTCGGAGCGAGAGACATGTGACAAATCATTGCATGAGGCTGAAAACCTTTCCAGACACCAGAACATAAAACTTGAAATTTGAACCTAGTGCCAGGAGTTTCCGGACTACTCTGGTCACCATCATACTAAAGTTAACATTTAGTGTCTAGCGATAAAGACCACATTAATTCTAAGTAACTGAAGCATATAGTGACAAGGAAAAAGCAGTTTAGCTGAATATTCAGTAAGAACTTGTTCTTTTCAAAAATACATTTTCAGATTTCATGATTTCAAAAGGGTATTTTAGTGAAAAGATTTCCTCCTACCCTGATTGGGTTTCTAATTTCTCATATAATCTTCAAAATATATATTTATGGGTATATAAGGAAACCTAAATGTGCAGACTTACTTTCTCCAGTTTTTACACAAATTGCAGCATATATATATATATATATATATATATATATATATATATAGAGAGAGAGAGAGAGAGAGAGAGAGAGAGAGAGAGAGAGAGAGATAGTTTGGCACCTTGCTTTGTTTTCTTTATTCTTAGATATCCTTCAATTTTAATAAACAAACATTTTGTTCCTTTTTTTAATTGATAAATGAATCATTTAATCTTGTTTAAAAGATAACCTTATTTAACTATTTAAATAAATAAATAAAACATAATTACCTACTCCAATAACATTCCAGGTATAAAATACATTAATTTTAAACAGTTTCTTTTGATGAATACTTGCTGTCTAAATCTTTACTATAGAAGAAAAGACAAAACAAAAGAAAGCCTCAACGAATAACCATTATATTCCCTATGGCATACATGTGAGTGTACAATTGTAAGATAAATTGCTAAAAATGGCATTTCTTTTCCACAGACTATGTGAGTCTTTACTTTTAGTGGCCATCACCTAATCGCCCTCTACTTAGGTCTTCCCGTATAGCACAATTGTAACCTAGTTATATGAGTGCTGTCTCCCAGCAACTGAGTGTGTTATCAATATTTTTTTTATATTTTCCAAACAAAAGGGTGACAACTGAGAGTAATAATTTTATTTTCTTCTATTTTAATCAGTATAGTTAATAGTAAACCTATTTAAAGTGACTTGGTACCTGAGGTGGGCCTTGGGGAAGATGAAGAAAGGAAGGAAGGAAGGGAGGAAGGGAGGGAGGGAGGGAGGGAGGGAGGGAGGGAGGGAGGGAGGGAGGAAGAAAGGAGAAAAGGGAAGAAGAGAGGAAGGAGAGAGGGAGGGAGGGAGGGAAGCAGTGCAGTAGAACACCTCCCTGGTGGGTGTAAAGAATGAGCAAGGCGTAGCTGCGGTGGTGCATGTCTGTGTGCAAGGGGCAGGTGTGATTAGTAGATTGGCGCCTGGCAGTAGAAGTTAAATCCAATGAATTAGATCATTACTATTGAAGTTTTCTAAGTAGAGACCTTCAATGACAAGATTAGTGTCTAAGGATAGGTAAAACAAGGTGGTGTATGTAGTGAAAGGGACCCAGAATTAGAGATAGGTCAGAAGCTATTTACAGTCATTTTGTCTTTAGGTGAGATGTGTGGTGAGAGCTGAAAAATCCAGCAGCCGATAATAGCACTCAGATGACTGAATACAGGAAATGAATGAATGAATGACGACTTCAAGATTTTTAGTCATATTATTTTAATTCTAGAAAACAATGTTTGTTCTTATGCAAGCAAATGGAACAAGTGATACCATTAACCAAAGGATGTCTTTTCCACTCTTTCAGTATAATTGACACAAAACAATTTTATGGTTTAAAATATTCAATAGAGCCAGCCAAGAGAATGACTGAGTATATTCAGTGGTAAACTCAGAAAAACCCTAGGTGTTTTAACCCCCTCCACCCCGGTAACCTCCATCAGTAACTTCCTCCCACAACTATCCAAACTAAACCTACACTCTACATTCACGTTGAGCAGAAGTCATTATACACATGGATAACGTGCTTCAGGATAACCTGCTCAACCCTTCCTGTAACCAAGTCACTGACTCTAGTCCACGGTATAGAATTCTAGAGTTCTCATTGACCTGACTCTCTCTGCAGATGTGATCATCATATCGACATAGACGCATCATCGCATCTAATCTCCATTTCTATGTGGAATTTCCATTGGAGCTCTATAAGGGCAGATATGTTTTCTTCTTCTTTGGTGCACTGTGGTTTCTCAGTAGCTAAATTAATGCTGGGCTTTATGAAGAGAAGATACATACTAAGTTTAAATATTTAAACATTTAATTATCTGATAAATATCTGTTTACTGGATCTCTGTGTTGGTGACTGATTGCACAACTGGACTGGGGTAGGAAGCTGGTGCAAATTAAAGAACTCCATCTCTCCCTGGGGAAAGCTGTTGGCTCTATTTCTCGTAGTGATTGTCAGCAGGCAAGGGATCTCATTGGTGGGTCTCTTGTTCTGGCAGATTGAGTCCCCTGAGTATGTTTTCTATGTTTTTGTTTGTTGTGTTTATGTTTCTTTTCTTTTCTTGCAATGTAAGTTTCCAGTATCACAATTTTCATGTGTTGAATGTTAACAATCCGGAGGTTTGAGTGTAATTTTGTTTTTCTCTCACAGCTTCTGAGCCCACCCAAGTGCACTGCAATCTATCAAGACAGGAAACCCAGCATTTTGTGAGCCAGAGGACTTGGAACTGATTTAGCTCTACCTAAATCCAAGTGGATTTTTCTTCGCACTCCCAGGCTTGACTGTGTAAGCGTATAGCCCACTAAACGTAGCTTTACAGATTCACAGCCACTCACGGCCTGGCTCTAATTTTAACTTGGAGTTCATACTTTTTCATTTGGGATTAATGAAAAAGCAAAAATATTTGTCAGAAAACCGCCAAGAAAGCTAAATTTAATTTCACGACTTCTACCCTCCAAAAAGTTAATTTTCCCAGGCTCTGTGAACTACGAATTTTCACCGATGGATAGTCGACATGGTGTTTCCTCCAGTTATCTTTCTTGCTTCTTGTCTTTTGGCAAGACTTACCTTGCTGTGAATTTCCTCGATGTGGGCGGAAAGGTTAAGGCAGTTAAGAGCCTGCGGTTGCTGACCTTCCTCTAGCCTAGTTTCTGTAGACACTCCCATGATGTGGCAGCCGCACTCTCTAGGGCTTACAGGAAAGCTCCGCGCTGCTCCGGAAGCTGCTGTGAGCCAGCGGCTGTGAACTGTGGCCCAACCACAAGGAATCGGGAATTTCTGAGTTAGAGCCCAGACTCAGCTGAGCCTCACTGAAGTGACCTCAGGCAAGTTACTTAACATTTGCTTGTTCCTCATTTTCCAGCTGTAAAATGGGGGGGGAAAATGGTACTCATTCAAGTTAAGCAGTTTGTAAATTGTTTCTATTATACTCTGGGTTAGTGTTATATATATATATAAATATTTGCTTGGCTTTTTAATAACAATTTTAAAAGCAGAATCGAAATGCAATTTGATTTTTAAAGGTTGGCATATAAAAATTGCCATTCATTTTAAATGAACTTAATTAAGTCACATATAGATATATACATGTATACTCTTTTTTTGAGCCACACTATAACACTTATTAGATACTTTCCTGCAAATTATAAGATGACTTCAATAGGATAGTGTTGTTTTAGTCTTTTTTTTCTTCTTACTATATTCCCACAATTTAGGACAGTGTCTACCGTATAATAGATGCTCAATAAATATGTGCTGAATAAGTAAATTAACACATGAATGAGTAAAAGTTAAATAATGGTTCAAAAAATATAGATAAGATAGAGTTCTTGATTAACATTATATAGGAGTTTATAAATTAAGCAAGAATTACAATCATCAGAAAAACAAAACAAAAAAGTAAGAAAGAATTCTTCATTCACTCTTTGGCATACAATTTAAAGCTATGTTGTAATAATCTAAGGAGCCTAAAGAATTTAAATTATAACATTGCTGTCCCATATAGTTTCATATCCTAAAAAATCATAAAGTATTTATTAATACCACTTAAATAAATTCATGCACTGATTTGGAGAGAAGAAAAGATAAAGCTACTTGACAAAAAAAGCGTAAAGAAAATATTATTTGGAATAGATATTTTGGAATATGAAAAGAATGGAAAATTTTTGTATAAAGAAAAGTAGTAAAGTTAGGCATTGACATTAACTTCTGGAATTTTTATATTTATCAATTTCTATAGTATCAGACAGTTGTTTAAAAAGTGAATAATAAGTGGGATAAGGTCTCAGGTTAGAGACTAAAAGAGAAAAAAAAAGAAGCTGAAAAGAAGCGGTCTATACACATATGAAGAAATAAACTTTTAACCTTTACTTTATCATCAACACTAATAAAAGAGAAAAATGGTAATTGGCATACGAGCTACCCTTTTCATTGGCTAATCAGGGCTATATGCAAATTAACTGCCAACTATGATTGGCAGTTAACTGCCAACTAAGATTGGCAGTTAAATGCCAACAAGATGGCGGTTAATTTGCATATGTAGGCACAATGCAGGGAGGCGAAAGGGAAAGCAGGAAGAAGCCCGCTGCCACTGACAGTGATCGGAAACCCAGGGGGGAGCTAAGAGCTGGGGGGCAGGGCAAAGGCGGCCCTGGGGCCGCCTTTGCCCTGCCCCCCAGCCATGATCGGAGAATCAGGCGCCTTTGCCGCCCTGGCCAGTGATAGCAGGAAGTAGGGGTGGAGCCAGCGATGGGAGCTGGGCACGGTCGAAGCTGGCAGTCCCGGGAGCTAGGGGTCCCTTGCCTGGGCCTAAAGCGGAGCCCACGATCGCGGGGCCGCTGCAGCTGCGGGTCCCCGCTGCCCGGGCCGGACGCCTCAGCCAGAGGCCTCAGGCCTGGTCAAGGGGCCGATCCGGTGATTGGTGATCGGAGGGTGATGAGGGTCAACTCCTCTGGCCGAGGCATCAGGCCTGGGTGGGGGGCGGAGCCGGGGATTGGGGGGATATGATGGTCCCCTTGCCCAGGCCTGAAGCCTGGGTCAGAGGCGTCAGGCTTGGGCGGTGGGTGGAGCAAGCGATCAGAGGGAGATGGGGGTCCCCTGCCCAGGCATGATTCCTGGGCCAGAGGCCTCAGGCCTGGGCGGGGGCCAGAGCCAGTGATCGGGGGGAAATGGGGGTCCCCTGTCCAAGCCTGACACCTCTGGCAGAGGCGTCAGGCCTGGGCAAGGGGCCGATCAGGCGATCGGAGGGTGATGGGGGTCTACGCCTCTGGCCGAGGCATCAGGCCTGGGCAAGGGGCAGAGCCAGCAATCGGAGGGGTCTGGGGGTCCCCTGCCCAGGCCTGATACCTGGGCCAGAGGCATCAGGCCTGGGCTGGGGGCAGAACCAGTGATGGGGGGAAATGAGGGTTCCCTGCCCAGGCCTGACGCCTCTGTCAGAGGCGTCAGGCCTTGGCAAGGGGCCGATCCTGCGATTGGAGGGTGATGGGGGTCAACGCCTGAGGGCTCCCAGTATGTGAGAGGGGGCAGGCTGGGCTGAGGGACACTCCCCCCCCCACACACACACCCAGTGCACGAATTTCGTGCACCGGGCCCCTAGTAATTTAATAAGAGGCAATGAAAAAACATGTTATAGCATCAGAGTTTAGTTTAAAATAAGGAGGTAATTGCTTATCCTTTTGCTTTAAAAAAAAACAAAAAGATGTATTTGTCAACTGAATACTAAACATTTTTTTTTTCCTTGCTGGAATTTAAGAATTGGTTTGGCAATGACTCATTTATTAACAATAGGTGGGAGTTGAAATTAGTGACTATAACATAACTGTTATTGATGAAAGCAAAATAAATACCCTCTTTGAGGTAGATATTCTTGAAAGATAGTTTAGGAGTAAAGATTGCTATTGACATTGTGCTTTGAATGGAAATTACTTCCAAAAAATACCCAGATTCTTTTTAAACATCTTTAATTTCTGTGTTCTTTAACACTATTCTGAATACACTGGCAGAAAGCCTCCAATAATAGTAATAGCTTTGACAACTCTTGTTTCCAATCAATCTTTTTAATAATAAGGAAGGCTCTTTCAAAACAGTAAATCCTTTTTATCAGTTTTCTAACACTTCTGTCACAAATGACCAGACACTTTGAGCTTTTTTTTAATTTATTTTTTTTAAAATATATTTTATTGATTTTTTACAGAGAAGAAGGGAGAGGGATAGAAAGTCAGAAATATCGATGAGAGAGATTGATCAGCTGCCTCCTGCACACTCCCTACTGGGGATGTGCCCACAACCAACGTACATGCCCTTGACCAGAATCGAACCTGAGACCCTTGAGTCCACAGGCCGATGCTCTATCCACTGAGCCAAACCGGTTCGGCGAGCTTTAACCACTTTAAACATCAGTTTATTTATAAATAATTAAATTTATTATTCATTTACTTTTAAAATTGTGGTAAAATTGTTATATTAGCTTCAGATGTTCAACATAATAATTTGATATTTCTATATGATACAAAGTAATCACCGGAAATTTAGTTACCACAGAACACTGTATAATTGACTGCCTTCACCCATTTTGCTCACCTGCCAACTCCCTTGTTTTGTTTTTCAGATTCAACATACACATGAATAATATACCACATCTTTTCTTATTTTTAATTTTTTTAAATTTATTTTTATTTATTTCAGTGAGGAATGGAGAGGGAGAGAGAGATAGAAACATCAATGATGAGAGAGAATCACTGATCAGCTGCCTCCTGCACACCCCCGACTGGGGATCGAGCCTCTAACCCGGGCATGTGCCCTGACCTGGAATTGAACCATGAGTTCTTGGTTCATAGATCAACACTGAACCACTGAACTACACCTGCTGGCTGGGCTATACCACATCTTTCATCCATTCAACTATTGGTGGACACTTAGGTGGTTTCCATATCCTGGCTATCTTCTATATATACAAAAGCCTAATATGCAAACTGCTCCCTCAAGAGTTCTACCAGGAGACCAGGAGTTCGATTGCCCACTATGGTGTGCACTGACCACCAGGGAGCAGCATGGAACAAAAGAAGGCCCCAGCCTGCAGCTGGCAGCAAGGGAAGGACAGCCCAGGCTGGCAGCCAAAAGGCCCCAATCAGCCCTGATTGCTGGCCAGGCCTAGGGACCCTACCCATGAATGAATTTTGTGCGCCAGACCTCCAGAAGTACATAAACCTGCAATGAACACGGGAGTGCAGATAGTTTTCTTAATTAATAGTTTTGCTTTCTTTTGTTTTCAATTATACCTAGATATGATGATCCTATTTTATTTTTAAGGCACCTCCATACTATTTTCCACAGTGGCTTCACCAAATTACACTCCCACTAACAATGTATGAGAGTCCCCTCCTTTCCACTCCCTCTCCAACACTTACTTCTTGTCTTTTTTATAATAGTCATTCTAATAGGTGTGAAGTCACAGCTCACTGTGGTTTTGATTTGCATTTCCATGATGATTGTTGAACATCTCTTCATGTGTCTTCTTTGGGAAAATGCATTTAGATCTCCTGCCTTTTTGTGTGTGTGTGTATTGGATTGTTCAAAACAAAGCCAATTTATGATCTCACAGTTCTGTAGGTCAGAAGTCTAGGTAAGCTCACTGGATCCTCTACTCTGGGTCTCTCAAGGCCAAGATCAAGGTGCTGGCAGGCCAGGTCTTTCACTTAGACCTCTGGTAGAGAATCCATTTTCAAGATCATGATGGTTCTAAGCAGAATCTAGTTCTTTGTGCTTATAGGACTGAGGTGCCAGTCTCCTTGCTGGCTCTCAGCTGGGGCCTGCTTTGGTCTTTTAGAGACTTTTCTCCCTGTCTTTCTGTTTGGGCTCTACTTCTCAGAGTGAGTAACAAGACAGCAAATCCTTTTATATTAGGAATCTCTCTACCTTCTCCTTTTCTCTGCTTTCAGCCAAAAAGTTCTCTACTTTTAAGGGCTCATGTGACTATATTGAACCCACCTGCATAATCCAGAATAATCTCCCTATGTAGGACATTTTGGTAGGTGAACTTCACCTTGCAGTCGAAAAGGAACTTCTGTTTGTACATCATACTTACAGATGTTTTTCTTTAAGGTTATCCTTCTAATATCTTGCTACACCGTTGTGATACTTCCCTAGCTTCCCAACTGGACTTGGCATTCTTATCTTCTAAAAGATGATCTATAAGCAAGTCTAAAATAATCCAGTTCCCTGTAGTCTACTCACTCCTAAGTAAACCGAACAGTTTATGTACCTACCTGTAATGTAGAAGATGAGACCAAAGGCTTGTTCTGATTTAATTTTCTAAGATGCAGATAGTCAGCTGAGCTCATCTTGATATAATCAAGCTTTTCCTTTTAATCATCTTTGAACTAAATAAGAAACTTGTAAATTATAAAAGATAGGATGGCCCTTTTAAATCAAAATTCTGCCCAGCCCAAATGATAGCTTAGCTTCACCAAAAACATATTCATCTTCCTTTTTGCTTCCCTGGTTCATGGATTTGAATCCAGCTCATTGCTTTCAACCTTGGACATATTTTGTTGTTGTTGTTGCTGCTGCTGGTGGTGGTGATGGTGGTGGCTGTTTGGTTGCTGCTTCTTGAATAAACCAAGCTCTTTCTAACCATAAATCCATGCTTACCCTTCCTGAAATATGTGGTCTGTGATCGGCATGTGACTTCCTTGTTGTCTCTCAGATTCAGTTCAGCAGTCACCTCCTGGTTCCCTAGTCTGTCCACCTAATATACATTAATCTATTCAGTGTCACTTTACTCCAGCTTAGTTTCTTTTTCCAAAGAACTAGTCACTCTCTGACACTTTTCTCATTCATTAATTTTTTTAAAAATGTCCTAGTTATGCATTTCCTACATTCTCCTGTGGTAATATTAATGAGTGGACACATAAAGTGGTGGGAATATACAATCTCAGCTTTTCATTTCTGAACTTTTTTTCAAAGCAAGTTAATATGACTAACCTATGTGTACTTATCAACCAAAGCTCAGAACTAAATATTTCTAGCTCAATTTTGTGGCTATGATATAAGTAGTATCTTAATATAGTACTGTCTCTGGTTCTTTCCAAAGCCCGTTGCCATTTTCTACCCAATGACTTCTTCAATTGCCCCTGTAGAATCGAGATGCAGTGTGCCTAAAGATTATTTTTGTTCCATTGCTCTTTCCAACTTCTCACATTGGAAAGAAGCTAATGTCTTTATGCTGATGTATCAGTAAGTCCCTGGCACAGTCGTAAATCTACCCTAGTGTTTCAAATATTATTATATGTTTTTTCATATAAATTAACCACTATATAGACTGTTTTTTTTTTTAAATAAAATCCTCTATAGTGGCTGTATCTCAAGGCAATTTCCAAGAAGGTTCTTAAAAAAACACACAAAAAAAACTTTTTAGAAGAACTAATATGAAAACAGTTACAGAAGCCCTGGGAACAAGCAGGCTTACAATTTTCCATTGCTCATCACCTCATGGAAGCTCCAGCAGACAGCCAGCCCCTAAGTCACAGGCATGAGTTTTCTGTGGTCACTGCTGGTGAATCAAGTTTCTGGAGTCTTCTGTTGTTTTTATGACTTCACTGATATTTAGGAAATGAAGGTGTCGTTAATGCTCTTCTCTTATTTATTAGATACATTATATAATCTTAGGAAGTTAGGAATTCCTTTTGAGTTTTTATAGAAGAGATGCATATATTTGGATCCCTAGAATCCATTTCCAAAGCCTGAGAAAGTAGAGGGGAAGGGTGTAACCATTGGCTATAATATAGTTCCTGTTAGGGCGTGTGAGATAGTGTGGTGAATTTGATTTTCTGTTTTCAGAATTTGAGACAATTTTCTCGGGAGAAACATATTTTCAAAATCCTTTGAAGTATCCAAAGAAATTTTCCTTTGAAATTATTAATCCATAAAGGTAAGGGTGTGATTTAGCCAAATCTACATTTTTTCATTTGGATAAACTTTTGATGGCCTCTACTGAGGGATTTTAGTTTCCAAATTTTTGGATTCTCTGTCCAGATGTTATAGTATGGAAATTTACTTTTAGAATATATTCTGAGAATAAATTCTTCCAAGGATTTTTCTAACAAGTGTTTCTATAAAGCTTAATGGCAACTGTAGCATTGATAAACATTAGAAATGCATATATTTTGCATATACCAATACTACAAAGAGGGAAGATCTGTATTGCCTCCAAATTGTACTTCTTTTCTAAAATAAATGTGAACTTCAGATGTGTTTGCTTAAGGGTGTGATGGCACTAATATTCTTCCTTTTGTGGTAAAGATTACTTGAACACTGTCTGTGAATTTTCTTTTTTACCTCAAAGGAAGTATTTCTAACGATTGCTTAATATCTGGCAGTCATTTAAGCAAAATAAAGAAACATTTAATATTCTTTGCATCATTTTCCATCCAAATAATAATATCAAAGTAACCAGACTTTGGTTGTAAAAATATAGAAATTGTGGCAACAGCCAATTAATTCCCAGAAAGTCTTACAGTTTTATAAAAATTTTCCCAATAATAATGCATTGGAAAATCTCCTGATGGAAACACAAGTCATAGTCAGGCAAATAGGTCAAATAAACTAAAACTCTCCTCCTATTTCCAAGAAAATGTATAATCTGAAACAGCATTTACAGAACAAGGACAACAAAAACAACAAAAATTAATATATACTTAATACACAGTAACTGTGATAGAGGGGCATTATTATATCAATATTTATATCAGGAACTTATTGAATGCCTTAAAATATTTCAGCATTAATTCTTTCTCTGGCCTGAGGTAGGATATAATATGGGACATTAAGACTATTTTTCAGATTGTTTCAATGCAGGTATCCAGTTGCTTCCACAACTGATCTATGATTTCTACATGGTCATACCAAGGAAATGGACACTCCCATGGGCGATACACCCTCCTCCTAAACTTGTACTAAGGAGATGACTAGACAAAGGTAAAATTTAGGGTTGAGAAACTCAGATTTGTTGCACAGGCTTTAAGTGAGTACCTTATAAAGTTAAATAATATATATTCTGCCTCCAGAACACTCTGTGAATGTTAAATTAATTCCATGTCTAGATCTGTATTTCTCAGTAGTTGTATTTCTAGCCCTCAATAACTGAGAAGCCCTTTGCACATGTCTAGTGATCACTTTTAAAAGAACTTTTCATGAATGATTTCCCCCTTGACTTCACACCTAATATTTGGAACCGCAGTCCTTGGTAAAGCCTTCTGCTAATTTAGTGTGAATGAAATAAATAGCTGGCTTAAAGTTCTGATTAATTGAATCCACATTAACTCCTTTTCCTTTTCATCTCCCCTTCTTCATTCAAGACAAATGCATCATCTGTCTTCTACTGAGGTGTTGAGTAAGAAAATATTGGTCCAACAGGAGACTTATGCTATACATAATGATTTAGATAAAGATTATTTTAATTGAAATAATAATGTAAATATCTTATTTTTTGAGAATGTTCTCTAGACTAGTTCTATTTCTTTTCTAAAGTGGGAAATGTCAAGAGCAAATGAAAGTAAAATGCCCCAGGCCTTACTAACTTTTGACTACACACTTTTTTATGTTATCAGATTACATTGTCAAGAGACTCAATAATTTGAAAGGATAAAACATGAGTCATTGAAGAACATCTCCATATATATCTGGGATCCAAAATGGTGATCTGACATGGACTTAAAATCCAGACTCTTACCCAGTCAGCATGGCTCAGTGGTTAAACATCAACCTATGAACCAGGAGGTCAGGGTTTGATTCCTGGTCAGGGGACATGCCTGGGTTGTGAGCCCAATCCCCAGTATGGAGCGTGCAGGAGGCAGCCAATCAATGATTCTCTCTGATCATTGATGTTTCTTTCTCTCTCTTCTTCTCCCTTCCTCTCTGAAATAAATAAAAATATATTTTGAAAAAATAAATAAGACCCGGGCTCTTAGCTACTAGGAAAAACTGGAATCAACAATTACTATTGTCAAATTTTCCATATATCTGCCTTCTAGGCAGATAAAGCATTTGCAATGTTCTGTCCATAAAGAAGATGGTTGTGGCCATCGATTTGATATGATCAATGAAATAAGAGAAGTGACATGTGAATCCATTTGCAAGTAGCCGTGATGCGTTCACCAAGCTGCCCTCTTCCCCAGTGCTCCAGAGATTATGGAAGCACATGATAAAAGAACCTTTCACTATCCTGGGGCCTTGAATAACTGATGAAGTAAGTCCCTCTGTTGAGGGTCTGCAAGAAATACACTTTGCTTTGTTAACTTACAGAGATCAGGCAATGTTTTTATTATGTCAACATAGTGTCGTCTACCATCACCACCAAATGTCCACCTGCTCTTTCCTCTTTCTCTCTAGCTCTTTGGCCATGAAACTGTTATGGATGTCACCACATGTTACGTGATCACCTATATTCTACTGATGTAGAACACATATCCAGTTACCCACTGGTAATCTTTTATACTCTCCTAACCTATCTCTTGTCCCAAATAAATACAATAATAAAAACAACAAATCTCTTTTGTTCAAGTATTAAACATTTTTATGCTAATCAATGAATGTAAACAATGGGTGGGAATGAGAATGAGAAGACAAGTTGCTCATACTAGTAGAGTCTGGGCCATACCTCACTCACCCAAAAATGCCCTGTTCCAATAATAAAATTGATAATCTTGAGCCAGGTATTTCACCTCATCTTCCTGGTCTGCCAGAGAATTTATAGGATTTTAAAATCCAACAAACTATAAAATCTTTTAATCTGGGTGAGTAATATCTCATTGTACATTGGAATTATTATTTAGTTCCATAAATCCTTTACTGTTAGATCAAATTGTTTACAGTATTTTGCCTTTATTAACAATGTTAATGCATTTTAAGCTTTATTCCAGCTGTATGTTTTTATTGTTGTATTTATATGAGACAAGAGTTAGTTTAGGAGAGTATAAAAGTTATATACCGTATTTTTCCTACCTAGTCTCTTAATTTGGAATTTAGTTTCTTACATAAAGGAGAACAAATCTATATGTCATTAGCTCAGCCCACACAAAGTTATAATTTTCAGCATATGCAAAGTGGAACAAATTTTGACTCTGTCAAATATAGCTTATAGTTTAAAAATTTTATAAAATTGTTTCCACAGAATGCTATATTTTATTCATTTCAAAAAAAGGCCTAATGGAATACTATAAGTTGAGTATCCTCATCTCAAAAGTAATAATATAAGCCATAGATTAGTGAACATGTAAAATAACATAGTAATGTAAATCTGTAATATTAAAGGGGCTCTGAACTAATTTACTCAACACTTTAAAATCGACTGTACAAATTTTTTATCTTGGGTGAAACATTGTAATATGTTTTCACATATTAGGTGTATGTATGTTTATAATAATGTGTAGGATACTTTCATAGAAGATAGTAAAAGACCTGGGTAAAGAAATATTATACTTTTTCTTTATAAGAATCAGTAAATTCCTATTAAAAGAATGTGGGGCTGGTGGAGGGTGTAGTAGGCTGAACTATTTGGAAAACACTGACTTCATTGCTTTCCCTGAGAAAGGATCTTTCCTGATCCTAACAGCGTTGAGAAGTTGGTTTCTGTCTATTTGCACTTATCTTCCCAGTAACTCCATCCTGGGTGCAGTTTCTTTGCTCTTTTCTCATATGCATTCTATGTTTTAGAATCTTCTCAGTATTTCTTCTTTGTGAATGACACAATTTCTTGTTTTTTGACACTATTATGTAAGAACTTATGTTATCATATTTTTCTGGTATTTCACGGTTTTGAGCCAGAAGTACGCGTGCAATCTGCAATCCCAATCCAATCATAAACCAATTTTGAGAAGATTCTGAAAACTTCTTCTCAAAATAATTATATTTTAATATCTATTGTGTTTATACCTACTAAATTTATAAAAATATATTTTTGACCAGTAATATTGATTTACAAGAGCTTTTGATTTTTAACATATTGTAAATTAGCTTTTGAAATGTGTGGAATTCATTCAAAGACATTCATTTTTGTAAACTGTGCTGTTTTCTACAATAAAATGTATTAGATCAATATTTGTTACATTTAATGTATTCAAATATTTTTAGAGGTCATACACTGTGACATATTTTGCTCTGCATGAGAAATACAAACATGAGTGTGAATAGAAACTGCTAGCTAATATACGGTACATTGAACACCTGCCATGTGAAAGCATTGTGCTAAACAGGCTGTAAGCGCTTTCTTGCTTAATGTTTACAGCTACTCTTGGAGGTAGAAATTGTTATTTTTTTATTTTGCATATAGAAATGAGGGCATTTTAGTGTATCGAGCTATAAAATGTTTATTCACAAAGGACAGTAATTTTAAAGAAGATTAAGGAAGAAACATCATAAAGAAGTACATTAGACATGACTCTTATAGAATGAAAATTTGCCAAACAAAAGATGATAGGAGTTAAAGTAATCCTAGAGGAAAAGGAAAAAGATTATCTTTATGGAGGTCCAAGTACTTATCAAAATTTCAATGCAATTGTATTAAAAAGTGGCAACAAATCACTGGAGGCCATGTTCAGAGAATGGTTTTAGACCATATCCAATAAATGAGGAAGACACAACACAATGGCATTTATTATGGTAAGCAACACTGTCAGATTGGAATCATAGAATAAAAATTTAGCGATTTACACACATCTTAATGTAGTTTATTTTAAAATTTCCCTTGCTTTCCTTTCTTAGTGAGGGGATGGACTATAAGTATCTTAATAGTTTCCTTAGTTATGTTATATTGTTTGATTTTCAAAAGTTAATACAATACCTAATAATAGGTTCATTTTACAGATTATGAAATTGAGACACTGAAAGGATAAAGGAATTGCCCACGACTACTTATCTTATAAATGGTATCTCCAGAATAAAAAATTGCCAGATTCTAAAACTACTTGTTAGAAATTACTGGTAGTCAGAGCCCTCTGTAACATATTTTTGGAATGCAATTGCATATGGTTAGCATTCTCAAATATTCTATAATTTAATAAAAATGTAGTATAATATATAAATACACTTTATTTAATGGTTAATGCATTCTTGACAAATAAAAGAATCAGCTACAATCAATTGGCTACTATTTCTAGCTTACTTTAAATCATAAGATGTTTTAAATAGGCAGAAAAAGATTCTAACAAGTTTTCTAAAGTTTTCCATATTTGAGAGTGAATAATTTTGCTGTCGGAATAAGGAAGACTCAGAATATATATGGGCTTAAATGACGTTTTAATTTTAAAAATTTAGGTCCTACTTTTTGGTCCCAACATTTGTTTTTGTGTATACTTCCTTTTATCATTGTATTTGCCATTTAAATATTATGTCTTATAGTGACCTTTCCTTTCCACACACCCCCACCCCTTAGATGTAGAAAAGCTTTAACGTTGCCTAATGGTCTTCCCTGTATTTGTTTAAGCAAGTGTTTGTGAATTTTGTGGTACTGCGCACCTGCAAGTTAATGATCGTCTGGTGAAACACTTCAGACGGAAAGGAATTTCATTTTAGACAACCATCTGAGTGGCCTGGTTCTCTTTCTCTCCTCCAAGATACACATGCTAAGCTTAAAAATGTAACTGTAAATGTATTTAAAGGAAATTGTAGCATATTTCACTTTTTATCCCTAATGTTTTGTACTGGAGTAGTAAGCCAAAGACCAAAATGGGACCAAGGGAAATTCTGGTAAATGTGAATACATGAACCTTGTGCTATATGGTCATGTTGGCTATTATTGGCCAAGACCACTGAGACCAACACATGGATGTAAACAATATTCCAGAGCCCAAGTTTGCAATTGAGCTATACCCAATAATCATGTTCTAAGTATGACTTTAGCAACCAACAAGCTATCTTAAAAAGTTAATCCTTTAGTGATTTTTAGACTACATGCTGTAAGAACTTGTAGAAGTTTTGTTTTATATTTTAAATTATAACACTACCACTACAACCTGGCACCAACAACACTACCAATATCCACCAATAACTACCACACAATCACCAAACTCACCAATGCCACCATCACCACCACCACCACCACCACCACCACCACCACCACCACCACCCCAAAAGTAGCAGAAGCACCCCCATTACTATTAGTACCTCCACAACAACATCACATTTACCACCACTACAAGCAACAAGAAAACAGTTTGATAGAGTTCCCCAAGAACAACAAGTATTCATTAAGGATGCCACTTCTTTTTTTACTTCTTTCTCCCCTGCTATCTCCAAATGTGAGGAATTTAGTCTTTGTGTCATTAGGCCATTAAAATTGAAAGTAATACTGTAAGGCACAAGGAAAGTTATTGAAAGACATTTATTGGTGTACTAAACAGAGCTTTTTTCATGAATACTGCTCTGATTTTTATAGAAAAATTACATTTGTTGTGTGTGAGTCCTGTTGTTTTAACTGGCAGCCATAAAAACAGCACTCAGCCTAACTTTTAAGCACAGAAATAAACCCTACACATATCCACATAGGTCAGGTAAGAATGCAATATATGTTCAATAATAAAAAATACTTAGGTTTTCTGTGAGAAACTTAGTGATATATCAGAGCGGGTTATTAGCATACTGAGGACACTTGTCAATATAATTAACCAATATTTTGGTAGCAGCTTTAACTTTTGGTATTTATTTTATTTTAATTAGGACGTACGATATGTTGAGGAGGAAAATGCTAAACTGAGTATAAATTATAAGCACAAATGCCTAGTGGTTGAGTGGTTGAGAATGATGCTCAACAAATATATTTATGAATGTCAATGGCCTTGAATCTTAAACATTTTAAATCTTGGTTTAAGGATGATGGTCATAATTTAATAATTTATTTTTATATTTGATTTTTTAGAACTGTTGTAGATTTCCAGAAAACTATGAAGGTAGTATAAGAGTTCTCATAACACCATCCCTAAATCCCCTAATATTAATATCTTACATTAGTATGATATATTTGTTAAAATTAATAAACCAATATGGGCATATAATCGTTAACTAAAATCTATACTTTGTTCAGATTTTCTTAGCTTTTATTTAACATATTTTGTCGGTTCCAGGATCCCATTCAGGGTACCACATTACACTTAGCTGTGGTGTCTCCTTAGGATCCTGTTGGCTGTGACAATTTCTCAGACTCCCTGGTTTTTTATCTTGGCAGCTGAGGAGTCCTGGTCAGGTATGCTGTAAGATGTCCCTCTAGAGGAATTTTATATTTTTCTCATGATTAGACTGTCATCAATTTCTCAGAGGATGACACAGAGGCGACACATCACAACATATCAAGGGTTATATACAATGAATATAACCTATCAGTGTTTCTATTGCCTTTCATCACCTGGTTGAGGTGGTGCTTGTTATATGTATCATTGTAAAGGGATAGCACCACCTTTCTTTTTCTATCCTGTAGCTTCCAGAAGTCACTATGTGCAGCTCACACTTAAGAAGTTTAATATATTTCCATGAGGGAGGCATAACTACAATTTATTTGAAATTCTCTAGCATAAGAGATTGGTCTCTTCTTTCCCATTTATTTATCCAGTTATTTATTTATGACACTCTGGACTCATAGATACTGATATTATACTTATAATCCAATACTACCCTTTTTTTTGGTTTAAATTGTTCTGTTTTAGGCCATTGGGAGTTCTTTCAATTGGTTCCTGTATCTTCCTAACATATCACATCATTGTGGTGTGTGTGTGTGTGTGTGTGTGTGTTAACTTCTTACTTTCTAGAATTACAAAATACCTCAGGTTGATCTTACATAGTTCTTGCTACAGTCCTAAAATTAGCCATTTATGTAAAGAATCTTGATTTCATTTATTGGAGATTAGTATTAAAAATGAATATTTGAAAGTTAGGTGTGCTTGTTTCTACTTGGGTGTCTTTGCTCCTAGGTCCCCTCAGTGGATAGAACAGGGAAATATCTATATATATAAAAGCCTAAGAGGCCGAACGACCAAACAATTCAACTGGTTGCTATGACGCACACTGACTGCCCCCGGTGGTTCATGCTCTCCCACAGCCAAACTCCTGCAGCCGGCCAACCTCCCTTGGCCCCTTCTCCCAGCCAGCAAACCTCCCGCGGCCCCTCCTCCCAGCCCCCATCGGCCCTGATTGCTGGCCAGGCCTAGGGATCCCACCCATGCACAAATTGATGCACCAGGCCTCTAGTGTGTATATATGGTAAAGTGTATATATACATATCTGTAAGCATGTGTACATGTGCACATCTATATATTAAGCAAAACATGAGTTCATACTGATGTATTCAAATGTATTCTATTACCAGGTGGATCATTGAAGCCTCTCCTGGCTTATTTCAAGGTATTAGCTTTGTCTTTCTTTTCTGGAGTTCAAATAAATTATGGCTGGTTTAGATTTTTCAGTGTTTAGCATGGTGAATACTCTCTAACCTTCCTGGATCTACTATTTAATGTTTGTCATTCATTTTATTTTATTTATTTTTTATTGATTGCAGAGAGGAAGAGAGAGGGAGAGAGAGATAGAGACATCAGTGATGAGAGAGAATCATTGATCGGATGCCTCCTGCATGTCTACACTGGGGATAGAGCCTGCAAACCAGGCATGTGCCCTGACCAGGAGCTGAACTGTGATCTCCTGGTTCACAGGTCAATGCTCAGCCACTGAGCCATGCCAGCTGGGCAGTCACTAATTTTATAAAATAGTTCACTATTTTTATTTTTAAACACTTCTCCTGCTTTGTTTTATTTCTTCTCCATTTGGGATTCTAATTACACACACATTGCATCTTTTCAAATTGTCCCATGGCTCTTGAACATTGCTGCTTTCATTTCTTTTCCTCTTTGCAGTTTAGTTTGGGAAGTTTCTATTATCATATATTCCAGCTCACTGATTCTGTCCTCAGCTGCGTCCAGTCTAATGAGGAGATAATTAGAGGCATTCCTTATCTGCTGCAGTATTTCTAATTCTTTCCTAGAGTTCCCATCTTCTTGCTTTCATTGTGCAGGTGTTCTTCCATGTTGTCAATTTCTCTATTAGAATTCATAATAGGTTATTCATAGATATTTTAAATTCCATGTCTGATATTTCAAAATCTCATTCATCCTATTATGTGTCTGTTTCTGATCTTTACCTTGTTTTTTCTTGCCTTTTAGCATGGTGTGTAATTTTTTTTTTCTTCTGAAATCTGGACATGATGTATTGAGTAAGTAGGACTTTAGTATATGGTTAATGTTAATCTGGCTAGTTCTGCTTTTGTTTGTTTTCCAAGGATGTAGATGCTAGAAGCTTCAGATTTTTCTAGTATCTTAGATTTTGCCTCTCCTGATGTATTTGGGATTTGCTAAGAGCTCTTTTTTAGATGAACTCTGTGTCTCATAGCCCTTCCAACTGTAATCTACTGTGATTAACCTGGACCTCCATTGGTGTTAGGGTAGGATGTGAGGGGGAAGTGCTCTATAATCTTATGTTTAAATCTCAGTGTTCCATTTGATTTGTGTCCTGGAACTGTGACTTCCACCAGTGTTTCTTAGCTCCCCCCTGTACCCCTCTCCTACCTTCCCAACTCAAAATAGGAAGCCTAGAGGGGACTGGAGTCAAGCAAGTGCCCTTTCCGTAAGTCAGATAACACTCCTCATCTACACCAGATGAGGAGAACTTGACTATGCATCTTGGATTAGCTGTCTCTTCAGATTACAAAGTGTGTTTTGTCCTGCAATATTAGTACTCTGATAAATCTATGTAAATTGGTTTTCAGTTTATAAAGCTTTTTCTTATTGTAACAATACAGTGATAATCAAGTAAATAGACACAAGACTTTTTAAAATGAAGCTAAATATATTCACATTTGTTGCATTGATTTATGTTAATATATGCCATTCTGGAGTAGCTCAAAATATCAAATGAAATGCCATGTAAAATCCTATATAATAAAAGGCTGATATGCAAATTGTCCCCTCGACCAAGAATTCAACTGGGAGTTTGACTAAGGGGCAGGGCCAGCTGGCCAAACCAAGTTTGCCATAGAATGTAAAATTATACTTGAGTTTTTATTTGTGTAATTCATATTTTTATCAACAGGAAATACTGGCACATTATATCTGGTTTTATGACATATTAAAATATTTTTATCATTGCACATAAATAGTAAATCACAATTGATGTAACAAAAACAAAGACAAAGTACTAATGTGATTAATTTAAAGACAACTAATATTTTAAATAAAAATCTATAAAAGAAGCGTTTGAGTCTCTTAGCATTAAACATGTATTAAAGAGAATGTATATATGCATATATTTTTTTCAAAATATATTTTTCCAGAAGAGTTGGATTTAAGAACTTTGATTTCATCTATTACATGACTATTTTCTCACTAGAATGAAGAAATGGAAAAGAATTTTATTGGTAATTTAATTTTTATTTCTTTCCAAGCACCAGAATGATAAAAAAAAAAAAAATTAAGGGGACGTTTGGATATTACTTTTTAGATAAAGTTAAAAAATTAAGTGTGCCTCAAACCGTGCGCTGATGGGTCATTTCCTGTTTATGCTGATTCGTGACAAACTTGCATGGGACATTAGCCACCCGCACTTGTCACGAAGTTTGAACTTTCATGCAGTTTCCCGGATGTGTTGCTGGAGAATTCTCTCTCCTGTCGCTTGTGGGAGCCAGGTGGAGGTTCAGGTGCCACTGAAATAAGCATTTTCAGAAGCCTCCGAGGGAGGATGGGAAGTGGAAATAGGCTTTATTTTCATGGAGTTACATTTCTCGCCTTGCGATGTCCTGTTTCCCCTAAGCCAGTCCTGAAAGAAGGGCAGCTGGGAGTGCCGCAGAGCAGAAGCAGGGCCAGTGTCCAGAGCTTGCAGTCAGGGGTAGTTCAGTGCCCAAGCGGATTAAGTCTGTTACTCCACGTGTGGAGTCCAACATGGCCATGTGCCCTATGGGCCCAGGAGAGCCAGGAACCTGGTGTGCCAAAGGGAGAAGAGAGAGAGAACTTGCATTGTTTGGAAGTTTAAATATTTAGATTCTGTGAGCTTGCAGTGGCCACGTCCATCCTGGCCACTAATTTGTTCTCAGGTGTGACTGGCAGACAGTTAGGTATCCTCCCATATCACTCAGACCTTTACTGGGCATGCGCCTATTTGCTCTTCCCTTTCACTCCTTTCCTGTTAAATAGTAACTGGCTACTACAACAGCATCAGATGCTGTGAAAATTTGTGGGTTGAAATAGGGAAGCAGTTAATAGGCAGGGAGTGGCCAAGTCATAAACAGTACTTGTTTATGAAGACAAAAGCTAACTGGCCTGGCTTTACCCTAAATTATATTCAAACAACCCAAGGGACTTAACATAGAGCGAAGTTTCATCACTGGAATTCATAACTGTAACTAATCATGAGGGCTGTCAAATAAGCTAGGCAAGCATATTTAGGGGTTTTCTTAATCATAGAGTGCTCCAATTCACTTTTTAACACTGCTAAAACCTTCCATCTGTTTTACAATGCAAAGATACCAATTTACCCTCAAATATTCGATGATCTAAAAGAGTGTGAACATTCAAAAAGTAACAGTAGTGTAAATATTTCACTTGTCAAATTCTGTTTCTATTTTCCACCTTACATATAAATGCATCTAATTAAAACATTACATACAGTAGCTCCCCTTTTCCATGATTTTACTTTCTACAATTTTACTCTCCACGGTTTCAGTTACCCACAGTTAACCGTAGTCTGAAAATATTAAATGGAAAATTCCAGAAATAAATATTTCCAGAGCCACTTTGAGTAGCATGATGAAATCTCTCTCAGTCCGACTCCAGCTTGCCAATGACATGAATCATCCCTTTGTTCAGTGTATCCACACTGTATATGCCCCCTGCCCATTACTTACCTAATAGCCATCTAGGTGATCAGATCAACTGGCCTAGTATTGCAGCTCCTGTGGTCGAGTAACCCTTATTTTACCTAATAAAGACAACAAAGCATAGGAGTGGTGATGCAGACAATTCAAATTTACCAAAGAGAAGCCATAAAGTGCTCATTTTAAGTGAAAAGTTGAGTATAGTAAAATAAGATATTTTGAGAGAGCAAATTCCCATAACTTTTCTTACAGTATAATGTTATAATTGTTCTATTTTTTATTAGTTGTCTTTAATCTCTTAGTGTGACTAATTTATAAATTAAAGCATATCATAGGTATGAATTAATAGGAAAAAATTTATAGTCTATATAGGGTTTGGTATGGTTCATGGTTTCAAGCATTCACTGAGTTTTGGAATATATCCCCTGCTTGTGGGGGAGGGGGGCGGTTTAAGGTGCTACTGGATTGGCATGTGCCACTTTGGGAGGTAAACACAATCTGAGTGAGTTGTGACCCATACATCCTTCTCATCCAAATCTTTCTAGAAGCCCCAGCTATAATCTTCCCTGGCCACAGGCCAACTCTCCATTGTCCAAACCTACAGAATTCAGTGAAACCAAAGTTGGGTTTTTTTCTTTATTGATTAAGGTATTACATATGTGTCCTTATCCCCCCATTTCCCACCCACCTACCCCCTCATGCCCTCATTCCCCTGGTGTCTGTATCCACTGAATAGGCTTATATGCAAGGATACAAGTCCTTTAGTTGATTTCTCCCCCTTACTCCCTTCCTCCCCTGCCTTCCCTCTGAGGTTTGATGGTCTGAACGATGCTTTCTGTCTCTGGATCTGTTTTTGTTTATCAGTTTATGTTGTTCATTATATTCCACAAATGAGTGAGATCATGTGATATTTATCTTTCTCTGACTGGCTTATTTCACTTAGCATAATGCTTTCCAGTTCCATCCATGCTGTTGCAAATGGTAAGAATTCCTTCTTTTTATCGCAGCGTAGTATTCCATTGTGTAGATGCACCACAGTTTTTTAATCCATTCATCTGCTGATGGGCACTTAGGCTGTTTCCAAATCTTAGCTATGGTAAATTGTGCTGCTATGAACATAGAGGTGCATATACCCTTTCTGATTGGTGTTTCTAGTTTCTTGGAGTATATTCTTAGAAGTGGGATCACTGTGTCAAATGAGAGTTCCATTTTAAATTTTTTGAGGAAACTCCATACTGTTCTCCACAGCGGCTGCCACCAGTCTGCATTTCCACCAACAGTGCACAAGGGTTCCTTTTTCTCCACATCCTCGCCAGCACTTGTCATTTGTTGTTTTGTTGATGATAGCCATTCTGACAGGTGTGAGATGATACCACATTATCGTTTTGATTTGCATCTCTCAGACTACCCAAAGCAACCTATAGATTCAATGCACTCCCCATTAAAATACCAATGATGTATTTCACAGACCTAAAACAAAGTCTCCAAAAATTCATGTGGAGTAAAAGAAAAGACCCCAAATAGCTGCAGCAATCCTGAGAAAGAAGAATAAAGTAGGAGGGATCACAATACCAGATATCAAGCTGTATTACAAAGCCACTGTTCTCAAAACTACTTGGTACTGGCACAAGAACAGACATATAGACCAATAAAATGGAATAGGGAACCCAGAAATTGAACCAAACCACTATGCTCAATTAGTATTTGACAAAGGAGGCAAGAACATACAATGGAGTCAAGACTGCCTCTTCAATAAACGGTGTTTATTGAACGGATACATGCAGAAAAATGAAACCAGACCACCAACTTACACCAAACACACCATCAAAGCAACTACCTATAGATTGCAACAACTTTGCTCTATATGATAGTTATACGATCATTACTCTTATAGGAATGTTCTATGTGATAGTTAGTATTCTTTAAATTTGAGATAATGGAAAATGTAACTTAAGTTTAAACAATAAAATGGATTTACTGGCCCATCTACCAGGGTAGTTCAAAGGTTCATGTTTTGTTTGGTTTTGTTGCTGGGCTACCTCATCAGAAAGCAGAATTCTTTAGTCCACCCTGCCTTTCATAATGACTCTGATCCTAAAGCCGACTTCCTTCAGGGAGACAAAATCGGTGCAGTAGAATTCACATTTATACTCTGCATCACCACAAAAGGCACAAAGACAGGGCATGCTATTCTACAAGTGCCTTCTTCATCTCATTTGCTGAGCTTTGATAAAGTCCTGTGACTGCTAATTGATATGATGCCAATTAGCTCAGCTCTGGTACTCATAATCCACCATAAAACACAGGTTGTGGAAAGGATGTGTGAATACCTAAAAAAGAAAAAAAAGTGTAGTTATCCAGATACAGTGCTATGAATGTTAGGGAAGTAATGAGAAAGGTCCCAGACACTCTAAATGATCACCTGATACTCATAAACTAAATATAAATTCAGAGTACATTTTTTTTTAGCTTTCTTTTTTTTATTATTATTATTAGTTAAGGTATTACAAATGTGTCCTCATCCCCCCCATTAACCCCCAACCTCCCCCCCACACACAAACTCATGCTCCCATCCCCCCGTTGTCCATGTCCATTGGTTTGGCTTATATACATGTATACAAGTCCTTCTGTTGATCTCTTCCCCTTACCCCCGCCCTCCCCTACTTTCCTTCTGGGGATTGATAGCCTGATTGCTGTTTCTCAGTCTTTGGGTCTGTCCCTTTTCATCAGTCTATGTTGTTCTCTATAATCCACAAATGAGTGAGATCATGTGGTATTTATCTTTCTCTGACTGGCTTATTTCACTTAGCATAATGCTCTCCAGTTCCATCCATGCTGTTGCAAAAGGCAAGAGTTCCTTTTTTTTTACCGCATCATAGTATTCCATTGTGTATATGTACCACAGTTTTCTAATCCACTCATCTGCTGATGGGTACTTAGGCTGTTTCCAAATCTTAGCTATGGTGAATTGTGCTGCTATGAACATAGGGGTGCATATATCCTTTCTAATTGGCGTTTCTGGTTTCTTGGGATATATTCCTAGTAGTGGGATCACTGGGTCAAATGGGAGTTCCATTTTTAGTCTTCTGAGGTAGCTCCATACTGTTCTCCACAGTGGCTGCACCAGTCTGCATTCCCACCAGCAGTGGAGAAGGGTTCCTTTTTCTCCACATCCTCTCCAACACTTGTTGTTTGTTGATTTGTTGATGATAGCCATTCTGACAGGTGTGAGATGATAATGCATTGTCGTTTTGATTTGCATCTCTCATATAATTAGTGACTTTGAGCAGGTTTTCCTATGTCTTTCGGCCTTCTGTATGTCCTCTTTCGAAAAGTGTCTATCTATGTCCGTTGCCCATTTTTTTTATTGGATTGTTTATCTTCCTTTTGTTAAGTTTCATGAGATCCCTGTAAATGTTGGAAATTAAACCCTTATCGGTGGTATCATTGGTAAATATGTTCTCCCATGTAGTGGGTCTTCTTGTTGTTTTGTTGATGGTTTCCTTTGCTGTGCAAAAGCTTTTTATTTTGATGTAGTCCCATTTGTTTATTTTCTCTTTAGTTTCCATTGCCCTAGGAGCATTATCAGAGAAGAAATTTCTTCGGCATATGTTTGCGATTTCGCTGCCTGTGGATTCCTCTAGTATTTTTATGGTTTCCCTTCTTACGTTTAAGTCTTTTATCCATTTTGAGTTTATTTTTGTGTATGGTGTGAGTTGGTGATCTAGTTTCATCCTTTTGCATGTATCTGTCCAATTTTCCCAACACCATTTATTGAAAAGACTGTCTTGACTCCATTGTATGCTCTTGCCTCCTTTGTCGAATATTAATTGGGCATAGTGGTTTGGGTCGATTTCTGGGGTCTCTATTCTATTCCACTGATCTATATGTCTGTTCTTGTGCCAGTACCAAGCTGTTTTAAGAACAGTGGCTTTGTAATACAGTTTGATATCTGGTATTGAGATCCCACCTACTTTGTTCTTTCTCAGGATTGCTGCAGCTATTCGGGGTCTTTTTTTATTCCAGATGAATTTTTGGAACGTTCGTTCTAGATTTGTGAAATATGCCATTGGTAATTTAATGGGGATTGCATTGAATCTATAAATTGCTTTGGGTAGTATGGACATTTTGATGATGTTGATTCTACCAATCCATGAACACGGTATATTCTTCCATCTGTTTATGTCTTCCTCTATCTCTTTTTTCAGTGTCCTGTAGTTTTCAGCTTATAAGTCTTTTACCTCCTTAGTTAAGTTTATTCCTAGGTATTTTAATTTTTTTGGTGCAATGGTAAATGGGATTGCTTCTGTAGTTTCACTTTCTGTAAGTTCACTATTGGTGTAAAGAAATGCTATGGATTTCTTAGCATTAATTTTGTATCCTGCTACATTGCCGAATTCATTTATTAAGTCTAATAATTTTTTGATGGAGTCTTTAGGGTTCTGTATGTACAGTATCATGTCATCTGCAAATAAGGACAGTTTTACTTCTTCTTTTCCAATCTGTATGCCTTTTATTTCTTCTTCGTGTCTGATCGCAATGGCTAGTACTTCCAGTACTATGTTGAACAGGAGTGGAGAGAGGGGGCATCCCTGTCTTGTTCCTGTTTTTAGGGGGAATGGTTTTAGTTTTTGCCCATTGATTATGATGTTGGCTGTGGGTTTGTCATATATGGCTTTTATTATGTTGAGGTATGATCCCTCAATTCCTATCTTGCTGAGAGTTTTTATCAAGAAAGGGTGTTGGATTTTGTCAAATGCTTTTTCCGCATCAATTGATATGACTATGTGGTTTTTCTCTCTCAATTTGTTTATGTGATGTATCACGTTTATTGATTTGTGGATATTGTACCATCCTTGCATCCCTGGGATAAATCCTACTTGGTCATGGTGTATGATCTTTTTGATGTACTGCTGGATCCGATTTGCTAGGATTTTGTTGAGGATTTTGGCATCTATGTTCATGAGGGATATTGGCCTATAATTCTCTTTCATTGTATTGTCTTTATCTGGTTTTGGGATTAGGGTGATGTTGGCTTCATAGAATGAGCTGGGAAGTGTTCCTTCCTCTTGGATCTTTTGACATAGTCTGAGGAGGATAGGTTTTAGGTCTTCCTTGAATGTTTGGTAAAACTCCCCTGTGAAGCCATCTGGCCCCGGGCTTTTGTTTGCTGGAAGCTTTTTGATTACTGCTTCGATTTCTTCCATAGTTATTGGCCTATTGAGATTTTTAGATTCTTCCTGGTTAAGTTTTGGAAGGTTGTATTTATCTAGGAATATGTCCATTTCCTCCAGGTTGTCTAGCGTGTTGGAGTAGAGTTGTTCATAGTATTTTCTAACAATCCTTTGTATTTCTATGGGGTCTGTTGTTATTTCTCCTCTTTCATTTCTGATTTTGTTTATTTGGGTCCTCTCTCTTTGTTTCTTGGTGAGCCTGGCTAGAGGTGTATCAATCTTGTTTATCCTTTCAAAGAACCAGCTCTTGGTTTTGTTGATCTTTTGTATTGTTTTTTTGGTCTCTATGTCGTTTATCTCCGCTCTGATCTTTGTTATTTCCTTCCTTCTGCTTACAGTGGGCTTTTTTTGTTGCTCTCTTTCTAATTCTTCGAGTTGTAGAGTTAGGTCATTTATTCTCATTGTTTCTTGCTTCTTGCAGTAGGCTTGTAGAGCTATGAACTTCCCTCTCAAGACTGCTTTTGCTGTGTCCCATAGGTTTTGGATTGTTGTGTTTTCATTGTCATTTGTTGCCATGATGTTTTTTATTTCTTCTTTGATCTCACTGGTGACCCAGTCATTGTTTAATAGCATGCTATTTAGTCTCCATGTGTTTGATTTTTTTGGATTGTTTTTGTTGTAGTTGATTTCCAGTTTTATGCCTTTGTGGTCTGAGAAGATACTTGATATGATTTCAATTTTCTTGAATTTGAAGAGACTTTGTCTGTGACCCAATATATGGTCTATCTTTGAAGATGACAAATGTGCACCTGAGGAGAATGTATATTCTGTGGCTTTGGGGTGAAATGTTCTGAAGATGTCAATTAATTCCATCTGATCTAGTGAGTCATTTAGGATTGATGTTTCTTTGCTGAGTTTCTGTTTAGAGGATTTGTCCAGTGGAGATAATGGGGTGTTAAGGTCCCCTACTATGATTGTATTGCTGTCAATCTCTCCCTTGATCTTCTCCAGAAGATTTCTTACGTATTTGGGTGCTCCTATATTGGGTGCATATATATTTACCAGAGTTATTTCTTCTTGTTGGACTGCTCCCTTTAGTATTATGAAGTGGCCTTCTTGATCTCTTTTTATGTCCTTCACTTTGAGATCTAATTTGTCAGATATAAGTATTGCTACCCCGGCTTTTTTTTCACTTCCATTGGCCTGAAAAACCTTTTTCCATCCCTTCACCATCAGTCTGTGTGCGTCTTTTTTTCTGAGGTGGGTTTCCTGTAGACAGCAGATATATGGGTCATGTTTTCTTATCCACTCATTTACCCTATGCCTTTTGACTGGGGAATTTAATCTATTTACATTTAAAGTTATTATTGATAGAAACTTGTTAGTCGCCATTTTTGTTCTTTACCGCTGCGTTCCTTCTTTGTTTCCTGTTTTTTTCTATTTACAGCAGACCCTTTAGCATTTCTTGCATTGCTGGTTTGGTTGTAATAAACTCCCGTAGACCGTTTTTGTCTGTGAAGCTCCTGATTTGACCCTCAATTTTGATTGATAGCCTCGCTGGGTATAGTATTCTTGGATTCAGACCCTTCCTTTGCATGACTTTGTATATTTCATTCCATTCCCTTCTTGCCTGATGTGTTTCTGTTGAGAAATCGGTCGCTAGTCTGATGGGGGATCCTTTGTAGGTAACTTTCTGTCTCTCTCTGGCTGCTTTTAAGATTCTTGCTTTGTCCTTGGTGTTTGCTAATTTAATTATTATGTGCCTTGGTGTCAGTCTTTTCGGGTTCATTTTGTTTGGGACTCTGTGAGCTTCTTGGATTTGTGTGAGTTTTTTCCTCCCTATATCAGGGAAATTTTCTGTTACTATTTTTTCAAACAGGTTTTCTAGTCCTTGCTCAGTTTCCTCTCCTTCTGGCACCCCTATTATTCGGATGTTGTTTCGTTTAGCATTGTCCCAGAGTTCTCTTAGGCTCTCTTCCTGCTTTTTAATTTTTTTTTCTAGAAGCTGTTCTGTTTGGGTATTTTTTTCTACCTTGTCTTCTAGCTCGCTGATGCGCAGAGTACATTTATTAAACTTGCGAATGTCTCCATTTTACAAAATAACTCAGCCAAATGCATCATCTGCCCAAAGATAAAATATGCACGTTTGGTTACTAAGAATATCCTGCAACAAACCATAGAAAAGTCATTTAAGTCAACACAGTTATCTGTATGTCTTTCTAAAGAGTAGAAGACAATCAGGAAGAAACCTCTTGATTTGAATATACAAAAATAAGAGTTTTAGGAATAATCCAACTATATGCAAGAAGATTAACCTCCCAATCTACCAAAGAGACCAATAGTGTGGTTCACTATACCTCTATGAGCTGTTTTACCGCAATACCAAAAATTGAATTAACATAAAGTATAATAATCTCAAAAAAACCCCAATCTCTAACAATAGAGACTAATCTCTCTAAGTTGATGATGGTAGACGTGGAATCAATTGAAAGATTCTGCCATAATGGCATGATCTTTATCTCAATTTTAAAAATAATGGGTTTTCCTTTTAACCTTGAAGTAGATTTTACTAAAAGAATCTTCCCAGTTTTTTAATTTTTTTCTCTTATTCACATATTTCCTTCTGACTTAAAAAAACACAACCTATATTTGAGTGAAGTCCATGATGATGTTTAAAGTTACCTTGTTTCTTGTGTGCATCATTTACTTACAAATATTTACTGAAAGACTTGCTTGACAGGCATTTCTTTTTTTATTGAGGACATTAAGGTAAAAAAAGGAATCTTTTCTGAAAGAACATACCGCCTAATAGATGTATGCCAATGTAAAGTTAAGAGGAAGAAATCATTTCTCTCCTGAAGCAACATGGGCGAGGGAAGAAAGGGAATTAAATCAGCTTTGGAGAACTATGGACACCAAATAGAGTAGTTATCTCTTACTTGAATATATATGTATGAATCAGATTTAGCTTCATAGGGAAACAGAAAAGGCATGTGTGGTTAAAACACACACACACACAAAGTTAGAACTGGGAAATGGTTGAGTGAAAGAGAGAGTATATACTAGATTACAAAATGCTTTAAATAAGATACAATATAAGATGGTTAGCCCAGTAAGCATGGTTCAGTAGTTGAGCATTGACCTATGAACAAGGAAGTCATGGCTCAATTCCTCATCAAGGCACATGCCTGGGTGGGTTGCAGGCTCGATCCCCAGTGTGGGGCATGCATGAGGCAGCTGATCAATGACTCTCTCTCATCATTGATGTTTCTATCTCCCTTGCTCTCTGAAATCAATAAAAAAAACTTTTTAAAAAGGTATTTTGATTTTTTAAGCAATACCATTTTGGACTTGAGAGTGGAATTGATAGATTTTCATGTTAGAAGAATCTGTCCTTAACAATATGAAAGAAAGAATGGCTTAGGAGGAGCAGAGAGCGAATGACTCAAAGGAAGAAGATCAAGCCCAAGGAGACAAGCAGAGGAATTGAGGCTAAGAAAAGCACACGACTGATGGTAGAATGAGTGCAAAATATTTTTAAAAAGAAGTTGTTTTAATGAAGAAAGTGGAGAAAGTTTATAAGGGCATCAGATTATGTTCTGAACTAGAAGGAAGAATATTATCCATTGTTTTTGTTTTTTGTTTTGTTTTGTTTTGTTTTTCTTACACATTGATGTGATTGGATTATGTACCAAAACTCTGGAAATGTAGACTGGTGAAACTGGAAAACAGTATGGAGTTTCCTCAAAAAATTAAAAACAGAACTTCCTTTTGACCCAGTAATCCCACTTCTAGGAATATATTCCAAGAAATCAGAAACACCAATCAGAAAGGATATATACATCCCTATGTTCATAACTAATTTACAATGGCTAAGATTTGGAAACGCCCTAAGTGCCCATCAACAGATAAGTGGGTTTAAATAATGTGGTACATCTACACAACAAATACTATGCTGCTGTAAAAAAGAAAGAACTCTCACCATTTGCAACAACATGGATGGACCTGGAGAGTATTATGCTAAGCGAAATAAGCCAGTCAGAGAAAGATAAGTATCACATGACCTCACTCATTTGTGGAATATAATGAACAACATAAACTGATGAAAAAAAATAGATCCAGAGACACAGAAGCATTGAGGGAAGGCGGGGGAGGGAGAGTGGGTGGGAGGTTGGGCGCAGGGTAAGAGATCAACCAAAGAACATGTATGCATATAAGCATAACCAATGGACACAGACAATAGGGGAGGTGAAGGCATGGGTGAGCTAGGAAAAGAGAATGAGGGAAAAAGGAGGACATATGTAATACTTTCAACAATAAAGACTTAAAAAAAAGAAACTAGGTGGAAACTATGTGTATAAATTGTAGATCTTTTACTCTTGGCTCTTAGAGGGAAAAAAGAACAAAGGTGGCTGAACATGGGGCACAGAATAAGGAACTACTGTTCCCTTTATTAATATGAGAGGAAAAATCTATATATGCCAGAGAAAATACATAATAATAAGAGAGCATTTTAATATTTATAAGGGGATACTTTATGTGCAGAAATCCTGGAAGAGAGACGGTGTCTACAATTCTTGTAAGATGGATATTGACAAAAACATTTATTTTGTTGAAATAGACCAAATGGTCTTTTATTATTTATGGAATTCATAGTCCTGAGTGTTATTAAAGAGTGAGCCACTTATTTAAATGACTTCATCCAAGGGTTTGAATAAAATGATGTGAAAGAAAAGATATAAACTATATGAAAAACATATTCTTTTGCAATGAGAATAGCTAGCAGAAGAGTAGATTCTACTTTTGTTGTTATTGCCTGCACATTCTCTGTCTGTGAGAAAACTGAAATCTTATCAGAAGTCTTACATGGGATAATGATCCATCTTTGGCAGGAGTAATGGTGAAGCCTTCAGCTCCCCTCTCCATTAGTTTTCTCCGGGGAAAGGAAACTTTACAACCTGCTGAGCATATAACTTCACCCAGGTGGATTGTAGTTACTAAAGTGTATCATTGAAAGCACATAGAATTTAATTCAATCCATAAAAAGACTAATGATATAAAATGGAAAAAGTTGGAATGTCTTACTAGCAGGCAATAAATAGTCTCTTGGCAAAGAGAAAACTTACCTTTCTGTTAACAGCAAGAAAGTTCCTAGGGATTCAAATAGTGGTTCAAAAGCTAAGCATTGAAGCCAATTCTTTGCTTAATGCACAAATAAAGATCCAAAGGAAAGAAAAGGCCGGCCTCCCAGTAATAATTGTGGGGCCCATACAACAGTACAAATGGTGGTCCACATGCCATATGTATACATATTTAATATATTTACTCAATAATCACTTCCTAAGTCAATTAATCTTAATCCTGGTCACATACTTAAATCATCTTGAGAGTCTTTAAAAATACCTATGCCTGAACTGTGCAAACCACAAATTTAGATTTATTTGTTGTAAAAAATTTCTTTTTTTAGTCCAAGGTTAAATGCAAGGTTTTTTTAGTGTTTTAATTTTTTTCTTTTTTATTGAATTTATTAGGGTGACACTGGTTAATGAAATTATATAGGTTTCAGGTGTATAGTTCTATAATACATCATCTTTATATTGTAATGTGTGTTCAACACCCAAAGTCAATTTTTAAGCTTTCGTATTTTATTATAAGCTTCCCAAATGATGCTTAAATTCTGGTAGAATAATTAGAAAATTGTCTACCTTGTGGATCTATTGGTAGGATGAAACTTATCCCAATGCAAACAGTGGAACATTTGATTGCCAAGAACCTCCCCTCATGCTTCTGTCGTTGGCCAGAGGGTACATTTATTTTGTAAAAAATGGTGTGGAAAGAAGAATGTGAATCTATGGAGACACTAAAAAAACCTACATATTCAAACTACACATAGTTTTTTGAAGCTTCAAGATGCTTATATAATATTTTGAAATATACCTACAAATTGTTGTCTTTTTAACCAATCTTAGTATACTACTAAGTTGGCTCATGTCCATTAGCAATCACAAAGATAAGTACTTTCTTATTCTAAATTTTCCAGAACAACTAAGTAATCCATCAATATATGATTATTTTTTTAAATATATTTTATTGATTTTTTACAGAGAGGAAGGGAGAGCGATAGAGAATTAGAAACATCGATGAGAGAGAAACATCCATCAGCTGCCTCCTGCACACTCCCCACTGGGGATGTGCCCACAACCAAGGTACATGCCCTTGACCGGAATCGAATGCGGGACCCTGAGTCTGCAGGCCGATGCTCTATCCACTGAGCCAAACTGGTTAGGGCTATATGATTATTTTAACAGATCATTTCATGCTAAGATATAAGTTTATTTCTCCCAACATGGAGAATCACTTCTTATGCCAGGATCAGAATTCAGCAATGTAGTGATAATATTTGCCATAGCTATTTTCAACATGTAGTGGTTAAATTTGTAATATAAGTTTTTTATAAAGATGTAAGCAACCAATTTAATATCATTTAAGTAACTGGTGTATATAAGGTGGGATTCTAGGGGAATATTAAAAATAGTGCATGAGTTACATAATATAATAGTAAAAAGTATTGTAATGCATTCCATTCATGTGCTGTGGAAGGTAGTTTTATAAATGCAGATGAAGGAAAGATTACTATGTCCTGGAGTGTAATAGAGTTTTCAATAAGTTTTGAAATATGGATATGATAGTCCAGGAAAGAAGAGAAACAGTTAATGGAGGGATGAAGTGTGAGCTTTGGAAAGGCAGTAGAAAATATATATATATATATATATATATATATATATATATATATATATATATATATATATGAACAACTAGAGATTACAGAGATCAGTTGTCAAGAAATTAGAATTTTCTATAGAGGAATGTTGAGGGGAAGGGGTGGCGGGCAGAGAAGAGAAGGAAAGGCCAGTGAAATTAGAAGTCAAAATACTGAAAGTGAACTAATAGATTTAGCCAGCCACATGTGTGTTAAGCTCTAGAAAGTCAGTGAGAGATTTTGACAGAGCAATAACCACTGCAAGTGGAAGGTTTTAACTAAAAACTTAGAGTGGAGGACATATTCAGATTTTATTATGAAATTTTCTGTGACTTTTCTCATTAATGGTGTACTTTTGACTTTGAGGTGAACTTTTTGTGTAGTTAACAATGCACATTCCTTGAGAAGGAACTTAAAGAATCCTGTGTTAGAATGTACTCAATTCCTTCTTTAGGAGTGCAATGAAGTGCTCCTAATAAGGCTAAACATAGTTTTCATCTGGTCCTAAAATAGTTCCCTAATGTCAACATCATAGATTTATACCAAAATGGAGTGATTTATTCAAAACACTAAATGTTGCTGCAACATTTTGTCACTTGATTCTGAAATATAGGACAACACTGTCTTAATATATTCATTTTTCTCTAATATGGTTTCCAAACAAAATGACAGTGAGAAATAATGTGGGGGTTGAGTTTTTTAAATGTTGCTCAGCCAAGCAGGTGTGTCTCAGAGGTTGAGCGTAGAACTATGAACCAGGAGGTCACGGTTCAATTCCCAGTCAGGACACATGCCCGGGTTGTGGGCTCAATCTCCAGTGTGGAGGCGTGCCAATCAATGATTCTTTCTCATCAATGATGTTTCTATCTCTCTCTCCCCTCTCCCTCTCCCTTCGTCTCTGAAATCAATAAAAATAAAGTGAAAGGAGTTCATCACCACCAAACCAGTATTACATGAAATGTTAAAGGGTCTTCTTTAAGAAGAGAAAAAAAAATATTAACAATTAAATGGCAATAAATGCATATCTATTAATAACTGAATCTAAAGAACAAAATAAATGAACAAGCAGGGCAAAAACAGAATCAGATATATTTTGAAGGTTGCTAGATGGGAGGGGGAAGGGAATGGGTACAAAAGGTGAAGAGATTAAGTATAAATTGGTTGTCACAGAATAGTCGTGGGGATGTAAAGTACAGCATAGGGAATATAGTCGATGATATTTTAATAACTGTGTATGGTGTCAAATGGGTAAAAGAGTTATCTGGATGATCACTTAGGAAGTTATATGTCTAGTCACTGGGGTGTGCACTAGAAAATAATATAATATTGTATGTCAACTGTAATTAAAAAATTAAAAAATATATTTTTAAAACATTAAAAAAGAGAGCCTGCTCTGAAAAGAAAGCCAAGGGTGTGGCTGAACAACCTTTTACTAATGTTTTAAAAGGATCAAAAGATCAAATTATTCAATTTAACATGTTGCTCTTTGAGAGAGTAGGCAAGTGACTCATAGGTTCCCTCAGCTATTTAAGCAAAAGCCAGGAATAGAGATGGAATTATCTAGAAAGACCTGCAGATGAGCCTGTTGTCTAATAGAGTAAACCCCTGACACATACAATGGAGATTTACAAAGTTCTTAAGAAAGTTATGTCAACAGTCACACTGCCAGCATGGACTGAAAGAGACAGAGGTAGAACAAAATGAAGGAAGGCGTTGGACTCCCAAATTCCTATAGGTAAGAAACAAGCTGATAAAACTACTCAGCTGCAACACATACTACTCCACATGAAAAAGGAAAGATGAGTCTGAGAGTGCAGGCCAGAGCCAGAACCATAGAAGATAATTTCTAGGCCTTGGTATCTAATGTCGTTTCCCCAGTTGAATTCAATTTCCCAAATGATATTTTTTAGAACTGGTGACCTCTTTTTCTTTCCATTTTCTCCCATTTTTAATTTGAATATTGGCAACTTGTCCTATGCCTGTCTGACCATTGTATTTTCAGAGGATATAAGATGTTTTCTAGAGTCACAAATCCACAGATGGAGAGGAATATTGCTCAGGATGGATTATACTTTAGGTTTGATTAGATAATGAGATCTGTATATTTTGTGATAATGAGACTTAGATGAGATATTTTTTTATTGAGGTGATGCCATAAAAGCTTGAGAATCTGGATGATATTGAAATGGGATAAATGTATTTGTCATGTGGAGGAACATGAATCTTTGGGGGTTTTCTGTAGACAAAATGATGATCCTCTAGATGTCCATATTCTAATCCCTGGAACCTGTGAATATGTTACCTTACATGACAATGGGGTTTTAGAGATGTTAAGTTAAAAATCCTGAGATGTGAAAAATATTCTGGATTATCTGGGTAGCCCCAATATAATTACAAGAGTCCTAATAACAGGGAGGCAGAAGGGTTAGAATCAGAAAAAGGCAATCTGATGATGTAAGCTGAGAGAGAGAAAGATGGATAGATGTTTGCTGCTGGCGTTGAAGATGAAGGATGGGGCCAGTAGTCAAGAATTGCAGAAGGTTCCAGAACCTATAAAAGATGAGGAAACAGAATTTCCTCTAATCCTTTAGAAGAAATGCAGCTCTATTGACCCATTCTAAACTTCTGACCTTCTGAATTGTATGAGAATACCATGATTTGTATTGTTTTAAGTCACTAAGTTTGTAACATCCTCTCCCTAATCTTGTCCTCATCTCTTCAGCCACTTTCTTTTCCCCTCACTCTTTTATTTACTCTGAGATGCAGAAATAAGAAAGAATAAAACATAAACCAGCAATTTAATGCAGCATAGCAAACTTTAATATACACACTTCACAGCAAACTTTAAGCAATTAATTCCAGCCAATTGAATAGAGGGGTTTATGAGAGAAGTGAGTAGACTGTTGTTTCAAAAGAGGCCCTCATCCTTTATAGGAAAGAAGTAATTGGGGTGTTCACTGGACCACACAGACAGGAGATTAAATTGCTGAGTGTCATTTGGGGCTCGGTTTCCCATTCTGCAGTACACGGAACATCCACGTATGCTTAAGCTTGAGTAAAGCTCTTAGGGACATTTGCTGGAAATCACAGTAGGAGGTCCAGAAATCCTTCTGAAAATTACTTAAAGAGGTGGCTTTTCCAAAGCAAAAGTCTCCAAGTCAATTTAAATAAATTTCTATTATTTTAAGCGACTAAATTTGAAATAATCTGTTACAATAGCAATAGGGAACTAACACACCAACTAAACTATTAATCCATCATAAAAGCAAAATGAAGAAATTTCAGCCATATATAGATTTAAAAATTCATTTCAAGTACAATTTCCCAGGAGGATCTTGAAGGATATGTCTTCCAAACAGAAGGAGTAAACTCCAAAAGAGGAAGACATGGTGTCCTAGGAACCAAAAAAACAACAGTTAAGACACACGAATTCCTTCACCCTGTAGGCTGCCATTTCCTTCCATTTATTACAAGACAACAGACAGATACAGCTACATCCAATTCTACTTACGTGTCCCTTAAAAGTTTAAAACCGTAAGCTACTAAATAGAATATCTGAAAACTGGTGCATGGAATTCTGACACAGTTCAAAGCAAAAGGAATTTCCATGAAGATTTAAATAGTTTGATTTTGAATCATGGTTTTTATAGGAAAAGAATAAGAACAAGAATAGGAGTAGCTGTAACATACACAATTATCTCACTCTCAAACTGTCATTAGATTGAATTCTTTAACACACCCACAATAATGGGGTGGATTTGTAGTTATTCACATTTAGAAGTGATGCAACTGGTTCAGAGAAATGACAGAAGTTGCCAATGCCACAGTAGTATTGAGGAAATAGATTAAATGAGAACTGCCTATTTCTATGCAGAGTATTGGCTATCATACCAACTTCATGCTTGATATGATTAATTTTTAAGGATTAAAATAGAACCAGCCACAAAGTCAAAAGATAGTCCCATTTGACTCACTAAACTCTCCTTTGTGTCACAATTATTTTAAGAACAATTTGAAATAAGACTACTTACCTGTGGATAGTTAAGAGCAATGGTATATATTTACCTGACATTAAAAATGTTTTTTTTTATACATAGTGTCTAAGAAGTGTGGGATTTTATTTCCTTTTCCACAGCTGGAAAAGCTCAGTAACCAGTTAGTTTTTCATGGTGTAATATCATCTGGTTTTAGACAGTACCAGAAAAGAAATGAAAAAACACACACAACTGAACACAATATATGCTTTTAAAATGCATGTAAACCATGTACACTGGTTTCATATAAGATCCGTAAGTGTTTTTTTCAACTGAGTGTGAAAATACCTAATAAACAAAACTCTCCAACTAGAAACCCATGAGCTGTTCCTGAAGTTGATTTTTATTTAAAAGGATCAGTAAACAGGAGTTAAGTAACCAAGGATGCCTATTGCTGTGATATGCTTTATTTTTTTTATAATACTATGAGTAGCAAGAATCCTATGAAGAAATTTTATAAATGAGCTCCCTTTGTCAGAGGTCAGATGCTCACAGAGTTATAGCTAATTATTAACAACTAGTGCCCAGTGCATGAAATTCGTGCATGGGGGTTGGTGTCCCTCAGCCCGGCCTGCACCCTCTCCAATCTGGTACCCCTTGGGGGATGTCCAACTGCTGGTTTATTTTTGATTAAAGTTTTATTTTTGATTAAAATCAAGACTATCAGAGTGTTACATTAAGTAGGTTGATTATAATAAAGTTGGTGTGGAAAGTTATAAATGAGCTGCTCTTGCCTCAAACCGGCAGTTGGACATCCTCCTCGCAATCCGGGACTGCTGGCTCCTAACCGCTCACCTGCCTGCCTGCCTGATCACCCCTAATCACTCTGCCTGCTGGCCTGCTAGCCCCCAACTGCCCTCCCCTGCCAGCCTCATGGCCCTCAACTGCCCTCTCCAGCCAGTCTCCCAGTCTAATTAGCATATTAGTATAGATTAGTATAGATAGCATTGTCTGAAGCAAGTATTCTAACTTCTGCTGTAGGTATGTTCAAGATATTTTCCCCTAAAGTTTTAAAAGAAAACTGAGTTAGGGAGACGAATTCTAATCAAAAATTTAAAAGCAAACTATTCAGTCAGTAAGAGGAGAGATATTTTTTTCTCAGAAGTAGAATTTCTAAAAATCATTTATTCCTATTTTTTGTACAAAGTCAAAAGTTTTATTTCTGATTAAAACCAAGACTATCAGAGTGTTACATTAAGTAGGTTGATTATAATAAAGTTGGTGTGGAAAGTTATAAATGAGCTGCTCTTGCCTCAAAAGCTTTAAACTTTTTAATAAATTATAAAGAAAACACATTAGTTAAGTGTTAATTTTACTCAATTACTCCATCCTCAATCTCAATTTCCAGGGGAAAATTATTACTTAGTTTACACAGCAGAATTCCTGTTTTACTATATAGAACTTTCCAAAAATTATTTTATAGAAACAATGTTTAGACTACTACTGGAAGGTGGCAGGTTGAAGAACGGCATTTACCTCCTTCCCTCCAATATCCTGTAGCAATGAAGAAAATTTTATTTTAAAATGTGCAAATCCAAAACATGATTTTCTAAGCAAGGAAGTGTGCTATTAATGCATTTTGCTAACTTTGAAGTCAGTGGAATGTGGTACAGGTATTGGATTGGAGGAGCGAATGAGTAGAGCAAGTGTAATTCAAAACAGGCCAAAGAAAATGATTGCCTAGAATAGAGGGAAGCATCCTTCCCAACTGTATCCCAGAAAGCTCTCAGCTCTGAGTGAACTTGCACAAAGGACAGGAAGCAAAGGCAGAGGTGTCTACAGGGAGCTGGGCCTGTTGCACCTCTGCAGATCAGCCAGCTGCAGACTGCTCTGCTGGCTTCTTACCATCTATTGAACCTCTAAATACAATGACAAAAGGAGCTGCAAGAAAGCGAGGAAAACAAATTAAGATTTCTAACCTCTCCATTTGTTCATTTTGGAAATAAAGGAATAAATTATTATCAATAATGCCAGATTGGGAAGTAATGTTCCTATGCATCCAAATAGATTTATAAAGCTTTCAACAACACAGCCCGGCCTGGGAACCTTTTCTGAGGCACCTCCTCTTTGTCATCAAAGCAGATGGCCAACTTACACATGCAAATGAAAAACAGACTTTGGTTATAAAACACAAGAGCAGGATTCAACAATCTAAACTTACATTGTCAGCTTGGCACAGGCAAGCCCAACAGTAGCAATTATCAAATTCTTACCAGCCCACCCTTTTGAGAAGGACTATGATAGTTGTGTAATATTTGCAAGGCATTTTAATTTTATTACATAAAAACGTGGGCTTGGCATGTCACGGTATAGCAGGCATTATGACAGGTTGACTTCCGTTACCCTGAGAGGTATTATTAAGTTCCGTACTCAAATTAATGTTTTTGCAGTGACATGTATTATTCTTGTTCTGGCTCACATAGGCTGTGAATCTCTCCTCCAAGAATTTACTTCAATCTATCTTCAACATGCATTATGTGTCTTTAGCCTACCAATATCATGAAATGGAAATGTATTTCCATCCAATGTTACGCTTGCCTAAGTCAACATTCTCTTGTGGTACTCACAAACCTTAGAGTTTTCTTACAAAAAGAAATTCACTTTTCCTAGTAGATATGCAAGGTTGTTGGAAATTAGAAGAAATAGTTCGTTGAATTCTATGGGTTATTTTGTGTAATTACTTGAAGCTGCATCAATTTGATGCCTGCAGAGCTACTGCTTTGAGAAATATGTTCGAACATGAAATTGCATGTCTTCAAACAGTATGACATCTACAATTTCTTAATAGTTTGGCGAAAATGAGTACAGGATGTATAACACAAAATTAATCCCATACAATGAAGGCACTCTGACATTTTCAGGTCAACCTAGGCTAGTAAATTTCTGGCATTATTTGATGTGGAGTTACAGGTAATTTTCTTAAATATTTGGAGTCCCTTCCTGCTGGAGGGTTATCTATTTTATGCAAGTGAACTCAAGTACAGCCATGTGGCAAGCTTTGTACAATAAACTGTGAGTGGAAATGACATACCTCCCTTATCCCTGTGATATGACAACTGTCATTGTTCCAGATAAAGAATATTCCATCCACCTGTATACTTGAGTGGAGGTGATGAGAATCAGAGCTGTGGTGGACATGGAAAGTGAGAGGAAAACATGTGCTTTTGTCACTAGCCACTCATTTAGAGAACACCAGCAAAGGATTTTTCTGCTTTTTTTCCCTGTCATTTTCAATCCCTGCTGCTATTTTCCAGATATTTCTCAAATTTTCTGGTCCCACTGATGTCATATTTTCCCCAGAAACCTGAATCAGAGACAGTGGCTTGCTTATAGATAGTTTGTGTTTCTCATGTTAGGAAACCAGAATGGAGGACTGAGAAGAGTAAGAGAGGAAATAAGACAAAGCCAAGATAAAAGTTTTTCTTTCTTTCTTTCTTTCTTTCTTTCTTTCTTTCTTTCTTTCTTTCTTTCTTTCTTTCTTTCTTTCTTTCTTTCTTTCTTTCTTTCTTTCTTTCTTTCTTTCTCTCTCTCTCTCTCTCTCTCTCTCTCTCTCTCTCTCTTCTTTCTTTCTTTCTTTCTTTCTTTCTTTCTTTCTTTCTTTCTTTCTTTCTTTCTTTCTTTTTCTTTCTTTCAATTCCTTCCTTCCTTCCTTCCTTCCTTCCTTCCTTCCTTCCTTCCTTCCTTCCTTCTTCCTTCCTTCCTTCCTTCCTTCCTTCCTCCCTTCCTTCCTTCCTTCCTTCCTTCCATCCTTCCTTCCTTCTTCCTTTCTTAATTCAAGAGTTTCTTATTGAGCTGTTGGGATAAGATTCCACTAAGACCCCTGGAGGTATCTGGGGATTTGTGTAGAATGTTTCCCACAGTTGTTCACTTGTAAAGAATAAGCAAAATATTTATGGATTGTCTCTTGTTCTTTATCTCCCACTGGTCAAAAATTTTTTTATTCTATGGCTGTTAACACACTTTCTGGTTTGCAAGAGTGTGGGAGCTAAAGTATGCAAAAAGCTCTAGGGCAGAAAGCAAGCTGAGGCAAAGTGTCCACACCTAAGTTGCCATATATATCAGTATAAGTTGTTATTAATACTCTTAGAATTCTTCAAACAAATATAGAAGGAGTGAGGATCTCTACCTATGTCTCCTCTTGCATGTCTGATATTAGCAGACTGTCTTTCCTCAGGGTTTTCTTGATTAAACTTGCTACAAATTATCAATTTTATTAATCTTTTCAAAGAACCCACCTTCCATTATCTCAATATTTATATGTCCACTTAATTTCTTATAGATGTCTTTTATTTATATACTAGAGGCCCGATGCATAGAATTTGTGCAAGGGGCTCGGCCCTTGCAGCAGCGCCGGGCTGCCTCTTGGCCCTGCCTCCCTCCCACTGGTTGTTGTCCCAGAAGGTCATTCCATCATCGGGTCTAATTAGCATATTAACTCTTTATTATATAGGATTGTTCTAATTATTTTGAGTTTAACTTTATTTTAGATAAATTTTAATGGGAAAGATTAGATTATTGATTTTTAGCAATTGTTGTTTCATAGAATTACATATTTGAAAGACTTACAGAACTCAAAATATCCTTCTGAACATTTTGTTAGCTGTAGTCCACAGATGTGATGTGATGTTTCTATTAATATTCAATTTGAGATATATTCTGATTTCTACCAATGATTTCTTCTTTGACTCATGGGTTGATTATGTGTGTGGTTTAAATTTCAAATATGGTGGGGGTTTCCTAGTTACATTATTTTTATTTATTTCAAATTCAATTCCATCATGGTTAAAGACTCTATGATATCAGTAAAAAAAAAACAACAACAAAACTCTGTGTGATACAGTGTTTTAAAATTTATTGAGAATTGTTTCATGTCCCAGAGTAGTATTTTCCCTCGTAAATGTATCATTTGAATTTGAAAATGATATATATTTGTCCATTATTAACATTTGTGTTCTCTAAACATCAGTTAAGTAAAATGGCTAATGATGTTGAAGATACAATGTAATCTTTATAACTTGCTGATTTTTTTCTAGCTGTTCTCTCAGTTGTTGAGAGAGTGCTACTAATATCTCCAATTACAATTATGAAACTATTTTTCCCTTATTTCTGACTTTTCTCATGAAATTGAAAGCTCTGTTATTGAATTCTTGTTCACTTATGATTGTTACAATCTGCCAGATTCATTTACCTTGTATTAATTATAAAATTTATTTCCTATTTCTGGTAGTACATATTGTCTTAAGAGCTTTTATTTAAAATTATACAATCATTCCAGTATTCTTATCCTTAAAGCTTGCATTTGAAATATTTTTGTTCATTTACTATTAAAGTATATTTGTCTTTAAAATAAAAGTATGTCCCTTATAGATAGCATATGGTTTGTTTTGTTTTGGAATCCATCTCTTACTTAACCTTTATTAGTGAAGAGTGTTTTAATTCGATATAGAAGTCTGGGGTGCCAGAGTTGGCTATTTGGTTTTGCTTTCAGCACGTTAAAGATGTTATTTCTGTATTTTCTGTTTTCCATGGATTCTGATGAGAATATAGTCATTAATAAAAATTTTGTCTCCTCCTATGTAGCATGTCAGCTTCCTCTGGTTACTTTCAAGTTCTACTCTTTATCTTCGGCTTTCAACCACTGACAATGATATGCTTCACTTTAGGTATTTTTTCCTTTTCTCTATTTGATATCCTTGGAGCATCTTATATCTTCAAATATATATGTATTTTTCATCAAATTTTGGAAATATTTAACATTATTTCTCAAATACTTTTTGTCCTCAATTCTCTCCTTCTACTATTCCAATTGCAAATATGGTATACTTCTTGAGGTCATCAAACAAGTTCCCAAGTCTCTTTATTTTTTTCTATTTTTTTTCTGACTGATTTACCTTAGAAAATTTTTATTGAGTTGTCATGATATACATTTCGCTTTCCTCTGCCATGTCTATTCAGCTATTAATTATATTCATGGAAATATCTTTATTTCAGAAATTTTAGTCTTCATTTCTAGAATAACCAATTGGTTCTTTTTTTAAAAAAAATTTCTATTTCTCCATTTGGCACCTACTGTAGCACAGAAAACATTTCCAGAACGAAGTAGAAAACTGGGATCATAATACAAAAGGAACATTGAAACAGAAGACAAAATACATATTCACCAGGGTGTTTATGTAATATGTGTGAGTATTTTTGCCATATATTTGGTTATGAGAACTTTGGGACGATTTGAATGTAGTATTAAAATGTTATAAAATTGCTATTGTTGCTTTCGTTACTAGGTAACATAGTTCACTAACATATCTACTGTTAATTCTTGGCAGATGTCCACACTCTGAGCTTATGCTAAATTATCTAATTCCTAAAGAATCTTAATTAAAAACAAACTTTGGGGAGCGTTCCATAGATGCATTTAATACCATCATGAAACTACTGAAATAATTTTGCTGCTATCATAACTTAAGGAAAGATAGAGAAGTGCAATTATGATAAACCTATCCATGTCTATGTGAGTGGCTAATATAAGGAAATCTCATATATTAGTATTTCAAAGCAAAAGCAAAGTATAGCAACAGTTTAGATGCTCCTTAGAAAACTGTGCCAAAATGAGATTAGGTTGACATTTTTATTGTTAATTGAGGAATTTTAACTATTGGAATACCTTATAAGAAGCATTAAATTGTGACTTGGTTTCATATAAAATTTTAATCTTCTGTTAGACATGCTAATAATGTTCTAAAATAATGTATATAAATGCATACACACATTCTTGTGTATATATAGAACCATGCATCCAAACGACATTTTACCTATTCTCATCTTCATGGGCTAAAACACTTGCACATGGTTCACAGAAGAATACTCCAAACATGGATGCAGTATCTGATTACACAAAATTCTGGAATGTTCACAATATATTATAAATACAGTATTTGGAGGAAATGGGATTCTAATGTAAATTTGTTAACTGTTTAAATCATTGATAGTTTAAAATGTCAGAGTGTAAGCATACACCATAACACAATCATATCTGATCAACAAAAATAAATGCAATAAACATAAAAAGGCAAGACCATTCTAGGCAAAAAAGGATATTTTCTAATAAATTTTTCTTTTCTTTTAGCTCATTAAATTTTACTCATATTCTTCATTTCATCTAATTTCCAAGGATTTATTACTTTCTTTCTTGATCTCTGCCTTATGATATGATAAAGAATATTTACTCATTGCTCTATTGGTACAAAATAAAGATAATGTATAATAATAATGATGTGATAATTATAATATTTTGGCCTCTTCCATAACAAAGAATAAAACTTTACCTCACCCCGATTAGCACCCCACTGAAGAATTTTGTTTGTATTTGGTTGGGGAGGGAAGCAATTAATTGGTTTCATTAAGTTGAAAGATCAGACATTAATAAGCTATAGTTATATGTATAAGTTATAGTTCTTGCTAGTTATTCAGTTGATTTTAGGAAGGCTGTGGCTTTCTCACCATTGTTTCTTATGTTCACTGAAACTACAGTGGTTTCAACAGAAATTTGCCTTTCCTTTTCTCTTCAAGTTCTCTTCCAGTATAAGCAAGTTGTCAGAAGTCAGATCCAAATTTAGGAATAACTGTTCAACATCACAACAGAAAGAGCAAGTCTTTTTTTCTATATTTGGGAAATTAATAGAGAACTATACTTAAACTTGCTTTTGTTGTCTCCCATGTGTATCATGGCCATGGTCTTGTCATACCCTGCCAAGGTTAGTCATGGACATAACCTTATAAAAAGAGTTGTATTAAAAAGGTAAGCCTTACCATAGGCATATAGAATGGATTTCCACAAGAAGCGGTATTCTGCTACCAAAGGATGGAGGGGAAATGCATGGTCTAAAGAACAGATACACCATAAGTTATGATAGTAGCAATATAATTACTTTCCTTTTTTTTCCACCCTGGATCATACTGAATAGTAGTTGCAGTAGTGTTCTTGAGCTGGCTCACATGGCCTAGGTCAGTGGTCGCCAAACCGCGGCTCGCGAGCCACGTGTGGCTCTTTGGCCCTGTGGCATGGGCCACCAAGTTTCAATCGCACTGTACGTGTGCGCCTGCACATGGTATTTTGTGGAAGAGCCACACTCAAGGGGCCAGTTTGCCTACCACCGGCCTAGGTTGGCTATTGCCAAGCTGCAGTGCAAGCTAAAGAAGCTAGGAAGGTCAGGGACCTTTCATCCTTCTCAAGCCTCAGGCCAAATTCTCATCAGTGCTAGTCTGGCATGATCAGGGACAGTATCAAGGAAACATCACAAGGGTGCACCCATACTCTTTGCTTCAGATACATCCATCCCACCACTTCAATTCAACTGTTGGCCCTTTACAAGAGAGCTTTTTTACCAGAATTTCTTCTTGTAGGAAAGCTGACTTGGAAACATGGGAAGTGGGAGAGAGGGACAATAAGAGGGACCCTGGTCAAAAAATATATTAAACTAGTGGCCCAGTGCATGGATTCATGCACATTGAAAGGGAATTAATTAGAAGAAATATTTTAATATTGCTATTCACCCTTTCTCTATAATAGAAGTCTCAACCAAATTCATGATCGACAATGACAGATCAAAACATACAAGTGCAATTGACACCAGCGAGAGCTTTATGTGTATTGCACATGTGCAAGTCAACTTAGCCTTTTATATATATAGAATAAACTTGCTTAATTAGACCCTGTTTCTTATTCCAGCCCAGTGAAGCACCCCAACTTCTCTTTCAGGTAATTGGCAGAAACACAGCAGTAAATATCAGCATGAAGCAGATTCTTATTATAGATCATACAGGAAGAACAAAGGGTAAAATATTTAACTGCAGCAGTGTTTGACTATATTCTGCATAGTGAGAAAACTGAAGTCATTTTCAAGGTCCAACATTTCTTTCTTTTTTTCAGTTGGGTCAAGTTTCTAAACTTTCTAAATCTCCACTTTCTGGTTAATGAAAAGAAAATAGGATTTTACCAAGTCTCTTATTTACCTCCTCCAGGACTTCTATGAAGATCAAATGAGATGAGGCATGGGAAAATGCTTCAAAGACATTTGGTTAAAGTGTAAAATGTTTGCACCAGGCTATAAAGCAAGCTGTGTTCCTGGGCTGAAGAAACTGCAAGGAAGATAGTTGCTAGGAAGAGGAAGCCAGGCGTTGTTATGTGATGTCATTACCTGGCGCCCACAGTGACCGTTTCTGGGCTGGGCTGTGGGCCACATTTTGCGCCATGGGGGTCTCAACAGCGTTGCCTGCAATTTGGTGGGCTGTCGCTCTGGGGTGGTGGCAGGGCCTGTGTCCCACTTGGGGGAAGCCGAGTACTGCTTTGTCAGAGCCAGGTCCGTGGTGTCATTTCTTTGTAAATGCCCAGTGTGCATCATGGCAGCTCCTGCATTGAGGGTCTGGCTCCTGGTGGTCACAGTGCACATGCACATCATAGCAACTGGTCAGATGGTCAGAGGGACACAGCATATTAACCTTTTATATATAGACTAGAGGCCCGGTGCACAAAATTCGTGCATGGGTAGGGTTCCTAGGCCTGGCTGGCGATCAGGGCCAATTGGAGACTTTCTTCCCCCAGTTGTCGGCTGCCGGTCAGGGCCTTCCTTCATTCTGGGCCACCTCCTGGTGGTCAGCACACGCCATAGCTAGTGGTCAAACTTCTGGTCGGTTTAACTCCCGAGGGGCCAATTGCATATTAGCCTTTTATTATATAGGATACTAAAGTTAATGAGGTTAATCTTATTTCAACTATGAAGTCTGCTGCCTGTCCAATCCATTCTGCAAACAACTTTCTTCCATGGGTTGATTATTATTTTTTGAACACTTGGATCTTATATAAACTCCACATCAATATCCAGTTTGTCCATTGCCATTTCAAAGAAAGAGAGAGAAAAAAAGAGAGGGTGTGTGTCTTCTGGTGATAAAAATAATTATACTCACTTGTCTCTTTTACTTGTATTTAATTAGCCTAGACAAGCATGGCCATACCTAACATGGAAGAGATAAAAAACCAACCCTTATGTTGCCTAGGGTTGAAAAGAATGAGAATTTTCAAGCTCAGTTATATGAGAAATATATATGTTTGTATTTATTTAGTATATGTCCATCTTACCTATAGTGTGTATATCAGTATCTGTGTGTTTATATTTATACACAGAAGCCATTGTAAATTTTATTCTTAATGGTATGAAGAGGTTCAAAACAGTGCTCCCAAGATATGCCACTTGTTATTGTGTCACTTTTTGGATGTGGATTATTTTAAACTAAAGTCAATGGAGGCCCTTCAGCTCAAGAGACACTTTTGTCTCTCCCTTAAAAAATTTAGTTGGGGACCTTGACTATAATAAGAGTTATTACCAGAATTAACATTTTATGACCTATCTTTATGGCAAGATAAACATCTAATCACTGAACACATGCTCTTCTTGTAATTTTGTGAATTATCTTCCTCCCTTCTGCTGTCTTACCTCATTTCTTAGCTCAGGATGTCATATATATATATATATATATATATATATATATATATATATATATATCTTATTTCCCCATCTGCCTCTGAACAGCTTTATGTATGTGGGGTTTCTGACTTTCTCATGCATGTGGGACTCTAGTAGTTACATAGTTAACTAAATTTGGTACCCTTATCTATTTAATTTGTCTCATTTTGATTTAATTATTAGACTAGTCAAAAGAACCTAAAAGGGTACACAAAAAATTTTCCTCCCCAACAAGTATGATACCAGTAGCATGCATATTAAAGGCAACACTAATGTGCTTTTACCTATTACCAATTACTGTCTTCCTGGATATTCTAATCAATGTAATTTGCCGGGAGCCGGTCCATCCTTGCTGTTTCAAAGGACCTGGCATATATGGCATACTGTTCTTAAAATGTTTGCTCACCTTCTTGGCACTATGTGTTTTAACCAAGGTCTCCTCTCTGAGAAAGGTTGTTTCCCCAGGTATGGATTTTCCCCTGAAGTTAGGGAGGGAATAAAACCCCTCAACTAAGTGCCAGGCGGGTAATTAATCACTTTAACTACGAACAATCATGCTTAAGCTACATAATCTTTACTCCCTGGAATGGAGATAAGAAACGCCCTAACCTTTGTAATAGAGATTGATAGGATTGAATCAACTGGTATAAATACAGATGTAACAAGACAGAAAGAGACAGAACTTAGAAGACAGAACCAGGAGGCACAGAACCTAGACACAGAACCTAGAGAAGAACCTAGAGACAGAACATGGCAAAAGATCCTGGACAGAAACTGGCCTCAGAACCTAGAGACAGAACCTAGCGAGAGAACATGGCAAAAGATCCTGGACTGAACCTGACTACAGAAATTGGCAAGAGAACCTGACTAGAACCTGGCTACAGAACCTGCCTGGAGAACCTGGAGAACCTAGCAAGAGAACATGGATACAGAACCTGGCTGGAGATCCTAACCAGAACTTCGCTGGAGATCCTGACCAGAAATTCGCCGGAGATCCTGAACAGAACTTGGCTGGAGATCCTGGATAGAGATCCTGGCTAGGCTGCTGATCAACTGAACGCTGTCTCCATGTCATTCCTTCTTTGCCGACTCCGTCCACACCTTTGGGGACCCCTGGACCTGCTGGGGTTGGACCCCAGCTGTAATTTTTTAAATAAAATAAAAATTTAAAACTTACTATTTGATATTTGCAGATCTAACATTTTGGCAAAAAAATGATTTGTATGTCTAGAAACAAAAGAAAATGAAATAAAAAAAGAACTACAAGAAATAATATTCAGTAATTAGAATAGTTAAAACTCAATTTGTGATATATCCATTATTTTACTGTATAAAAAACAATAACTAGGTAGTGCCCTCACCAGTCCTGGATCTGTCTCTTGCTTCAACAGTGCTTAGACAGAACAGACCCAGGGATGCCCCTTCTTCCAGCCTTCAACCACTCTCCTGAGCCTTATCTAGTCACCACCTTCAGAAACACCTCCAAGACCAGCCAACACACTGTGGTTTGTTTGTTTTTTGTTTTTTTGTTCTACCTCAACTCCTTATTGCCAAACAACCATGAGCTCCCATATTCATCAGAATCATCCTACTGAGATGGAGGCTATGGTCAACCACCTGACCAACCTACATATGCGGGCCTCCTACACCTACCTCTCTCTGGGCTTCTATTTCAACCGAGAAGATGTGGCTCGTGAGGACGTGGGCCACTTCTTCCACAAGTTGGAGGAGAAACACAAGGGCTCTGAGCATCTCTTAAAAGTTGCAAAACCAGTGTGATGGTCACATTAACTTCCAGGACATGCTGAAGCCTGCCCAAGATGAGTGGGCAAAACTCAGGATGTCATAGAAGCCATCTTGGCCTTGGGGAGGAACCTGAACCAGGCCCTCTTGGAGCTGCAGGTCCTGGGTTCTATCCTTGCAGACTCTCAGCTCTGTGACTTCCTGGAGAATCACTTCTGGTGTAAGGAAGTGAAATTCATCAAGTAGTTGGGCTACACCTGGCTCACCTGCTCAGGCTGGCCGGCCCCCAGGCTGGGCTGGGTGAGTATCTTTTTGAAAGGCTCACCCTCAAGCAGGAGTAGGAGCCTTTGGAGCCCAGAGGCCTTTGAGGGTCCCTTCTGCATCTCCTGGTGTCTCTGGCTTTTACCTGAGTCTCTCCCCCAAACTACTAGCCATTCTTTTAACCACCCTGAAGCCCTCTCCCATGCATTGGACCAAATGGAAACAGTAAAGCTTTTTGTAGAAAAAAAAAAGGTAATTTTAAAAATTTAATAATAAAAACTACATTTTAAAAGAGAGAATAGACAAAAGTAGAATAAGATATAAGCAATGAAGAAAAAATTTTAAATTATATGAGGATAAAAACATATTTAAACTTATCTGAGAGATTGCGCAAAAGATAACTAGAATATCTTTTGAAAATTATGGACATTGAGGGAACATGTGACTTATATTTGCAAGAAGAAAGTCTATTAAGCATGTGCTTACTTTAAGAAGAAAACACCAAATTTTTAATATACTGGTTGCAATGGTCATAACAAAAAAGCATGGTTGTTGAAAACTATATGAAATTCAAAGCTTAGTTTATAGCCAACCCCAATATACTTTTGTAGGGTGCTTAGCTTCTAAAAGAAAGCATAAATGAAGAAATGGAATTATGTTTACAATTATTCAGTTCATACACAAATGAGATAAAGAGTTATTTAGAAGCCAAACAGAAAGTTGGAAGTTTTATACGGTCTCTAGACAGGGCCAGAGGGAAATGCCTTTTCTTGCATAAATAAAATATGCTTAGGACTCAAGAGGCCATAAAAAAATAAGAGTGAAGGCCTTCCCTTAGCCTCTGAGGACGTGCAGACAGAGAAGCTAGACAGAGCTGATCTATCCCTGATCTTAGTCCAACCTTTTCCTTCTCCTAAAATCGTATTTGGATCCTGCTGACCTATAGATATCACTATGAAATTTAAAAATATAAATAAATGCCATATTTGGCTAAAAATTAAAATCCTTTTCATCTCTAAGGCCTGTTACAGAAGAAAATAAAATATATATTTGCATAGTCAGAAATTTAGATTGATACTCATGAACATTTATTATGCTAAGATATTTAAATTGTTTATCAATAGCATAGGATCAACTTGTCACCACGTAGAGATATACAAGAAGGGAAAGCTGGATGGACAATAGGTGGGGAAGGAGTTGGAGTAGATTGAAATAGACATAGCTGACAATTACAGAAACTTTTACTGTAACCTTGAAGCAAGTCCTAGATCACAAGTAATAAAAAAAAAATTGGTTCTAGATTTCATTCTATCTCTCATAGCTCTATGATCTCAGGAAAATTATTTATATAATATTCAGTTTCAGTTTTTTCATATCTCACAAAAAAAGATGATATTTTGCCCAGCTGGTGTGGTTCAGTGGTTGAGTGTTGGCCCAGGAACCAAGAGGTCACGGGCTCGATCGTCAGTGGGGGGAATGCAGGAGGCAGCCAATCAATGACTTCCTCTCTCATCAATGTTTCTATCTCTCTATTCCTCTCCCATTCCTCCCTCTTTAAAAATCAATAAAAAATATAGTTTTTAAAAAAGAATATTTTGTCAGGCAGATCAGGTTACTTTCAACCTTCTCAAGCCTCAGGCCAAATTCTCATCAGTGCTAGTCTGTCTGGTATGATTAGGGACAGTACCATAGAAACATTCTGTAGAGTTTTAAGTCCTCCATTTTGTAAAGTTTTAAGTCCTCCACAGTTGCAAGCTTTGGGTTAGTGTTATTATTAAATGTTCATCAAATTCAACCAAAATTTGGCTTAACGTATCATAATGACAACACAACTACCAATAAATACTAGCTTAACTAGAGTCATTTATGGGCTGTATAAATTCGTAACAGTAAGAATCAAACCATAATGAAGACATCACTATGATTATTTCAGCTAAATAAGTTAGAACATTTCAAGTTTACTCAAATGGCTATGAAAAAAATGGGAAATGAGGAATAATGACTGAATATTTTTTAAAAGCAAAGCATTAGAAATATATAAAATTTGCTGCCCTAGAGCTAACTATACAGGTATTTAGCTTGACCTCCACAATAAAAATGATCAATTTGTAGGCTCTATTGCTGGAATCAATCTCCTCTTCCACTCTTTTCTCTCTCTCAGAATCTTGGTGACTTCATATAAGGCTTTTAGGGACTCTGAACTTCAGCTTCTTTTTCTACACTTTGATGCTATTGGCTTAAAAGCTCTCCTGTTTCCATACTCTATGATTCTCCCATTCATATATTTTGCTAATCTTGTATAGTTAAACACATAGGGAAAGGCATAGCAGGAGCTTTCCCAGTAGACTTAATCTCTTGAAGAGAGTCACTGACCCCTGTGGCTGTAATATTAGAGTTAGGATAAAACCATTTTGTAAGAAATTTGAAATTTTTAATTATACTTTAAAAATGGCGTATTTCAATATTCTAGTGTTTTACTTTTTATTAATTATTAAACATGCAATAAATAGTTGCCAATTTTATTTATTTATTCATTAATTTATTTTAATGTATCTTATTAATTTTTTGCAGAGAGGAAGGGAGAGGGATAGAGAGTTTAAAACATCAGTAAGAGAGAAACGTCGATCGGCTGCCTCCTGCACACTCCCTACTGGGGATGTGCCCACAACCAAGGTACATACCCTTGACCAGAATTAAACCTGGGACCCTTCAGTCTGCAGGCTGACACTCTATCCACCGAGCCAAACCAGTTAGGGCTAGTTGCAAATCTAATCTATAGGGACAGAGAGCAGTTGATTGCCTAGAGTAGAAGATGGGGAGAAGAGATTGACTAAAAAGGGGTCAAGTAAACATTTTGGAAGTGATGGGAATTCCCCATCTTGATTATATTTGTGGTAACACAGATGTATATATTTATCAAACCTAATTAAACTATGCACATAAAATGAGTGTGTTTCATTGTTTTATTATTTATTAGAAGCCCAATGCATGAAATTTGTGCAAGAGTAGGCCTTCGCAGCGGCAGCTTTCTTGATCCCTCAGCTGCAGCCCTGGCTTCATCTGGAAGGTCATCCGGAAAGATGTCTGGTCTAATTAGCATATTATGCTTTTGTTATTATAGATACTTCAACCATGTTGATTTAAAGAATAATGATTACCTAGGGTATTTTTTATTGTTGTTGTTGCATTATCTTGTCTTCAGATTTCTCCTTTGGTCTGGGTAGCTTACATAAATAAAAATTGAAGATCAGTATCTTCACCCATGCTCAAAGTCTGCTTGTTAGAGTATAAACTTATCTGTAATACATTTAGCAATTACCTTAACTTTTGATTAAAAATGGATTTAATCATTAGTTTTCAGATCAAAATTGCTTAATGAGTAGGTTACTATGAAAGTGTGTGAGTAATATTATCATCTTTTCCAGCTCCATATGTCTGTTAAAATTAATAATGTTAATGTATGCAAATAAGTGTAAGTGCTTAGGAGAGCACCTGGTGTGTTTTAAGTGTTCAAAAGTATTTGTTGAATGATTGAAAAAGTACCACTGCCCTGCCCTATGGCCACATACTTGTTTTCCTTAGCAATAAGAGAGATCAAAATTAAAAATTTAACATCTAACAATGATGGCACAAAAATTCTCATTAGTAAAAGATGGGCTGATCTATGAGAAAAGCTCTCTATAAAAATAACTTAATATGTTACATATGTAATAGCTAATAGTAACTCCAGAATGCATTTCTCCCGAATGGGCTGATTTTGTTTGCTTTAGTTTCTTATTTGTAAACTGATCCCTTGGGAATTATCTTATCTATTTTGCTTTGCGTCACTTCAATTCCTTTGATATTCTTCCAGCCAGGCCCTCTCTTATTAGTTGTCTCCTCAAATTGCATTGGGATCTGGTAATCCCCTTATAATCTTTCAAAAAAACAACACCCTCAATTTTTTTTTTCTCAGCCCATAAAAATTAATCATGGCATTGCTATGAGCAGATTTATGGACTAGAAGATACACTTACTTATGTCTAATTACCAGACATTACACTTTGCTGTTCATTTCAATGTCTTCTCTTTTGCCTTCTGTTTGCACACTAATCATTCAGCCCATAGTTGTCTAACATTAAGCATTACACTGTAAACCTCAGGAGAAATGTTTCTTGATGTTTCTTTAATAGAGTGAAGAGTAAATTTTTGTTTACAGAGATTGAGAAGTACATTTCCCATGTGTAAAGTTATCTCAACTTCCTGCCTAACTCCATTTTTAAAAAGATTTAGCTTTAAACCTTTAAATATTTTAGCACACATAAATGAAGAGGTCAGAGGCACAGTAATTGTGAACATTTTATAATCACCACAAATTGAAAGAATTTCTATAATAGTCAATCTGTAGCTATAATGTTGGCATTCCAATGTATCTCATCTAAAATAGTAACAAGTCATAGAGTAGACACTTGAAAATTATATTTGCTAAAATGCTTAATATATAGAAATATCCATCTTAATGTTAAAAGCATACATTTATTGAATGCTTCCTATTTTCAGACACTATCCTTAATCTTTAACATTCAATCTCCACAATAATCCCCCAAATTAGATATTATTACAAACGTTACTTCAAAGGAAACTTACTATTCAGTCAAAGTAAGTTGCTCATTATATAACTACTAGAGGCCTGTGGGATCTCTCAGCCTGGCCTGTGCCCTCTCGCAATCCAGGACCTCTTGGGCGATGTTGGATAGCCGATTTCAGCCCAATCCTCACAGGCCCAATCCAGACAGGAGGGATCCTCATCCTGTGTGTTGAGTGTCTGTCTCCTGTGGTCAGTGCGTATCATAGCAACTGGTCGTTTGGTTGTTCTATCACTTAGGCTTTTATATATATAGGTAGAGGCCTGGTGCATGGGTGGGGGCTGTCTGGCCTTCCCTGAAGGGGGCCCCGAATTGGGGTGGGGGTCCCTGATTGGGAGCGAGGCCGGCCTGGGAGAGGGGCCACAGGAGGTTTGTAGGCCAGCCATGCCCCCAGCTTTGTCAGGAAGGACGTCCAGAATGACATCCAGAAGACATCTGGTCTAATTAGCATATTACCCTTTCATTAGTATAGATCAGTAATAGAACTGAGATTTTTTAACTCTTGACAATCTGGGACCAGAATCCTTGCTTTTAATCATTACATTATATGGCTTCAAAGACCCTAAATTGCATCTTCAACTTCTGTAACTTATTGTCATTCTCGCAACCAATCTTTTAGGGCACAGCTTTGCACTAGAATTCACTCTTCACTAACAGGGACCTTATCCTCCTCGTTAGTTCAGTGATGCAGCCTCATGGCTCCCCTATCAGCCTGCTCGTAATGCTAAATCTTAAATCACTCCATATAAAGTCTTCCTGTCCTTACTGGCTCATTTCTCCATTGAACCTCTCCTTGCTATTACCTAAATACTCAGTTTCTGTAACCCCCACATTCCCACAATAACTTGCCAGTTCACTTTTCAACTTCCTATTCAACATATCTCAATCCATAATCAACTACTTTGCATTGAAACAGGTTTCCTGTCTATAGTCCCCATTTTAATAAAGAGCAGTGCTAACCATTTAGTAGCCCTTGTGAGAAACCTGGTAACAGTGTCTTCTTTTTAAACATTTAACCCATCACTAAGTCTATGGATTCCACTTCTTTATTGCTCCTCTTGGTCCCTTCCCCTGACTTATTTCTGCTCATTTCAGGTGTAAATTATAGAAACCAGCTTCCACCTGGTCAAAGGGCCTCCGGCCATCTTCACACCGCTGTTGGAGAAATATTGCTAAAATGCAAACCAGGCCTTATTTCTGAATTACATACAATCGTGCATTGCCCATCCCCACTCGCCATTTCCCCTGAATAAAGATTAAACTTAGATTACCACGCAAGTTTCTCCTATCTCCAGCCATTTCTCATCATGGACACCTCATTTCAGGCAGCCCCGTTTCCTCACTGCTAAAGTGCTATTTGTGAATTTATCTATTTAATCGTGGACTTCAGTATTGCAATTGTACAAACTTATTTTTCTCAACTACCAAAGTGGTGATTTAAAGTGGACTTGTTAAAGTCTCCATCAATCACACAGTATATATGTACACCTGTCCAAAAGATATAAAAGTACTCACCATGAACAACCAAATTTAGTTATTGCTATGAGGACCCTATTTGATGTAATTTAAAAAGGAAAATATTGTAATTGTAAATAAAAATAAAATATGGGGAGAAATCGCTATAACATTCTGGTGTTCCATGTAATATTAAAGTACATAGGATTTATCCTGTACCAAGAAAAGTTCTAAATGATTTACATATATAACCTCTTTCAATCATCTCAACAATGGTATGATTCCTACCATTTTACTATACAGAGGAGGACTCTGAGCTACATAGAGACACAAAGAAGCTTACCCAAGATCACACAAAGCCAAAGAGCTGGAGTTTTCATTTCCACAGTCTGACTCGATTTTTCCCCTATGTTTTTAATCATTCAGCCACATTGCTCATTTAGAGGAGACCATAATGCATAGAATATCCTAAAAAGTGATGTCCATGTACTAGGTGTTTGACATTTAAGTAGCAAATGAAATTTCCTAGAATATTAATCCTTTCAATATCAATAATGTTTAATACAACTGCTAGCAAAGCTAAGCAAAGACACCCCGCCCTGGGTTAGTAGCCAGCCAAAGAAATGGGTAAAGGAATGTGCAGGGGCAGGTGTCAGGGCGGGCTGGGGGTTGGAGTATGAGTTCAGAGGGCCAAGGGGGTAGGGCTAAAGTATGGTCAAGGTTAACAGGTTGGGACATGGATCACAGAGGGCAGAACAGGGCAGGGAGTACAGGAAAGAATTCCATCCAAGTGAGGAAACATGAGAAGCATTGTTCCATTTTAAAGCTGCCAAAATTAAAAACGTAGGCGTGAGTTATGGAAAACAGAAGTGTCTGGATTAGAAAAAAGTTTGTGGGTTTACACAGCTATAATATGGGGGTACCACTAGTTGATTTATAAGAAAAGACTCTCTTGGTCTGAGATACTTTCCTGGACCAGAAAATTGTCCCCTAAAAGTGTAGCTCCCCAGAACAAGGCAGGGAAAACTGTGATGGCAACCGCAGAGAATTCATCTCTCATGGGACATCCCAGACAGTCTATGGTGAGTCTAGAGGCAAATAGACATAGTTCAACCAAAGGTCTGCTTCCTAAAAAACTATAAGATCTTAAACAAGTTAACTACCATTTACAAAATGGTTGTAATAAGATTACCTGTCTTACAGAAATGGATGAAATTATAAGTAATCTTTTGGGGTATAAATTGAACACTGAGCTCTTCCAGGGAGTTGTAATCATTATTTGGATTATCAAAAATCTAGCTAAAATCCACATTCCTATTCTTTCCCATTGATAAGAATTCAAGTTAGAAAAATATAAGTATGGTTATAGTTTAAAAAAATTGTCACTTTCTTTTTAATATATTTTTTTATTTCAGAGAGGAGAGAAGAGCGAGAAAGAGATAGAAACATCAATGATGAGAGAGAATCATTGATAAGCTTCCTCTTGCATGCCCTCCCCCCCCCCCCCGGGGATCAAGCCTGCAACCCTGGCATGTGCGTAATGGAACCATGACCTCCTGGTTCATATGTCAATGTTCAACCACTGAGCCATGTCAGCCCGTGTCACTTTCTTACTGAATCCTTTCCACCTCTTTGTTCTGAGCACTTTTAGAGTTTACTTCTTTAAAAAAATAGTAAGTTAATTTATCAGTTAACTTGAGCTAAATCTACTGAATGAGTATAAGAGTAGAGGGACTAAAACTTCACAGACATTCCTTAGTCTAGGAAAGATGTTGTTTGTCTGAGAATTACTGTCTCTTTTAACATGAATATTCTATCAATTCTCAATGTGTCAGCAATATGGTTTAATATAGAGCTTGACCCTAAATCTCTAGTTAGCCAGTTTCTTCTTCCTGAAAGGTAAGACATTATTCTGCTCCATCTTCTTACCACAAAAAAAAGGTAAATAAATGGAAGGCTTTTCATAAAGGTAGTCACTTATGACTTTGGTGTAGTTATCTACTACACCAAAGACATTTGTTTCCAAGGAAGCTATTCTAATTAGTGCAACTACTGATGGCAATGGATTAATATTCATATTATTTTTGTTTTATATTATCTTAGAAGGGATCGAGAGGGTAGTAAAGAATAATCATTTACAACAGAGTTTCTCAAATAGTCATCTCCAGATGTCCTGTATCAATATTATGTGGAAAACCAGAGAATAATGAAAAAAATCTCTAGAAGTGTAGCCCCTAATATTCATGTCTGACTCTGGGGGTTTTCCTAATTCTTTTCCCAGAGAATCGCCCATTTTTTAGCTGGACATACAGGAGATCCTTGGTGTCAGCTCCCCCCTCTCCCCAGCTCTTTCAACAGTTGATGGCAGCTCTAGTCTCTTGAATTGTATCCTCCTAACTCAAAATGTATGGAGTGGCTTCTGTTTTCCTTACAGAATCTAAACTGATATGTTTGGTAAAAAAGGAAGAAATAATAAAAGTCAAACATTCCATCTCTTATTATTGCTGATAACTGGACCTCTTTTTACTTTTTTTGTGGCAGTATGTCTCCAAAGTGTATCTAAGTGCTGATTGATCAAGATGAACTATTGAAGGAGACACAAAACCATTGGAGCATCTACTTATAGTGGTTATATTTTCAATGTTTTTCAAAATTCTGAAAACATAAATTGATGTCAGTATTTATACATATATATATATATACATATATATGCAATTAAAAATATAAATAAGCCAGTCAGAAAAGGACAAGTACCATATCATTTCAGTCATACATGAAATCTAATGAACAAAATGAACTAGAAAGCAAAATAGAGACAGACTCATAAATAGAGAGCAGGCTCACATCTGTCGGGTGTGCGGCTGGGGGGGGGGACTTGGGGGGACTTGAGGAGACTTGGGAGTTGGAGAAATTGAGCAAAATATAAAAAAAGAGAAAATACTCATGTACACAACAGTATAGTGCTTGGTGCCAGGAGGGAGGACTGGAGGAGGTAGACAAGGGTATAGGAGGGATAAATTGTGATGGATGGAGATTTGATTTGGAGTGTGAACACACAATGCAATGTACAGATGGTGTATTGTAGAATTATACACCTGAAACCTATATAATTTTGTTAACCAGTGATGCCCCAACAAATTCAATAAAAAGGATAAAAAAACAAAACCTCTACTTTACTCCATAATTACTCTAATGCCCACTGACAAGCTCAAGAAACCAATCTTTAACAATATTAGTGAGATTCCTCTATGTCCATCCTTAATTTCACCCCCTTCTCTTCTCCCCCAAAACAAAGTAGTGGTAGTACAACTAAAATTTTTGTTTCATATTTTTGTTCCTCTTGCAACTTACTTTTTATTAACTAACATATTTTTGTGAAATTTAATTACAAGATAGTAGTATATATAGTTCATCTCTATCTTTTTTTTTAATTCTCACCTGAGGATATGTTTTTTAGAGATGAGAGAGAGAGAGAGAGAGAGAGAGAGAGAGAGAGAGAGAGAGAGAAATATCAACTGGTTGCCTCCTGCACTCCCCTGACCAGGAATCGAACCTACAACCTAGGTATATGCCCTGACCAAGAATTGAGCCGGCAACCTTTTGGTGTACAGGACAACCAACTGAATCACCCAGCCAGGGTTATAGTTCATCTCTTTTCATTAAACAGTTTTTCATTATAAGAATGCAACACAGTTTATTAATTTATTTTCTTTTTCAAGCATACTGTGGTTCTAGTGTCTTATTAATTTGTTAACTTTTCTCATTTTGTTTTGCCAGTACAAACAATGCCAATGTTATGAGCATCTAGCATTCATTTACGTGACTCCTGGTGAGCACGGGTCAAAATTTCTCAAGGATCAGTTCCCAGGAGTGAGATTATGAATTCACACTTCACATTCTCAGCTTCATTACATAACACCAAAATGCTTTAAAAAATGTATGCACTCATGTACAGCCTATCTGCTTTGTTAGAGTTCCCGCTATTCTACATCCTTTCCAAAACTTCATGTTCTTGGACTTGTTAATATTTGCTACGCAGGTGGGTGTGAAATGGCATCTCATTGTGGTTTTAATTGGAATTTCCCTGATTACAAAAGAAGTTGAATCCTTTCATACTATTAGGAGCCATTCATTTAAATCTCTCTATGTGTATTATCAGTTATTATGTTGAGCTGTAAGTCTTTTCTTTACTGATATGTGGAAGTTCTTTATATATCCTCTATAATAATTCATTGTTATTCAGTGTCTCTTTATATTCTTTATATTTGTTTACATATAGAATTTACTAACTTTTCTTGTTCTGTTGTTCTTTTATAAAGGAAATCCTTTAATACTATGAAGACATAAAAGTTTCTCTTGATTCCACTAAAAATGTTTCATAACTTTGCCTTTCATGTATAGGCCTTGAATCCACGTTGTAAGCAGTGGTTATAAAATGCGGTTGAAAATTCTTCAAGTGTTTATACAAATCAATAAACTACAGTGAAATTATAAATCATGTGGTTAGACTTCCCATGCTATTGCTTGTTTTGAGATTATTAAGAGAAAACTTCAAAATAAAATGGGCACTAGAGACCCATGTTTCAAATCATAATTTTATTTTTAGGGTAGGATCAATTTATAAATAAGAAAGCATTTTCCTCCTTTATGATAATTTTGTTAGAATATGGAACTCTTGCAGGTCATTTTGGCACATTCAGAAATATAAATTTTTAGTTGTGCAATAATGGACCCTCGCCCTCTTAGACATTTAGTGAACATGTCATAGTTGTAGGAGGAAAAGCCAATCAAACCTTGGAAAGAGGCATGTTTTATATCTATCATACACTCACCCTTAGGAAATAATTTGAAGATACCAACAGGGGTAACAGGAAAATCTACTTTACTTTGTATTTCCCTTTATTATAGTACTAGTGGCCTGGTGCACAAATTCGTGCACATTGAAAGGGAATTTGGGTATCCAGCTCCCGCCTTCTTGCTGTCAGGGTCCGGAGTGCAGGTGGACAGGAATCTGGGCTGTCACAGCGGGGATAGCAAGCTAACCAACGGCTGATTCTGCGAGGAATGGGGTTTCCGCCTCCCTGCTGTCCGGGTCCAGAGTGCAGGTGAATGGAATTTGGGGCTGTCAGAGCACCGACAGCAAGGTCTGGGTCAGTGCTCATCATAGCTGGTCGTCTGGTTGTTGGTTGTTCTGGTCATTATGCTGTAATAGTCACTGGGTTTTTATTATATAGGATTTGCTCTTTTATATTGGTTCACTCAAAAATATCTATTGGAAGTCTTCTGTTTCTTGCATATTACTCTTTAATTTTATCAGAGTTATATATTTGTAAATTCACATTTCACTTTCAGAATTGTAAGTCATGAGATATTCTTGTGAAAATGTTTAGTTGCTACTATCTAAAGCAATCAAGAATTGAAACTTGACTCCAAATTTCTAGTGACTCAAAACTTTTTTATGGGTTCTAATATGCAAAATCATTATTTAAATGAATGCTAAAGTAAGGCAGTTTAGAATCCCTTTTCTCATATAGTCCATGAATTCTATAAAACAGAATTACAACAAAATATTATCACAAATAAATATTTCCACAAATAAAAATTCAGCTCTTTGTCCATTTCACGATGAAAATGAAAGTTCACAAAGAATATCAAGAATTTTTACAAGAAGGAAACAAATATCTAAACCCTTTTAAAATGGTATGTGCTAATGACAAGAATGTGGATTTGTTTTTATGAATGAGTTCAAAGGGATTTTTTTTTTCAAAATTCTGCTTTTGCAAGCTTACAAAAAAATTGACACTAATGTTTTGGTACATTCAAAGATCTGGATTCTACCCCTTGTATATCACAATGATCTTTGGGTGACCTAGAAAATTAACTGAATTTAATTTCAAGCACAGCAACTCCTGCACATCACACAATGGGTATAAATGAGAATGTGTTTTGTAAACCTTAAGATTTTTATATTCCGATAATATGTGATGCAGAAATGATACAAGGTGATCTCAGTATTATTTAGAAATCCCAGAAGAAACTTCCACTGAATTCATTAGACTTGTGTTCAAAATCTATTTTGAAATGGAATGCTCTCTATTTTTCTTAAACTACATATTATAAAATGTGCAAAGTTTCCCAAGGAAAGTTATAGACAAGGTTATAGATTTAACATTAGTTAGCTAACAATTTAACCTTGTTTTAATATTTCAGGTTGTGGGCCAAGATTATACCTCATACGTTGCTTAAATATTTTCTTGAAGGAATTCAATACGTTGAAATGGAATTTTATATTCACTGTATGAAAATGAATAAGCCAGCCTTCAAGTCCTAACTAAGCTCAACTTGAAAAACGATGCAGTACACATCAGCCCAGCATGAAATGTCCTGATATTACTTAAGATATTCTGATTGAATCTCAGTAATCAACCCATATGGCACAATATTATTTGGCATTATTTATTAAGTAAGCCATGATATTTATTAATCATATTCTGGCAGCGATGTCTTCAGACTTTGTAGGTGGTTACAAATGAGCATGGGCCACATGCCCCAAACTTTCTCTCCTTTATTACCTCATTTTTTTCCCTTGGCAGTCATAGTCTCATTTATGGTATTTATTTGATTTATAATACTGTTTCCTTTAACAAGGGCTAGCAACAACGGCAGTCATAAATATAGCTGAAAAGAAACTTATAATTCTTCATAGCATAATGAATTTCATTTGTAATGATCATATCTAACCCAAATTATTGATGTTACTACCTCTTCATTTGCTCGGATTTATTTGGCTTCTAAAATAGCTTCAGCGATAACCAAGTTAGGTACATAAATATAGTCAAGTATAAATATTATTCAAATAGAACCTACATTTTATGTACTAATTGTAATTATTTAATATCATGAATTACTTAGGACTTATGGCAAGTAAAATAAAAATATGCATATTAATTATTAGTCTCTTTTTTGTGGGTTTGGTTAAAGAATTAATTTCCCTGGGTGTGCTTAAGAATCATGTCAGCCCAAATTAAACCCATAGATTTTATTACATCATAAAACAAAATTTAAATATACATATGAAAAGAAATAATATGAAGAGAGAAATACTATACTTTAGAACTTGAAGGGACAACCTTCTACCATAAATTTTGCTTATATAAAACTTTCATCTTTTTTCCATTTATTTATTATTAGAGGCCCGGTGCACAAACATTTGTGTACTCAGGGGGGGAGAGGTCCCTCAGCCCGGCCTGTGCCCTCTCACAGTCTGGGACCCCTCGGGAGATGACCATCTGCTGGCTTAGGCCTGCTGCACAAGGGATTGGTCCTAAGATGGCAATCAGACATCCCTCTGTCAGCCCTGCAGCCATCGGGGAATGTCCACTTGCCAGCAGGGACAGACCTAAGCTGCAGTCAGACATTCTTAGCGCTGCTGAGGAGGCAGGAGAGGCTCCCACCACCACTGCTGTACTGGCAGCCATCAGCCTGACTTGTGATTGAGAAGAGCTCCCCATGTGAGAGTGCACTGACCACCAGAAGGCAGCTCTTGCATTGAGCGTCTACCCCCTGATGGTCAGTGTGTGTCATAGTGACCAGTCATTCCTAGTCTTTCTGCTATTAAGGTCAGTTTGCATATTACCCTTTTACTATATAGGACAGAGGCCTGGTGCACGGGTGGGGGCCAGCTGGTTTGCCCTGAATGGTGTCCCGGATCAGGGTGGGGGTCCTGCTTGGGTGCCTGGCCAGCCTGGGTGAGGGGCTGATGGCTGTTTTTAGGCTGACCGCACCCCCTTCAGGGTGGGGGTCCCCACTGGGGTGCCTGGCCAGCCTGGATGAGGGGCTGAGGGCTGTTTTCAGGCTGGCAAAGCCTGCAACTGAAGCTCCCAGTCTCTCCTTTGTTTCTTTAATTCTGGGATTTATTTACCTTCTGTAGTTGAAACTTTGTTGCGACTCCAGCTCCGAGGCCGGCTGGCTGAAAGAAGGTACCTGGGGTTTGTTTAGCTTCTATAATTGCAACATTGTTGCTTAGAGTGCAGCTCAGAGCCCAGCTGCGTCAGGCAGGAAACCTTGGCTTCCTCCATCACTGGAGCAAGCAAGCCTCATGTTCTCTTCAGCTGCATGGCTGCCGGCCGCCATCTTGGTTGGCAGTTAATTTGCATATCACCCTGACTAGCCAATGGGAAGCATAGCAGAGGTATGGTTAATTACCATGTTTATCTATTATTAGATAGCATGACCTCACCTATGTTAAACATGTCTACTGAGAGATTGTTTGCAAATCAGTAGCCAAAATTTCCTTCCCCATATGGATGCCTTTGGATATTCCCCTCCCACACTGACTTTGCTTAACCATGTGGCTTACTCTGAACAAGAAAACAAACAAACAAGCAAAAAGAAAAGTTCTTGTACACCCTCTCTTACTGCTTGGAACTTCTCTGTGAATATCTGGATAAGTCCAGGCAAGAATCCCTTAGGCTCAGAGAACATTATGACAGGATCCAACCATCCAGCCATTCCAAGCCTCTCAGCCATTACACATGACTGCAAGCATCAGCCCAGTGAGTCACAACCAGAAATAACAACCACTGAACTACAGGCAAATATATTATGATTTTGGAGTGTTTTTTCACAAAACAAGATTTGACTTATATGACTACTATCATGACATTTTACTAAAGAGAAACCGTAAAGGGAGACAATTTTGTGGTGAGTTCATTAATGTAGTTTTTATTCTTAAATTATGTGCTTTCTAGAACTAAACTTTGGAAAGTTTTCACATTTGCACATTTAAACAATGTGCAGTGTATTTAATACAATTAGCTGAACTAAGTAAAACAAGGGCTCAGGTATAATTCTGAATTTAATTCTCTAATTACCTTTTTTTAAAAATGGATCCTGACAAATTTTATGCACTGAAATGGTTTAAAGGTGATTTTTGCAAATGTATTTTCAAATGGAATCTTTCTTTAGAATTTTTTTATCTTTTGATAATCTGAGGTTCTTAGTACTGTACCCAGGACAGATTTTGCGTGTGGGTTTGAATTTTCTATAGGTTAACATATACAGAAATTCCAGAAATTGTTGCCAAGTCTCATGGAGATTCCCGAATACATCTTCCTGAAGCAAAGTGGTACAATGAGAGCTTTAGAAAGCAGCTCTTAAAAAATGAATATATACTCTAAGCAAAGGGGAGGATTCTAATTGATTTCTTATGCCAAAGAAGCTAAAGAACAGCTAGCAGTGTGTGTGCTGGGAAATTACAAATTTTTTTTTCATGCACAATCCGTCAATCAATAAATAGATTCTGCATAGAAATGCATTTGTTTTGTTCTTGGAACTCACTAATCTATGCCTATAGAATGAATTTGTGTATTTATTTTATGTTAAATTATTTTGTCAAAGCCAACATTAACCTGGATTTAAAAAACTGGTTTCCCAGCTATTTCTGTTAACTTCTTGAGAACTCTAATTTTTCTGCTAAAAAAGAAAATAGAATAAACCCAAGTTTCTCCCCTCTGCTCTTCTCACGTTACTAGCATAGCACTACCTTTTATGCTGCTAAAGGGTCATATAGCCACAAAGTCACTATTTGAGGTAAAGAAGTCACATTGACAATTGGGAGAAGTGTCTGGATTTTGGATATTCAGTATCTGCTGATTGGATGTGAAGTGTAAGGCATAAAGAGAAGTTATGGATGACTTTAATAATTCAACATTGGCATAGAGGGAAATATTGGCATTTAGTGAGATTGGGAGACTAGAGGGATATGTTTGGTGGGGAAAATCAAGAATTCAAATTTGAATACTATTAGTTGGCATCACTAGTTAAATATTAAGAAAAAATGTCAAATAAGCACAGTAGGATATATCTGAGTGTGAACGTTGGAGAAAAAGTCTAGACAGAAAATAGAAATTTAAGAGTTATAGGTAAAGTTAGACCTTTTCTATTTAAAAATTTTTTCTAGTTCTATATGAAGATTTGACCTTCATTGAACCTACTGGGTTTAGTTCAATGACAATCTGATAAGGGTTAAGTGTCATCTCCAGACAATGTTATTTAAAATAGAAATTACTCCTAAGACACAAACTGCATTTGGACAAGGAACTTTGAATACCCAATAGGGTTATACATTGGGCTTGTCTGAGGGCAATGACTCCTATACTGTGTGTGTCTCCTACAGGGCCTCTGGAGGCTATGTCTGTAGGTACTTTGTCTCCTGTTTGACATGAGGCTTTTAAGCCAGAGAAGTTCCACTGAGTGCCCAGAGTGGTTTTGCCTCCTTGAACCTGAATTGTCATCTGAGTTCCTATGCTCTGGGTGGCCTTGTGCACTCTTTCATGGACTGCTGCAGGAACTCCTCCTGCAAGGAACCTTTGATGTTGAGTTGCTGGCATGCTGTCGTTTCTGTCTGATAACCTTCTGAGCAGAGTGATGTCAAATGTGGTTCATGATAGTGTCTTGAGTCTGTACGTGTAGGTGAGCGTGAAAAGGTCATTGGTGAGCACTGCAGTTGTGCTCAGCACATAGAAGGTGTCTATAGGCGGAAGGCTAGGCGAAATTTAGTTTCAACAGAGGAGAAAAACATTCTGATGACCATGCCTTGAGGTATCCCAAAAGGTAGAGGTCAGGTTCAAGAGGGGAGACAGAAAGAGGAAACTGGAAAAAAGCACCTAATGCGATAGAAATATGATCAAAAGAATGCGGTACACCAGAAACCAAGGAAAAGGGGTATTTTAAGAAGGCAGGAACTGTCACCTGTGTCAAGTGTCATCTATGCCACTATAAAATAGAACATTGCCAGACAGAATACAATAGAGGACAGATAATTTTGGCTGGCCTCTGATCTGATTGGCTGATATTCATGCCACAGTCAAGAGGACAAGTAGACTACCTCTTTTGGGATTGTGGTTACAAGTGCACAGGGAAGTTGGAGTTGGTTAAAGACACTCAAACTTGTCCCACAGATGTAAGGTTGTCCGAAGACAGTGGGATAATAACAAGGAGTGGAGAAGGAACAGGTATGAAAGAAAGTTTGGTTTGTACTTAATGTCACTGTTTCATTCCTTCATAGAAACTGACCAAAGGAAATGGAATAAAAAAGTGTGGCTCTGCTTTAACTATTCCCAAAGACTAAGAATGAAAATTCACATGAAAACTAAAATATGTCAAAAAAGAAAGAGAGAATAATAAGTATTTGGTCAGTTCTTTCGTCTTAGGACCTATTCGTTGGCCTAAATATTGAAGGAGCATACAATTGTGTTTTACTGTTGATTGGACTTCAGCCAGATTAATGGTTTATTTTTCCTTAATTACGTGTTACATTTGGTGCACAGTCATTTCCCATCCTTCATATGATATGTAATGCTTTCTTTGATGACACATGAGGGTTGGGGAAAATCTCAATGAATAAAAGCTTTGATTCCAGTCATTTAATACTACAGCCAGTCGGTGCATGTTGTATATTGTCATAGGCTTATGAATTCACTTTCACTTTAGCAACAACTTCACCTTCACTAAATATCAGTCGCCAATGATCACTGTGTCTGGCATTTTACTCATGAGGAAATTTCACATTACATCATAATACTTAGAGAATGTGAAAAGTTGATACTTTCTCAAATTCCTGTGCTTTACTTCACTTTTCTACATGAAAAATAATAACAAATATTGGTATGATTGGCACAAGCAATCAGGCTATGAATAAGAAGCTATGAATCTAAAAGTGTCTTTGTTATATAGCCAATGTTCAAATGGCCTAAAGTAAAAAAAAAAAAAAAAAAAAAAAAAAAAAAAGAAGGCAGGAACAATTGGGTTATGTGGGTGTTATTTCATGCCCAAACCAATTCCTGGTGACATACTATTTTATTCCAGTAACTCCTAATTTAACATGAGGTGGTGTGTTATAAGAATCAGGTAATTGTTTTAAGTACATAAGAAATCCAAGTAACTCACTTGCAATCAGTATAATTCAGAGAGATGCTATGATGAAATTTGTATCATCAATTTAAAAAATAAAATTTCCTAATTAAGACTATAAACAAAATGTTAGTGTGATCTCTCCCTACCTTTATCTCTATGTCACCTATATCATTAACTATATTTGTCTATATATCTATCCATATATAATAGAAAGCCCACTTGGCCAAGTTCGAATTTGTATTTGTGAACAAAAGTAAGATGTGAAAAATTTCCAACTAATGGTAGCTATGATGAATCTTCAAAATAAACTTTAAAAGCAAAGTAAAAGAAAACTGCAAATTCTACAGATAAAAACAAGTAACATTCTCAGCACTTAATTTCTAGGAAGAAATTGGAAGATATTAGTCTATAATTTCATCTAAACTATTCAATATGACTTAATCATGCATTTTTAAACTGCTGAGTAGCAACCGAAATTGGCTAAAGTCACTAGACATGGAGGCAGGAAACTTGGCTTCAGGACTCAAGATTTTCTGGCTTTTTTAACCTTGATAATGTGCTCTTAACATCTCTAAGCCTTCCTTGTAAAGAAAGGAGTTTTGATGATCATTAAGTTTTTTAGATTGTGGAAACCTCTGAGACTAGGATGAAAGCTAAAGGACCTCTTTCCCCAGAAAAAAATACATGGAAGAACAAGACCACTGTTTAAAGATACTTATGAATCCCAAAACAACACTGCCAGTATTTTTCCTTTCATCTATGTTTATTTATGTTTTCTACAACATTTATTTTATGTTATATTTACAGTTCCGTAACTCAACTTCTTTATTTAACAGATCATTTTGTATGAATTAAAATGTTATTACATATTTTTCAAGGTTTAATTTTAATGGATGTCATTATAAAGGATATTTAATAATTTTCCCATGATCAGACATTAACTTTTAAAAAATTATCTCTCATTTACTAATTTAATGCCATATATGTATTCTGTGAATGAATCCCACATCTATCCTAGTAGACCAAATTCTTTAATAGCTCATATTATTGAATTTCTGATTAATAATTTGTTGTTCCACCAGTTGCTTATCCAATGTTGCTACCAGTTTTTGTAATTATGAGTCGTTGAGGAAGATCTGACTGCCAGTTGACTCACCAGATGTACTGGGGCAATTGGAGGCTCCCCACCCCACCAGCCCTTCAATCCCCTAACCCATTACTATCTATATATATAAAAGCCTAAGCGACTGTTATGACTGGACGACTGGAACAACTGGAATGACCAGACGACCAGACGACCAGCCAGTAGCTATGATGTGCACTGATTCAGACCTTGCTGCTAGGGCCCTGACAGCCCTGAACCTGGTTCACCCGCACCCCAGACCCAGACAAGAAGGAGAAGGGATCCTGATTCCTCGCGGAATCGGCCGTTGGTTAGCTTGCTGCTGGGGCACTTATAGTCCCAAATCTGGATCACCCACACCCTGGACCAAGACAGAAGGGAGGGGGGAGGAGGGAGCCCAATTCCTTGCAGAATTGGCCGTTGATTAGCTTGCTGCTGAGGCCAACCTCCCATGGTCTCTCCTCCCGGCCAGCCACCCTGCTCCACCCCCCTCCCCCAACTCCTCCCCAATCAGGCCCAATCATCAGGTAGGCCGAGGGACCCCACCCACGCATGAATTTGTGCACCAGGCCTCTAGTATTGATATATTTGTCTACTCTTTTGCCAATTTAATGTTGTCATGGTTACTCCATATTTATAAATCTTAAAATCATGTAGTTAAGTTGTCCAACATTATAATCTTCATCAGTACTGTGTTGGTTGCATTTACACACACACACACACACACACACACACACACACACACACACAATTAGAATCTCTTTCTGGCAATTTCAAAAGTAGCTTGCTAAAATTTTGATTAGGATTTCATTGATGTATAGATCAAGGTGGGAGTATATGACTTGGTTTCTAAGACCTTCATAAAGGATAAATAAGTAAACTATGGACGGGAGGAGGAAACCCAAGATTATTTGAGTCTTCCAATTCATAAAGATAGACTATACCTCCATTTATTTTTATCTTCTTTGATTATTTTAACCAGTGTTTTGCAATTTACTGACAAAGAATCTGAATATACTTTGTTAGATTTACATCTAAGTACTATAGATTTTTGGTGTTAATGTAAATGCTAGAATTTTTCTTTTTTAATTCCAAATTTCAATTGTTTATTGCTGGTATATTGGAAAAAAAAATGTCTTTTTGTGTTGATCTTGTATCCTTCAAGTTGTTATACCTGCTTATTTGTTTCAGTTTATTAATTAGCTTGTTTTGGCATTTGGGTGGTTTTTTCCCCAGTATATTTTATATAGTTCTCTAATTATAATCATGTCATCTGAAAACACAGTTTCATTTCTTCTCTTTTACTTGCCACATTTTTAATATTTTTCTTGTATTTGTACTGTGTTGGATGATGTAGAAAATACACAATGCATTGTATTCCTTAGAATGAATCCCAGCACTGTCATAGTGATTCACAGGAATTCAAGATTTCCTTAACGTTCTATGTCTTCCCAGCCTTGGGACTTAATCCTATTAGAATCCTAACTGCTGCACACGTCACATGTTAGAAAGTAGACAAATTCAGGACATAGAGAATATGACATTTAATGTAAATAAAATATGGGGAATACTTTTTAAAGTGTACTTTCATACTATGATTTCATATTTTATGTTATTATGGAAATCCTCAATGAAATGTATCCTAATAGATTAGCCTCACTATCTTGTCATAGGTTTCTAGAAATTCTTTTATTTTCTAACACATGGACCATATGCCTCCAAGTTCCAGAATAAGGAGTATGCATGTGTGTAAAGGCAGGAAAATTCCCTTTGAAACAAATTCAGAAAACAAAGGGTTATTACAAAAGGATTGATTATCATATTTCTTGAGAATTTTCTTTAGAATATTACTCTTCTTCAAGTCAACGGTTGGAATTTCCTTCCAGTGTGGAAAATATGAAAAATGGGAGGGAGCATTATGATTTTCAAAATAACTGTGTGGTAGTGTGTAGGTGGTAATTAATCATTTGTTTCTACACCTAGTGACTCATATCATGTTCAGATAAAAATCCTAAAGCAAAACTTTCTCAGCAGTATAATTTTGTTATCAAGGAATAACTTAATATAAAATAAAAAAATGCAATTTATATTTCATTATGTCCGATCTACAGAGATCATAAAACTATGAAAGTGATGCTTTCCTTTTACTTCTGACTACTCTAAAATTTCTTCAAAACTGTTTTTGATAAATAAGTAGATATTTTCATTTCTTATTGTTTTTAAAAATCAACCCAAAAGAAAGCTGGACTATCTCAATTACATGAATACCATTCTCATTCCACCAACTGCAGACATAATGCTATGACATAGTATTTCCTGTAAACTTTGGACCTGTACTGTTTTGACACAGACATGATACTTTTAAGTACATCAATGAGAATATTTTGAAAATTTGTAACAATAAACAACTTTTCACTATTTTTATTTCCTGGCATGCCTTTTCAGAATTCTCCAGAAAAGCAATTTCTGATGGAGTACTCATACTTAAGTTTGAAGTCCCATGTCACCAGGGACTCTAGTGAGATTATGCCAGAGCCTCGGTTTGCTCAATGGGGTGTTTTCTTTAGGGATAAACTCTAGGAGTAGAGAATGGAGGCAGAGAATGGTCCTGATTTTGGTGATCTCTCTGCCTCATGTCTTCTCTACACAAAGAGTCTCCTCCTGTCCCATTAGTTTGGCACATTTGTAGCTTCCTGTTCTCTTGCCTCACTGAAGCTGTGGTACTTTGTGTGTGAGAGTATGAGAGTGTGTGAGGAAAATGGAGATGCATATTATTCTAGACATAATGTTTCAATAGAAATAAGTGATCTTGACTGAATAGATTCAGATAGGTGAGCCAGGGTGGAGAGCTGGAAAAAGGTGACAGTTTTAATTTCCTTTAAAAAGCAGGAGAAGGCTTGGGGGGATAAGGGGAGGAGAGGGCAATGGGGGAAAAAAGGACATATGTAATACATTCCAAAATAATGTTTTATATAAAAATAAATAAATAAGTAAGTAAGTAAATAAATGGCAGGAGAGCAGGACGCCACCATTTTGAAATCTGGATTCAAACCACTCCCCGTTTTAGTCACAAAATCATAAACATAAACAATAGACACAAGTGTAACATTTTTACATGCAGGCTAGTATTCCTCCCCTGATCAAATGTAACTGACTATTAAGCTCCCTTTTGCCCCTTTGATTGATCATATATAGAGGTAAAGATATTTTATTTTGTCTTCATCTGCTAGCAGTTAATCACTTTCTTTATCCCATAGGTCTATTACTCCTGGGCCTTGTTCACCATTATAGTGTATAATTTAAGCATGTCAAACTCGCGGCCCATGGGCCGTATGCCTCGTTTATTTGGCCCGGGCTAGCCTTTGAGTTTGACAAGCTTGGTGTACATCTTTGCAAGCCTGCCTCGGCCTAACTCAGCATTCAGTGATGCTTACTGGCCTCCTAATGCTTTGCCCTGGGTCCAGAGTCTCTCTGCCTGTTCTAGCTTATAGTCAAGGTCTGCATCGTTCCCACTAGCAGAACAGTGCAGACCTTGACCATAGCTAGAACAGACAGAGAATGCACTTTGAATAAAATGAGAGAATAGTTTCTGTTTCTGCAGGTGTCTTCTAGAGTCCCGTGTTTTCTTCTTTCGTTTACAGATGACGAGAAAAGAAGGGGAAGCCCAACAGAAATTCCTGGCTAGCTGGAGCATAATGGAAATTATGTGTCATTTCAAAACTCAGTTTACATGACACCAAGAGTTCATAATGACACATCCTACTAATGAAACCATTCAGACGAGTCTTCACAAGCTAGGAGTGTGTGTGTGTGTGCATGTGTGTGTGTGTGGGTGCTAATTCTGTGGTGACTTCACTTAGAGGATGCCCTTGGTTTGACAGATATTGCTGAAAAGAACAAGATATGTTTATGAGCCCTTGGAAGTGAAAACATTACCTTTCTGATGAAACTTTTTAATTGTTTGTGCTTCTGTTTTTAACTGTTTTTTTTTTGTTGTTTGTTTGTTTTTTTTTTTTTTTTTTTTTTTTTTACCACAAACGAATTTAGGAATTCCATTACTTTTATATAAGTTATTATTATGAAGACACCATACACACTGAGGGGGGAAGATGGTCAGACTTTGTATGTATTGGGTTGGAGGGAGGGATACTCGCAGAGAAGACATGAGAGTTAAATGGTATTGCAACCGAAATTATCCTATCTAATAAAAGAGAAACATGGTAATTAGCTGTACATCTGCTACCCTTCCCATTGGCTAATCGGGGCAATATGCAAATTAACTGCCAGCCAAGATGGTGGCCGGCAGCCAGGCAGCTTGAAGTGTACATGAGGCTTGCTTGCTTCAGTGATGGAGGACTCTAACGTTCCCCGCCTGCTGCTGCCAGCCTCGAAGCTTGCAGTTTGAAACATTGTTACAAATATAGAAGCTAAACAAAACCCCAGAAACCTGCTTCCAGCCAGCCCGGATCTCCGAACTGGAGTTGAAACAGTGTTTTGAGTATCGAACCCAAACAAACCAGATACCTGCTTTCAGCAGCCAAGGCCTCAGAGCTGGAGCCAAGCCTCAGAGCTCAAGCTGGCCCAGAATAAAAAAAGAAAAGAAAAAAGGAGCAGTTGGGAGCTTCAGTCACCCGCCAGCCTGAAAACAGCCATCAGCCCCTTACCCAGGCTGGCCAGGCACCCCAGTGGGGACCCCCACCTTGATCCAGGACACCCTTCAGGGCAAACCAGCCGGCACCCACCCATGCACCAGGCCTCTATCCTATATAGTAGAAAGGTAATATGCCTCCCAGCACCGGGATCCGTGGAGCTGCGAGGCCTCCTGGCACCGGGATCAGCATGACAGGGGGCAGCGCCCAAACCCCCTGATCACCCTGCAACTCTGTGTGTGACAGGGGGCGGAGCCACAACCTCCCTATCCCCCCTGTTCTGTTCGTGACAGGGGAAGGTGCCCCAACCCCCTGATCAGCCCTGCTCTGTGCCTGATAGGGGGGAGCTCCCCAACCCCCTGATCAGTCCTGCTCTGTGTGTGACAGGGTGCCACGCCCCAAACCCCTCCCCCACCTGGGCCCTGCTCTGTGTGTGATGGGATAGAACCATAACCTCCCCATCGGCCATGCCCTGAGTGTGACAGGGTGCGGCGCCCCAACCCCCTGATCTTCTCTGCTCTGTGTGTGACAGGGGGCGGTGCCCCAACTCCCCTATAGGCCCTACTCTGTGAGTGACAGGGGGGAGCTCCTCAACCCCCTGATTGGCCCTGCTGTGTGCGTGACAGGGGTTGGCGCCACAACCTCCCCATCGACCCTGCCTTGAGTGTGACAGGGGGCGGTGCCCCAACCCCCCAATCGGCCCTACCCTGAGCGTGACTGAGGGTGGCATCACAGCCTCCTGATCGCCCTGCTCTGTGCATGACAGGGGGTGGCACCCCAACTCCCCAATCGGCCCTGCTCTGAGCCCGACCAGGGGCTGCACCTAGGGATTGGGCCTGCCCTCTGCCACCCAGGAGCAGGCCTAAGCCAGCAGGTCGTTATCTCCTGAGGGGTCCCAGACTGGAAGAGGGCACAGGCCGGGCCGAGGGACCCTCTCTCCCACCCGAGTGCACAAATTTTTGTGCACCGGGCCTCTAGTCTATAATAATAAATGCATAATATGCAAATGGACCAAATAGCAGAACAGTGGAATGACCATCCAGAGGACCACGCTGGCACCAGGCCCGCCAAGGTGGGTCTGATGCAATTGGTCGGGGGCCTGGCCATCGCCCCATGATTGCCCTGCAGAGTGAGGCCCAGGCCACCGACCTGCGGGCTGCGGCGGGTGGGCAGGGCCTCCCTCCGTGGGAGTGATCCATTGCGGAGCCCTGGCCAGGTGGATAGGGCCTACCTCTTTGGAGTGATTGATCATGAAGACCTGTGATCAATTGCCCCAAAGCGGGAGGCCTAGGTTACGCAGTGGTACTGCAGCAGGTAGCCTGGGCCTCCACTCTGCGAGGGAGATCCATTGCAGAGCCCTGGCCAGGTGGGAAGGGCCTTCCTCTTTGGGGCAATCCATCCCAGAACCCTGGCCTGGTGGGCGGGGCCTACCTTTTTGGGGTGATCAATCTTGGAACCCTGCAATTGATCACCCTGCAGAGGGAGGCCCAGGCTACCTGGCCAGTGGGGTGGGTGGGAGGGGCCTCCCTCTGTAGGGCAATTGATCACAGAGCTCCCAGATGTGAGAGAGTGCAGGCCAGGCTGAGGGACGCCCCCAACACCCCCCCGCTCCAAGTGCAGGAATTTTGTGCACCAGGCCTCTAGTATTTAATAAAAACATTTTCAAAATAAAAAATAAAAACTTATACTACACTTTTGTTATGTTTATTCATATTATGTAAAATAACGTAGCAGATATATTTTGTTGACGATATGACATTTACAAAGAACTTTGTGAAAAATTATATTTTGAACTATAAGCAGTTTTTGAAAATGAAGGTTTAATTTAATTGACTTGCTAATTAATATTTGTGATATTAGTAATTTTGTAATATGAAGTTAGTAAATAATTAGACAGCCATAAGCATACATCAGTGAAAAAGTAATGAAGTTATTTCTGAGAACTACATAATAAACCTACAACCACTGAATTATGCCACTTATATTACAAATATTTTAATAACTTTAATAATTCTGATCTCAGTTGATTGCCTATATATGGGCTTATATAACAATTATGTTTATTCATTATTGTTTTCTTCATCATTTTAATAGAATTTTAAAATAATTTTAATAGGAGTGCATGGTAAAAATTATAATCAGCTATATTTATTTCTCTTATAATGGTAAAACTGAGCATATGTTTAATAAAAATGCCTTATTAAAAATTTATTTCCCCCCCAGCTCACCATTCCCAATCATAGAAAACCCTCATTTACTTTCTGTCTCTATGGAATTGCCTATTCTGTACATCTTATATAACAGAACCATAACCTATGTGGTTATTTTGCCCTGGTTTCTTCCACTTAGCACAATGTGTTCAAGGTCCATCTACATTGTAACATGTATCAGTCACTCCTTCCTTTTTATTTTCAAATAAAATTCCATTTCAAGCATAGAATACATTTTCATTATCCTTTCATTCATCAGTTGATAGATACAGTTTGTTTCTCCTTTGGTGCTATTCTGAATCATGGTGCTATTCTGAATCATGGTGCTGTGGACATTGATGTTCACATGTTTGTGTGAGTATATGTTTATGTTTTTCGTGGACATATATTTAGGGGGTGGAATTGCTTGACATCTATTTAGGGGTGGACTATGGTGACTCTATGTTTATCATTCTGTGGAACTGACAAACTGGATGCCACATTGTACATCCCACCAGCAGCGCATGAGGGTCTGGGTTTCCTTCCTGACGACCACTTGTTAATGGAGGCCAGAGGTCTGTGAAGGCAGGTCGCAACTCCAGTGTGTGGCTCCCCTTCACTAACACGGGGGTTGAAATCTAGCAGTGACATGATCTGAGGATTGATGCCTGTGTTTACTCCTGATGCTGAGAGGGAGGGAGATGTTCTGTATCAGGTGTAAATCCCAGCTTGTCCACTGTCGATGGGAGACTTCGGAGCAGCTGAACCTTCCGCAGCGGGATGCCGTCCCCACTTTCAGTGCTGTTAGTGGGGCCCAGGCAGCACACTATCAACAGTCACTTTAGAAACTCACAGTGACTTTACCAAGGCAGCGCTGGCCAATCCTGCTTTATAAGAGAGGCATCTGGGGCATACAAATGTTTTGAACAACTTGCCCAAGTTCACACTGCTTGTCGTTGCTGACTGTATAAATTATTTGCACAATCCACATCAGCACAGACACCTGAAAGCTGACTTGCTTCCTAAAACCAGAATAGTTCTCAATATCCTTACTCTTGCATGTTTCGTAGTCTTAAGCGCTGTAGTTGTCATTCGCACTGACATATACAGGCCTTACACAGAAAAACCCTCTGAAAGTGGGAAATATTCCATCAAGGTGCTGTTAATTGGCACTAAACGAGGGTGTCTTACATAATGGGAATAAGGTAAATTTATCACTCATAGTCATAGTGAGGAACCACATTTCAAGTGGGTTATTTTTGGCAAGCAGTCATTAAATGTGATTTGACGTAATGCTGTAGGAAATAGAACTAGGTGATTAATACCTATAATGAGTGTGGGAATTCACCTCTAAATTGTGATTCACCTTTCTTTAAGAGGCTGTAAATTAGTGCATTATCCTTACCTAAAATTCATTTTTACTTTGAAGGTAAACTATATTGTGCTCAATGTATATAAAACTGTTCTGACTATGAAAATGTATGCATTATGGTCCATCAATTTGGGAAACCAGAGTATATTTTTTAAAAGAAATTATCAAAAAGTTGTAAATAATTTACATAACTTAAAATAAGGTATTGAGTATATAAATTATGTACATTGATATAATATAATACTGTAAAGTTATGATATATCATGATATGGAAGAATATTCAATGCCAGGAAAATTATCAACAATAAGTTAAGTGAAAAATAGAAGCAGGTGGATTAGGATAGATAGAAGCATCTTGATTAAATAATATATCTAAAGAAGTACACCAAAGGGTAACAGTGGTTCTCATTGGATATTTGGATAAAGGCTGCAGTATTTTATTCCTTTTGGCATATCATTAATTTATTTTCTAAAATTTTGATTGAATCTACTGTAATGACATTGCTTAATAAAATGACATAGATTTCAAGTGTACAATTCTATAATTTATTATCTGTATATTGTAGTGTGTTTACAAATTTCTAAATTTTCCATAATAAAATAGATTTTAAAATAAATTTTTAAAAATATCAGAGACAGAGAAGCATTGATCAGACAGTCAAACCTCAGAGGGAAGGTAGGAGAGGGTGGGGATAAGGGGGAGAGATCAACCAAAGGACTTGTATGCATGCATATAAGCCTAACCAATGGACACAGACACCAGGAGGGTGAGGGCATGAATGGGGGGTGGGGTGGGGGAGAAGTGGAGCGATAAGGACACATATATAATACCTTAATCAATAAAGAAAAATAAAGAATAAGAACTTTGAAAAATAAAAATATCTAAGATTCCAAATTATTTTGCCAATAGCCTATTATATTCTATGTATTCTGTTAAGTTTACAAAAACATTTGTTACATAGAGTTAACATTTATAGAGCAGTTACTATCTGTAAAAAAAGTCTTCATCTATACCACAAAATATAAGAATAATATTAAATAAAAAACTGTAATTGAAGAAGTTTATTTTATTTTATACAGAAATGTAAATTTTGTATGAATTATGGACATGATACAAAATGGTTTATTCTTATCAAAGATCCAATTTGCAAAATATTGATCCCTGCTGTTTTATGTAGAGACAGACTTTTCTCTGAAGAAAAGCAAGTGCCTATAAACTTTTGTGATCCAAGCCTGCCCCCTGGTGCTTGATCTGTACCTGCCTAGGAAATGCTGGCTAAGGAGCAGGCAGCGCCCTCTTCAAAAACTCTTCAAAGAAAGAGTTCCTTGAAACTAAGGGAACACCAGAGGCAAATGTCCTCTAGTGCCCCAGGCATTTCCATTTGTGGTCCAAAACCACCATGTGTGCTTAAAGATAAAACAAAACGTAGCTTGAGGTACAATGGGAATGCAGAAAACTTCTAAGTTACTCAAGCAGACTCTCCACACATTCTTAATTTTTTTTAAATTACAAACCTTCAAGTTTGAAAGTGAATTTTTATAGGAAATAATCTGATCAATTTTATTCACCAGGTGCCAAAAAAGTTATGTTTAAGCATCCATTTTAGAGTCTATTTGGTCTTGAATATTCAGTAAAATAAATAATGAAGTTGTCTATCTATAGTGCTGATCAAAGTCTTTGTGTGCATGTCTGATTCTCAGAGAAATGCTCTTTAGAAAGGGAATGGAAAGAGAACCTGTGACATGGAGCTGTGGAGAGCAAGAGCTTCTCTTTCGGAAAAGGCTGCCTGTGTCATCAATGCTGCTATTTTTTTCTATTTTAAGATAAAAAGACACATTAATTTCTCTAAGAGGCAGTGCTGATACTGAAATCCTCAGGAATCCAGGAAAAGTTGTAGTGGAGATAGTGCTTATAGGGACTCAGTTTAGGTCCCTTGAAAATGGGCACAACTATAGCAAAAACATGTTCAAGAAACAAAGGTAAGAATACCTCAACCACACTGGCAACGCTATATGTCTTTGTGATGGCTTTAAATGTACTTATGAAGCCACATGAATCATGTTATTTCATTTCTGAAATATTGAAGCCAGAGACTTAAATTCTACAATTGTGTTACAAAATGATTTAGCCATTGTTACTATTATTTTTAAAAATACTAGGCCTAGGCGACGTGGCTTAGTGATTGAGCTTCGACCTATGAACCATGAGGTCACAGTTCGATTCCCCATTAGGTCAGGGCATATGACTGGGTTGCAGGCTCAGTCCCCATTGTGGGGTGTACATAATGCAGTCAATCAATTATTCTCTCTCATCATTGATGTTTCTATCTGTTTCTCCCGCTCCCTTCCTCTCTGAAATCAATAAAAATATATTCTAAAAATACTATGGACAATTTGATGCCCTGTAGAACAGTTAATTTAAACAACATTACTAAGATTTCATTGGAAATTCTTAAAATACTTTAATGAAAGTCCTATCCTATATAATAAAAGGGTAATATGCAAATAGACGGAACAGCAGAACAACCGAGCAATCAATCAAAGCATAATATGCTAATGATATGCTAAGGCTGTTCAACCGCTAGCTATGATGTGCACTGAACACCAGGGGGCAGATGCTCCAACTGGTAGGTTAGCTTGCTGCTGGGATTCAGCCGATCAGGACTAAGTGAGATGGGACAGACACGCACTAGAGCCCTCCCACGGTCCCTTCAAGGCCCAATCATGCATCAGTGGGGTCCCTCAGCCTGGCCTGCACCCTCTCACAATCCGGGACCCCTTGGGGGATGTCAGAGAGCCAGTTTCAGCCTGATCCCGCAGGCCACTCCTCTTGGTAGGGCACCAGACGCAGGGCTCATGTCTGGTGCATACTGCTGCGGCAGTGTGAACCTCTCCCAAATGGGACTGATTGGGCATAAGCCCGCGGCAGGCACAGTGGGGCCGGGATGAGCAGGAACGGCAGGTAGGAGTTGCAGGCAGCGTTGGACTGTGGGTTTCAGCCCGATCACTGCAGGCCACCCAGAGGGACCCCACCCATGCACGAATACGTGCACCAGGCCTCTAGTGCTCATAATATACTAAGAATTGGGCTATTGTGAACAATGCTGTGATGAACATGGGAGAGCAGATAATGGCTTCAAAATTCTGATCTCAATTTTTTTCTTTTTTGGCATATAAAGTGGGTTCACAGTTGTGAATACATGAAACACACAGTTTATTTTTATATTATTATTTATTAATCATTACATTATTTTTCATACTAACAACTGTAAACCTACTTTTGCCCCACCCTGTATATCCAGAAGTGAATTGCTGCATCATATAACAGTTCTACTTTTAGTTTTTTACTGTTCACCATAGTGGCTGCACCATTTTACATTCCCATCATCAATACACAAGGGTTTCCTTTTCTCCACATGCTTGCTGACACTTAGGATTGTAGTCATCCTAGCAGTATCAGAGGTGTAGCATATGTCCCAACTATCAAATGTATGCATTAAATATGTGCTGTTTTTTAATATATCTACTATGCCTCAAAAATCGTTTTAAAAAGTATTTGGAAGAAACAATATCTGAAGTTCCAGCCTCAGGGAAGTAAAATTAGAACCAAAATGAAAACTTCTCTAAACATGTCTATTATTTTCTTGGGAGTGTTAGTCCTTGTAGTTATCAAAATACCACAACACACTATTGCTCACATTAGCGAGTACAATCAGGGAGAATGAAAGAAAAAAATCTCAGTTGATTACAGCTCACACACAGGATCTTTATGAACTGCACATTTTGCCAAAAATGAGACCAAATCAACTATTCACACAAAATCCAGTGGCATGCTAGATGGGAAACTTTTCTGACATTGGCAAAATTGAAAATATGAATAATTTAAGGCATTTTAGAATGGACAGGAATGTAAATATTCAGTTGCCCAACCCTATTTCTTTAATTTACATATAAGGAAACAAGCTCTGAAAATGTGGGCAATTTCCAAAGTCATGGAGACAGAGGCAGAACCAGAAATGGAATGAACCTTCAGCCACAGACTTTCCTGCATCTGCATCCACACTGACCTTTTTATCTTTTGTAAAAAATGGACCCCTGCCCAGCCGGTGTTGTTCAGTGGTTGAGCATCGACCTATGAACCATGAGGTCATGGTTCAATTACTGGTCAGGGCACGTGCCTGGGTTGCGGGCTCGATCTCCAGTGTGGAGTGTGCAGGAGGCAGCCAATCAATCAATGGTTCTCTCTCTCTCTCAGTCTCTCTCTCTCTCTCTCTCTCTCTCTCTCTCTCTCTCTATATATATATATATATATATATATATATATATATATATATATATACACATCCCTCTCCCTTCCTCTCAGAAATCAATAAAAATATATTTTAAAAAATAATGATTGTCCCACCAATCTGAAGACGAGTCTTCCATCTGTGCACTGAGCCTGCCCTCTCTCTAGGTATTGAATGTGTTTATTGTTGTTCCTCTACATTTTACTTAGATCCTTCTCCATCAGCATTTAAGTACATCACAGTCCTTAACACCTAAAATGAAATCATCTCTCCCTTCAACAAATACACTCCTCCATGCACTGCCCTACCTTCCTGACTCCTCAGAGCCAAATGTCTAGGGACAAATTGTGTCTCTATGCTAGTCCTGATTTTTTTACCTCCTTACCTGCTTTTTAGTCACTGCAATATGTCCCCCCTCCCATAGTTTCTTCCCTCAGCCACTACTAAAGTCTAATGAGTTGAGTGTGTTCCTAAATCCAGCAGAGGGTTTTTAGTTGTTACCTCACCTGACATCCCGGCAGTATCCAACCAACATTACTATTAGCTGTGCCCTTTGAAAAACACCCCGTTCCTTTTACTTTCAACCTCCACCTTTTCCTGGGTTTGTCTTCACTTTTATTTTGTTTGTTTGTCATTGTTTGTCTTACCTGCTGCTCATTTTCTCTCTCATTCTTCTCCTTATCTGAACCGATAATGGTTAGAGCTTTTCAAGGTTTGGGCCCCAATTTTGTTTTCTTTTTATTCTCTGCTATCTCATTAGCAATCTCATTTATACACACGGCTTTAATTCAAGCCTCATACTACTATTCCTAAATTCACATCCACACCTGGGACCTCTTCTCTGAGCTCTTGCCAGGTTGCTCCTTATGCCTACTGGGTATCTCCACTTTGACAATTACCAGACATCTTTTGCTTAAAACTATGCAATAGATTCTCATTGTTTGGTGGTTACAGAGCAGAACCTTCCCATGTGGCCTGGAAGACCTTGCATCATTAGGCCCTACAGACCTCAGAGAACCTCTTTTGCACGAAGCACCCACTCACTCTTCGCCCCATTCAAATTAGCTTTTTTCCCATTGTGTTTCCTCCATTCAGAGAGACTCTGATATCTGTTCCATTTTCCTAGAAATCCCTTTTCTTTACTGTCATTTTCTCTTCTCCAAGGTAAAGTCCTACTTGTCTTTCACATCTCAGTTCAAATATCACTTCTTGAGGAGAGCTTTGTTTGATCTGTGCTGGTGTTGAAAGGACACATATTATACTGGTCTGTTTTTACACCAATTGTTTTTAATCACTTTTTCAATAAAAAACAGCTTTCCTTTTCAGTATAACAAAAATTGATAGCCTGTGGGTATTAAATAGTAAATAGAAAAAATTTATATTTTTCTATCATATGAAGTTACATTTGTATAAAAGTTTACAAATAACAACTCTATTTTAATTTTTCGGTATAAATAAGTTGCATTGATAGTATATTATGATCTAATGCTAATTGCTTGTAGGATAGTTAAATAACAGTATAGATACCTAATCTTTAGCTGTGGTCTTGTAGATATGCTCACCAAGTATCTATTTTGTTTCTTGTTCACTGTGCACTGCAACTCATAAGCCAAGGAATCAACATAGATTAGGTGCATATACTGTGTCTAAAAAGTCCAAACTTAGAAAGATAAATTATCAATATAGTTTCGTATTTGCTATTTTTACTACACTCTTTTGTTATGTTTATATAGGAAAGTCATAGTGCCGGGGTCCAACCCCAGCGGGTCCAGGGGTCCCCAAAGGCGTGGACGGAGTCGGTGAAGAAGGATGGGCACGGAGACAGTGTTCAGTTGATCAGCAGCCTAGCCAGGATCTCTAGCCAAGTTCTGGTCTCGATCTCCAGAGAGGGTCTGCTTCGGATCTCCAGCGAGGTTCTGTAGCCATGTTCCCTCGCTAGGTTCTCCAGCCAGGTTCTGTCCAGGCTCTCCAGTCAGGTTCAGTGTCCAGGTTCCAGTCAGGTTCTCCTGCCAATCTCTGTAGTCAGGTTCAGTCCAGGATCCCTTGCCATGTTCTCCCGCTAGGCTCTGTCTCTAGGCTCTGAGGCCAGTCCCTCTCCAGGATCCTCAGGCATGCTCTCTCCAGCGAAGTTCTTCTGTCTCTAGTTCTGTGTTCTAAATTCTGTCTGTTGTTGTCTTGTTGCATCTGTATTTATACTAGTTGATTCTAATCCTGTCAATTTCTATTACAAAGGTTAGGGCGTTTCTTATCTCCATTCCAGGGAGAAAAGATTATGTAGTTTAAGCATGATTGTTCATAGTTAAAGAGATTAATTACCCGCCTGGCACTTAGTTGAGGGGTTTTATTCCCTCCCTAACTTCAGGGGAAAATCCCTACCTGGGGATTCAACCTTTCTCGGAGAGGTGACCTTGGTTAAAACACAGCGCCAAGAAGGTGAGCAAGCATATTAAGAACCGTATGCCATATATGCCAGGTCCCTTGAAACAGCAAGGATGGACCGGCTCCCGGCAAATTCCCCCTTTTTTATTTTTTAAAAGCAGGCATTAAAAAGAAAAACCTCAAATGCTCTCTTGTATCCATTTTAAGAGTAGGATTGGCACTTTCTGTTATTACCTGAGTCCTGATCTATCAGACCAGGGAGAGCTTGCCAATCCTGCACTTTCCCGGGGTGGAAAGGCTGCAGTGGGGTTAAGGATAAGGCTCCTTGGGCCTACCTTCTCCCATGCCTCTACATTTACCTTTCCGGCACCTTTCCTTCCTCAGAAAAGCATGGACATATTTCTTGTATAAAACGTTCTGTCTGACTGGGAGTAACCTTAATTCTTCTGCTAGCAGGCATATGTGTTAAAAGATCAATACAGAGTCTTTTTTCTTTAGACTCAGTATGGCACATCTTCTTAATCTAAAGATCAATACAGAGTCTTCTTTCTTTGGACTCAGTATGGCACATCTTCTCAATCTAAGTTCTGTACTATCCACCTTCTTACCCTATTTATCCTCTATAGGGGGGTCTGTAGCACCCTGGTGGAGTCCTATCCGTCCCGAGTGTGGGGTTCTCAATGGGGGGGGCTTACCTAAGGGAATCCTGTTCCAGGGGTTCCCAAAGGTGTGGACGGAGTCAGCGAAGACTATCCACCCTCTTCCTACGGTGGAGTCTGATCCGTCCCGAGTGTGGGGGTTCTCAATGGGGGAGGGGGGCTTACCTAGGGGAATCCTGTTCCAGGGGTTCCCAAAGGTGTGGACAGAGTCGGCGAAGACTATCCACCCTCTTCCTACGGTGGAGTCCGATCCGTCCCGAGTGCGGGGCGCTTACTTAGGGGTCCCTGTTCGGGCGCCATATGCCGGGGTCCAAACCCCAGCAGGTCCAGGGGTCCCCAAAGGTGTGGACGGAGTCGGCGAAGAAGGAATGTCACGGAGACAGCGTTCAGTTGATCAGCAGCCTAGCCAGGATCTCCAGCCCGGATCTCCAGAGAGGTTCTGCTTCGGATCTCCAGCGAGGTTCTGTAGCCATGTTCCCTCGCTAGGTTCTCCAGCCAGGTTCTGTCCAGGCTCTCCAGTCAGGTTCAGTGTCCAGGTTCCAGTCAGGTTCTCCTGCCAATCTCTGTAGTCAGGTTCAGTCCAGGATCCCTTTCCATGTTCTCCCGCTAGGCTCTGTCTCTAGGCTCTGAGGCCAGTCCCTCTCCAGGATCCTCAGGCATGCTCTCTCCAGCGAAGTTCTTCTGTCTCTAGTTCTGTGTTCTAAATTCTGTCTGTTGTTGTCTTGTTGCATCTGTATTTATACTAGTTGATTCTAATCCTGTCAATTTCTATTACAAAGGTTAGGGCGTTTCTTATCTCCATTCCAGGGAGAAAAGATTATGTAGTTTAAGCATGATTGTTCATAGTTAAAGAGATTAATTACCCGCCTGGCACTTAGTTGAGGGGTTTTATTCCCTCCCTAACTTCAGGGGAAAATCCCTACCTGGGGATTCAACCTTTCTTGGAGAGGTGACCTTGGTTAAAACACAGCGCCAAGAAGGTGAGCAAGCATATTAAGAACCGTATGCCATATATGCCAGGTCCCTTGAAACAGCAAGGATGGACCGGCTCCCGGCATCATAGAAATTATAAATTCAATATGAGTAAAGTTTAAACCAATATACATGTGTTTCTTAACTTGTGATGAGGTTACATCTGATAAAAACAAGATAAGTTGAAAATATAGTTTGTAAAAATGCATTTAATACACCTAACTTACCAAACTTCATAGGTTAGCCTGGCTGCCGGGGTCCAGCCCCAGCGGGTCCAGGGGTCCCCAAAGGTGTGGACGGAGTCGGCGAAGAAGGAATGACATGGAGATAGGGTTCAGTTGATCAGCAGCCTAGCCAGGATCTCTAGCCCGGATCTCCAGAGAGGTTCTGCTTCGGATCTCCAGCGAGGTTCTGTAGCCATGTTCCCTCGCTAGGTTCTCCAGCCAGGTTCTGTCCAGGCTCTCCAGTCAGGTTCAGTGTCCAGGTTTCAGTCAGGTTCTCCTGCCAATCTCTGTAGTCAGGTTCAGTCCAGGATCCCTTGCCATGTTCTCCCGCTAGGCTCTGTCTCTAGGCTCCGAGGCCAGTCCTTCTCCAGGATCCTCCGGCATGCTCTCGCCAGCGAAGTTCTTCTGTCTCTAGAGAACGTTCTGTGTAGGTTCTGTGCCTAGGCTCTGTCTCTCTTGGTCCTGTCTTCCAAGCCCTGTGTTCTCAGTTCTGTGTTCTGAGTTCTGTCTCTCTCTCTGTCTTGTTACAACTGTATTTATACCAGTTGATTCAATCCTATCAATCTCTATTACAAAGGTTAGGGCGTTTCTTATCTCCATTCCAGGGAGAAAAGATTATGTAGTTTAAGCATGATTGTTTGTAGTTAAAGGGATTAATTACCCGCCTGGCACTTAGTTGAGGGGTTTTATTCCCTCCCTAACTTCAGGGGAAAATCCCTACCTGGGGAAAACAACCTTTCTCAGAGACCTTGGTTAAAACACATAGTGCCAAGAAGGTGAGCAAACATATTAAGAACAGTATGCCATATATGCCAGGTCCCTTGAAACAGCAAGGATGGACCGGCTCCCGGCACCTGGCCAGTGTCTACTGAATTTGTATCTCTTTCATACCATCATAAAGTTGAAAAATCTTAACTTGAACCACCATGTAAATTAGGGACCATCTGTATTTTATGAAAATTCATTTGACTTTTTACATTTAATTTAAATGGTGTTCGTAGTCTAATTTAAAAATTCATAAGCATATGCAATATATTTTTTTAAATATCAATATTGAAAATTTTATAAGAATATAATTTTATTTTTAATTATTTGTTCTTTGTGCTAATTTTATTCCTGTAAAGAATCTAAATTAAGACAATTAATTATGCAGATGGCATACAATTTTTCCTGTAACTCCAAAAGCTCAGTACATCACTTTAGTGTTATATTCCTACTTTCAATTTTAAGAGTAGGAATGCTGTTAAATGCTAAGATCTTATATGAACTATTGTATTCATTTTCAATGTTTGCAATGAAGCTACACATTTTTTCTACACAAATCAGCTCTTTACTTTTACCGCGTAAATTCACATATTTTTATTGATACATTTTCTATCAGAGGTGCCAAATACCAGTGTTGAATATATTCTTGAAAACATCTCCTCTTAAATGGTGTAAAACAAAGATGAGGGATTATATGCATATAAGGCACCACAATCATCTCTAAGGATTTTTTTGAAGAATGAACACTTCTATATCTATTTTAAACATCCCAAGTTCAAAATGAAATCAGGCAGCATCCGACCCACCTCTTCAACATGCTGATATATTTTCTGTTGCATCTGAGATTCTCTGTCTTGAGTAGCCATGTCTACTCAGCACTGTTATACACATCCAAGAATATGCACATTTTAATTCATCAAAATATTTGTAACAGAAAATTAAAATAAAGACTACTAAAAGTACTCCATATTTGACAAAGTATTTTGAGGTAACTTAATGGAAAGTAGAATAGTGAATGGTCAACAAAATTTTATTACCTCTCAAAGCCTTCTTTATGTGGAACAGACACATTTTGACACTTGATGACTCACTTCAGAATCCCTACTCTGACTCTTGCATTTCCATTATGAGCAAGAAAAATATAATTTTATAATCCCCAGTTTTTCTCCTTTCCCTTTTTGAATCCTTAAATGGCCAAGAAAAGAGTGCTTCTAGGTGGTTTCCTCTATGGAGTAAAAGAGTAAATTTGGGTGATTTTGAAATATGAACATTGGTTCTACAAGTCAAGTGTCACATTCAGGGAGTAGAGTATGAACATTTATTGTTCTCATCTGCTCAGCCAGCAGTCTGACAGCCCTGTCTACTGACATTACCAGAGCCAACACCTAGGTGGATTCCTAGAGGGATGTAGCTGGCAGTGACATTGTTCAGACACTGACATGTAAAATGAGTGTTACAATAACGTGAGCATTTCAGGTCATGATGGTGTTACCTTCAAGGTTTGCTTGGAAACAGAAATTTCTCAATTATGATGGAATAAGCACTTCATATTCTCTTTTCTACTTAGCTTGTGAAACTAAAAAAATGCTTGATGTGCTTAATATTTTAGATTTTACTGATGATAGAATAATAAATAGGGTACGTTTTGACAACATAACATAGGGTGACTGTTGAGATGGTTTCATGTGTGTGTTCTTAATTTTCTTAATGAGCCCCTATGCCTCATTGGAGTAAATTGAGTATTGGAGGATATTATTTTCAGAAGCCTGGAGGCTTAAATGTGATTCATCTGAGGAAGAAGAGCTTACTTTTTGTTGTTATTTTCAAACAGCATAAAAGGTAAAAGTAGTTCATTGAATTAAAAATAAGATTAATGTTATTGACTCCACATCTCAGTGAAAAAGCAGTAAGAGATGAGCTTAAAGGAATGGGACTGTGTCAATGTCTTAGTTCCAGTAGCTATAACAACATACCACAGTCTGGGTAACTTATAAACTACAGAAATGTATTTCTCACAGTTCTGGAGGCTGGAAAGCCCAAGATCAAAGTGTTAGAATGGTCACATTCTAGTGAGGACTCACCTGACTCATAGCCAGCGCCTTCTTGCTATAGAGGAAGGGGCTAGGGATTGGAGCCTCTTTTATAAGGCACCAATCTGTCCTTGATGGCAGAGCCTCTCAAATGCCTCATTCTGAATACATCACATTGGGCATCAGGATTTCAACATGAATATGAGTGGCACACAAACATTCAGACTATAGCAGTCAATATGTCAACATTTAACATGCTGCTAGAGGTATGTTTTCCATACTGAACAGTGCACCGTAAGAGAATATATCTCAAAAAGGAAAATCAAAGTTTCCTATGTAGGTGTGATTTATAAAGCTATAGATTTATCTAGAAGAAAAAATGGTCACTGACCAGATCAATGGGTACAATTTTCTTAGATATTCCCTGATAATGTCTGAGATCCCAGGAGGGTTGAGTATGCCCAGGCTCACGGGGGATGGCAGTGAGTCTGTAAAATGGGGAGAAAAAGAAAGTTGAGCACACACAGACCGGTCATATAAGCAGTTGCCACTGTTGACCAATAAGTCATGGCCATGGCCTTAGAGTCTTGCCATTGTAAGTGACATTAGGAAAGCCCTTCTTTGGGACTTCTAAAACATGTGGAACTTGGGATGTTGCAATTTGCTTTAAAATGTGTTGGGCACGTGATTCACAGTCTAATGTTCCAAAATAATATGCTTTATTTTTTGATCTGAATTAAATTTCTGACATGAGGCCTCTGCTTGCCTAGTATGAACTCCTTAAACTAGCTCATCATGGTTCTTCCATTTGTCCTTCTCTGAGAATTCCTAGATCAAGTCGGAATGGTCAGCCAGTGGTGTCCTGGCTCACACCTCCATGTGAGTCTGTCCTTCTCTTCTCAATTCTGCCCTGGCCCTCAGGGTTCACAAGCCTCCAGCTGGCCAAAGAAAATGACAAGTCTAGTAGGTGACTAGCCACCTGTTGGTGGCGGGAGGGGAGAGGCCTGCTTCTTGTTCCCCTTTGCTTTTTGGCAGGAACAGCAACTGGAACTGGCTTATTCGTGCACATTTGGTTCCCGGGCAACTCCTTGGCATTGCCTCTGAGGTTCCGGGATCTTTGTAGGAGGTTTAATTGCATCATACAACAAAACATTGAGCCTTTTCATGGACGTGCAGGATCAGCTAAGGCAGCTGAGCTACAGAAGGGATGGGGAATCCAAGTCTCCAAGGAGGCAGGGCCCGGCAGTTAATTAGGATCTGCTCTTCTCGTGGTGGGTGGCAGAAATCCTGGAGGAGAACAGAAAAGGCCTCTAAAGTGTTCTCCCTGGCCCATTATCACTTCCTCTCTTATTTCAGTAATCAAAGCAATCATATGGCCACACCCAGTTTAAATGGTGTAGTGATGTGTATTCTACCCCCAGTGAAGTATGGCAAAGGTTGGGGGTGAGGAAGCAGACAAACACTACAGTATAAGAGTATGTTTAATCAATCTTTCTCTGTCCACCCCACTTTCTAATTCAAATCTAATTTAGAGGTAAAGCAAGAGCCAAACAGATAGCAGGTCCGAATATTATCTTTTCTTGTAGGTAAGTCTCATTGGAGAAATCGATGTGACTCTCTAGGAAAAACTGGACTTCCAAACACCCAACTCCATGGATAGTACTTATTTTCCCCAAAAATGGAAAGCCAGCAATTATCATCTTTCTGTAATGAGGAAGAGGATAGTAAACAGGCATCACTAAAACAGAAAGAACCCAAAATAGGATGATTCATGCTCCCAGAAAATACCTAATTTCCAATCTCACCAGCAGACATTATTTGGGAAATAAAAGTGAGAGGTAAAAATAGCCTATGTTTATTCACTCCATGTTTTATACTCCCCCGGGGAGGACAGGAGTTTCCAACCCACACTAGAACTGAGTGGGGAATACATAGTTTTCTCTAACATAACTCCCTTGTGATTCCTTTCCTGGCACCCCTCCTGCTTCTCTGGACGCAATTTTTTTTTTCAATCTGCCTTGGAGATTCCCTCACTGCTGCTTCTGTTTATTTTGTACCCGTTTGGGATCCTTCTCTTCTCTCAATTCACCAGCACAAATGAGGTGAAGAAGATTCTCCAACTCCAGCGAACCATGTGGAGAGAGAAGAAAGAATTGTACATAAAGCTTACAAGTTCTAATGTAGGACACATCTATTAGGCTGTTGATATGCATAGTCCCAAAATGGGTGTGAGCAGATAAATACACTCTTCATCTAATATCCTTCAGACAACAGGAAGGGCACATATATTTGTCTCCCTCTGCCTGCGGAGGGCTTATTTCAGGACTGGGAAGTGAAGTTTAGTTCCTATCTCTTTTTTCTCTCAATTCCCTCAACTATCTAATGCTACTTTCATCTCCTCTGGAGTAGAGAGAATGCACAGTTTGTGTCTGTTTGCACCGTGCACATCTGTACAAGCTCATCTCCATATGGGAGCTTTCAATTTAGGATTTCATATCTGGAAACTTTGATTTTAGGCAAATACTTATAGTTTCTTTGTTGCTGAAATAGTGAAAGAGTAGAAACATAATAGAGGGAAATAGTAGGAATTAATTTTCCATCAATACAGTACTTCTAATTCTGCCATGCAGAAACCATATATGTTCATTTATACATTTGTTTTTTAATTTGGTAAATCTTTCCTGACCTCATTCTATATTTTAGTACTTTGATAAAGACTGAATATTCCATAGCAATTAATATAGGGATGAACCTCATTCTTATCTACTTATAATTTATTGGGCTTTTGATTTTTTTTATTTTCTCTTCTTTTCAATTAAATATATTCTTCCAAAAGTTGTAAAAATATATTTAACTGGAGAGTAGCAGGCTTTTACTCACTTTGGGAATTTCAAACCAAGAATTAGAAGCCAAATTCCTTGTAAAATAACATTGAATATTTATATTTGGTATATTAAATGACTGCTATAATAGAAACATCAACAACAAAAACCATGCAAATACACAAGTGTCATTGTTGCACTCTATTTAAATCAGTGAATATGTAACATATAAAATAAACTTATGTGCAATATTGATATATTAATGCATGCTCTTTCTATTAAATTTACCAAATGATTCTAGTAGTTTTTTCCTAGAGTTTTGAGAGTTTAGCTTTATTTTCTCTTCCACAGCTGTATCACATCCTAAGTAACTGTCATATCCAGATTTTTTCTTATTTATTAGATCTTACTTTTTCACCAATAAGAAATAATGGGGTTACTTCAGGACGTGTCCTCACTTATGTTATGTGAATAATGATATGTGAAGTCTAATTTAGAAAATAGTTGCACTAATTTTCCTCTTCAGTTAAAAATCTCATTGCTTACTTTCATCTTGAATTGGGTTTCTAAAAAAATGTGTGGCCAAGCTACATGTTTAATATTTTCAATGTCCATTATTCAGAGTTTTCTTTATCTAACTCCTTTCCCCCCGCCAAGTAGTAGGCATGGACACCCAACCTTGAGCTTCATAACCAAGCAATCTGGGAGTCTGGCTGTTTCCTGCTTCCTCGGCAGCTGGCTGAGACCCAGACACATGATTAAGCTACTCCTTACCACCCCCCGCCCCGGTTTTTAAAGCATACGTCAGCAGGACTAGAAACCCAGGCTGTATATTGCTTGTCAAACCTCTTTGAAATTAATCACATAAATTAAAAATAAGAAACTTTTAAAATTTTTGTATGTCTTATGGTATGCTCTGAAGAGGATATTATAGCATGTTTTGGCTCTAGTAGCATTTGCAATTATAGCATACTGACTATATTCTAGGATTAAATCTTCTCTTCAAATTTTTATTGTCAATATCATTGTTCCTGTTTAAAGGTGATGAACATAAAAGCTTTGAGACTATAGAGCTAGCCATGAACAGATTTGTCTTATATACTCCCAGGAAGATTTGGCCCTTACATCTTTACCAAATTATCATCTCCACCTGCCAAGGCAAGAAACACCTATTTTCTTAATTGAATTTATTGTGGTGAAATTGAATAATAAAACTCTATAGGTCTCAAGTGTACAGTTCAATAATGTATCATCTGTATATTGCATCATGCATTCACCATCCAGGCAAGTCTCCTGCATCATTGTTTATCCTCCCGTTTACCCTCTTCCACCTCCCTTCATTTTTCTCTCTGTAATCACCATACTGTTGTCTGTGTCTCCTTTTGTTTGTTTATTTGTTTGCTTACTCCTTCATCTTCACACCTAGCCCCCAAACACCCTCCCTTCTAAAAGCTCAGTCTGTTCTCTGTATCTCTGAGTTTGTTTCAAAGTTGTTTGTTAGCTTATTTTGTTCAATTAGATATAATTTAAATTATATGGTACTTCTCTTTCTCTGAATGGTTTATTTCACTTAGAATAATTGTCTCCAGGTCCATCCATGCTGTCACAAAAGTAAGATTTCCTTCTTTTTTTTACAGCCAAGTAGTATTTCATTGTGTAAATGTACCAAAGCTTTTTTTTTTAAATATATTTTATTGATTTTTTACAGAGAGGAAGGGAGAGAGATAGAGAGTTAGAAACATCGATGAGAGAGAAACATCGATCAGCCGCCTCCTGCACATCTCCTACTGGGGATGTGCCCGCAACCCAGGTACATGCCCTTGAGCAGAATCGAACCTAGGACCTTTCAGTCTGCAGGCCGATGCTCTATCCACTGAGCCAAACCGGTTTTCAGCAACCAAAGCTTTTTTATTCGCTCATCTACTGATGGGCACTTGGTTATCTACACTAATAAAAGACAAATATGCAAATTGACCATACCTTAGCTATGCCTTAAGACATGCCCACCAGCCAATCAGAGTGACTATATGCAAATTAACCCAATCAAGATTACGGCCGGCAGCCACAGAGCTGGAGCAAGCAGGAGGTGCCAGCTGCCGTGGCACCTCTGAGCTCCACTCAAAGCAACAAAGTTTCAATTATAGAAGGTAAATAAACCCCAGAATAAAAAGTAAAAAGAAAAAAAGGAGAGGCTGGGAGCTTTCATCACCAGGGGGCTTGGCCAGACTGAAAATGGCCCTCAGCCCCTCAGCCAGACTGGCCAGGCACCCCAGTGGGGACCCCCCCACCATAAAGGGGGTGTGGCCAGCCTGAAAACAGCCATCAGCCCCTCACCCAGGCTGGCCAGGCACCCAAGCAGGACCCCACCCTGATCTGGGACACCCTTCAAGGCAAACCAGCCGGCCCCCACCCATGCACCAGGCCTCTATCCAATATAATAATAAGGTAATATGCAAACTGACCTTAACAACAGAACGACTGGGAATGACTGGTCACTATGACACACACTGACCACCAGGGGGCAGATGCTCAATGCAGGAGCTGCCCCTGGTGGTCAGTGCACTCCTACAGGGGGAGCTCTGCTCAGCCACGAGCCAGGCTGATGGCTGCCAGCACAGCGGTGGTGGTGGGAGCCTCTCCTGCCTCCTCAGCAGCGCTAAGGATGTCCTATTGCAGCTTAGGCCTGCTCCCCGCTGGCAAGTGGACATCCCCTGAGGGCTGCCGGGCTGCCTGAGGGGTGTCTGACTGCCAGCTTGGGCCTGATCCCCCGGGGAGCAGGCCTAAGCCAACAGGTGGACATCCTCCAAGGGGTCCCAGACTGCAAGAGGGCAAAGCCCCACCTGAGGGACAATTTTTGTGCACCGGGCCTCTAGTTGTAAATAATGCTGCAATGAACATAGAGGTGCATATATTCTCCCAAATTAGTGTTTTCTGTTTCTTCGGATATATTCCTGGGAGTGTAATAGCTGGGTCATAAGGCAGTTACATTTATAATATTTTGAGGAAACTCCACACTCCTTTCCACTGGGTCTGTTCCAAGCTGCCTTCCCACCAACAGTGCACAAGGGTTCTCCACATTCTCACCAACATCTATTGGAAACGCTTACATTTAAAATGGGATTTTAAATAGTAGTATTACAATACGCTCATCGAAATCAAATGGCTGTTTTGAACATTACTGAAATGAATAGAGTCTTTTGTAGATTATAACAGCAATGTTTTAAAAAGTATCTCCTTATATTGATTAGAAGATAGAAATGATTTTTACAATATTGTCAATTGTTTATTACTTCCAACAAATATGAAATTCTGCAAAACTGTGTTATTTTATTTTAAAGTAAATTCATTGGGTTAGCATTGATTACTGAGATTGTATAGGTTTCAAGTGTATGTACATTTCTATGATACATCATCTGTATATTGTGCCCACCAGCCAAAGTCAGATCATCTTCCATCACCATATGTTTGGCCCCCTTTATCCTTTACTATCCTCCCCACTCCCATTCCCTCTGGTAGCCACCATACTATTGTCTGTGTCTATGAATTTTGTTTGTTTGGTTTCTTTGTTCATTTATTGCTGTCAGTTTATATTTCACATATGAGTGAAATCATATGATTCTCAATTCCCATCCATGTTCCAAGTGGCAGTATTTTATCCTTTCTTATGGCTGAGTAGTATTCCATTATATATATTTTTAATGTCATTGTGGAGGCAGCGTCTTTCTCACACTAAAGAATATAGCTTTACACACATGATTAGTGTCTTCCAGACTTGATCATGGATATTTCAAAGGAACTTAGGAAAAGTCTTCTCTCTACCATGCCTGAAATTTCAAGCCTGAATATTTTCAGTTGCTTGTCAAAGGGGTCCTTTACTTGTCCCTTGCTCTCCTGGAGTAATTAGGGCTCATGGCTCAGCTTTACATGTGAAACACTTAAGGGAACATGGAATTAGATAAAACAAAGTAAAATAATGTAATATATATATATATATAACACATTATTTTTTAATAATTATTTTTTATTAAAGCCACACACAGATTTCAATATTAGCCCTTTTTCATCTTATTATTTATATATCAGATTTGTAATAAAATATCACCATTAAGATATGCTTCTAATGTTTATTTTTACAAAGCCACTTTTATGTGCTCCTTTGAGTTTTGCATAATAATTGCCTTATCTCCAATTACATAGATATCCTCAAATTTAATAAAAGCATGTTCCTAAGATTTTAGTAGTTACAAAAAGGGGCATGCATCTCATCATATTATAATTTTTTCTTTGGCACAATGTCTATAATTTAATATGTTGCAATAAATAAAATATTTCCTGTTATTTTCTATGAAACCATAACAAAACACAGCAAATATCTGTGGATGAAGAAGAATCAGTGAATTGTAGGATATCTTAGCCATTTACCCTGCTTTACCAATGCTATGGGACATAAGTATACCTCTAAAATATCTCTGAAAGACCATGAGATAACCACAATTTAAATGTTTCCATTGACAAGAGTTTCATTATATTACAAGGAACATTTTATACTTTGTTATTTTTAAAGCTCTGATTTTAGAAAGATCATCTTATAAAGAACCAATTTGTACCTTCCTTTAATTTTGACTAATTGCTTATAATACAACTAGAGTCCCGCTGCACAAAAATTTTGTGTACTCAGGGGGGAGAGGGGGTCTCTCAGCCCAACCTGTGCCCTCTCACAGTCTGGGACCCCTTGGGAAATAACGACCTGCTGGTTTAGGCCTGCTCCCGGGTGGCAGAGGGCAGGCCTAATCCCTAGGTGCAGCCCCTGGTCGGGCTCAGAGCAGGGCCGATTGGGGAGTTGGGGCGCCGCCCCCTCTCATGCACAGAGCAGGGCGGATCGGGAGGTTGCAATGCCACCCTCAGTCACGCTCAGGGTAGGGCCGATTGGGGGGTTGGGGAGCCGCCCCCTGTCACACTCAAGGCAGGGTTGATGGGGAGGTTGTGTTGCCACCCCCTGTCACACACAGAGCAGGGCCGCCCAGGGGGTTGAGGAGCTCCCCCCTGTCACTCACAGAGTAGGGCCTATAGGGGAGTTAGGGCACCGCCCACTGTCACTCACAGAGCAGGGCCAATCAGCGGGTTGGGGCGCCGCCACTGTCACACTCAGGGCAGGGCCAATGGGGAGGTTATGGCTCTACCCTGTCACACACAGAGCAGGGCCCGTGGGGGTATGTTGGGGCGCCGCACCCTGTCACACACAGAGCAGGGCCGATCAGGGGGTTGGGGCGCCGCACCCTGTCACACACAGAGCCACAGGGTGATCAGGGGGTTGGGGAGCTCCCTCCTATCAGGCACAGAGCAGGGCTGATCAGGGGGTTGGGGTGCCTTCCCCTGTCATGAACAGAGTAGGGCGGATGGGGAGGTTGTGGCCCCGCCCCCTGTCACACACAGAGCCGCAAGGCAATCAGGGGGTTTGGGCTCTGCCCCCTGTCACGCTGATCCCGGTGCTGGGAATGCCTCGTTGCTCCCCTGATCCCGATGCTGGGAGGCATATTACCCTTTTACTATATAGAATAGAGGCCTGGTGCATGGGTGGTGGCTGGCTGGTTTGCCCTGAAGGGTGTCCTGGATCAGGGTGGGGGTCCCCACTGGGGTTCCTAGCCAGCCTGGATGAGGGGATGATGGCTGTTTGCAGCTGGTCACACACCCTTCAGGGTGGGGGTCCCCACTGGGGTGCCTGGCCAGTCTGGGTCAGGGGCTGAGGGCTGTTTTCAGGATGGTGGGTGACTGAAGCTCCCAACCGCTCCTTTTTTCCTTTTTTCTTTTTTAATTCTGGACCAGCTTTAGCTCTGAGGCTTGGCTCCAGCTCTTAGGCCTCGGCTGCTGAAAGCAGGTATCTGGTTTGTTTGGGTATTATAATCGAAACACTGTTTCAACTCCAGCTCTGAGATCCCAGCTGTCTGAAAGCAGGTTTCTGGGGGTTTTGTTTAGCTTCTATATTTGTAACAATGTTTCAAACTGCAAGCTCAGAGGCTGGCAGTGGCAGGCGGGGAATGTTGGAGTCCTCTGTCACTGAAGCAAGCAAGCCTCATGTTAGCTTCAAGCTGCCTGGCTGCCGGCCGCCATCTTGGCTGGCAGTTAATTTGCATATAGCCCTGATTAGCCAATGGGAAGGGTAGCGGATGTACGGCTATTTACCATGTTTCTCTTTTATTAGATAGGACAATCAGCAGTTGTGGAGTCAATTTAACCTGAACTTGTTCATTCTTCTAAATGACAACCTTTCCAATATTAATGACAATCACTTCTCTCCAGAAGTCTATTGTCTCCACCAACAGTTTTACACATTTCTTGCAGCCCCCATCTCATGAAACACATTCTTTTTTATCTCCTTCAGTATATATATATTAGATATTTTAATATATAGTTACTTTAGAAAATCCTTATTTGGTGTTTTCTGATCCTATACAGTCATTCTTATTCCATTAAGTTTTTCTGTGCCAGTGGTATGACGATTACAACCATTTAAGAGAATGACAACTTAAGAAACTCCAGTCCTCTAGCTTCCTGAAAAAAAAAAAAAAATTCCCTGATTTAAGGCTGAGAAAGAATAAAATTAAAATGATAAAATTATGTTTATTTTCTACCAAATATATACTAGTACAAGGCAATCAGCGGGACAGACTTGACTGAATTGTGCTGGACTTTGTGTTATGCACACAAACACATAAGATAGGTACATGGACTCTGTACATTTAGGCAGTTCTTCTGTTTTGCAGAAGGTGTCTTAAACTTCCCATGATGCAGTTTTCTGTAAAATAAAATATAAATAACTCAAGTTGCCAAATTTTCATTAGTGAAATGGAAGTGTAGACAATCTACTGTAATCCACTTTTAAATTAACCTTTATGATTAAATGCAAATATGTCAATAAACATTGGCGAAGAATATGTGTAGATGAAAACTAAATAAAATGCCAAAGTGGTACCAACCTAAATAAAAAAATGCAATTTGAACAACAATAAATATTTACTATTGTCTATCATTTTAAAAAAAATGTTATTTGCTTTTTGTTAGTAGTAGTTTACTGTGGTTAATCTGTATAATTACTTTCTGAAAAGTGATTTGAAGAAATATATTAAATGCCTTAAATATATTCACATGTTTAAAAACAATAATTTGCCTACCCAGAAATTTATTGTATAGGATAATTAAATGTACCCACAAATATTTCTATGTAAGTATAGTCATTGTGTCATTGTTTGTCATAGAAGGAAATATGTGCATCCTACATGGTGAAAGGTAAGGGTAATTAAAATGGTCAGTGCATTTATTTCATGCAGTAGATTGTATATATTCATTATACTCCAACTTTATGAGCAATATTTTCTGGCATTTCATATTCGCATAATTTATTTTTGAAAGAAAAGACTACAGGATACAACAAAGATGACAGAATATTATATGGAGTTTTAATACTGAATATTGCACAAACTGGGAGAAGATAGACCACAGTATTCATGTCAATATATACATTGATTTGGCCTAAGACAGGGCAGACGTTTTCAGGGAAATTAGCAATATAAAGGGAAAACTGAAGCAAAAAACATGTTGTAGGTTGAATTATGTCCCCCACAGTAACATGCAGTACTTCGAATGTGGCTGTATTTGGGATAATATTTGAAGAAGTAATTAAATTAAAACAGTATAATTAGGACGGCCCTAACCCAATATGCCTCGTGTCCCTATAAAGAAGAGATTGGGACACAGGCACATATGAACCAAGGAAAGACCATGTGAAGATGGACAGAGGGAAGATCGCTTTCTGCAAGTCAGTCAGAGAGGCCTCGGAAGGCATGGCGGCTGCCGGGAGTTTCTAGGAATGGATTCCCTAGTCTGAAGAAGGGTTTGCACTTCTACCACCCACGTTTCAACTCAGCACAGTGACAATTTGACACTAAAGCACCGTGACAAACCATCAAAGTGGTATCAGACTAACATGTACCTCCCTGTGCCTCAGGTTGCTAAGCTCCACCTCATTCCTACTTCAAAGGAGACTTTTTAAGTTAGTGCTTTCTTAATAACAAAGTTATATGTGTTGGTAAAAGAAAAAAAATGAAAGCATAGTTTAAAACATAAAATCACCTATAACAGCACGATCAGGGGAGAAGTGTTCTTTAGGTGTATAGCCTTCCAGATTCTCCTGTGCATTGGTAGGTTTCTGAAGCAGATAAACTTGTACATACTGTTTTGTAACTTTTTAAAATATTTCTTTATTGACTTCAGAGAGGAAGGGAGAGGGAGAGAAAGATAGAAACATCAATGATGAGAGGGAACCATTGATTGGCTGCCTCCTGCACGCCCCCCACCAGGGATTGAACCCACAACCCAGGCGTGTGCCCTAGATCAGAATCAAACCTGGGACCCTTCAGTCCTCAGGCTGATGCTCCATCCACTGAGCCAAACCAGCTAGGGCCTGTTTTATAACTTTTTTACACTTGATAATACTGTGACTATCATGCTGTGTCAAATATACTACTACATCTTTTTTATTTTAATTGACTTCAGAGAGGAAGGGAGAGGGAGAGAAAGATGGAAACATCAATGATGAGAGAGAATAATTGATCAGCTGCCTGCTGCAGGCCCCACACTGGGGATCGAGCCCCCAACCCAGGCATGTGCCTCAACCAGGAATAGAACCCTTAACTCCTGGTTCATAGGTTGAAGCTCAGAGCCATGCTTTTGAGCACTACATACTACATCTTTATTAATGGCTTCATGGTATTCCATCATATGTGACTCATTTTATTAAACTATTGTTGCTTTTCAGTTTGTTTCCAATTTTTCACTAATGAGCTGCTGAAAAAAACAACAAAACAAGAAGGAGACAACTCTGCTAACATCCTGGTCTCCGACTTCTAGCCTCTTGCACTGTGAAAACACAAAATTCTGTTGTTCAAGCCACCCAGTCTGTGGTACTTTGTTATGGCAGCCCTAGCAGACTAGTGCAAAACATAATCACTAAATAAGTAGATAAGAACAACTGGAATTTGCTGATTCTGCAGACCACAGGGTCTATATAAAGTCTGAGCTAGGACTATAAAACTGGGAGGGCTAAATTATTGCCAGATCAGTGCATTTTATTTTTGCTGTCTGTCTTGTGACTGATCCTTTTGCCCGTGGCCTGATTGTTCTTTTAAAATAGCTCACCTTCTCCAAAAGTTCAGTTTCTATAGGCAACAGCTGATTGTGGACATCAAGGTTTCTGGGTTTTGTAATATTTTTTTTTAGTTTTTTTGTGTTGTTGTTTTTTATGTTGATGATTAGAAAACAGAAAAACTTAACACTTGAAAGCTATAAACTGGGTTTGTGATTTCTGAGTTTGGGACTTGAATTTACCTTCAGAGCTGGCAAGTTTATTGTTTGCAGATAGTCTCTTAATGGGCTTTCGGTTATGCAATGTTTACATAAAGTTCCCACTCTGGATGTTGACTCCCCAGACATCCTGGCTCCCAGAAACTAAACTGTGCTACCAAATAATATAAAAGACTCTTCATTCATTATGTCTGTAGGTTAGAATCCCACTTAAAAATGTTTCTTTATAAATATGTGTTTAGACTGTACTTTCCCTAATTATATTTATTGTCTCTTGGCAAATGCTTTGTGTGTGTGGTCCTGTTCTAGCATTTGCTCAAGATTTTGAAAGGAAGGGTGGGCTGTGATACATGTGGGTACCATGCCAGCAGAGGGACCATAAAGACACCCCAACGGGGATTGCTGACATGTACTGTAGAGCTAACCCATGCATGGAGTTGTTTTTATATGGAATAACTCCGATATGAGCAAGGATTCATGTGTTCTGATGGATTACATTCATGACATCTGAAGACAAGACCAACTGTGTATGTAGAAAGTGCTGTTTTCCAGGAAAAGAGTTGAAATTCTCAAGTCCAGTCATCTTGGAAAACATCCAGTCCTGGGACAGAAAATGACTCTCAGAAGAGTATTCTTTACACTTGGTGAGGTAGAAGGGTAGCAAAAATATTATTGTCTTCAGTCCATGGGGAGGTTCGGGTGCTCAGCCCCAAGAAAGAGCAACTCAATAATATGTTCACTGGGCAACACTAACCTGGCTCCTGCGGCTTGGAGGTGAACCAAGCCTAGTCGCAGGAGGGCTTCTGCAGCACAAGAGCACCCAAGTTTTGTTGTTATTCCCAACTAGAGGCCCTGTGCACAAAATTTGTGCACAGTAGGGTCCCTAGGGCTGGCCGGCAATCAGGGCCAATCCGGGCCTTCCAGCTGCCAACTGAGGCCTTCCTTCATCCCATACCACCCCCTGGTGGTCAGTGCACATCATAGGGAGCAATCCAACTCGCGAGGGGACACTTTGCATATTAGCCTTTTATATATATATATATAGATGACCGTGTGGTGGCTCCCTTTTCCTAACCTCATATTCACTCAATGATTTCCAAATGCTGGAGAAGTGACTGTGTCTCCAAATAGTACACTACACACCTGATTGCCTGGGCTCATTTATGAAAGGATTTTTCCAAGTAATGAAATAGCCAGCCGCAGGACATGATGTGACTAATATAATTAATAGAATGAAATCAAGATTCTAGTTTTGTCTTGGAATCTAATAGATCTCTGGCTTTGACCAAGGCTCTTAGAATCTTTATGCTTCTGTTCCTAAATAAGGGACTTGAAGGAGATGATCATCATGGTCAATGACCAGCAAGTAGTATCTTCTGTTTTATTAAGCACAGTTGACATAAAAGAATCGTTATTTTTGCATATCAATTATTACACTGAGTTGAATATATGAAGAGAGGGTTACATCAATTTAATGAGACCCAGAACTGACCTGGAACTGATGCCACAAGAGGTCCTTCTTAATTATTTTTCCTTAAAAGAAAATAACACGGCATCAATGTACTGTGTTCTTCTCCTCATTCTCCTTTATTTCTCCCACAAGAAGGCTGTGAAATCCCTTGGCCTTCTAGGTAAAGTCTTGATAATCTTCTGAAAAATGAATTGAGTTGATTCACACGTATCTTTTTTAAGACTCTAAAAATGTCTCTAGAAAATAATTCCTGGTTTCCCACTTCCCATCATTATCATCTTCAAAGCCTTCTCCGTCAGACACATTGGTCCACAGTCAAACACTTTGCACTCATGTCGCCCCTTAATCTCACTCACAGGTTTGTTTGCTCACTAAAGTCTGGCTAATACATGCCCCCATCTTTTAACAATAAGCATTGATGTATTTTTAGTAAGGGCTCAGTTTAGAAAACATAAACCTATTAGGTATTTTAAGGATAAAAAGACATAAGTAGACATTAGCTGAAATGTAGAGGTATTGGCAACTGAAAGGGTTGCAGGAGCAGGTTCTAAAGGAGAGCTATTTGTTTGTGGCCACCATTGAAGTGAGGCTAGTTTCAATAAGAGGGACTTCAAAAAGTTTATTTCAGAAGCCTCATTCTTACAATGTGGGAGACATGTTGATGAGCCTCTTTTTCTTGACACCCAGGGTTGCTAAAGAATGAACCCTGGTACCTCTTGGCCCTACCCAAGCTGCAGCAACCTTGAGCTGCAGGGAGATTGTCTAGGCCTCAAATCTGCCTTCTGACATTGCTTGAGAGCCTTTTGTTAGATAACCCCAATTCACCCTGAAAACAACGCTTTAAACCATTCTTAAAAACAGGGTTTACCCTGCTTGGCCTCTTTAAACAGAAGGAAGATGAAATGGGGATTGAAAGCCCATCTGTGCCCTGAATGTACAGCTGATACTGGCTTCTCTGTTTTTCTCTTTGGTTTGCCTCTCCTTTTCCCACCCAGGGAGTAAATATCTTGGCTGCACTTGTATTGTGGTCCATTGTTTACACATATTAATGATCTTCCTATAACCTCTCCCTAAGTAGTGGCATATTACATGCTGCATTTGTTTGCTAGAATTGCCATAACAAAGTACCACAAACTGGGTGGCAGAGACCAGGGAAATGTATTGTCTCACAGTTCTGGAGGCTAGACGTCTGAGATCAAGCTGTCAGAGTTGGTTCCTTCTGATTAAGGTCTGTAAGGAAGACTCTGTTCTTTGCCTGTCTCCTAGCTTCTGAAGGTTTGCTGACAATCTTCCTCATTCTTTTGCTTCTGCTTTCTCACTCTAATCTCTGCCTTCATCTTCCCAGGGTGTTCTCCCTGTGTATCTGTCTCCAAATCTCCCCCTTTTATAGAACTCCAGTCATGTTGGATTAGGGGCCCACCCTACTCCAAGTATGACTTCATTGTCTGTTAGCTAATTACATTTGTAGTGATTCTATTTCCAAATGAAGTTACACTGTGAAATACTATGCATTAGCACTGCAATGTATGGATTGGTGAGGGGAACAATTCAACCCACAATACAATTGATTTTGTTTTAATGAATGGTCTGTGTCCAGTGAACATTTACTTAATCATAATCGGGCAACTCAGGAAAAAGACCTCATTCAAGGTCAGTGCTAACATCAGGTAACCCACCAGAGCAAGCAAACTCTGTTTCGAATCCTATGGGAAGATTTTCCTCCCCAAGCCAATGGGTTGTATGTGGTGAATGTGAGAAATAGAAAGAATACAATATCTCATCTCTTTGATGCCAAAGCATATTCATTTGTTTGCTTAAATTATTTTATAGTCCCCGTGCTCTTTGGCATTGAGAAAATAAATGGTTTGTTTTATTTTTTTTTTTCTCTCTTGGTGTTGCTTTGAAGATTTTCAGTCCACTAAGAATGTTGTGTGTTAACAAGGGAAAGCCCAAATTAAAGGAAGCAAGTGGTTTGGCAGTTGAAAACAGTTAGAATTAAGTTTGCGAAAATATCTTCCCACTGCCATGTTTTAACTTGTTTTCATAGCACTGAATATATCTTTTTATTAGTTGTAGAGCAGCTCACGAATATTTACCTGTCTGTTAGGTGCATCTATCATAGGGAACACAGAGGGGAGATTCTTTCCTTTTAGGAGTCTGTTAATTTGCTGAGTGCGGGGTTACTTAAAAACCAGGTTTTGGCTCCTGTTAGTGGAAAGTCACTCAGTGAGGAGAGGAGAGGACAGTGTTCCTATCCCCTTATCTGTATAATGAGTATTTCGTTTCCACGGTCATTGCAAGTTCAGATCAACAGCCACGGTGTTGTAACAGAGTTCTACTTTTTAGTCCAACTTCTGGCAAGCTGTCCTTCCTTTTCACTTTCTAAAGGGGACAATTGAAGATGCCGATTTTGTTTTTGATTGGGCCTCGGTTCAAATGGTAGCTTGGCAGCTCTATCAGTTGTGTTGTCTAAATCCTACAGTTTCAGTTTCCTCAAGCCCCAAGGGAAGATCACAGGACTTACCCCACAGCTTTATAATAGTGGGGATTGACACCAAGTAAGGTCCTGTATGGAAAATACATAGTGTGGTGCCTGATTTCAACTAATTTGGGAACAATTTCTTCTTCCTGGGATGTTTGATCATTTCTTTCTCATTGATATTTACCCATTTCATCACACTGTATGTATCTCATGCTAGTTTCTGTTTCCAATCTAAGTTCCCTAAGTGTGGAACGATTCCTTGTATTAGGCTGGTGATCATCATTTCTGTTTTGCGTATTCTGTTTTCTTATTAGCAGATTATCTCTTTGAGATCTCTTTTTCCCTGTACCAAATTCTCACTCATTCCCCATAAATGTCTTCTGCTCTCTAAGAGAGTTCTCTTTCATTTGTGTTTTCCACAGTGTTGCCTTTGCTATTTACTGTTTCTGATGGTGATTTTATTGGGCATGGTGGTTGACTTCCCAGCATCCATTTCACCAATGCCTCCCCTTGTAGGGGTCATGAGGTTTGTGTGTCTGGTTGACTCTTCTCTCAGCTCCAGGGATGGGACCTGAGTGAGCCAAGACAAGCCGTAAAATGTTATGCCCTTGGGTTCACTGGGTGATGCTTGGACACTCAATCTGATTGCTTCTCCCAGACTCGAGCCAAGTTGTGAAGACAGAACGCTTCCTTCTGGACAGTGTTTAGGGTTTTGGGGTTTAAGTATGCAACCGCTGCAGCCATTTTGCCACCTTGAAAAAGGCTAAGCCCAGACCCAAACCAACCTGACAAGGAGAGAAGTTCTGAGAGAGAAGCTGGGAAGGCACACAGGCGCTCTGATCCAGCGCTGCCTGGAGCCTGATCCGTCTGAACGTTCAAGTTAAGTGAGACAACGTATTTTCTTAAGGGTTAAGTAACCTTAGATTGGATTTTCCTTCACTTAGAACTTGCAACATTTTAACCCATTTACTTTGCTATGTTATTACTTTCATTTTGTTCCACTGGCTTTTTAAAAATTCTTTATTGTTTAAAGTAATATAGAAGCCTCCTTTTTGCCCCATTGACCTATCCCCAGCTGCCCCCGCCCCCCCGCCCCCAGCACAAGCCCTCACCCTCTTATTGTCTGTGTTCATTGGGTATGCTCATATGCATGCATACAAGTCCTTTGGCTGATCTCTTAATTTGTTCACATTCAACAGTGTGTGTTCTTTTATTGATATAAAAAGAAACAACAGCCATTTTCTAAAGTTATACTATATTCTTCTATAAAAATCTTTGAGACAAAATTGCATCATTCCTTTTATTGTTTTATAGCACTTTTATAATTTTATAGTGTTTTCATAATTTTATAATATTCTAATAATTTTTATTTTTTCTTTTATACACATTTCCAAAAGGATAATTCACAGATTCTTGTTATTGTTGCTAAAAAATGTTGATTTTCTATAGCTCAGACAGTCTTCAATTATCTTATGGGCCTTAGAGCAAGCAGTTTGAAAGGTACATGTATTCCACCATAAATAAGGAAGGAAGGACTCACAGTCTTACTCTTAAGTGGTCTGTGCCCATTGCTGGCTTTCATACCTTTACAGATCAGGCTTTGGCATGACCTGGTTCTCATGTCTTAAAATCTACTAAACCGCCACCCCTGAAAGGAAACGTGATCTGAAATAAATCCTCACGACGGACTTCAAAATAACAACTTACCTCCCTCCACCTCCACATCCCCTTGGTGCTGCTCTCTTTCCTTGAAAGAACAGCACACATCACTTTCTAACATACCCTACATTCTATGTTCACTGTTTGTATTGTTATTGTCTATCTCTCCCTATTAGAATGAAAGATTTTCACATTTAGGCTTGTTTCTTTTTTGTTTAACTGATATATTCCAATACTACTTGGAACATATAAAATTCTGAATGACCACAGGATTGAATAAGTGCACACATACATATATACACATCCATGCACCTGTAAGTTTTTTCAATGTTTGTTTCATTCTAGGTTTCACAAAGATAGGATTATATTTATACTAGAGGCCCAGTGCACAAAAATTTTTGTACGTGGGGGGTACCTCAGCCCGGCCTGTACCCTCTCTCAGTCTGGGACCCCTCAGGGGATGTCCAACTGCTGGCTTAGGCCTGCTGCACAGGGGATTGGGCCTAAGCTGGCAGTCAGACATACCTCTGGCAGCCCAGGAGCCCTTGATGGATGTCCACTTGCCAGGGGGCAGCAGGCCTAAGCTGCAGTCAGACATCCTTAGCGCTGCTGAGGAGGCAGGAGAGGTTCTCACCACCACCGCTGTGCTGGCAGCCATCAGCCTGGCTTGTGGCTGAGCAGAGCTCCCCGTGTGGGAGCACACTGACCACCACGGGCAGCTCCTGCATTGAGAGTCTCTCCCCTGGTGGTCAGTGTGTGTCATAGTGACCAGTCATTCCCAGTCGTTCTGCTGTTAGGGTCAATTTGCATATTACCCTTTTATTATATAGGATATAGGCCTGGTGCATGGGTGGGGGCCAGCTGGTTTGCCCTGAAGGGTGTCCCGGATCAGGGTGGGAGTCCCGCTGTGGTGCCTGGCCAGCCTGGTTGAGGGACTGATGGCTGTTTGCATGCTGGCCAAGCACCCCAGTGGGGACCCTCACCCCATGAGGGTGTGGCCAGCCTGGGTGAGGGGCTGATGGCTGTTTGCAGGCTGGCCAAGGCCCCCAGCCACCCAAGCTCCCAGTGGATGCTGGCTGGAAGAAGGTATCTGGGATTTATTTATCTTCTATAATTGAAACTTTGTTGCCTTGAGCCGAGGCCACAGCCGGCCAGGGCAGGCGGGAAGCTTGGCTCCCTTCATCTCTGGGGCAACCAAGCCTCCTGCTTGCTCCAGCTCTGTGGCTGCCGGCCGCCATCTTGGTTGCGTTAATTTGCATATAGTTGCTCTGATTGGCTGGTGGGCGTGGCTTGGGGCGTAGCAGAGGTGCGGTCAATATGCATGTTTCTCTTTTATTAGATTAGATGTTTGTTTTTGTTTAGTCATTAATAGAATTCATGACCATGCCTCCACATTATATAGTGAGAACTTGTTGTGGTTATTTAAGCTATACAGTATTACATAATCAAGATGCACTAGGATTTCTTCAATCCCTACCATAGTGATTAGCATTAGGTGTATTTACATTTTTTCCAGTAAAGCTTTATCATTATAAGTCATTAAATACTGCTACCGCTATATTTAAAGGGGAGCACTCTGGTACTGGGAAGCACATTTAAAAAAAAATCTTTAAATGTAGAAGATGGAAAAAATAATGATATCTCAAAATCCACTTATTCATAGACTACTTTTGAAATTTTATGTTTCCATATATTTGAGGTCTTTTCCTTTTTTTGCTGTAGAGTAAACATCCTTTGCCTTTTTTTTCTATGCATTATCTGTGTCTCAACCATTTATAGCTGTCTCTACTGCTGATAATTGTCCTTTGTCTTTCATGCGTTGCCAATTTTTCCTCAATCACTTTTCTTTTGACAGTCGTATTAAAAAACAAACTTTTGCATGCTATAATATTTTTAAAGTTGTAACTTTAAAATATTGCTTGCTTTGTCACTCAGAATTTATAGCTAATTTATTTGGTGTAACTATTGATTTCCATCCTGCATTATAACAGGATACTTTGATTCAAAAGTCACTTCAAATACAAAGTGATGAACTGCCCTAATTAAAATAATTTTCAGATAGTATATTCACTGAGAATTTAGATATAATAAAGATTTTAGGTTCAATCACTTTTGTAATATTTTCCTGCTTTTCAAAAACAAATAAACAAAAACACCTCAGTTTTGAGGCATTTGAATATAGACCATAAAGTACTGTAAGACTTTCTTGCTTTTACATTCCCTAATGTAACTGGAGTTTTTAAAACAATATTTAAAATTCTTTGCCTACTTAAGTGTAGATGAACATAAAGAAAAGACATTTAGAATCAAAACTAAGCAGAGAAACCTCAATTATTTCAATAGCTTAACAAGATAAAGGGTTATGTCTTGCTCATACAATAGTTCAAACACAGCTAATCCTTGAGATTGGACAACTCTTCTGGGAGTCTGACTAATACTGAGGTGGCAATTTATGGTTTTAGGTTCCTTTCATCCTTTGCTCTATATCCTTTTAACCTTGCCATTTAACTCTTGGATGTAAATACAAGTGAGGGATTGCTTGGAAATACGTATAGGCTTATGAGCATCAGACTTCATTTCTAACCATTTCTTGGACCACTAAGTCACATGTTCCACCCAACTGAAAAGATATCTGGGAGGGATTTAGCAAACACACATTCTCTACCATAACAAGGAAACTGGAAATGTATACAAGTGGTTTATCTTTATTTAAATTTGATTATTATTTAAAAACATAATTAAAAACAATTTAGAACTTAAGTCTAGGCCAGAATCATGCTTTTTTTTTTTTTTTTTTTTGCCTGCTCCATGTTCACACTCAGACCCCATTTGAAAAACTTTCATTACCTGGGGATGTTGACTAGGACTGTAATCACGAATCACGTGCCAGCTAAGATGCAGCCTTGGCATCAGGGGTGAAGACAAAGAGAACAAGACTTATAACATTGAAAATTAGTGCTAGGGACATTTTGAAGATTAGTTACATAATCATAGTAGTTAATATTTGAGAAACTGTGATACATGTTTTTCATTTAATCAACTAGCTGAAGATATGAAAGAATACATCTGCACATCTATATGCATATCCATATCTAACTATGGAAGTTGGTTATTAAGTGAAGTGGTTATATTCTGACATTTTTACTTCCTGGTCACTCTAATATAAGCTACCAGTTAGATTCAGATTGATAGTCCCTCTCTGCACACTTCTTTATTCACAGCTAACCACTGGACTCTCAGTTATAGTCTTAATTCTCTCCCATCCTAATGATGAAAGCTCTGGCCATTCAGGAATGAAATTAAGACCTTAAATTTACACCTCATTGTTAGTCATACTGTCACCTTGACCTTTTCTGTAGTCTAATACTTATATTAATGACTATTCCAGAGATGTGATCTGCACCTCACATCTCTCTTTTGTTTACTGGTCTTCTATTGTATACTGTGAGTCTGGGCCAAAATATCTTACTCTTCCTGATTTCCTCCTTGTACCAAAGTCCTAATGCTATATTCATATTTAGTGGCTGACATTCTGCTACCTTATGAAAATCATATCTGATTCGGTCTGCCTGTTTGAAAACCCAAGTTCACTTACAGATGTCACTATCCGTTTGAATAACCTTTCTCTAAATCAGACCTTCCTCATGCCTACTGAAGTCAGTTACTCCAAGAACTGCTTGTATTAAACTTCAAACTAATAACCTCCATTCGCTCTGGTTCCTTAGGTTCTGGCTCAATCCATGAGCCAATCTAATTCTAAACTCTTTCATCCTCTGCTCTACCCAATTCTCCTCTCCTTGATGGGGCTATACCCAGGACTGTTTCAAGTCTCAGTTAATGATGCTGTTTGGGTGTCTATGTACACATGTATATGTCTATGAGTGTGTGTACATGTGTTTGCTGTATTTGATAATAAAGGAGACATTGATTTAGATGCTTTTGTTCACTTATTTTCATGTGTTTATTTTTGTTGCATACTACTTTAAACAGATTAACTTTTTTAGTGGTTTTTAAATTAAGTTATATTTTATTGGTTGCAGCTACTGATATCTTCCTTTGTTTGCTTATGTTATTAAAGTCAGGGCTTCAAAGAACTCTGGGGATATTAATTCCAGTTTGAACATGTAAATGGGGCCACCCAAGAGATGTTTATTTTCACAAACTTATTAGTTCACTACTGTGCAGAAAGGTGCCAAACACTTCTGAACCCAGACTAAATTGTTGGAGAACATTGTGTAGGCCTGACTTTGGAAAGCATGGCAGGATCAAAGAGACCAATATATCTGATTTGTTGGATCTTACAACTTATCCTGAATGATGGAATAGAGATTTAGCAATATTGCTTCTACTACTCATGGTGATTGAATTGGCCAAAATCTTCAGTCTCGGCATTGTTCTGCTTAAGGTTTTATTCTGGGAATGCTAGAGGAATCAGCATTAAACTTCTTGAAAGCTTTACAGCTGTTTCATCAAATATTTTCCACTAAAATTTAAAATAATCATACTGGTTTGGGGATCTGTTGCTTAATATAATTATTCTTTGTGATCTATAGCTATATGTTCTCTCTCTTTTGAAACTCTAGGCTTCAGTATCTAACTTTTGTTGTGTAACACTAAACTTCTTCCGTACACTCACCCATCAAAATACACCCATGTGACCTCTTCTTTATTTATATCTATTATCTCAGCACCTACTGCAGCATTTCCCTTTACCTCGATTGTTTTATTACTTTCTCTTGAATACTGTTTCTCCCACTTTCTGTTAACCAATAATACTCATTAGAGTGGTCTCAATAAGTAACACTTACTAAGGGCTGTCTATCCTGGACACTCCCTTCTAAATCAAATCCCTGTTTTAATTGCTCATTTCATTGGTAGCTTTTCTTCAAAGCGTTTATCATCATTTTCAGTCATATTTACTAGTGTTACGGAATTCAAAAGAGTAGACACTAACCCAATACACACCATTTACTTAAAAAGAGATGGATGTTGGTAATTAATTATTTATTACTTACAAATGGACATGTATTTGACTTTTTTGCATTGATCTGTATGTCTTGTGATCTAAATTAACTATTAGTCTTGTTGGTTACTTTGAAAAATTCCATAGCATTACCTGTATAGACAATGATGCAAATTGACATCGTTTTTTTCTTTTCTTTGGAAAATCATTAGTTGTTATTTCAATGCATGGCTGAGAACTGAAATAAATTTTGTATAGAAGTAAAAAAAAATAAAGAAGATGGGTATTTTGCTTTATTAAAACTCTAAGGTGATATTGACATGATACGTTTTTTATCACATATTTGTATTAAATACTGTCGTATGGGATACATTTATAAGTATATATTCAGATATTCCTCATTATTGCAATCTTCAATATAAAGTGCTAGATTAAACAGATTTAAACATGTTCCTGTATATACACCTCTGGTAGGCACACACACACACACACACACACACGATGTCTGATAGAATACATCTTCACTTCAAGGCTATGTAAACTCTAATTCTATAAACCAGGGAGGAAATGCTAATATAGGGAGATAAAGGAAATTAAAAGTGTACCTATCAGTTCCACAAATCAAGTGCCACTCTCAAAGTTTTGCTGCTTCTTTGTATACTTGTCCAAGAACACTGACATAGCAAGGTGCAAAGGTTAGAAAAGGTCAGGGCTCTCTTAAAGGGGAGGAAAGTCGAGGTATGAGTAGAGGTCAGGTAAGTAGTGGAGATAAAAATGACCCAAAAGAACTAGGGAGCACAGGTGAAATCATACAATATAGAGTAAATATTAACTTTAGAATCTTTTATTCCCCAATGTGTATGTGTTTGACAGATTGCCAACAGTTAGGGTTACAGAAATTAATAAAACTATTAAGTTCATGGAAGATGGAGAGTCAGAAATTCAAGCTCACTTTGAGGTCACTGTTAGTTTTAATTTTTAAGGAACAACATTATTAAGTAGACCCTATGAGACTATAATGGTAAACAGAACAAGATCAATAAAAGAGCTTTAACATTTTAACATTAGAATATGGGAGGAGATAACTACTTTATTATGAGCTAATTTAAGAACTATAACTTGGATGAGCGAATAGCATAAGAAGGGTAGTTCAGGGTACAACTGCCATTGAAGAAGGAAGTATAACATCAGCACTGCAGCCAATGAAGATGTGGAGTCCACACAGGAGACAAAAGGGCTGCATCGAAGGCCAAGAGCAAGACAGATAGTCTCTTAAACTGGGAGGAGAAATAGACTATCACAGCAGTGATCAGTAGCCATGAACTTCCATTCTCTGCAGTAGAAGTAAAGGAAGTGAATGACACAGGGACATAAGATGTCAGCTGTGTTTCACATGACTGTCCAGCATTAGTTTTACCCAATTTGATAGTCATTGCTGGATTTTATATATGCTGAGGCATTATGAGTCACCAAGTCAATAGTAGATATAATGGTGGGAGACAGTGTCTTCAATAAACTTCAAGACCATCATTTTATATATCTGTATAGAAATGCTTTACCACCATTACGATTAATAGATAATGTGATTTCCATTTTCACCACTGTTTCAACAATTCCTGATTTTAAAAGTTTGAATGCACAACACCACTCTGAGTATTTATGGCAGCCACCAAGCTGCTAATGAAGTCGTTCATTGGGTGTGCCTGTGGCGGCATTGTTTACACAGTATTTTAAAGGATTTCAATAACTTTAATTGACTACAGACAACATCCCTAATAAGACATTGTTGTCAATGTCATTACTAATAATACTTTTCTTATATGTTAACGCTATGATACAGTATAGAAAATGTAAAAGCCTCCTTGGATACATGTCATGTGTTTCATTAGAGGTCAGAGAATCGTATTAATAATTGTTTCATTCATATAGGCATCCACACATATTTATAATTGACTTTTTATGCCCTAGACATTTTCTGTCTGGAGATGTCAAGGAAAAAGTCAGTTAGACCTCTTGAACAGTACATAGTGGGCACAACAAACCTATAAAGAGATAAGTATAATGCATTGTTGTAGAAGCTAAATGAAATGTAGGACAAAAGTTCTATTTGGGGGACCAGACAAGGCTGAATAGAGGAAGTGACACTTGAGCTGGGGCCTAACAGAACCTTCTAAAAGTATAGAAAAATTAGGACCGTACAGAGTCAAGACTATGGAACAAACTTGTGAAAGGTTCCCAAGAGTGAAGAGTCTAGCCAAGTATGTTTTAAGCAACCTGAGAACTTTCTAGTTCATTCACAGGAAGGAAAGCTAAATTTCCAGTGTATACATACATATAAAGTTTCTTTTGATGTTTTAATATTCAGATAAAAATTATAAATCAACATTTATACAAAACAGTACTTTTTTTTTTCTTTCTTTGAGTGTGGCGACCAGAAATGTTTAAGACAGTGTTGAAACTGAGTGAAAGTTTTACTGAAATGACAGAGTTCTAATGCCAGATACTAGATTGCTCTAGTCTTTGCATACTGTTTAAAATAAATCTTTACCTCTTTAATAATGGAGAATGTACATTCTATGAGGAGGTGTAGACCGACACATAAAGGGTGGAGTGTTTACCTATACTGCCTTTCCTTCCAATACACTAAGTGTTGGAGGTCATCTAATGATCTGACCAATCAGACACGAGGACTGGTAAAAATACAGCACCACATGGCTTTGCAAACCAATTACTAAACAACATCATGTTTTCCTTACCTTTCCCCCCAAAGTTATACATGTAACTAAAATTAGTTCCCGCATATAGTCAACACACAATGACAAAAATACCAATGGATCAATTATTTACATGTCGAATTAAAGGATGAGTAACTGAAGTATGTTTTGACTCATTAAAATTTCTTCAAAATTATAGATTTCCCCATTAAAATTGTTCAAAAAACAAGATCAGCTCTACTCCAGTGTTTTTCACAGTCTGATATTAATATCTTCTGAAATTTTACAAATACCCTATTCTGAAAAATTTGTCATTATGAGTAGTAATACTGTTATAGATATTCTAAGATGCTCTTTAATTGCTATAGCACAAAATATAAAATATAATCGCTTCTCGGCCTTTTGGCTAAGATCAAGTGTAGTATCTGTTCTTATCAGCTTAAAATATAAAATATAGTCTCATTTCCCATATAAAATGTAACCTTATTTTTCTTTATGTAGGCATTCATTTGTATAAAAAAATAATGATACAAAACTGTTTTTGCAAAATATATGCCTGTCCTCTGCAAAGCTGACATTAAAACACCAGGTTTAATATGAAACCAACGAGAACAGAACATTTTCTAGTGATTTTCATTGCATTAGGAGAATTTCTTATGATTAGCCTTGGCCCAAATTGTACCTTTTCATTTTTGTAGCGAAAGCTGCCCAGCAGCATTGATATTCACAAGTAAACAAGTGATGTTTATCTAATCAACCATGTTTACAGCTACAAATCCATTTTCATTGAAAAGCGAAAACCTTCTTCCTGAATTTGCAACCCTCCTTTTGCTTGTCATTTCTTGGAAATTAGGACAGACAGTTTGAGATCATGAATAATGACATAAGACAATGGAGCTCTGTCATGTATAAATACAACTCAGGGCATGATAATCTCTGAATAATGCTTTGGAAGCTTGTTTTATCATTAGGACCGAGTTATTTTTATAATGTCCTCCAGGAACCATTTAGGAAAACACAAGGTTCAAAAGGAAGGACAGCTAGTAACGATACAGAAATTATTTTCGAGTTTAGTCTTATGAAAGGATCTCTCTGGCATCATTGTTATTTTAAGAGACAACTTGTTATTGTAGAGAAGAATGAAGACATATTAAAGAAAATTACTTTAAAAAGATGTCATCTTTGCATTTTGGGGGGATGTAGTTTTGAAGAAATGGTTTTGAAGAAATAATTATCCTCTGCAATTTAATTTAAAAAAAAAAGACTACGCATTAGGTGAGCAGGATTGCCCTATTGAGAAAAAAAATTACAAAGAAAATAAAGGCTTGTTCATTAGAAAATAATGGCCCTGGTAATTAGGCTTTTACACCCTCAAGCGCTTTTAAACACAAGTGAGTGGTTTCTGATGTAGGTAAGATCTAGGATGGATTCTGCTAGTAAAACCACACACATTGTCCTTGATAGCTCTGGGATTGAGTTCTTTCCTCTTCTAGTTCTAATGGGGTCAGGTCTCTGCCTGTTACTCTTCATTCAAGAATTTCATGTCCAGAAGTGAACACATATTCATGAAAAATCTTTAAATGGACTGTGATTTTGTCTTAAACTCTTCAGTATAAAAGGGCATTGTATGTGCGTTTTTGAGAATGATAAAAAAAAAGTCCAAAGTGGGAAGGAACTTATTGTTTCAAAGAACAATAAGAATTGAAATAGATTTGTTTCTCACTTCCCGAATTTTCTCAAAACCAACTTTGCCTTAGTTTTCTGATTCATTTCCTTTCCTAATTTAGAATGAAACTCAATATAGTTTTATTTAGCTAAAATTAAACCAGTAGATGGGTCAAGTTGCCTAGAAGAACTTTTGCTTTCTTTTAAGCTGTTAATTGCTTAGCCACATCATTTCCCATGAGGGAAATCAGACCAAATTGACTTTTCATATTTTTGTCTATGGAAAAGATTAATTTTTTAAAAATCTTTATTACTGAAAGTATTACAGATGTCTCCTTTTTTCCCCCCCATTGACCCTCCTAGCCTACCCCTCCCTCCACTCCAGGTCTTTACCACACTACTAGAGGCCCGATGCACGAAGATTTGTGTAAGAATGGACCTTCCTTCCCCTGGCTGCCAGCACTGCCTTCGCTTTGGCCAGAGCTGCCTTTCTGCCTTCCCACATTGCCCAGAGTGGCTGGGGCGGTGCAGAACACCTGCGTCATTGCCATGGCGATGATGCAAGCATCCTGCCCCACCCCTGGTCGCTTGGCACCTGTGTATGCAAATTAACCCGCCATTTTTTGTTGGGTAAATTTGCATACTCACTTCTGATTGGCTGGTGGGTGTCGTGAAGGTATGGTCAATTTGCATCTTTCTCTTTTATTAGTGTAGATTGTCTGTGCCCATAGGTTATGCATGTATGCATACAAGTTTTTTGGTTAATCTACTCCCACAGAACCACCCCACTCCTCCACCACCACCCCTCCCCCTGCCTTCCATCTGAGATTCAGCAGTCTGTTCCATGCTTTTATGTCTCTGGATCTATTTTGTTCATCAGTTTATTTTGTTCATTAGATTCCACATATGAGTGAGATCATGTGATACTTGTCTTTCTCTGACTGGATTATTTCACTTAGCATAATATTCTCAAAACATAGAAAAGTTTTAGAAGATTTGAAATAAGATGGCAAATGTAAATTGTGAGGTTAGAAATGCTTTAATCAATAGACACACATTGAAATTGATAAAAACAACATCCAAACAGCTTGATAGGAAAAGTAAGAAATCCAATAGTCCAAAGCTAAGATTTCCTTTTGAAATTGTACTGTTAATATTCAGATGAGACCTGAACCACAGTCAGGGCAGAGGTACAGCTGTGGTCATAGAGAGAAGAAATCCTTATTGAAGTTTGCCTGCAATCTGGAAACTGCTTTGCTCTCATTATTGCCACCTTGCAAAAAATGTGAGGAGACCTTAAAAGCTTCCCACCCCTGCATTGTTACATTAAAAATAGTAACACTGTTATGAATTAGCTGGGTCAGATATTGAACTTGGAGTGCCTCAAAGGTTAACTTGGCAACTTCCATCTCCCAAATCCAGAAATCAATCTGTGTCATTTAAGAAATTGCTTGGGAATATGTGTTTGGCAACAATCCCTGCTGTTTGCCACACACCACACCACCCTCCAAAATGCCATGATTTTATGTATAATAAGAGGCTCAACGATCCAAGAATTTTGGATTGAGCCCAACATCTAGTGAGCTGGGCCTGGAAACAAAGGAATGTTGGATCAGAAAAGAACCTCAAAATTGTAGTTGAAAGTTATTGTGGCTTCTCTGTGGAAAAGGAGGCCATTATTAGGCTGTGGCATAGAAATAAAAATAAAGCAAATAGATATTAATTCCAAATATGCAATTTACTATTTGTCCATCAATATTTTCCAGATTCATTATAGAATGAAAGGGTATGTATGACCTTTACATCTGAAATATATGGTATTATTGGCAATAGAGGGAGAAGATAAGGAGACACAAATGATACCAAGGTTTTTAAATATGGATATTGGAAAAATAGTGGTGACATTCTCAGAAATGGTAAAATTTATAAAAGCAAGTGATTTAGAGGAGATAATTAAGAGATATTAATAATACTTCAGTGGGATATTCCATAGCTCAGTGGAAATTTGAAATTACAGCTTCAGTGAGTTAGAAGATACAGATATACATTTAAAATCTTGAAAGCAAATGTAATGAGTGTCACCATGCATTTCTATAAAAGTAGAAAGTAAATCAGTGTGGAAATAGCCAGAACTTTGGAAGTAGAAGGATTATCTATATAATAAAGAGCCAGGGTCATAACAACCATTATGACCGAAGGCTCAACCAGACTGGAAGTCAGTGTTGGGTTGCTGTGGTGACCCAGCACTGACTGGGCCACTGCTGCACCCCAACCCAGCACTGACTGCCTAGGAGGCTGTGGATCAGGCCCGGAGAGAGACCTGCAGAGAGAGAGGCAGGGTCTGATCTGTAGCCTCTGTGCGGCCGTTGATCAGAACGTGCCTCTTTCTCTCCTGGCCTGGCCAACAGCCGCGCCTCCATTTCTCTCCAGGCTTCCACCGGGCTGCTAATCAGCCCTGCCTTTCTGATCAGGCTCGTTGTTAGGCCCAGAGATGCTGACTGGCATAGAAACTGACCAATCAGAACCAAATTGGCCAACAGAGGAGGGCAGTTGGGGGCAAGATCAGGCCTGCAGGGGAGGGCAGTTAGGGGTGATCAGGCAGGCAGGCAAAGGCAGTTAGGGGCAATCAGGCCAGCAGGGGAAAGCAGTTAGGGTTGAGATCAGGCCATTAGGGGTGAGATCAGGCTGGCAGGGGAGGGAAGCTGGGGCTCGATCAGACTGGCAGGGGAGGGCAGTTAGGGGCAATTAAGTAGGCAGGCAGAGAGGTTAGGGGCAATCAGGTAGGCAGGCAGGTGAGTGGTTAGGAGCCAGAAGTCTCAGATTGTGAGAGGGGTCCCTGATTAGACTGGGTACAGGCTGGGCTGAGGGAACCTCCACTCTGTACACAAATTTCTTGCACTGGGCCTCTAATAATACTATAAATGCATCAAATCCAAACTAGACAAAGAGTAGGAATCAAGTCAGCATAGTGTGATTTCACAAAACCAAAGAAGTTCACAAACACATTCTTCAACTGTGTCTCCTGAGTTGGAAACGGGTTTAGGATCAGTGGATTCAAGAGCCACTGCTGAATTCTGTTAGTGTGATTTCCACAAAATGTTATGGGTGGAAATCAGATTGTAAAGAAATACAGAGGAAATCATTTTTGCCAAAATAATGTTAGTAGAAATAAACCACTAATATGAGATATTTTCCAATAAAGAAAATAGGAGGGCAAAATCAAATGGTGGTTGAAACAATAGAACTCTGATTTTAAACATCATTTTTCCAATATTATCTTTTAATAGAGTAAAACTCAACTTCTTTATGGACAGGAATGAAAAGCCCACTTGCAACATGGAGATGAAAGTGTGCCGGCCCAAAAGGCCACAGTCTAGTGAACAATAAAATGTTAAACAATATTTTTCTTCCTATTCCATTCCAAAGCTTTTCTGCCATTCCCTGTGTCTTCTGCCTTTCACTCTTCATAGCCAAATGGTTATTCTTCCACCATTATGCATTGCTATTTCCTTTGCTACAGTGTGAACTACTCACATGCTGCACATCATTCATGCCTCATCCATGGCTCCACATATCCAGGGTACCTTACCAGTGTCCTCACGGAACTTCACTTCCTCCACAGAGTCATGTTTGATGTCGTCACTCACGCTGTCTTCATGTTTAAAAATGATTTCAACTGTTGTGTTTCTTCTCCAATGTACCTGTGAAACAGTGTCTTCTTTGAAAACAGTGCTTTATCCTTTCTGATAGAATGCTGTATCAGTCAACTTTTGCTATATTCTTCGGGGGTTAAAAAAAAAAAAGGTATCTGCTTACAATATCACAGAACTTAATAGCATTGGCATGCAACTTCATAAGGGCAATTCTTGAGAGAAAGGACCAGAGGGATGAACATGTGAAGTTAATACAGGGATAAAAATTACAACAGACAAATCAGTGAAGGATATTACTCCCATTGTCTAGCATTTGACAACAGACAGCTCCATGTTTTATTTTGGGACGAGAGTTTAATGGACCGTTCTGTGCTATTGTTTAACTCTGCACCATCGCTTGAGACCACAGCCATATGCTTTGAAATCAAATGATCAACTGGCAGAATTCAAATTTTGTTTTGAATGTTGGGTCACATGTTGTGAAAATTGAGTAACATTTTGTAAAGAAAACCAAGGTTGATTCTAATGGAAACAAATAGAAGAGAGATTATAGTAAGATATACTAAGGGACCGTATGTTAACCGGCTTTAAAAATGGCATATATCTAAGATATATATTGATATAAAGAAAAATCAAATTAAATTGTCAACATAAATATATAATATAGTATAATTTTAATAATTGAATCAAATATTTGATCAAAGAACACAGCCATAGTTCCATACGGTTTAAGAGGGGGGAAAAAGATGGATTGGATTGTGTTGGGAACATTGTATGTTAAGTAACTAGGTAATTTAACTAGTGCATATTCTGCATATTTTTATGGATGGTCACCCTAGGAAGTTTGCTATTAGAAAAGAAGAAACTGGCCATGTTTCAGAAAAAGAATGACTAATGCTATTTTCCACTAGAGGTTACTTTGTCATTAATCCTACTGTACAGTTCAATTGCACACAGGTAGTGCTTTGAGTTACTGTCATTTAAAATTAATGCTTTTGCACTTTAAACAAATAACTGCTTAGAAAAATTTAGGAACCCCATGATAATATCTGTCAAATGATGGAAATATTTCTTAGTAGGATATTAAATTCCAAAACATTAAACTGGCCATTTCTTACCACTTTTTTTTTTTATGTTCTTTGGGTAATCATGTATATATTACCTCCGTCACAGGGCTTATTCTTGGAATATTTATTAGTGAATTTAAAATACTTGATAAAATAAAGTTTAAAGTTTTGCTTAATAAAATAACAATAATGTATTTCTAAGATGCTTATCCATATGTTTAAATTGTATTTAGTTGTGTGTGTTTTTACTATTTTTTTTTATTGATTTCAGAGAGGAAAGGAGAGGGAGAGAGAGAATGAAACACGAATGATGAGAGAGAATAATTGATCAGTTGCCTCTTGCACACTCCTTACTGAGGATCTAAACCACAACCTGAGCATGTGCCCTTGACCTGAATCAAATCTGGGACCCTTCACTCTGCAGGCCAGTGCTCTATCCACTGAGCCAAACCGGCCAGGCCTATATTTATTTTCATCTAACAAGCAGACTCCGGTGGCTTTTCATTGGACTCCCATTGTCACCTGAGGTCCTTACCCTGGCCTACAACTCTCTGCAATGCTTTAGCACCAGGCTACCTCTCACACCTCATGTGCACCCTCAGTCAAGTAAAGTGAGTGGCAAACTAAACTTTTAAAAATATCAGTCAGCTCGGAAAGCTCCTCTGCTCATTCAGATTGAAATCCTCGCAATGACTTGTGTACGAGACCCAAGTCTCCATTCACTCCTGGATCTCAGGTTCTACTCTCCTCCACCATGTTCTCTCCACTGTGGCTCCATCTCTAGGTATTCTTCAGCATTAGGATTCTGCTACTGTTTTTTCTTCCCTAGATATTCATATGAATGGTACTTCAGATCTTTTCTCAAATATTACCTTCTCAGCAAGGGTTTCCTGGACACAGATATTTTAAAATTATAACCTACTTTTTTCCATTGGCAATTCCTATTCTGTTTCCTTTCACTGCTTTATTTTCCTTCCTCATACTTACCACCTTCCACCTAGGATATATTTTACTTTGTTCACAGGTTGTAAGCTTCATGCAGACAAGGGTTGTTGGTCAGAAAAAAAGAGAATAAAGTCCCTTGTTAAATAAAAATTTTAAAATATATTCAAAATTCCTTCATCTATAAGTGAATATACACAACTTTCAGAAATGGATGTTTTATAACTGTTAATTCTAATACATTTCATACATTACAGTATACTTACAATTTTATTTGCCATCCATACTGTGAATTTAATTCACTCTTAGGTAAGCTTGATAGGAAATGTATCCTTTATTAGGACATGAAATTTTATCAGTTGTCTCAAAAGCAATGCTTTCTTTTCCTTCTCTACTTGGTAACCAGTTAGGCAATGATGATAATTAATTGTGAAGGTTCGAAAGTACTGAAGTTTTTTGTTTGTTTGTTTTTGTATTCTAGTCATGATTCAAAATGATGGTAACTATTAAATGTGAAATTATCAGAAAATAAGTATGTTAAAGCAATTGCTGATATAATAGGTACTTTTTTGGTAGAGATAATTGTTTGCTCTCATATCCACTATATCCTTCATTCTGTTTGTTTGAATGTTAGATGCTTATATCCTAAAATTTTCAGTCTTCCCTGAAATTTGATTTTCCTGACTTTCCTTGTGATGGAGTTCTGGCCTCTAGAACCTTAATGATGTTGATGTTCAATTTTGGAGTCATGCTCTTAAAAGAAAGGCACATGTAACCTCCATTTCTCCTCTTCTCCATCCTGCAGTCTGTAATGTTGCATCAGCAGATGGTGTGTGTATCACCCTGGATTTTAAAAGAAAAATAGAATAGCCTAGGTGGTAGAAGATCTTGGTCATTGTCATCAGAAAGTCCTGGAAAAATCTATCTGGACATTTACATGGCAGAAAACCACAACTCTATCTTCTTTAAGCCCATATTTTACAATTTCATGTAACAGCGTAAAGTTATCCAAATTTCTACAGTCCTGGACCAAAAGTTGTGATTCAGGGTCTGATCAAAATGGCTACACTCATATGGTATGAATTCCTTCTTTTTTACCACAGCATAGTATTTCAGTGTGTAGATGTACCACAGCTTTCTAATCCACTCATCTGATGATGGGCACTTAGGCTGTTTCCAAATCTTAGCTATGATAAATTGTGCTGCTATGAACATAGGGATGCATATATCCTTTCTAATTGGTGTTTCTAGTTCATTGGGATATATTCCCAGAAGTGGGATCACTGTGTCAAATGGGAGTTCCATTTTTAGTTTTTTGAGGAAATTCCATACTGTTCTCCACAGTGGCTGTATCAGTCTGCATTCCCACCAGCAGTGCACGAGGGTTCCTTTTTCTCCGCATCCTCGCTAGCACTTATCATTTGTTGATGATAGCCATTCTGACAGGTGTGAGATGGTACTGCATTGTTTTGATTTGCATCTCTTGGAAGATTAGTGACTTTGAGCAACATAAACTGATTAACAGAAACATATCCAGAGACAGAGAAGCATTGATCAGACTGTCAAACCTCAGAGGGAAGGTGGGGGAGGGGAGGGGTAAAGGGGAGAAATCAACCAAAGGACTTGTATACATGCATATAAGCCTAACCAATGGAAACAGACACCATGGGGGTGAAGGCATGAGTAGGGGGTTGGGGGGACAAAACGGGGATAAGGACACATATGTAATACCTTAATCAATAAAGTGAAAAAAATAATAGATAAATAAATAAATAAATAAATAAATAAATAATAGCTACACTCAAGTAAATTTCCTGACTCCATTTCACTATTAATCATTTGATCAATCAACTATTAGATATATTACATATGCCAGTAAAATATCAGTAAATGGAAAGCCCACTGTAGATTATATGTTCTATAAACAAGATTTAACTAAGTTATGTCCAGCTCCTAGTATTAGAGAAATCTCTACATTCAATTTTAGTTCCCTTCAGCAATGTGAGATATAGAACAGCAGGCATAGAGGAGAGAACTCCATAGTGAAATGTGCCTACACTTGGGAGTCAGGAAAGTCATACCCATCAATCCATATCACTCACTTTTAATTCTGTAACATCAGGCAAGTTACTTTATTGCTTTTGCAGAAAAATTATATATTTTTATGTTTAAATGCAGATAAACACATCTATTTTATAGGGTTGTTTCACAGAATAAATCAGATAACACATGTTGAACACTTATAGTGATTATTATGATGGTGATTATGTTATTGATTGCTCAAATTTTCAGGTAATTATAATTGGAAAGATTAATAGATATTGTATATGCATAAAATAGCACAAATATGTTGCTTGACTTCTACTAAAATAGAGAATTCCTGCCAATAGTATTATGTTTTACAATCATAAGTCTTGGTCATAAATGAATAGTTTTAACCCTGTAGATACCAGTAAATGTAAATTTAAAAAAGAAAAAGGCTCTTCTGGAATCCCCAATTGCCTTCAGGCACCTAAGATATGTGATCTGGATAAATTATTCCATAAACTGTAGTAAATTATCACACTTCACTCAGACAGGGATATTTACCCCTCTAGGGATGTATATGTATAATCTTGTCTTTGGAAGTTTCTCATCCAAATTAGCACTAAGCTAGAGTTCTAGGATGTCATGAAGAGCACTCCATGACTTATAGAAGACGTTTCTGGGTGTTAGTGGTTAGGAAAAAAATGCCTCAACACTTCAAACCAGGTCACACGTCCCAGAGGTGTGCCCAAATTCCCAACGAAATAATGACATTCTGCTCTGGGTACCAACCTTTCTTGGTAAAAGAGGAGGGGAAAAAAGCAGTGACTTCAATCCACAGTCCCATGGGATTTTAGAAAGCAATTATATATCCAAAGACAAGGCAGAGAGAGAAACTAGATTCACAACCCAAAAGCATTTCATAAAGTGAGGAATATGTGTGCCAACGAATCCAGGAGTAGGCCATGTTCGGAACCTTAATTAACTATGTGGCCTAGGAGCTGGCATTCGGGAGCTATGACATGAAAGAGATCTAAACTATAAGGAGTTTCCAAAAGAAAGTCTTATGTTATGGAAAGGTGTTAAGACTCTTATTCAAATGATTTTTCCATTGGCTAAAGGGAAGGATTTGCCCTGAGTAATGTGTTCATGAAGAGGAATTTAATAACAAGGATGAAACTGTTTTACCAGGAATGATTCAAGAGCACAGAGCCTTGTGTACTCAAGTAGTAATTGATACCCTAAGAATGACTGCACATCCTCATAGGTGTCCTTAGTCACATCCTGCATTTCTGATGGAAACAAGCTTGCTAGCTGATCACTAATGGAAGCTTTTCTGGGCCATGTGTTTAATTTGTGTTGTATTAAATTGTAGTCCTAACCAATTATAATACTGATAGGAAACGACTTCAAGTAATGATTCTAGTAAATAAAATAATTCCATTGCTAAGTAAGAATGAATAATGATAGAAAAGGAAATGTTTAAATCGTTACAAAAGCAAATCATCATCTTCTCCTTAAGTAAGTTATCCACTGTTCTAGGGAATGAGCACATGAAAAAAAAAGTCACTAAACAGATAGACAGTATCTGTACTTATATCTTAAAATTATTGATGCATTTAAGAAAACATTTGATTTTTTAGAATTTTATATTAATAGGTTACAGATTTATTATCGTGTTTTTGCTCTTTGCACATACAGGTGCATTAACCACAGCTGGCTTTAACCATCAACGAGTTTCAAGAATTTTATTCAGAGGTGAAATCACAACTTCCCTAAAGGTAGTGGATGTCAATCCCCAGTGCTTATCTAAACTCTGAACAACATAAAAATCTGAAAATACAAAAATAAACATGACTTTTTCATTTTAAAGTTTTAAAAGAATGTAAAAACAATCCTAATACCTGGACCCTCTTTCTGGAAAATACAAAATCAAAATACAGAGGTAGAAAACTGGCCGTCAGCTATTTTTTAAACTCTCCAAGTGAGCATCTTGGCATCTTCGATTAAGAACTACTGCTCTAAAGAATGTTTTACATTTAAAATATTCATCCAGAGGCCAAGTTCCTGTTCCAACCATTTAATTAATTGTCATGAAATGGTGAGGGGTTCATGCTCTTGAAAACTACAGTGTGAACAAGGGTCTCTCCCACACCTTCCTGGTAACAGTTGCTAATAAATTCTTTGAAGTTCAGTCTCCATGAAAGAGCAATGCACAAATCTTTTTTTAAAAATCTGGAAATGAATCAGACAAGCTTCTCAGCTACTCCCTAACCAAATTCCAGTAAATCTCGTATTATTTGGCTCATTTTCCCTAACTCCTGTTGCGACTTAATTCTGCTTCACTTCTATCCAAATGACCACTCTCAAAAGATTTTGCTTAGCAAATACATTTTTTTTTATCAGTTCTTGTCAAAATTGCATTTTGGAGTCTGGAAAAAAAAATTATTTTAATACTAGAAGTCCCTCCAGTAATTCAATTACTTTGGGATTTTGTCATATGTGTGAAAAGAGTATTTAGCTCCAAGAATAGACAGACTTCTAAGGTAGGGCAATTTGCGTGTGTGTGTGCGTGTGTGTGTGTGTGTTTTAATTTAAAGTTCAAAACTGCCGAAACCGGTTTGGCTCAGTGGATAGAGCATCGGCCTGCGGACTGAGGGGTCCCAGGTTCGATTCCGGTCAAGGGCATGTGCCTGGGTTGCGGGCACATCCCCAGTAGGAGATGTGCAGGAGGCAGCTGATCGATGTTTCTCTCTCATCGATGTTTCTAACTCTCTATCTCTCTCCCTTCCTCTCTGTAAAAAATCAATAAAATATATTTAAAAAATAAATAAATAAAGTTCAAAACTAATTCAGCAGATTAGAATCTCAGATTAACAAGAATACGTGTATTATCCCTATTTTTATCACTAAAAGGTGAAATTAAGCTCCCTTCTCACTAATGTAGCTACAAGCTGTAGACAAACCACTTTGCTTGTTCATTCCTTTAATAGTAGAAAGTATACAAATGATTCAGCTAAGGCTTTATTCCTGCCAGTATTTCTAGAATGCTTCTAACCAGAGGCAGTATTTAAGGTGTTTTATCCCAACATCTGGAAGAAATCAGTTGAACACTCTTAACATTAGCCCTTGTCTATCTTTTGTCCTTTTTTATTCATTCATTTATTCATTCATTCAACTAAGACTTTTTAAGCATTTCTATATACCTTGCTTTGAGGATATAGCAAAAAACACAACTGGGGAAAAATCCTGTCATCACAGAACTTGCATTTGTAGAGGATAGACTGAAAGTAAACATTGTATGTTTTGCATACCAAATGATAAGTGCTAAAAGGAAAATCAGAGAAGGTGTTGGGAAATTTGGGAAGTATATGTGATGTTCACACCACAATGTTGAAGTTTAGAGAGGCCTCATTGAATATGTAAAATTTAAATAAAGAACTGAAAGAGAGGAGGGGTGGGTGTCATGGCTCTCTGGGGAAAAGACTCCAGGTGGAAGCATAGTAAATGGGTTGGAGGAACAGCTCTGAGGCTGGTGAGGGAAGAGATGAAAGCAGAGAGCATGGGGGCAAATCACGGAGGATCTTATTGGCTCATATAAGAAATTTCTTTTCTTTAACTGCCATAGGAAATCACTAGTTGTTTGAACAAGGAAGGAAAGTGATTTGACCTGTGGTTTAATATGATGACTTTAGCTAATATATTAAGATTTAAAAGTAGTGCTCATGAGCCTCAGTAGAGAGAAGTATTAAGTTAAGGATAGAGCCTGGCCGGTGTAGCTCAGTAGTTGAGCATCAACATGTGAACCAGGAGGTCACAGTTCTATTCCTGGTCAGGGCACATGCCTGGGTTGCAGAATAGATCTCCAGTGTGGGCATGCAGGAGGCAGCCAATCAATGATTCTCTCTCATCAATGATGTTTCTCTCTCTCTCTCTCTCCCTCTCTCTTCCTCTCCGAAATCAATAAAAATATATTTTAAAAAAATAGTTAAGGATAGAAATTAGGGGCTGAGAGCATATGTGTGTGTGTGTGTGTGTGTGTGTGTGTGTGTGTGTGTGTAAATTTTTTTAAAAAAATTTTATCTGAAGTTTCATGCAAACACAGGAAACTGCCCAAGTAATAAATACTCAACTGGAAAGATTTTCCAGAGTAACCACATGGGTGTTTTAATCATCCGGAAGCAAAAAAGTAAATGTTACCAACATCACCAAAGGCTCCTCTGTCCCTGCTGTCAGTATCCCTCCACTCCTATCCAGATGTAACCACTATCCTGACTGGTAACAACATATTTTGGTTTTCCGTGTTTTTAAACATTATGCAAATAAAATCATACAGTATTGAACTGTTTTCTGTCTGAAACTTTTTGTTCAAATTATGTTTGCAAAATATATACAAAATTATAATTCAATAGGTTGATGCAATTATAATAATCTTTCAATATATTCATGCAACTGATGCTTCTTTAGTAATCTTGTATACAGAAGATGGCTTAATTCACTCACTAATTCTAATAATCACTAGGTTCTTCAGGATTTTCTAGATAAAACTGAAGTTACATATAAAAATGACCATTTTTATTCTGCTTTCTCATCTTTATAACATTTATTTATTTATTTATCTATTTTGTCCATGGAAAGAATGTTGAAAACAAATTATGGTAGATGGTATCCCTGGCTCATACCTAATTTGATAAAGGTCTCAATCTATAATAATAAAAGTGTAATATGCTAATTAGACCAGACATCCTTCTGGACATCCTTTCTTCTGGACAAAGCCGAGGCAAGCAGGGGGCGAGGCAGAGGCCCGCGACCCCGGGGTGAGGTGGGTAGGGGCCAAGGCCCTTGTTCAAATTTTGTGCATTGAGCCTCTAGTGTTTCAATAATAAGTTAGATATTTGTGTTAATTTATTTTAATTGCTTATGTCAGAAGTTCTTTTCTATTCTGATTTTATTACATAACTTTACAATACTGGGAGTAAAATTTTAGCAAATTTTTTTCTGTCACATTGCAATGATCTTATGAATCTTCTCTCATTCTATCAATGCAGTGAGTTGCATTGATTGAACTTCAAGAATTAAACCTTGCTTGCATTCTTTGAATAAACACTACTTCATACTGGAAATTATTGCTGATTTTGATTTGATTTATATTTATATATATACATATATATATATACACATACATATACATATATATGTGTGTATATATATATATATATATATATATATATATATATATATGTATTTTAAGATATTTGCTGCATGTTCATAAAAGAGGTTGGCCTGTAATTTTCCTTTCCTATAATGTCCGTGTCTGGTTTGGGAAAGTACAAGCCATCATAAGACAAACTGGGATGTATTTCTTGTGTCTCTTCTCCAGAAGATTTTGCTTTGTGTGGATTGATGTTACAGTTTCACTTAAACGAATATAGCCATCTTGGCCTGGAATTCTTTTGGTACAAAAAGTTTTAAATTTAAAATTTAAATTAATTCCTTTAGTAGATCTAAGACTATTCAGATTGTTATTTATTTATTGTGTGATCTTTGTGCCCGTTTCATCTAAAATGTCTAATCTACAGGCAAGAATTTATTGACATTAATAATTCTATTGAATATTCAACTATTGTACAATAAATCTGTTTACCTAGACTTGTGTTCTTGAGTAGGCTTCCTGGTTATTCTTGAGTGATTAGCATATGGTTTAAAACTCTGAATATGGTCTTGCAGCCTGAGCATGACACAACCGCAGGGGATGGTATTAACTACACTACAGTGTGTAATATAGTGGTGATGCTGGCATGGGGCTACATTTGCCACGGACAGAGTTAAGGTACTAAAGGTCATTACTCATACATAGCACACTCACAGGTGCATCCAGTCAATGTGGATGTTGGGTGCTCTCCACTACAAATGGAATAAACAGGCTGCATTTTAGTAGGGCCACCAGCTCTGGCCTCACCATAATTGTTGTACAAATCCCAGGTCGTTGACCATTAGATTTAACACTGATGGAACATATGAAGCTCATCACATTCCCCCACCTACTTTTTTTAATTTTTAAGCCTGTTCTTATTGATCTGAGAGAGAGAGGAAGGGAGAGGGAGAGAGAGATAGAAACATCAATGAAAAAGAAACATTGATCCGCTGCCTTCTGCTCACCCCTACTGCTGATCTAGCCCGCAACCCAGAAATGTGTCCTGACAGGGAATCAAACCAGTGACTTCTTGGTTCATGGGTCAATACTCAACCACCGGGACACACTGGCCAGGCTCCCACATTATTTTTCTTTTATTGTTTTCTTTTTTTTTCTTTTGCCAGAGAAACCAACATGACAGAGGCTGTGGACACTGTGAATAAATCTTATCCCATGCCACTCATTGGGCATCAACTCTTTACTTGTAAATATCATCACCCTATGCCCTGGAGAGAATGACATGTGAGAAGTAGACTTCCACTAACAAACTCATCTGAAATTTTATATAACAAATATCAAGCATTCTAAAGACATATTGTTATTTGGCTGAAACCAGGGTATTTTAAAACTTCATACAAACTAGCTAATTACTCGAAAAATACCATAATAACAATGGCTAGGAGTATGTGCTGATAAACATATTGTCAGAATGTGTTTTGGTAAATGGGAGAAAGAGATTGAAATGTTCCTGTAAAATAGGAGTATATTAAGTAAGTGTTTTAAATGGAAGAGGATTTGTAAGCAATGACAGTTATGCAAGGATTACAAAATGCTTCTGGTTTATAACTGTCACCAAAAAATGAGGGTGCTCTTTCAAATAAGATCATGAATAAATCTTTGGCTCTAAATTTTAGAATCCAGGAAAGGGATGCTTATTCAGGACATAAGCAGACATTAATTGATCAACTGTGATGGAGAACACAGTTTCTCACTCCTCCACATTCTGGACATTTTCTTTGACTGCAAACGGTGGTGTAATAGCCGGTTTGTTTTTATTGTATTATTCACTGTGACCACTTCCAGAAACGTTAGCAAAGCCAACATAAAATAGGAAATCCCCACTCTGAGAGCATGGAGACTGGCGAAAAGGATTTGAACAATAAACCCACACTTAGGGTATCAGTTTCTTACACTTCAACTCATCAAAAGCTTATTCATGGGACATTCCACAGAATACCTGACCAGTACTCTCCCAAACTGTTAAGGTCATCAAAAACAAGAAAATCTGATGATCTGTCCCAGCCAAGAGGAACCATAGGAAACATGACTAAATAATATAATGAGCTCTTCTGGGTGAAATCCTATAAAATAAAATAAAATAACTTTGGTAAAAAGCAAAGAAAGCAAACTGAATCAAATATGAACTGAAGTCAAAATAATGTATCATTATCGACTCATTAATGATGACAGATGTATCATATTAATATAAGATGTTAATAAAGGGGAAACAATGTGGGTATACTGGAACACCATTTTATAGCTTTTCTGTAAATTGATATCAATTTTAAATTAAATAATAGTAAAACATGGATATTCCCCGAAAACAAAGTGAATTAACTTTATATCAATTAATAAAGCATTAGTATGAATGTATTTACTATACTATCTGGCTGTGGCAATATATTTAGTACATGGTCTCATTTGATATATACAGAGCAATTCATGGTTACATGGTTAATGTTTAGCTGGGCTGATGTTTATGATGAAGTCAGTAATTTCCATTGAACACCTGCCACGTGCAAGAAAGCATATGCTGAATACTTTGGTGAATGCCCTGGTAAATCAGGAAGGACTCTTTCTAGTAGGAGATATAAGACACACAAGACTATTAGACAACATTAGAAGTAGTAAGACTATAGTGGATGCTCTAGTGTGTCACCCAGATCCTGCCTCTAGGACAGAGGTATCCCTTCCTGCAATCTGTCAGATCAGTACTGCTAGTCAACACCCCTTAAATCTCATTTTGAGTCTAAATCTAGGCATCACACTTTAAAATGCTATTTATAAGTAATGGTATAAAAGAAAGAAAGTGTTGAGGATGACGTTCTTGAAGATGAGGTCTTTTTCTATTTCTGAAACCCCAGCCTGGCACACACAGGAAGTTTGATAAATGTTTGCTGTAGAAGAAATGGGAATGCTTAATTAGTGTAGACCAGGGTTCAGAAAACTTCTCTGTAAAGGGACAGATAATAAATATTTTAGACTTTGTAGGCCATGCTGTCTCTGTTGCAACTCCTCCACTTTGCTATGGTAACAGGAAAGCAGCCAGAGACAATGTGTAAACAAATGGGCATAGCTGTGTTTCTGTAAAACTTTATTTACAAAAATAGGCCCCTAGCCAGGTTTGGCCCAGGGCAGTACCTTGCCCATCCCTAGTACAAATCAAAAAGGACTTATTGGAAATGTGGTTTTTTCCCCTTTTGAAAATCTTTAGTGGCACTTTTCTAAAAGGGATTGTGACTGTTTTGTTCTTATGGAAGAAGACAATACACCTAAATTAGTGTAATTTACAGAGGGTAGACATTGTTATCCTTTTGACATAAGAAATATTCTTTTACAAACATGGAAGATATTTCCAATAATTAGACCACTAATAGTATAAGCTGCCTCAAGACACAGATTTTCTCATCACTTGCTATATTCAAGCAATGCTGAATGGCTCTCCATCTGCGGATACAATAGCGTGTCTAAGGCTATATAGCATTCCCATGAACCACCAAGGGGACTTGAAATGCATTGTGATATCTGGGTCCTACCTGAACCTGAAATGCTGCTTTTCTAATAAGCTCCCAGATAACTAATGCTAATGCTGCTGAGTCAGGGATCACATCTTATAAGTACCGCGCTAACTGATTGCACCACTAGAGCTCCGAGGGATCACATCTTGCACCAAGGATCTAGTGAAATGAAACACATTCTTAGTTTTTCAAATGTTCAAATTCAATCACTTATTTTCAAGTTATAGATATAAATTACTTAAAGTTAGGGTTCAAAACAACCACTTAAATTTTAATTTTTTTATTTTACATAATTTTTATTTGATAGCTTACCACTAAATCTAATTTGAATTAATATCACCTTTACTTCTCCAAGTATTGCCAAAATATGTCCTCATTTGATAGTTTACCATAGTAAAATGAATTTAGGTGAAATAAATATTTTAGGTATTAAGTTAATATTTTAAAAGAACCACAAGATATTTTCACTTTTACCAAGCATACTATACAATTACTTTCATAATAGCACAGATAACAAAGATATATTGAGTGCCAAGTATGAGCTGGGCACTCTCCCACGAAGGTTTTTATATGGATCTCACTCCTGTATTTTACAGATACAGCCCAAGTGGCACAGAAAAGTTTACAAGGTCTTTAAGTCCTGGAGCCAAAATGTGTTTCAGAGCCTGACACTGCTGTAAACACTTTTCTCACTGATTCTTATGGCGAACATTCATAAGAGAAATGAAGCAATAGCACATAAATAAAAATTCTGTATGTGGGAGAAACGTCTGTGCGTTTCACTCTAATAACCTGGCTCATCTCTACACATGTCCCATTTGTGTCAACGCTAATAAAAATGCAAGACGCTGGCCTTCCCAGTTACAGTGGGTAACCTTTGATAAATGTCATGTAAAGTCTCTGATAAAAAGGCAGGAGAGGGAAAGAGAGAAGGGAAGAGGAAGGAGAGAGGGCAGCTCCAGGCCTTCGCTCCAGGTTACAGAGCAGAGGATGGGTGAGCAAGCTCAACCTCTGTCCCGCGGGCGCTGCGCTTGGTGAAGCCATTAGAGCGGCAGCCCCTGGCAAGGAGCTCTCCTGGCCTCCAGGCCACCGTAAAACAGCACAGCCTTTTTCCACAAGAAGAAAAGGCCAGTGTCTGTGGTGCAAGCACTTTACCACATGCTGCTTTTGGTAGAGAAAGCAGGGCAGGAGAGGGGAAAAAAAAAAAAAGCCAGAGTCATAGAGTTTTCCTGACTTCCTTCTAAAGCGAACACTTGCCCCACTTTGAATAGCCCCTAAGAAATTACAGATTGAAATGACATATGTATTTAGTTAACAGAAAAAAAGAACAATTGAAAAATTATAGGGACCCCCAAAGTGATGATAATAGTGACAGCTGACTAGCATGGAAACTGTTTTCATGAGAAATTTTCTAGCAGATGCTGAAAGAAACCATGATGAATAGAGGGAGTAACTGGACCAGAGAAAATTATATATATATAACATTTATCATTTATGATAATTTACTTGACTTTGTGCCTATGAATTTCTCGCACAAGCTCACTCAGGTGGGTATCAGTTTATTGGAAGATTATGTGTTTACTCCTAGGATTTGATGTGTTCCCTATTGCGGCCTGGAGCCGCAGCCAAACATAGTCCACAGGATAGGAGAGGGCAGCCTTCTGGGGCCAGAACGGCACTGCAGGGACCATATATTCCACACGCAGCTGCAACCTACCTACCTTTTGTAAACGAACTACCTTTAATCAAGAATGATCTAGAACAGAAACCTCTGGGGGTGTGATGAGTAGATGAAAGCTCAATTCACTCAAACTCTGAATACAATTGTTCAAAATATATTTAACCTTTAAATCTTATGGAATACAGTTTAGCTTTTCTTCAGTGATTCAACAGGGTTTCAAAACCATCTTTTTTAGCCTTACAAAGCTGGATTATTATTGTACATATTATAGAACAATCACGTCTATAATATGTTGAAAATCTAGATACATGGATGTTTACCTTTTGGTTTTGGGGGTCATTTCAAGAATATCATATCTTGGGAATATATATATAAATATATACACACATGCACATGCACACACACAAATATATGGTCAGTTATATTTGCAAATCCAAATATCACTGGGGTATGACATGGTGAGTTTTGCACAGAGTTCTGGAAATACTTTTTTTCTCTTTAGCAAGTTCACAAACGTCCTTGTATCCTCTTCACTCCGGGTTTATCCAGAGGTGACTGGAAGCAGATCAAGCGAGATTGCAGACCAAGCAGCAGCTGTCACCGCCAGCAGCCTTTGAGGAAGTGACTCTGATCAGAGCCGGGCTCAGCACTGGAAGCAGCCTGCACAAAGTCACTTCTCAAGGGTACCCCCTTCTGGTAGGGTAGTCACTACGCAGTACATATTTACTCCACTCTTGCTTGTGCAAGGAAGCAGGTATGTCCAACAAAATGGCAGCTTTCCGAAATGCAATCTGAGGATTTAGGAGACAGCTCCTGCCTGGGCTCGGGCTAATTTTAACCACTGGTCTTACCAGGTGAATGAGTGGGTTAAATTTTATGAGGTGTCAAGAAGTTTCTCCCTGAGCCCACAGTATTAGATGGAACCAAGTAAGATTGGTAATATCCAATCATTTTTGCCCTAGAAGTGGCCATTACATATAGTTTAACCTAACATAACTGTTTTAAACGTTGTATAATTTTTTCCCCCAAATTAAGTGGATTAAAGATTGATTTAGTAATTTTTGCTCCTTTTATTAATACAAATACCAGCTTGCCCAAAACCTTTCTCACTGGGGGTGGATTCATTTAATCAGAATCCTTTTCCCTCCTGTGCCAGTGGTTCCACTTTACTGAGAGAATAGGATTCGCTCATGCTTTTTCTTTCTGGAGAATGAAAACTTGAGGAATGGAAGCCTTTCCACGAGAGAATAATAGGGAATTTTGAGTAGACGAAGGGCAGATTCTGCATAGAAAGCTCCAGATGGGAGGGCAGACTGTATGAACGAAGCAGTAGAGCTCCTTATGACACACTTCCCAGGGAGGCTGCGGACTGCTGGGGATGAGCACAGATTCTGGGCCCAGATTTCCTGGGAGAGAGCATCAGCTCCACCATTTACCAATATAAGACCTTGAGTGAGCTTCCCAACACCTCTGTATCTCTCAGGCCTCCTGTATAAAACAGGGCAATCGTGAGGGATTAGCAAATTATTATCAGTGAAGCACCTAGACTAGAACCTGGCATGTAAGATGTGCTATCCAGCGGTTCTCAACCTGTGGGTCGCGACCCTTTCACAGGGGTCACCTAAGACCATCCTGCATATCAGATATTTACATTATGATTCATAACAGTAGCAACATTACAGTTATGAAGTAGCCACGAAAATAATTTTATGGTTGGGTCACAACATGAGGAACTGTATTTAAAGGGCCAGAAGGTTGAGAACCACTGTAGCTATACCAATGTTACCTACCACCATATCCCTGATCTCCATGCAATGACTCAACAGAATTGCCTATAACTCAGGCCACCATAAAAATCTCCATTCCACTGTGTAATATGTAGGTCCGTTCAAGAGCAGAAATACATTCCAGAACACTGAACATGAGAAATCAGTGGAGAAATTGTTTTTACCCCCCAGAGAAATGTGTCACTGACACCTCTAGGCTGCTAGGATGTCTTGAGGAGCAAATTGAACATGGAGATTTCTTAGAAAATCAGCCCCAGTTATGACTTCTAAGTATAGAAATAGATGAGTATTCTTTTTTAAGTACCTTTTCAATAGAAATGTGTTTTGCATCTATTGAGCAGGCTGTACTGTGTTCTACTAGCATATTACCCCCCAAAGGGGCATCTGTTATGCTTACAAATCTATCTGTCATATAGAACTAAAACATCCAAATCGTTGTTACCCATGTAAGCAATCAAAGGCCACATTTGAGTGCCTCAGTTCATCTCTTTTTGTACCTAATGAATGTAAAAAAAAAATAGTTTTGAAACAAAGCAAAACAAACACATGAATCAGCACAATGTTTCCCAGATTCTTGCGTTATTGCTTTGCCTACCTTCTGTTCTGACATTCTCTCAGCCCTTTCTTTGGGCATCCTGGCTACTGCTTTTGGCTGTCCCAGCTCTTCAAATACTGAAGCTTTGAATACTATATTGTATTTCTAGAAATTGTTATACATTACTGCCTGTCCATGGACAAGGAAAGGGACCCCCATTATTCCCACAGCTCTTATTAGTGCAGTAGTCTTATTCTCTTCTTTTTTAGGTTTCAGTTCACTGGACTTTGGAAATGTACTGAGACATCTAAGAAAATCTAGTACTCTAATTCGGTTGTCAATGTGTATCTACCACAAGTGAAATATAAACCCCAGTTTCATTTCAAGTGGATTCTATTTATAGAGAAAGGATTGTTAGGAGCAACAGATCTCTTCATACTGACTACCCTGAATCCTCTGTACACTGACAGATTAGATTGCAGGGAGAAAAATCACATGAGTTTCATCTCATGCAGAACAACAAGCCAAGTTCTAGGACAGAAGAAAACAAAACTAGACCTTAATCTTGCTTGATGAGTATCTTATTTTTTTAAAAAAAAAAACGAACACCTGGAACAAATTTATCTCTTGGAGTTGTCTGATAGAACTTCCCAAACAAATCAACTTAGTTCATCATTAAGAGGAAAAAATATGGCATTATTATTTGATGGTCAAAATAACTCTTCTGTAGTCTAATACTTCTATGTGTCAAAGCAGTGTTGTGTTTTTATGAGTTTGGTTTCTAGGCTTTTTGAAAGTACACATTCTAGGGCTTTGTAAACAGTCACATTTTCAGAAAGGGTAATCATTTTTGCTTTTTTGCTATATATCCAAACACATAAAATTATTATGTATTTCTGTGGTAAGAACACCTTAATGTTTGACCAAGGGACTCTTAAAAACCCTGGATTTTGTTTTAATAAATTGATTTTTACTCAACCTACTTTTCCTTGAGTCTTTGGCATGACAACATTCCTTTCGAATTACTTAGCCCAGCTGTGTGGTGGGTGAAGCAAAGGGCAGCGTTACCTAATAGGAAAAATCCATCGTACATACACTAAGGTGTTAGCCCTCTCAAAATTCCTAATTCAGGAAAATAAAGCGAATGAAAATAACTTGTCCAAAGGAAGAAAACTTGACTTACACTTGTGCCACAATGCAGCTTTCGAGAACCCTGTATGGGAGGTATCAGGGTGTGCTAGAAAGAGTTCTACATGCGGTGTTAGGAGCCCTGGGTTCTAATCTTGGCTGTTCAACTTTAGCCAAGTCATTTTGACCTTAATGGACCCCAGTTTCCCATCTATAAAATGAGGAGTGTAATATTTGTCTTTCTCACTTTACAGAGTTATTGTGAGGATAAAATGGAAAAACAGATGTGAAGGTTCCCCAGAGAAATATATAAAATAGTTCAGATATATTAATACTGATTCTCCTTGACCCTTATTAGGTTCAAAAGTTCTTCAGACCCCATCTTATTTTTCTTAAGAGGGAGAACTTATTTATTCAAAGATTATAAATCCTTTAAGTTAATTATTTGGTCTTAGGTATTACTAGTATACATAAAATGTAACACAATGTCTGAGATAACAGTAAAACCAAAACACTAGTTATATTTTAACACAATTTCAGACGAAATTTCTCACTTTCTCTTTCTCAGCTTCAAGCTTACTCACTGTTTTGAATCTTTGTAAGAGTATATACACTTGAATGTTTTATTGCACATAATTTTAGCCACACACCCAAATGCACACGTCGGTCTCCATCTCCACTCACTCTTTTTCCTCTTTAAATGCCTATATTTGTCATTTTTCCCCACTTTAATTTTTTCTCTTCCATAATTTCTGTAAGCTCTACCATCCATCCTAATCCTTTACTAAAATTGTTTGATGTTCTATCACTTGTTTAAATAATTGCTTGTTTGTCCATTTCACACACCAAAAAAAAAAAAGACTCATAAAATATACCTCCCTAAACTCCTGTATAAATTATGTAGATGGTTTTAAATTGGGGAAAAAAAACAGTATGTTAGTGGTTAGAATTATATACACATTATAATTTAATTAAAATATAACTCTCCAGACCTGGCCTGCATGGCTCAGTAGTTGAGGATCAACCTATGAACCAGGAAGTCACAGGTTGATTCCTGGTCAGGGCAAAGTTTGATTCCTGATCTATCCCCAGTATGGAGCATGCAGAAGGCAGCCAATCAATGATTCCCTCTCATCATTGATGTTTCTATCTCTTTCCCTCTCCCTTCCTCTCTGAAATCAATTAATATTAATTAATTAATATAAATTAATATGTATGTTAATGTCAATTAATATGTATACATTAATTAATGTCAATTAATTAATATATGTCTCCAATATTACTTGGTTAATTTGTCTGCGACATCCTGGCCTGATGTTTACACAAGCTTCAGAAAGAATTAAGTCAGCCAACAAGCTGCTATCTAAGACAGTTATCATCAGGCTGGTTAGCATCCAAAGGTCTGTATGGAGAATTTTACAGAGAATGGTATGATCTCAAAAGGGGTGGGGTGGTATCATTTGCTCTTCTATGGCTGTTTTCTATGCCACATGACATATATAAATACACACACCATATATATATATAAATATATATATATCACTTCAGAGTCCTCTAATTTTTCTTGCTAGAATAGAAATAATGTCAAGACTGCAACATACCTTAATTATACAAAAACATTATTTTATTCTAAATTCAGAAATTGTATAATGGTCTTGGCACTGAATATGATGTCGCTGTTTTACTAAGGGTATGTTGTAAATTTCCAATCACATCTGAAGTAAACACTTCAGAAAAATGATCCTGAAAAACTTCTCTAAACACATGCACACACACCTTTTAGGTGATTTCAATAAAAACATTTCATAAAATATATTTGAATATAGACTAGGATGTGGAAACATAAACAGCAACACAAAAGGAATCTGAGTTTATGCTGCTCACCGAACATCACTTCTCATTAAGAGGTGCAGTAGTTAGGGCTGTAAAAATGTTACAGTATATAAAAGAAAGGCAATATGTGCAAAAACATTTTAATATAAAGTGAAAGTTTTGATGTCCTATAAGCATTAAATAGAATGGGTTAAGTACTTAGAAACAACTTTTTTTTCCATGTCAGTGTGAGTTCCAGTTGTGTATTCAGTATTCCATATCCTAGTCCATATTCAAATATATTTTATGAAATGTTTTTGTTGTGAATATAATAAGAGTACCTACTTAGTAAGGTAGCTATAAGAATGTTATGGGATATTATACACTGTTTAGAAAAGTTCCAAGAATAAAATCAGTTCTCAATAAATGTTAGCTGACATTATTGATAATTTTACTTCCCATTGAACCTAGTACAATGCACATAGAAAACAATACATAAATAGTTCCTGAAAAACTCATTAATTATCAAATCTATGCTATGACTATTGCAGGAATAATCTATTTCTTAGAAAGTTTCTCAAAAGAATGGATTGCCTCAAAAATATAAAGGCATAGTTAGATGATAGATAGATAGTAGAAAGATAGATAATATACAGGTGATAGGTAAATAAATGATAGATGGTAGGTGATGATAGATGATAGATGGATGGATAGATAGATAGATAGATAGATAGATAGATAGATAGATGATAGATAGATGATAGATAGATGATAGATATAGATGATAGATGATAGATAGATAGATGATAGATAGATAGATAGATAGATAGATAGATAGATAGATAGATAGATAGATAGACAATGTGTGTGTGTTGTTCATGAGAAAAGATCTGGATTAGACTACTGATAAAAATATAATGGAAAAAGGTAGAAAGAAACATCTGAATCTTACAACTCAGGTAACATGCAGCCAGTCTTTTATGACATTGTATCTGATATAGTGTTTCTTATTAGTGTTTCTTGAGAACATCCTTATATGTTCTCAAGCATCCTGTCTTCCCTTTGGAGAGGTGTAGACGAATTTGCCAGACATCATCTATCAGCACTGAGTCCAGTTCTAATCTTTCTGTGCTCTTCTCAGGACCAGAGGGCCTTTGACACTGGAAACTGTATTTCCAAGACCCCCTTGCAAAATGGAAGTTGACTGGAGTTGGCCTGTGGGAGACACTCGCAATAAATTAGAAGTAGGACGAGGAAGGCATGACGATGCTTCCAGCTCGAGCAGGTGCAGCAGTTGGAACTGTGGGTGCCAGAATCATCAGAGGTTCCAGCAACAGCAGCTGGGCGGGCTCCTGCCCAGCAGCAATGGTGGTGTTACCAGCAGCTTCGGTAGCACTGGCTTTCACTCAGTGGTCAGGAGAGGTTAATGGCCTCTGTCCAGGGAGGGAAGCACCTTCCTTATCTCTGCAGAAAACTCCTTCTACCCTTCTCTCTTTCAGTCTTTCTAACACTTTTCTAAACAATTCCATACAAAAAATACCTTACCATTTCAACTCTCCAGAATGGTAGCAGTTAATCTAATCAGATGATGATTCCTTAATTATATAGCCAGCTGTAGGACAGTGTAGAGCTTGGCTTTCAGCTGTGTGTCTTTGGGAAAAAAAGGAATTAAAAAAAAACAACAACTTTTGAGTATGAATAGAGTTTTAAACCCTAGTGGAAAACTAATCAATTTACCTTTTCAAAGAAAAGCTTTTCATTTTCCTTTTAACTATATTTTATGTGGTATTAAGATAGAAATATTCAATGACAAGTTTTACTTTTATCAACTGAATACAGTACAATGTGATCAACATTTAAGTGTTTCCTTTAAAAAAACTTTCTTTTGTTAGTTTAAATGTCAACACCTTTTCTCTCCCTGGCCATCTCTAAAAGTGAGTAACCACATTTCCCTCTTCCATGGCCCCATTCAACTTATTGGTTTTCTTTTTCTTGTACATCATTCATCTTTTTTTCTTCTCTGATTTGCAAACTCTTTTCAATTTACTTCTAACCTGGAAATATACTTCATGAACCCACTTCCAGTCAAAATTCCAATGTTTCTCACTTCTTCAGTTACTGCCAAAATGCAAGAAAGGGAAAGCTACCCTCCTAACCTTACAATTGCATATCCTATTTCCTATTATTTCTTAATTCCTTCCACAATGTTTCTCAAAGAACAGGCTGCAGACGTCCTGCATGAACTCACTACTGGACCAGGATTGCTGAGAGTGGAGCCTCAAGGCCTCCACGTGGTGTTCATGATGACTGCATCAGGAAAAATGTTAACTATAGATTCTGCTCCAACCCTCTGACCCACATTGCCCTCCACAGACCATTACTCATCAAACCCTCTGGCAGATTCTCAGACTCCATCCTTATCTGCTCTGCGATGTATCATCCCAGCTCCCATCTCATCCCGCTAGATTTTTGACAATCATTTCTCCTTTTCAAATGATGCATTTGGTCATAAATATCTAGGAATTCTGCCCTTGATATTCCTGTTTCCACATATTCTTAATGATCCCTCTTGCTGTTACTTCAATGGCCATCCCATATCGAGGATTCTATATTGCGCTTGTGGGTGTCTAGTTGTGTCCATAGTTCTAACTTCAAATTTTATATTCCCAGCATTCTAGTTGATTGCCTACTGGAGGACACACAAGTTAGTTTTTCAACAAATATTAGTGGAACCTCTGCAACCTCAAACCCAAGAAGCCCTCAAGCAAATATGCCCCCTATCCCAACCAGAAAAGTCATGCTTCTTTTACTTCATTTACCTTTTTTCAATTCAAATTGTTTTTCTCTTGATTTACCTTTGTCAATTCCTAGAACTACTGATACTGTTGCAATTAACTCAGTTATGAATGACTGGAAAGGAACAAAAGGAAAGGCCAAATATTATAGCGTGCCCAGTAAGGTCAGGGTGACATAGCGAAGGTACTTGTCTGTCAGTCACAACTGGGAGCAGGTCATTGGCCAGAGTAGGCATGGCTACTGCAAGCCCAGGAAGGGTTGAGATACTTAAAAAACTCCTAAACAAAGAAGTTTGCTCTCTTGCTCTTTTGGAACTCTTGTTGCAAGGGGTGTACTCTCTCGGCTCCCCTATGGCCATGTGGACCCCACACATAATGGACTAATGGACAGCCACTAGCCTAATGCTACCTGACCCAGTTCCACCAGGGAAAAAAAAACGTTGGACATTGACTTTGCTTATAACTCTACTGAATCCCCAACTGCATATTTTCTAGGGCTGGATTAAAGGAAATGGTACTTTAGAAACCCAAGAATATAATTCCATGCAAATAAAAATGACTAATCCTCCCATGTGAGTCTCAGAAAGTTCTTTTTCTCTAGATATCATAAGGACTCAGTACATCCAGTGGGGGAAGGGATACCCCACTCCCACCAGCTACTAAGAAAGATCATCCACGCATTTCTCCAGTAACACTATCACCTTCCTAGTTGCTTAGTTTTGAAAACCAAGGATCATCCAGTAGTATGCTGGTAGACGTTTAACAACCATATCCCCATAAAGATGTCCTAATTTATAATGTGGTTATGTAGACCATGGTTAATTAAACCAACAATTTGATATTGCTAAATAGGAAGTTGGGGACAGATGTACAAAATCAGTTCATGAAAGTCAATACAAACTGTCCCCAGGATACCAGTGGAATCACCTCTTTTCTTCCCCTGTTTATATCCCATATTCAATCACCTCTTTTTCCCCTTATTTACAACCCATATTTAATCACTCACCAAAATCCATAAATTTTCCCTTTGGATTATGTCTAGAACTATAATACCATTTCTGTACTCATCATCATGGTTTCTATATAAACAGCATGATCTCTTTACCAGATTATACAGTAGTACTTTATACTGCCTTGGTTAGCTCTTATTGGCTCTCTGGATGTCATGATGTCTATGTTTTGCAAGAACAGATGTGATCACATCATACCATGTTTCAAAACTTTAATCACTTTAATTAGCAAACAAAATCAACTCAGCCTGGGGCAGCTCTAATTATATTGGATATAATAATGACATCAAAGAACAGACTGGACCCAGGATAAAAACAAGGATGTTTTCATTTAAAAAAAAATAAAGAACTTAATATCTTGTAATGTCTTATTTTCCTTTTAGAAATGTATTACGTTGGCAAGAAATTGTAGTTGGTTCTTTGTATCTTTTCACCTTCTCATATATCTATCTCACATTCTATTCTTATTGCTGCTAACAGTCAGTCTAAAATCACTGTGCTACCTTCTAACTTGCCTTTATCATCTTCTTCCCTTCAATTTACCTCTATCCTATGACCACAGATGCTGTAGATAATAGCCTCCAGGCCTTTTTAGTTTTGAGCAACTAGTACCTCTGTCATTGCATGAGTCACAGTTCATACAGGGAAGGGTTTTTTGTTGTTGTTTTGTTTTGTTTTGTTTTTTTACCCATTTCATAGAAGAGAGAAGAGAATTTGGGGAAGTGATTTGTGCAAGGTCACAAAAGTAGTAGGTGGAAAACCATTCCAATCCTTCCCCATCAAAAATACCTTCAGTAATAACCCACACCGTGTTCAGTCATCTAAAAAGTCTATCAAAAAGTTTTCAACATAAAGCCTCAGTATTCCCCTTCACATGTTTTAGATTCAACCCATGTAAACAGCTCACAATATGTCTTCATTCATGCACATCGTCAGCTCTGATTTCCTTCGTATGTCCACCTAGAGGAATTTCTGCACTTTTAAAATGAACACAGAACTGCCTTCTTTATGAAATGTCCCTGATTCCTTCAGTAAATACTCCTCGCTCCTTTTTCTGAATTCTTACTCATCTGTTTTAATCTCTGCCACAAAGCTTTGCCTGATTTCACTTTGTATTGTAATTCTTGTGTATAATATATCTCCTTGTCAAGGTTGTGGGTCCTTAAAGTAGAGTCTCATGTAGAGAGTATTAGTTTTCTATGCTGCATAACAAATTACCCCCAAACTTAGCAGCTTCAAACAATTCCCATTTACTATCTCACAGTTTCCATGGGTCAAGAATCCAAGCATGGCTTACTTGGGGTCTCTGCTCATGGTCTCACAGATTGCAGTCAAGTGTCAGTTGGGGTTGAGGTCTTATCTGAGGCTCTGTACATTCTTTGAAGCTTACATGGTCATTGGAAGAATTTATTTCTTGTGATTATAGGACTGAAAGCACCCAGCTTCTAGACATCTCCTATCATTCCCTACCATGGCCCAGTCCTCAATTCCTGCTTCTTAAAAAAATTATAGGAAAGAGTCTCTGACTTATCTTGTTTCTAAAAGCTGTATCTTCTTTTAATAGACTCAACTGATTATGTCTGGGCCACTAATAGTAATAACCCTTTTCCTAAACATGCAGTCAAATGATTAGGGACCTTAATTACACATGCAACATTGCTTCACCTTTGCCATATAATTTACATAATCACAAGAATTATATCTCATTATTTTAGTCTGATTCTAATGGTTAAAAGAAAATTAAAGGTCCTATCTATGTTCAACAAAAGGGGATTACACAAATGTGTGGGTCACTAAGGGTCATGTGAAAATTATATCTACCCACAAAAGCCTACTTTGCTTGACACCTTACTAACAAATGATTTTGAATTATTGAATAATAATAGTTAAATTTATAAAGTGACCTTTGTAATGATATTTCTCCTTTGCAACACATTAAGACATCTCATATGTGGCAAATAATACCTTTTATTAGTTGAATATATTTTTAAAATTAAGTAAACAATTATCTTTACGAGCTTAGATAGATTCTATCACTCAAGTACTATACTTTTAAATAAATGAAAGGACAACTAAAAATATTTTAAAGCAAAGCTAATGCTTAAGAAATGCTCTATCTGAGTCTGATGTGGGATCACTCTATTTCATCTTCCAGCTTGCATTGAACAGATGGGAGCAGTAAAACTGACCTCACCCTGTCCTTTTTTTTCTATTAAAGAAGCTAACATTTCCAAGAAATACTATTTCTAGTCAATTTTTTTGATCCATGTGGATCTCATTCAAAAATGACTTCTTCTAATTTTATGCTGTAAGGAAAATCACTTGACTTAGAGAAGTTGACATGTTTTCAAATGGTAGGCTTTGAGTCACAAGCACGCTAAGCCAACGGAGCAACCAAGAGCAGAGGTAGGTGCCTCTACAGGTAAAATGCTGACATTTAAAACATTGTGAAATATTTGAGATGAAGTCTACTTTGGCTTGGATTTTTTAAGAGACCCAAACTAGTCCACCTAATACTTTTGGTTGTTATTCCAATTAATTCTGTATAGGTTTGTGAAAGTTACGGCTGTCTAATGTAGACCCCTTCAGATCTTCTAATACTATAAATTGTGTCCTGGCATTTCATTTTTAACCAGATTTGGAGCTTTAAGTGGCTGAAAGTGACCAGAAGTGGCTTTATGTCAGATGGTATCCAAGTTAGACAAAGCACAGCAAATTTCCCAAAACTAAAAGTAAAAAAAGACTCTTAAATTTGTGAATCAATACAGAATAAACTTCTATAGCAGCATTATAGACTGAATTATGTAGAAGTAATAGTTTATACAAAGGTTTTCAGTCTGTATCTCTATTTTGAGGAATTAAAGGTATTGCTGTCAAGCGTAGGCTAAAGTTCAATAATTGTACTACATACATTTCTTGTAGAAGATCTAAGAAGACTTGGGCTCAGAGACTCATTTATTTATGAGGCTTTCAGGTCAGTCTGGCCACTGATGTTAATTGTGTGAGCAGACTGCTTGAATCTCCATATTCAGAAATCTGAGACATAGCAACACTTAAGACATGAGTAACTTCTGAAAATAACATGTGTTGACAAGTACTGGACCTCAAGTATTTAAAGAAAATGTTTACTAACCATTTCCCATATACTTGAAACATTTTTCTGAAATGTTCTTTTATCATTCTTCGGGAATGAAATAAAATAAATCATGGGAAATCTTTTTCATTTTATTTAACCACCCCCCCAAAAAATAAATCCAGCCAATGCCCCCCCCCAAAAAAAAATCCAGCCAGTGCCTTTAATGAAGATTATGTTGGACATAAATTTATAAATAGCTTGAGGGTAATGAGGATGCTCTATAACTCTGTAAACCTCTCATTTCCTAAGCACTGTTAGTCATTTGCACTCTACCCCAATTATATCCATCTCCCTGCATCTTGGCACATGGCTTTGCTGTGCCTAGGTGGAGACATGTGACTTGGTCTTGTCACTGAACTTTGAGCACAAGTGATGCTCAGCCATTCAGGATTTTAAAGTTACTTATTATGTCAGCATGACTCAAACCAACCTGGTTGGCAACTTAAAGATTATTGTTAATAATTCTAATAATGGTGGTGTCTTGAAGAAACATCAATATAAAGCATCCACTTTTTTAACAGATGAAAGAATAAGGAAAAATTAGAAAAAGTAACCCAATTGCAGAAAACATGAATTATAAAACTACTGAGAGTATTTAGGTTAGAGATGAGAACCTGAACTAAGGCAGAGAAAGTAAAAACTTTTGAATGTGCAAAATTTTTAAAAATTTATCTCTATTGTTGAGAGTATTACAGATGTTCCCTTTTAATCCCCATCGTCCCCCTCCATATGACTATAATTTTTTGTCATTATCTATCAATTCTCAGATGTATTTGCCAAAGATACTGACTATTTCATTGCCACTTTTATCTACAATAAATGTTTGACCTCTAATAATTAAATCTTAGTAGAGCTGAATAGATATGTTATAGCACTTAATACAAAGCAGAAAACCTGACAATAAAATGAAGGGAATAAAAAGAAATAAAAACTTGGAAAGTGATCTTGGAACACCCTTAAGTACACACTGAAATTGAGCGCAGCTCTGATAAAATGAACAGCTGCATTGGCCGTGAATTTTGACTACTGGAAGCTAAGACCAAGCATTCAACTCAACTTGGATGACCCACATCATCTATTTATGTAGACAATATTAAAATGTTTACAAATATTATTTCTTATATTTTAAACTGAGAAATATATTCTTTATAAAATTAAATTTATAGCATATATTTTCCCAAATCTACTGAGATAAAAATGTGAAAATAATAACTAAAAAATGTTCTGAAGAATGATTAGAAATCAGATCAGCAAAAAAATAAATAAGATATCCTATTTATGAATAAAAAAGACAATAAAAGTATCAAATATTTATTATGCACTTACAATGTCTTGTGCAGTATGTAATAACACTTGGGCCATAGAAATTAAATGAGACTGCAAGATTCACATTTTCAGAAGCAGCTTCATCATTTCATAATTTGACATTATTTAACATGGAACATATGCAGTTTTTGTAAATATTTGCAAACTTATGAGTTGCAAATATTTGCAAACTATATGAGTTACAAATTTAATCTCATTCAAAAACTATGTTTTTACCTGAAAGAATGCTCAAAAATATTCCTTACATTTAAAAACACTCCTGCTAAATGAAAAAAGGCATAATATTTTTTCATGTTCAAAATAAATCTATAGTTTTATAGATCATACTTGCAATAAATATACATGAAGTAAACATAGTCTTATCATTCACAGCTATTCTGTTTAAGTTGTATATTATTTTACAACTAGAGGCCCGATGCACAAAATTCGTGCAAGAATAGGCCTTCCTTCCCCCAGCTGCCGGCACCAGCTTCCCTCTTGCACGGGGGACCTGGGCTTCCTTCACAGCCCCGGCTTTGTCTGGAAGGACATCTGGTCTAATTAGCATATTATGCTTTTATTATTATAGATAGAAAGGCATTATTGCACACTCACTTTATAAATGTATGATTGTCTTGGTTATTCACTGGCAATTTTTTAAACAGGGAATATAAAGCCTAAGTAAAAGCTGGATTTTATCTACTCATCTTTATTGTTGAGGGTTTTACAGATGTCCCCTATTTTCCCCCATTGCCTTTCTCCACCCACTTTCCTCCCCACCCAGGCCTTCTGTGTAAAAGTAGGATTTAAAAAATATGAGAATACTACAAGATTATTTTATTTCAATATAACATTTGATCTGGAATTTTGGAGGTGAATCAACTCCCTCTAATGAAGTAATTTCTAAAAATATTTTTTAAGTCTGTATATTACACTTTTTTTTTCAACAGTTATTGAATTTTTTTTGTTGAAATTTTGTTGCCTTGGCATGAATGTAGAGATAGCTTGCACATAAGAACACAGGATATCTATACCTATGAAAAATATTTTAAAGTATATTTGCTAACCCAAAGTTAAAGAAGAGCATATTAATAATAGTGGAACATATATTACTGAAAATATAATTTTGGTTTGTTGTTTAAATTCATATTATGCTCAAGTATTTATTTAGTAGCAATACCACTAGTCTGAAATACTTTTACAGAAAAAGATAAGTAGTCTGATATGTGTAATATTTTAGACAATAGAAATATTTGTTAATGTTTGTCCATAGCTGAGTTTGTTGAATTCAATTTTATTTACTACCATTATCTACCCAGTGACAACTAATATTATAAATACAAAATAAAACATAACCAATTAATCCTATTATTTATAACACATTCCATTAATGACTATAATGTATTAAGACTTATGCTAACAGGTGGTAATACAGGCTGAATGAGACATAAGTTCTCCTCTGATGACATGTATTAGACATATAAAGAAATCTTTGTAGAAGTAAAGCCATGGTTGTAACATTATATTAGTGATGCAAATCCTCACAGTAGATCTCTATTAAAGCTACAAGAAGATGCCTGGCCAGTGTAGCTCAGTGTTTGAGCATCGACCCAGGAACCAAGAGGCTGCAGGATTTGATTCTAGGTCAGGGCATGTGCCCTGGTTGCAGGCTTGATCCTATAGGGAGGGGGGGGCATGTAGAATGCAGCTGATCAATCATGTTTCTCTCATTAATGTTTCTATCTCTCTTTCCTTCTCCTTTCCTCTCTCTCTAAAAAAATCTATAAAAGCTTTTTTTTAAGCTACAAGAAGACTAATGGTTTGATAACAGTGAACTTCCACTTTTCAAGCAAAGTTACTAGTGTTTCTATTTCTCTAGGCAAAACATTACAGGATGGCATAAAACTATATAATATTATTAACTTGGATTCCCTTGAACCTGTAGAGAAAGGATGTCAAACTCAAAGGCTAGCACGGGCCAAATAAACAAGGTTTAAGTTTTTATGTGGGCCACAAAAAAACAAAAGCTTCAATTTTCGTAGAAAAGTAGGTTTATTTGCTAGAGACATGCTGAATACAAAGGGCTAAAATAAATGAGTAATTGTTAACATAAAATAATAGAATATCTTAATAAAAATTAATATTTTTTCTTGAGCATTAACTTACCAGACACTGAATAACTGCACAAATTAATAAGCGTAACACAAATAAAACTATTATTCTTGTTCTCTGAAAGCCAAATATTTCCTGTTGAGCACACCAAACAAGTCAGTACAAGACTACTAACATGGCAATCAGCTGCTAAAATATTCACTGCCAGTATTAGTGGAGAGAAATGGTACGCCTGCACATAAGAAAAATGAATGCAACATGCTTATAGTAATCAGTCATTAGCGAATGTTGTAGTTTGTTATGAATAATTATGAATAACAGGATAGTGTAAAAATTAAGTTATGAAATTTTTATTAAAACATTTCTTACAGACCATTATATTGGCTGGGCCACAAAAATATTTGTTGTGGGCCACATGCGGCCCCGGGGCTAGGAGTTTGACATGCTTGCTGTAGAAGGAACATAGCAAGGGTGTCTTATTTAGGTATTCATAGACGTAGAAAGGATGGGAGAAAAGCCAATGAGGAGTGAATTACTGAGTTTGTAACTACTACTGGCATCAACCCTGGGATCAACCCTGGGATCCTCTGAGGAACTCTAGAACATAACAGCATTGTTCTTCTGAAGAATAGAAAGGATGGGCTTTTATTTCCTGACTTTTGGCCCCACGTTGAATTGTGTTCCTGGAGGCTCTAATTTTCTAGCACTTCCTGGCTGTGTGTGTATACAGACTACACAGCCTTTCTGAGTTTCCAAAGAAGCTTTAAGACAGAGAAGCTGGGAAAGTCTCCATGACAACCACCTGAGGTAAGAATTTGGAAAATTTCATGAAACAAACAACTTAGCTTTCCTGAAACTGGTGAGTGGGTCAAGCGAATGTGACCCCAGGTATCAGGAGAGGTCTGCTAGTATAATCTAGGTCAGTGATGGCGAACCTTTTGAGCTCGGCGTGTCAGCATTTTGAAAAACTCTGGTGCTGTGTCACATATAGAAATTTTTTGATATTTGCAACCATAGTAAAACAAAGACTTATATTTTTGATATTTATTTTATATATTTAAATGCCATTTAACAAAGAAAAATCAACCAAAAAAATGAGTTCGCGTATCACCTCTGACATGCGTGTCATAGGTTCGCCATCACTGAATTCTAGGTTAATGCTTGCATTCATGTGGTCATCCATAGTCATTATGCTTTGACTACAGACAAAAAAATGCATTGCTTTCTGAAATAAAGTTTTTTCTAAACTACTTATTTAAAAATAAACTAAGTTTTTTAACATTATCTACTTCATGTTGTATTTTTATCATGTATAACCCATATTGTATAGTGAAGCAAAAATTCACTTAATAAAGGATTATTATTCCAGTGATAAATAATTTTCTCAACTTGATAAAATTAAGCATACCTAACCTTGTGTTCTAGGAATGCATTACAGAGAATGAGGTAAGGGGAAATGTAATGTTAAAAATATATACCATTAAATATACATTAACATTTTTGGACATGTAAAAATGTGTCCCCATAAATAAAATAGCTGTTTTAAAATATAAGGAGGGAAACCTTACCTTATTAGAGTGGAGGAAAAGTCAGAGAAAGATGAATGCTCCCTGTGCTTAAGTCAGGTTTAAGGGAATTTTAAGTATTAAAGAAACTCAGAACAGAAATTTGAATTAATCCACTATTAGCTTGTGCCAATCTCCCCAGGAAAGTACTGACCTGCCTAGGAAGTGAGGAAGGAAGATTCCTAGAAATCAAGAACTTATGCCTTTATAGATACCATCCCTAAAATTAAACTAAATTCATTATAAAATCAGTCATATTAGCAATCAATTATCTCTTCAGTGTTTCCAATTTGATTTAAAACTTCTTGACAAATGTAAAATATCCACTATGTTATTAAATCCATGTGCTTGAATGGTGAAGACCACACTGAAATGTAAATGAGATACAAATAAAGTATAATTGGTTACCTAGATCCACCTTCTCCAGATGTGAAAAAGTAAAAAGAGCCTAAAGAATCTTAAAATACGATAAAAAAGAAAGATTCAGAAAGAAGAGGTTAAAATAAAACTTAACATTAAGTCTTCCATGTTTGAATAAGTTGACTCTAGAGCAGCCGTGGGCAAACTATGGCCCGCGGGCCGGATCCGGCCCATTTGAAATGAATAAAACTAAAAAAAAAAAAAAGACCTTACCCTTTTATGTAATGATGTTTACTTTGAATTTATATTAGTTCACACAAACATTCCATCCATGCTTTTGTTCCGGCCCTCCGGTCCAGTTTAAGAACCCATTGTGGCCCTCGAGTCAAAAAGTTTGCCCACCCCTGCTAGAGTCATTGATTATCTGGGGAGTCTTTCTTGAAGACAGAATAAGGCAACTTCTGATTCCATTTTGAAGGTAGTTTGAAAGATAATAAAGAGGACAAACATTGGAGAGAAGAGATTACCAAGATCTTACATTAGCATAGTTTAGACCAAAACCATTTTCCTCAACAGTATTCTGCCTTCAGTTTAACTAGTAATAATAGACATTTTTATAGGTGTATAGTTTTCCCATCCCTCCACCTCTCACTCCATATAACTACTAACTTCTCTATCAGTTAAATAAAACAATAGATTTATCTCTAATATTAATAATTTAATTTTTATACTACCTTCATTTCTTACATGGTTTTATATGGGGTTGATATACCTGTAAATTACTGTAAAGTTAGGATTCTTTTTCTCATTTTTTTGAATCATGTATAATGAGTGAGCAATAGAGAGGGGCTGGAGCCAAAATTTTATTAATCCTAAAACAGGTGTTTTTTTTATCCTTTTAATGCCACAATGATATAAGGTTCAATGGTGTTTTTTACTTTCCCCTGTCCTTTTCACCCCAAATACATTATTTGAAAGAACTATTTTTTCTTTTCTAATAAGGGGTTATTTACAATGTCAACACCTGTGTATTTATGCTAGAGGCTAAATCAGAACTCAGGGTTAACTTGGAGCACTTCCTGTCACCTCAGTGTTGGTGTGCCTTTCTTGAAGACAAAATAAGGCAACTTCTGATTCCAACTCCATATACCAGGTAGCAACTAGTAATTTATTTCTGTGTCCCAAGCCCCAGAGGGAGGTTGGAGAACAGTTGAGCTGTTGTTGCTGACATCAGTGGTTTGGGCAATTATAGTGTAAGAGAGAGAAATGGTCACAAGTTGAAAACACAAGCCAATTTACTCTTTTAAATACAGTCACGATAAAATAATTCACCTAATAATAATAAAAGTGGGCATAAATTTAAAATTGTTTTTATAGTTTGATCTTGATATTGGCATTTTATAAAGGAATATTTTCTACATAATCCACTAAAGTGTTTTCTTTTGAAACATACTGAAAGTATTTTGTTAGTTAAACTATATGTTTCTCCAACAAAGTAAATTGGCTTCTGCTTAAAAATGGAAATTGGTGACTACTTTGTATTGGTGAAGACATCGTTTCAGTGTATAAAATCTAATTTATAAGACTAAATTGAATAATTAGATAAAAATTTGACATTAAAAGAATAAATACAATTATTGAAAATTTGTTTTCTCATTAAGTTTAAAATAATATTTAAAAGTTAAAACCAAATATGGTTTTACTTAACTATATAAGCTTAATCTTACCCTAGAATCTGGTAAATTCTAATGAAATATAAAAGTCATGTCTTGTTCTGTTGAGTTAGCCTTGAGCTCACAGCAGTGCTTTGCATAAGTTGTTGGAAGTAGGCACTATTTTTTTCTAACTCTGAGGTTACTTTTTAGCCCAACTAACTAAATTTAGTGTACAAACCTGTATTTAACTTTTAATACCTAAATATACAGCAGAGTTTTCAGTTAACTAACACTAAATATTAACTTCTCAAACTGGCCTTAATATCATAGTTTGAAGCAAGAGAGAATAAAACAAGATTGACTTAAGATCTTTTAAACAGTATGAAATAATATTCTTAATTGAGCACCTGGATTTTTTTTTAATATATTTTTATTCATTTCAGAGCAGAAGGGAGACAGAGAGAGAGAATCATTGATCAGCTGCCTCCTGCACGCCCCATTCTGGGGACCAAGCCAGCAACCTGGGCATATGCCCTGACTAGGAATCAAACCAAGACCTCTTGGTTCATGGGTCAATGCTCAACCACTGATCCACGCTGGCCAGGCTGAGCACCTGGGTTTTGAAAGTTCCTTAATACTATGTTCTATATTTAACTGAAAAACTTTAGCCTGACTGACATGGCTCAGTTGTTGAGTGTCGATCTGTGAATAAGGAGGTCATGGTTCGGTTCCCTGTCTGGGCACAAGCCTGGGGTTGTGAGCTCCATCCCCAGTGTGGTGCATGCAGGAGGCAGACAATCAATGATTCTCTCTCATCATTGATGTTTCTATCTCTCTCCTTCTCTCTTCCTCTCTGAAATCATAAAAATATATTTTTTAAAAAACAACTTTATCTTAATTGATATAAATATGTAAAATTCAAATAAAACTAATGAATAAAATATTATAATTTAATGACTTAATTAATAGTTTAAAATAATTTTATTTAACTTAAATACTAGGTTTAGGAAAGTCTGCTCTAGAAACAAAGGAAAACATAAGATACTTTTTTATTTATTCCAATGGTACAATAAATTGAATAGATAATTTTCTATTTAACAATGGACTTATGGAAGGCCAACAGGGATCTGCTGGAGGCAAAGACCAACAGTAGTTAGCATAATTATGGGAGAAGTCAGCTGGAAGGCTAATGGACTTTGATGTTCAGCAGGGCTGAAAATCAGCATAATATTGCCCTGTTATTGGCAGAATGACTGAAGGCAATTCCCTAACCTGATAAACCTTTTATTATTTACCATACTTTACCATTGATATGCCTGTTTGCATTCCTAAAGGGCAAATGTATATTCAAGTAAATAAAAACTGATGGGTCTGGGGTTTCACAGAGCCTCTCCGATAGAGAGAAAGGCTTCCACCTGGCCCCCCATGCCTTCTAAATACATATTTCTTGTCAAGTGTATTCATTTGTGCACAGCCCCTTTTCCAGATCCTGAACCCTAGTGGCATTCACAGGGCTCCACTAAGTAAAGTTGACTTATTTCAAATAAACTAATCTTACATGGATATAATCTATACAGTCATGCTTTGTGAACTTTCATTATAAGCAAGGAGGATCCCTGGAAGGGGTCCTTCACACAGGTTTGTGTCTTTCTACAATGCCAGGTTTATTAAGGGAGACCTCCCCAATAAGTGAATAGAGTCACAGGCAGGTTAAGCACAGAGAGGTAGAGCTAGCGAGCATCCAGCACAAAGTTTTGGTCACTGGAGTGTCCACAGGTGGAGAGTGGGCATCGGTCTCAAGCCAGGCATGGGTCCCATGGAGTGGAAGTTGGCAGGGCTGCAAGCATGACCTCTGGTACAGCCATTCTCAAGGGTTGGATGGTTGGAGCTCTGAGTTTTTATAGCCCACCATGAGTGGAGGTCCCATTCCTATGGGTGTGCAGATGAAGTCCTTATCCAAGGGTCCAGTCTTGTGGACTGTAAAGGGTCCCATTACATTCCATTACCTCAGTCTTGACATAGCACTTGACATAACTGTCATGGCTGACAGTGATTCCATATTGGATTGTCAAAGGGGTCCAAAAAGTCCACCCTGCCCTTGCTCTATACTTTGTACTGATACTGGAATAAAATAGTACATTATAAACTACCTCTCCAATGAAAAAGCCTGAAGAACATGCCTGAAGCAATGACAGAAACCAGATTATCTCTGAACCATCTGAGATGGTAGCAAGTTCCAGATTGCTGCCTCTTGTGGTGTTGTGAGGTTAGGGTGTGGATAGGCTATTATATCTCATTATGGATAGTGAGACTTATTGCTTGGTCTGTACATTATAAAACACATCAGAATACAAATTAGAAGGTGAGAAGAACCATACTTTTAAGTGATATATGTGTCATTTGGTAAACTAAATTAAATGATGAATCAACTATTGAAGAAAAAAATTGCATGAAATATTTATATCTTGAAAACTTGGGATTCTACCTACTGATATATTTCTAAGATTTATCTGTCCAAACACTACATTTGTTGTGGCTACTGTATCTCCTTGTCTTTTCCCATTATTTTTTATCTTGTTTTTATCTGAGTCTTGGATTTTCAGAAGCTTTATTATTAACCTACTGATCATCATTTCTGCTCTCATAAAAACATCTGAGGTTTTCATGGGTAGTAACTGAATAAATACTTACTGAAAACTTACTGTATATCAAGCCCAGTTTAAAGGTGATTCACAATGGACAAAATAGACGAGTGAAGAATGAACAGGGGCCTTTGGTAACATAGAAGCTCCAGATTTCCCTGTGATGAGGGAAAACATTTCTTGAGAAATGACAGCCTTCCAAGAGGCATTAAGACTTTCTTTTTTGTACCCCCTTCTTCTTCTCTACCTATATTTTAAAATTAAAATAATGGCCAAGGGTAGCAGAGATTGAAACTTGGCTTCATAAAAATGTAGCATTTGAAGAGAAACTTTTATAGAGCCTTTATTAAAACGAAGTGGGTGAGCACGGCCTGAATAGTTCTCCTTAGAAATTAATAGACAGATATGCTTCTGTACCTTGGTAGCAGATGTCTCCACTTAAACTGATGTGACATGACTTGTACTTCCAGTTACTGCAGTGAGGGAGTCTCCATCTTTTAAAGAGACTTCTATATTGGCACCTTCATACTAACCTGGCATGGCTCCTCTAAATGTCCTTGGCTCAGAGATGTTTTACAATAAACTTCTAAGCCAACACAGGCAGAATCTTGGCTTTCATGGGACCTGCCTCTGCCCACTTCAGGATATGTGTTATAATAAGCAGACACACTGTTTGTTCTTTATTAATAATTTAACATACTTTTTCATGTTAACTAAACCTCAGGTTCTTAATTCAACTTTTTTGTGGAGTAAACACTAGCTTGTTTAAACATTTTTTAAAAATATCTGAGAAGTTGCCTTGTCTTTAAAAGCATAAGTGGCGGGGGGTGGGGGGGGAACGAGAGAAAAAAAGCTATGTAAAAATGACTAAAATTAAGGCATTGAAGCTAAGTAGCCTAGATTTTTGGTAATTCTCTGTCTGTAATTTTGGGAGGAAAATCTCCCTCTACTCACAGCCTATTATTAAATGATAATTTTTATTTATTTATTTTAGTGTTTAAGGTATTACAAATAGTAGTACATATGTCTCCTTTTTCCCCCCTATTGACCTCCCCCCTGGCCTCCCTGACCTGGTACTTGCCCTCACCCCCGCCCCAGTGTCTTGCATCCATTGGTTATGCTTATATGCATGCATACAAGTCCTTCAGTTGATCTCTTACCCCTGCCCCAAACTCTCCCCTGCCTTCTCACTGTAGTTTGACGGTCTGTTCAATGCTGCTCTGCCTCTGTATCTATTTTTGTTCATCAGTTTATAATGGTCTTTATTATCCACAAATCAGTGAGATCATGTGGTATTTATCTTTCACTGACTGGCTTATTTCACTTAGCATAATGCTCTCCAGGTCCATCCATGCTGTTTCAAATGGTCCATGCTGTTTCAAATGGTAAGAATTCCTTCTTTTTTATAGCAGCATAGTATTCCATTGTGTAGATGTACCACAGTATTTTTTAATCTACTCATCTGCTGATGGGCATTTAGGCTGTTTCCAAATCTTAGCTATGGTAAATTGTGCTGCAATGAACTTAGGGGTGCATAAATCCTTTCTGATTGGTGTTTCTGTTTTCTTGGGATATATTCCTAGAAGTGGGATCACTGGGTCAAATGGAAGTTCCATTTTTAATTTTTTGAGGAAACACCATACTGTTTTCCACAGTGGCTGCACCAGTCTGCATTCCCACCAGCAATGCACGAGGGTTCCTTTTTCTCTGCATCCTCTCCAGCACTTGTCGTTTGTTAATATGTTGATGATAGCCATTCTGACAGGTGTGAGATGGTATCTCATTGTTGTTTTGATTTGTATCTCTCAGATGATTAGTGACTTTGAGCATGTTTTCATATATCTCTTGACTTTCTGAATGTCCTCTTTTGAAAAGTGTCTATTTAGGGCCTTTGCCAATTTTTTGATTGGATTTTTTATCTTCCTTTTGCTAAGTTGTATGAGTTCCCTGTAAATGTTGGAGATTAGGCCTTTATCAGAGATAACATTGGCAAACATGTTCTCCCATGGAGTGGGCTTTCTTGTTGTTTTGTTGATGGTTTCTTTGCTGTGCAGAAGCTTTTTATTTTTATGTAGTCCCTTTGTTTATTTTCTCTTTAGTTTCCATTGCCCTAGGAGCTGTATTGGTAAAGATATTGCTACAACAAATGTCTGCTATTTTGCTGCCTATGGCTTCTTCTAAGAATTTTATGGTTTTCCATCTTACGTTTAAGTCCTTTATCCATTTTGAGTTTATTTTTGTGTATGGTATAAGTTTGTGATCTAGTTTCATTTTTTTGCAAGTAACCATCCAGGTTTCCCAACACGATTAAATGATAATTTTAGGTGGGGTATTCCTTGAGATTTTTCCTTAGTCATGGTAGCAGTCAAAATGTTAAAGGCTGCCCTAACTGGTTTGTCTCAGTGGATAGAGCATCGGCCTGTGGACTGAAGGGTCCCAGGTTTGATTCTGGTCAAGGGCATGTACCTTGGTTGTGGGCACATCCCCAGTAGGAGGCGTGTAGGAGGCAGCTGATCGATGTTTCTCTCTCATCAATGTTTCTAACTCTCTATTCCTCTCCCTTCCTCTCTGTAAATAAAATATATTTTTAAAATAAAAAAAATGTTAAATGCTAAGTGACTAAACATACAGCATTTCCTTGCCACTTTTTAATTTCTCTATACCTGCTTAATCTCATTTTACCTTTTATACCAACAAGAAAACATCAGCCGGATCAGACAATAAGTAATCACTCAGTTAACATAGCCAAGGTTCTACTTCAGCATTTTTCTAGGGTGGGCTCTATTATTATTGAAATAAGCCTTTAAAAATATCTCCAGTGTCCTACTTGTTAAATCCATTGACTTTTTTTCGCTTTTCTTAAACTGTTTCTTTTTATATTTTTTATTATAGGAGACATACAATATTATATTAGTAGACACACAATATTATATTAGTTTCAGGTTTACATAGTGATTAGAAATTAATATAACTTACAAAGTGATCACCTTAATAACTCTAGTACCTATCTGACACCATACATAGTTATTGCAATATTTTGACCATATTCCCTATGCTGTATTTTACATTCCCATGACTGTTTTTATAACTGGCAATTTGTACATCTTAATCCTTTCCCCTTTTTCTTTTTTTTTAAAATATATTTTATTGATTTTTTTACAGAGAGGAAGGGAGAGAGATAGAGAGTCAGAAACATCGATGAGAGAGAAACATCGATCAGCTGCCTTCTGCACATCTCCCACTGGGGATGTGCCCGCAACCCAGGTACATGCCCTTGACCGGAATCGAACCTGGCACCCTTCAGTCCGCAAGCCGACGTTCCATCCACCGAGCCAAACCGGTTTCGGCAACCTTTCCCCTTTTTCAATCATCCCCCCAAACCCACTTCCATCTGGCAACCATTCAAAATGTTTTCTGAATCTCTAAGTCTGCTTCTATCTTGAGCTGTTTTGTGGGATACAAGTACTCTTCCTTCCTAAAAATCTAGTTTTTTACCTCCTTAAATTTTTCAAACTTTATTCTGCACCAACTTCTTTACACTGCAGTAATTTCTACATGTGTCTCAATGCCCTCCTTCAGTTCCCTATATTTAATAGGAATATCGTTATCATAGCTACCATTAAGGAGCCAACTATTGAGGTAGACCGTTTAAATAAATTAAAATTGCTCTCTGACATTTTGCTGCTATATATATGCTGTTAAGCATTTCATTCTATTTCTTTAAAAAGAAATTGGTTTTATTCTGAGGTGCAGTTAGGGTATCACTCTATTTCTTTAAAAAAGAAATGGGTTACAAATCAACAAATGACAAGTGCTGGCAAGGATGTGGAGAAAAGGGAACCCTCGTGCACTGCTGGTGGGAATGCAGACTGGTGCAGCCACTGTGGAAGACAGTATGGAGTTTCCTCAAAAAACTAAAAATGGAACTGCCATTTGACCCAGGGATCCCACTTCTAGGAATATATCCCAAGAAATCAGAAACACCAAGCAGGAAGGATATATGCACCACTATTTTCATAGCATCACAATTTACAATAGCTATGATCTGGAAACAGCCCAAGTACCCACCAGTAGATAAGTGGATTAAAAAGCTGTGGTACATTTATGCCATGGAATACTACATAGCTGTAAAAAGAAGGCTCTCTTACCCTTTGAAACAGCATGGACAGACCTGGAGAGTACTATGTTAAGCAAAATAAGCCAGTCAGAGAAAGATAAGTGCTACATGATCTCACTCATATATGGAATCTAATGAACAAAATAAACTGATGAACAAAATAGATCCAGAGACATAGAAGTGTGGAAAAGACTAAGGAATCTCAGAGGGAAGATGGAGGTGGTAAGTGGGTGGGGAGAAATTAACTGGGGAATTTATATGCATATATGCATAGCCCATGGACACAGACAATAGAGTGGTGAAGGCCTGGGGAGGTGCGGGGAGGGGGGTGTCAATGGGAAAAAAATATAGGGGACATCTGTAATGTTTTCAATAATAAAATAAATAAATAAAAAAGAAATGGGTTTTGTTCTGAAATGAGGTTAAGGCACTTGGAGGGGGGGGGGCAGGTGTTGAATAATTGTGTGGCTTGCATGCAAGCTTGCTTATGGTGGGTTCAGAGCAGTCTTGACTCTAGAGCTAATTTGGCCCACTATGGAGGTGTGATTCATTTGAGAACTCCGCCTGATACTCAGTGTATTACATGTCTTTCCCTCTGGCTGAGGCCAGTGTGAACCCTTCCCAGGCGTGTATGAGCTCCAGGAATTCTTTTGGCCTGCTGCTTGCGGTGGTTGTTTTCCTCTCTCATGCAGTTTTTACTTCGTGTAGGCACAGAACAGTGTTCACCCAAAGACTCCAGGAACTCTCTCTGTGTACCTCCCCAGTTCTCTCTTTGTGGAGGCCCCTTCTCTGTTCATCTGTCCTATGAATTCTGGCTACCTCGGCCTCCCTAGACTTTGGTATCTAACTCTTACATTCAGCAAATCATGCTGCCTTCTTTTGGACTTCCCCTGCCTGTGCAGCAGGCTGGAAACTGCTTTAAGTGAGTAAGCTGGCACCTTGAACACACTTTGTTGATTCCCTTTTCTAATAGATCACAGCCTTTGGCTGCTTGTTGTTGAATGCATGAAAACAATTGGTTCATATGCTTTTTCTGAATTCCTGCATGTTTACAAAGGGAGGATAATTCTGGTAGTACCAGTACTTCATGGGCAACAGCAGAAGTCTCAGAGACTAGTTTTTTTCTGCCTATATGTTAATTGTGTTATTTCCTTATTCTTCAAATCTATTAACTGGATCAAGGCCAGTCTTGGTGTTGATCCTTATCTATATCTTTATCTTACCTTTTCTTATTTTGAGAATAGAATGCATACCAAAATCCTGGATGGGTTTATTTCTCATTGTTCCTCTTACAATAGAGCCAGGTATTAGCTAAAGGACACTCTGGTGTTGTCTAGCAATTTGTATCGCCCTTCATCTAGGTTTCTGCTGTGGAGTATTGTCTCACTAACGTTCCTCCTACCTAAGCACTGGGCAAAAGCCTCCCGTTAGCAGTCAGCTTTCCAAAGGTAGCAGTGTGACTTCAATGTTGTTTCCTGGTGCCACAGATCTCAGCATTATCACCAGGGTGTTAATGTTTTTTTTCTCTTCCTTTTACTCCTCTTCACTTCTGCTTGGAGGCCGGGATACACAAAATAAAAACGGAACATCAGCCTGAATTCTCCTTCAAATTCCTTCCATTTCATGGTTAGACAGCACTGAGTTACTCTACAGTAACTTTACCATGATCAAAACATCTTATAAGATCTTATCCTTTTAATAAAAAGTCATAAGCAAATGCAAAAAAAAATCAACTTGAAAAAGGGAAAGCAAAAAAAAAATTAGTAGACATAGACAAAATAGATGCTGAACATGTGTCTCATTCATATATTTTCCTATAAAGTATTTAGCACATGATATTTTTTATCACAAATTGTAAACACCTCAAGGGACATTTCTCAAGAAGTGAAATAATCTGCATCTGAGTGCATTTAACATGAAGATTCCCAGGTCATGTTCCATAGCAATTGAATCCGACTCTCAGATATACCTGAAAATCTGCTCTTTAAACAAAAAGATACAGGTGACATCTGCCCACTAAAATTTTTAAATGAGTCATTTAAATTGTGGGACACAATCTTTTTGGGAATCTTTATTTGCTATCATGTGCAATCTTTATAAAGATTCTAGATAAATGTTTAAAGATGGCAAAGTTGAGACCTTGACAAAAGATGTTTCCCAAATGAAGCTGTTGTGTTTGTTTTTGTTTGTTTGTTTATGAAATGGGAAGTGTAGTTGAGTCTACATATCAAGAGAATGAGGATCAAAACTCTTCTTAAATTTGTAAGGAAGGAAACTTTCTTAATCCATACTCTTTTTAACAAGGAATTGGCCGTGGTCTTCTTGTTAGTAATACTGTTAATAAGTTGATCAATGACTCAAAAAATCTTTGTTAAGAAATTACTATTATCTTAGCAACATAGAGGTAATACAAAAGGAGAGATGTTGTAAAAGTCATGAAACTTGACCCAGGAGATCATAAATAAGTTGAGAAAACAAGAGAAGAGCGGAAAGATTACCACAGAGTAGACGATACCTGCATAGTATTAATGTTAAATGATGCTGCCCTTCAGAAGCTATGGAATAAGGAAAATTTAGAGTAAAGTCAGGTTTCAAGAAGTCACTGGGCTAAGATCAGGACTTAAAAGTAGGGAAATATGATTTACAGATTTCAGAAAAAACACCAAAATAGTCTCTATACCACAACTTTGGGGAAAATATCAAATGTAAAATTATATCTGTGTCAGAAGAATCTATTTTGTTGTCATCTAACTCCTTCTAACATAACATGGGATTTTATAGAATACTATACTTCAATAGCACTTCATCAAAATTTCATTTTCAGTAAATCCAATTTTCTCATGCTTATAAAAGTTGCCCACAGTACTGAGAAAATGAGAAACTGGCTTCAAGATGATACTTGGTCTTCCTCCCACTTATTTTTAAAACTTGATCTCTTTTCAGAGAATAACTTTTACTGTCGTATTATGACAACAGCTTGTGGAGTATCATCAATTCGACCTTAGTTACATCCTTTTTTATTACAAGACAATGAATCTCACAATGTTGCTGAATTTTTAAGCTTAGTTTAAATTTGAGAGGCTTGCTATGTAAAATAAGTATGATAGTAATAGGACCTACAGAATTTGTCAATTAGAGGTTAATGCAGCTGATAGATTTAATTACAGCAGAGCATGACACAAAGCATGTGCGCAGTGGCCATCGCTAATGTTACTTTATTTTTCATGATGGGACAACAAATAGTTACATCGCATGCTTAATTTAAATAAGGAACATTAATATTAATAGAAATTGGGCAAATATCTTTATTGGAGAAGCCTATTAAGAATAAGTCTCAGTCTAATTGTTTCTTAACAACTTGAGGCACATGAATGTTCACATATTAAAGTATATTATTACAAAGTCAAGAAGAGAATGCTATCACAATACCTAGAACACTAGTAAAAATCAGTGATTAAATATATTCTACAGCCCTAACCGGTTTGGCTCAGTGGATAGAGCGTCGGCCTGTGGAATGAAGGGTCCCAGGTTCGATTCCAGTCAAGGGCATGTACCTTGGTTGCAGGCACATCCCCAGTAGGGGGTGTACAGGAGGCAGCCGATCAGTGTTTCTCTCTCATCGATGTTTCTAACTCTCTATTCCTCTTCCTTCCTCTCTGTAAAAAAGCAATAAAATATATATTTAAAAATAAATAAATAAATAAATAAATGTATTCTAAAAATTAACACATAATTTGCAATCAGGCTGTTTTACTGAATGCTTTATTATTGCTTAATTGCCAAAAAAAGGACAAATAAAGAAAACAACATACATCTATTGTAAAAAACAAAACAAAACAAAAAAACACTAGGGCTGTTCACCTATGTTTAGAAGCTTGCTCTACTGACTAGGATGTAGGATTAAAACCAGTAGCCTTCTGCTGCTATAATGTACTACTGGTTTTAATCCCTAAAGGCTGGTACCACTGGGCTACTCTACATGTTCCTGTAGAGAAACCCCTTAGGTGACAGTTCTATTTTACCCACTATGGAATTCTTACATATCAATTAATTTGCATCTGCCATGTGGATGGATTATGGAGACAAGGCAGAACCCAATGGTTAAGAGTGAGCCTTCAGTAGCCCAACCATCTGGGTTCATCTGGCGGCATCATTTACTGCCTGTGAGAGGTCAGGCCATTTATTTACCTTTCTGAGATTTCATGTGTAAGGGTCAGAAGGGTAAATTATAAACTCTCCATTATGATAGCTGGGCTTAATAATTATTAGTTTTTTTCCAATATTTTATCATCACCATCATTATCATTAATTACTCTAAGCACCCTTCCTGGACAAAGCAATATGAGCTATACTGACACTTGAATAATCTGACACTTGAATAATCAAAAGATTTTGCTTTTATCTCTCTTTGCCCATATTGTCTTTATTATTTAGTCCAATTTTTTCCCTTTAATCAGCGGTTTCGTTGCTGGATGGGGGCTCTGCTGGACTGGTCAAGGCTCATACCACAGGCAGTGGATTTTACCCAGATGGCTTCAGTTTTTTTTTTTTCCTTCTTCAAATAAATCACATTCATGGCTGAGGTTGATATGAGGGCTTCTGTCCATTGGCAAATGGCTTTGTAGCCACAGGCCTCTTATTAAAGCTTGAGTGAAAATGTTGATTGCTAGTGTCTGTGGCCAAATTTTGTTCATGCCTGCCCACTAGGTTTGTTTGGATACCAGGAAATTATGGACTGTATGATTTGAATTAGGATAAGATATTAAATCTTAGGAGCCATTCTTCAGCAAAGACTGTCTATAAAAGATTATTGGAAAGCACTCCCTTGACCAAGTCAGTGAAATTAGCTTAGTCATGAGAATTCCAAGTGAGTTTTCTGACCTTGAGATGTAGACACAGGGCCAAGAAATATCATCAGAGGATAGCTGCTGGTCTTTATTTTAATGAGAGGGTTTTAGTGCTAACTTAATCAGAAAACTCAACCCCATCATTTCAAGTCTTTAAGTATTCTAGATGCTGGTCTTAGAAAATGGAAAACGTTCCCTCAGTATTATTATCAGAAGCATGTTGTGTTATACAATTTTCCCAGTTCACATACTTAATACCTTTTCTTTCTTTCTTTTACTGTTTGTTTATTTGTTTGTTTGTTTGTTTTCAAAAACATGTTCTTTAGTTGGTTATAGCGGGTCATAGCACTGAATGGTGTTGGATGCCCAGAGTTCCATTTTGACATAGTTTTCACTGCAACGTGCATATGCTGGCTCTGTTCCATTCATCTGCACCTCCTCTCCTAGAGCCATGGTTTTCTCTGTGTCCATTCACACTGCTGACTTTTGCTATTGTTATCACCTAGCAAAGTAACCGCTGTCACCTTGGAAATTAATTGCAAGGTCAAAGTGCTTTAATACACAAAAGACACAGAATGTACTCCCATGTAGTTCCACGCATTAGAAAAAAAAAATGGGTGCCATCATCAATTACCCAGCTGTTAACATTGCAATGACAATGGGCAAGGTATCAAAGCAGGTGTGTGCTCTGGCACAGCAATAGCAGATGCTGAGACAGGGCCCAGTGTTCCTTTTCAGCCTGTATGCCCTTCACTTGCCTTCTAGGTCAACTGTCAGCCTTTCCTTAGCTAAAGAGTAATGTTTTATTCAGCCACTGAAAGAATTTTTCCCATGAGACTAAATACCTATCAACTGTTATCATCTCTTATCAGGAATTGTACTACAAAGAACTTCAGATTAACTTTGTTTGAGGCAATGGGGAGTCATAATTTAAATACTTATGGTTTTATTTATCTTGTGTGTTAAATTTTAGCAAGACCTAGATGACCATCTTCCTTCCTAGTTACGCCTTGCCAGTGTAAATTTTCTCTTTTTAAGTCTCGCCTACCAACTGCAATTATGTGTGACAGAGGATGGATTTTTATTATTATTATTATTGATTTCAGAGAGGAAGGAAGAGAGAGATAGAAGCATCAATAATGAGAGAATCATTGATCGGTTGCTTCTTGCACACTCCACACTGGGGATTGAGCCCGCAACCCAGGCATGTGCCCTGACTGGGAATCTAACTGTGACCTCCTGGTTCATAGGTCACTGAGCCATTTCGGCCTAGCAGAGGATGGATTGTTTTTGCATGTCTGGTTCCCAAATTGTGTCTCAACCTGGAACAAAATGGCTTTAGTAACATCCTCATTATCTCTCCTATATGAAGAACTGTATAGGTGTGTTCAAAGACAGGGCCTCCCAGATTGTGAGTGAACCATGCATGCTACTTGCCGGCAGACACATAAGAGAGATTCTCCTAGGTCAGTGATGGCGAACCTATGACACGCGTGTCAGAGGTGACACGCGAACTCATTTTTTTGGTTGATTTTTCTTTGTTAAATGGCATTTAAGTATATAAAATAAATATCAACAATATAAGTCTTTGTTTTACTATGGTTGCAAATATCAAAAAATTTCTATATGTGACACGGTACCAGAGTTAAGTTAGGGTTTTTCAAAATGCTGACACGCCGAGCTCAAAAGGTTTGCCATCACTGTCCTAGGTCCATCCCACCTATTAATGCTCCTTGTTTAGGATTAAACAACTAGCAACTATTTGCTCCTGATTTAACTGTCCTGTTTCTTTCCTGCTGGGATCCAGACTGAAAAAGAGCTTTCATTTATTGGTTTATTCCTGCTTAAGTGGGACATTATTGCACATTGGTCAACTATCTCTTTTTTTTCCCCCTTTATTTTTATTGAGATATAATTCACATACCTTGAAGTTCACATTTTGAAAGTATACAATTCAGTATTTTTAGTATATTCACAAGGTTGTGCAATCATCACCTCTTTCTAACTCCAGGATATTTTTATCACCCCCAAAAGAAACCCAGGACTCACTAGCAGTCACTTGCCATCCACCCTTCCCTCAGCCCCTAGAAATCACTAATCTACTTACTATAGATTTGCCTCTTCTGGACATTTCACATGATGGGGTGTGGCAATATGTAACCTTTGTGTCTGGTTTCTTTCACATGCCATAATGTTTTCATGGTTCATTCATGTCATACCATGTATTAGTACATTCCTTTTTATTACCAAACTAGAAGCCCAGTGCACAAAAGTCATGCGCAGGTACGGTCCCTAGGCCTGGCCTGTGATCAGGGCCATCTTCTCCGGCTGCCCACAGTCGCACTGCCCCCCGCCGCCACCCATCTTAAATGGCAGCAGGAATCTCATAGAGTACACATTCCAAGAGAGCAAGGAAGAAGCATGTCGCATTCTATTGTCCCAGTGCCAACCCTGATTCATTGTGGGTGAGGACTACACAGAAACGCGAACATCGGATAGCATCATTCATTTGGGGCCTCCATCAGATACTGGCTATCATAAGCCCATGCAATAATGATGAACACATGGGTCTAGAGCCAGGTTAGCATTTGACTTATCTAGAGTCTAGGTTTGTCCAACTTACTGGATGACTTTGGAAAAGTTACTTATCTTTTGGCCTTAGTTTTTATACCTTTTGAAAATCTTGCAATTGCTTCCTTTCAAGGTTGTGTCATTTTTGCCTAAGAAAACCAACAGCACTGAACTCTATAAATTTTAAAGGGTTATCTCATTTTTTATTAAGTTTGGCATAGGATATTAGCTTCCACTCTTTGAAAGCCAACCCTTTCTTCACTGATAGTTTCTTTATCCTCATAAAAAATAAATCATCCCATCCACCCCTTTACTCCATGATTATGTGCAAGCAAGAGACAACTATTCAATTCACACTTTTTAAAAAAAATATATTTTATTGATTTTTTACAGAGAGGAAGGGAGAGAGATAGAGAGTTAGAAACATCGATGAGAGAGAAACATCGACCAGCTGCCCCCTGCACATCTCCCACTGGGGATATGCCCGCAACCCAGGTACATGCCCTTGACCGGAATCGAACCTGGGATCCACTGAGCCAAACCGGTTTCGGCTATTCAATTCACACTTTTAAGTAGCCATCTCTGACTAACCATCCTCCTAGTCTCTATATCAATTATGTATCAAATCTATTCAAAAATAAGGGCCTACAAACATTGCATCATAGACTCACCACATTTATCTAAAATCATCTTCTCAGAATTTATTTGTTCAGCTTTTGGGCATATTAGTAGTGTTAAAAGTAAGGTTGAATCCCAGTAACCTGAGTAGGAGAATTTGTTAAGCAGCTAGCACAATCACAGGAGTTGGGTTTAACTCAATTATTTAGTTGTCATCACTGCTCACTGTCACTTAAGGAAAAATAAGAACCGGAGGGAATAGAAAATAGGACAGTATGGGATACATTTTTTTTGAGGAACAAAAGCAGAAAAATTGAGAATTGAAATGCATATATGGAAAGATATAATTTAAAGATAGTATTTCAATATAATAAAATTCCATATAAAAGGGACTTATATCCTGAACCAATCTTTATGGCCAAATTTAACCTTAGATTTTCTTTCACGCATTGCACTAAAAGATATTTGAATCATAGTTCTTCCTTGAAAACAAATACTGACAAGAATGATTGGTAGAGGGGTAAATCACAGGTAGGAACCCAAAGAGCATAATTTTCAGGGAAATGTTCTCTAGCAATAAAATGGGATGTAGCTTTGTCTTTGGTAAGAGAAGCACTGACAGACTAACCACTCTCAAAGGGAGAAAAAAATAGGATGTGGTTTTACATGTAGGCATGCTGATAAACTTGGTAGTAGGAGCATCTTGTGATTTATTTAATTTTCTCAATTAAATAAGAAGGCAGGCCATTCACTCACTAAGAGAGGAAAGGGAAGAAGTATTGGAGGTTGAAGAAGAGGGGAGAGTAGAACTGTAATGGATATATATGCCAAATAAAACCAGAAAATAAATGTTAGGGATTAGTATAGATGGTGGAAAAGAAAGGGTTTTGCTTTTCTCAGCTCTGGAATTACATGCTACCCTGGCCTAGAGCTGCTAACAGCCATCTTTCCAAACATGTGGAAAAGTGTGACTGAAAATACAGCCAGCACTGAAAAAAGCAGCCCAGATATGAAATAGGAGATATTAAATTCTCACGTAACCTTTTGAGGACATGGAAGCAGCCAGCCTTGAACACAGAACTCCCCTGAGATTTCCCATTATATGAGTGAACGAATTCCTTTTCTGATTAAGTTTGCTTGGGGTTTTCAGGGGATATTTGTTTGTTTGTTTGCTTGCTTGCCACTTCCAATCAAAAGAGTATTTAATACATCAGATAACTGACTAGTATATTAGGTTTTAAAGGATCAATTATTTTAATGACCAGAAAAGATGATCTGGCAACTTGGTTATCAGGATGGGTTTTGGAGCCAGAAAATGGAATTTGAATCCTGTCTGTTCCACTTATTGATATGTGTTACATTTGGATTTATTTAAACTCTCTGAACTTCACATCTTCATCTGAAAATTAAATGTAATGAGGATAAGATCTACTGTGTATTAAATCCCAAGCATTATACCAATGTTTCATACGTGTTGTCTTAACCAAGTCTACTTCTCCTAAGGCAGGTATTATTATCTTGGTTTTACACATGAGGAGGGTGAGACTTTGTGAGGTTAACAATCAGCCTGATGTTCCACAACTAGCTAGGTAGTATTGAACACCTGGTTGTATTACCTCAAACTTAGAGTGACCATACGTCTCAGTTCACTTGGGTCTATGTAGTCTGTGCATTCCAGCTGGTCAGCACACTCTTTCACCTGCAAAAAGTCTTAGTTTGGACAATAAGTGATATGGTCACTGTTGCAGGTTAGGTTTCTCCAGAAGCAGCGTCTGAAGTCAGAGGTTCATTTGCAGGAAGATTTGGGTGGAATGCTGTCTGGATCTCTACCAGAGGGAGAAGCAAAGGAATCAGGACTGGGCAGAGGAAGGAAGAAGAGCCTTAGCCAAACCCTCAGTGAGCTCTGAGCTGGGATGGCCCTTTGAAGTGTGAAATGACAACAAATTAAAATTTACAAAAAAAAAAAAAAATTTAGGAATTTGTTTAACTTGAGAAATTTCCAAGAGTAGCCCAGCATAGTGTCCTATTATGTAAATTGTCACAAAGAGCTGAAAGCTGATAGGGTCACATGAGCAAGAAGAATATAGGTATGGGTAAGCTAAGGGAACCATATTAAGAATGGTGATGGAGGGAGTATGGATGAATGGGAGAGATGAATGGCTATAAAATGTCCTTTAGAAATTCACTGATTCGTATCCTCAAAAGCTTTGACACCCTTAATCCCTTTAAAAACAAAGAGAGAACAATGATTTCCCCCTAACTCAACTTGTTTAAGAACCAAGTCCACAATTGGGGTAGACAGGGAGAAGATCTGTCTGGAAACATTGATCCTACCCTGTCTCCATTCTCTCTGTGATATTTGTGAACTCTATTCCTAAAATTGTGTGGGAATAGCCAGGACCTTGAACTGAGCATATTAGTAGTGAAAGGTAGAGTTCCTATCAAGTTAATTTCACACAATCACAAATGACTCCACCCCATCCCTCCAGAGATTGGGCCTTTAAAGCAATACATACCCAGAGCTGGGTATTTAAATTTCTCAAGCAAAATTTTATAAAACATACCTTAGTTAAATATATTAATTAGAAAATTAACTACATTGACAGAGTAGCATTTTAGGCTGTTTTGCTAACTGCCTTTATGGAGCAGCACCTTAGGCAATAAGCCAACTGTTAGTTGGCTCTCCCTTGCTCTAGGGTGGCTGGCTCCTTCAAACGTCTCTTGCACTTTTCTTATGCTGACCAAGATCATCAGATTCGTTTTTAGAATTTAGGTAACTCTTACAAGTTTGCAAGACTTCATTGAAGTTAATTCATATGCTATATGAGTAAGTTTGAGATAAATTTAATGTTCAATTAGCAAATAATTTGAATGATATTTCAATTTTTATTACTTTAATTCTTGCATTAGTTTAGTTTAATCCTTGACTCTCCAAATGTTTCAAGGGTTGCCTTGGATAAAAGGTATACTTTGTGAAACACAGATGAGTTTTCAAAAGGAAAGTAAAATAAAATATCCTTCCTTAAATAGAATTATATTAGCTCTGATTGATGTGAAAAAGATACGGTACTTTCAAAATTACCTAAAAAGTAAACAAAAGTGGATTTTCCTCTCAGGATACCTTTTCATGGTCTCAGTCCCCGGGAGAGGATGTAGCAGGTTATTATTAAACTCTGTGAACCCTTGACCCTGGTTCATATGGAGACAGTGAGTACAGATCCAGATTATTAAAGAAATATTGACATAGACATCATCTGTCTTTAATAGTGAGAAATAAAAAGGTTTTTCTTTACTCTGAGGAGATATTATTAGAGCTGAATGTTACCATGTTCTCTCGGCAAAAAGTTCTGTTTCACACTCCAAGGGAGTGTATGTTTCACTCTCTAATTTTTTCACATAAATGCATGATATGGAGGCGATTTGCAATGTTATAAAGAGCAATAAAAAACAAGCAAAATATGGACTGTTAAGTATTTTTCCTATAAAATGAAGAATGAGAAAAATTCCTATTAGACTAACTCCCAACAATTTATTTAATTATTATATGGAAGTGCCATTTATTGTTGTAAAGGGGAGAAATTTGTAAACTAGGTTATTTTTCTATTACAAGTTGTTCAATCATTTATCATACCTGCAAATAATTTATTTCACTACAAATCACATGGGCTGAAATACAGACTACATTTACTATCAATCTTTATTTGAGGAAGTTGAATTTTGTGCTGCTGTAAAATAATAGTAGCTAAATATTATTTAAGAATGTTTATTCCTTATTTACTGCTGTGCTGTTATGCCTAAATATATTTTAAATTTCATAAGAATTCATGAATGTGTTAATTTTGCTGTAATTCAGCTTAATAGTGAGAATAAAAAAATCATTCTTTCTGTCAAAGAGCAGTTTAGACAACTGCCATTTTGGACTGCGTTACTTGGCAGCCGCCACATTGGCCGCATGGCTTGTAGCGCCCCTGGGGTCACCATCTTGAAACGGCAAAGGCCAACCCCTCCCTTTGAATTAGCCAATCATGAAAGACTGTGTACCTGAGCTCCAATCAAGAGCAAAGGACAGGTCCTGTCATCAGGGATTATAAACCCGAGCAGACCACCTGCTTGAGGTGCGAACCCTTCTATGTGGAAGTAAAGACATTCGCCTTGCTGCCTGGCTCCGAGTATGTTTTGTGTTCTATCAGGACCCCTGACTTGGGGGGCTCGCCTTATTTCTAACAGAAGGGAAGGGGAGGGGAGGGGAGGGGAGGGGAGGGGAGGGGAGGGGAGGGAAGGGCTACTGAACAGAAAGAGTTTGTCCACCAGGTGCTAGCACAGCCAAACACTAAACACTGAAAATTGCGGTAGAGATATTTGGCTATATTTTGGAAATTTGGCTATAAATCAGCAATTTTCAACCATTGTTCCGTGTCACACTGGTGCACTGCCAGAAATTTTAAAAACATGCAATACCTGACTATTTAGTCAGGGCACTGACCTCTTTTCCCAGATTGCCAAATTAAAAAATGACAACAGCCAACACAACAATAGCCCTCCAGTGGGACTGAATCAAAATTATACCTTTTTTGGTCAGATCAGCAAAAAAATATAGCATATTTTTTGGCGTGCTACAGAATTTTAGTAATAATTTATGTGTGTCATGAGATAAGAAAAGGTTGAAAATCTCTGTTATAGATGAATGGCATCACCCGGGAGAACAGGATTAATGCTCAAAAGCCCAAACTTCCCAATGACATGTAGAATATAGATTACTTGGGACAAAATCACAAGAAACCATTCGTTAGGGTTGCAGGTTCCTGCTGTGAGCTGTTTGGTCAAAGGTGAGGTCATTTCTTCAGTTCTTAAGGACAATTTTGAGGTCTGTTCCATTGTTTCTCTGTCTGGTTTCTTGGAAAAGTGGTCATGGGGTCATTTCAGCTTAGGGCTCAGGAAATGAGACATAATTTAGGCCATGATGTTATCTTTAGCCTGCCAGATGATCCACCTTGTGATCATGAGTTGGCTCCAGGATACTGTCTTCTGCTGCCTCAGGGGTCACTAATTATGGGTGGAAAGACCAGGTCTCTGTGAGTATAGACCAGTGGTTCTCAACCTTCCTAATACCGCGACCCTTTAATACAGCTCCTCATGTTGTGGTGACCCCCAACCATAAAATTATTTTCCCTGCTACTTCATAACTGTAATTTTGCTACTGTTATGAATCGTAATGTAAATATCTGATATGCAGGATGTATTTTCATTGTTACAAATTGAACATAATTAAAGCATAGTGATTAATCACAAAAACAATATGTAATTATATATGTGTTTTCCGATGGTCTTAGGTGACCCCTGTGAAAGGGTCCTTTGATCCCCCAAAGGGGTCATGACCCACAGGTTGAGAACTGCTGGTATATATAGAGAGAAAGAGATGATTTCTAGCTAGGATTTAAAGCTAAATTGAATCAAAGTCATAAGGACCCTAGGTTTCAATACTAAACCTAGATTTAACACTTGACTTATTTGCTGTTTCAGCCTCTCTCAGAAAGTTATCAATCAGTTTGGAATTTTCTGGTCAACAGCAATGAGCTACTCTGTCATTTGGGCCTTCTGCATCCCACCCCCATAAAGACAAGAGGCAGTATCCTTGCTGTTGAATTTAGTTCTTTAAAAAAAAAAACAGTTAAGATATAAAAACCTTTTTAAACAATATGCAAACTGTTAAACAGTGTCATAGAAAAAAGTATGTCATTCCAAGTCTTTTTTTAGCCAAAAACAACCCAAATTGAGACTGTGCCATGCTAACCAATTGTTAGTTTCAAACATTTGCACCTGAAAAGATACTGCTTGCATAGAAAGATAAAAGGTAATGAAAATGTAGCTATGCAAATCACACTCTCAAGATAGAGTCTTTTTTGTTGTGGATTTGCCAGCGTATCCATTTCCTTTGCCAACAAACCTTCATTAGCATTAGGTAATCAAATTTACATTTGCCACAAAGGAGAGAAATGCTTTTGATTGCTTAACAGTACAAAGGTTCTGGTCTGTAATGGAACAGAATTCTAATTAGATTCCAATAAAGGGCATTATTAGAGTTTGTTCATAAAGGTTTTAAATGAAGAAAAAAAAAGAAATAGAGAATGAACTGCTATTGTGTCTTGCTTACATGGTAGTTATAGATTGTTTTTATAATTATGAATGTCTATTTCTCAGCACTTTATATAACTTATTTGACCATCTCTTAGGCTAAAATGACCATAAAAAAATATGAGCCCTCATTATTTTAATAGTTAGGTCTATATGTAAAAAAATAAGGCTAAAACTTTTATAATAATGTATTTTCTTGCTTATATTATATATTACAGTATATACTTCAATATAGATTTCTGGAGTCAAATATTTCTTAGAGAAAATAATTTTGTCCTAATTGTAAGGACAGAAATACTAATAAAAAAGACACTGTCATCTAATTGCTAGAAAATACTACAATCACACCTGCTGATAGGGATTGCTACCGGAGGAGAACACAAGTCAGATTCCTCCATTAGTCATGAGAGTGGGTTCTTGGGGACACTGCTGAGCTAATATGTTCAGAAGACCCCACGGGAGAATGAGAGGTGGTAGAAGACTTTATTGGCATGGAGTTACTTTCCTTAGTTTCCAATACCCCATTTCCCTTGAGCCAGTTCTGAAAGAAGGGCAGCTGTGGGCTCAGCAAAGCCAAAAGGAGGGCCAGTGTCAAGACTTTCCATCTCAAGTTGCAGCTGTGTCTAGTTCAGGTTCATTAAAGTCCATTAATCCATTGTGTGAGTCCATATGGCACAGGGGGAGTGTACCCCCTTAGTACAGGAGAGCCAGAAACCCGGCACACCACAAAGAGGAGGCAGGGGAGGCTCCTTTATTCAGAAGTTTAAATATTCAGGTTTTGCTCATCTGCAATGACTATGCCTTTTCTGGCCACTGACTCCTCCCAGGTGTGACTGACAGACAAGTAGGCACCTTCCCACAATACTCCGACCTTACTGGGCATGCATCTAAACTGCCTCTGTCCAGTCCCTTCCCCCACCGATCAGCAGGGAACAGAGCTGGAGAGTGTTAAATTAACGAAACTATGTAAATGGCAAGCCCTTATTATCTAGTCTTCCCTTGACTCCTTTCCTGTTAAATAATAACCAGATTATTACAATATTGGCTTTTTAATGAAACAAGATTCCTAATATACTGCATAGTTTTGTATTTTCATTAGTTCTTTTATTTGTATTACTCTTTAAATTAATTTTCTCTTTCTCCTAGGTATTCACCTGGTATCTAGTGAGTAATAAGAATAAATACAAACCTGAGGCAATAATGGAATCTGGGAAACTACATAAATGCTGGCATGACTTCATTTCATATAAAGGTTAATCACTTGATATGATTAAGTAAACCACCTCGAAGCAGAAAAACATTATTTATTGGAAAGTCAAATGTAAAATGTTATTACAAAACAGTAAATGTAATCCCAGTTAGTTTCAATGTACTAAGCTCTAAAAGATTTTCTTCTTTGAAAAACAAAACAAAACAAATCATTTTAGATATGTTACAGAAATCAAATCTCCAATCACTGGTGACTTCACAAGGTGAAGGTAAATAAAGAGTAGAGTTACTCCCTTTTCTATATATATGTTTCAATAACTAAATAATATTACCATTTTTATTTGGTGAGGGAGGTAAAAAAAAAGCATAAAATGCAAATTCAACAAAATACCGATAAATTAAACTTGCAAAAAAAATACAAAAGCATTATTGACTGATATTTGTTAAATAGTTTAATATAAAGTATTATTCTACTTGTCTTGTTTTATGATTTTCCAAGGAGATAAGTGATTATTTCTTTTTTTCCTAATTAAAAATCATTTTTATATCAGAACATTGGATAATTTTCTGCTTGTATGTCCCATAATTTTACTTACTTCAATTTTAATTTGATAGAGAGACTAAAATATGACCCTTACAGCAAACTGTTACCGATAACCCGATTTTTTTTAGTTCACCTGCCTGTGGGCACTGGTCCAAAGAAATGCATAAACAGGAGTTTGCAATATAGAAAGAAAAAATACTTTAATATTGAATTGGCCAATATGGAGATGGGAAGCTTATACCCTAAAGACTTGACTCCTTTATGGCTTGTAGACTACAGATTATATGGGACAAAACCACAAGACACCTCGGGGTAAAGGTTTAAGGTTGTTCTGGGAACTGACTGGTCAGAGGTGAGGTAAGGGTAATAAATCATTTTTTCAGGTCTTGAAATAGTTCTGAGGTCATTTCCCAGGTCCCTTTGTTGCCGATAGAAATGGGGTCCTTGTGGAGTTACAAGAAAAGCATTTCGGGGACCACACATGGGAAAATGAGGTATGGTAGTAAGGTTTATTGAAGCCGGAGCAAACACAAAAGACTGTCCTGGGATCAGCTCTGTTCTGCTATGCAAGCAGTCTAGCCGCGTCTTTATCAAACCCAAAAGTAGGGCCAGGGTCCAGTAATTCCATGGCATTGGTCTAGTCCTTTTTAAAACTTAGTCCAGTTTTGCTCCGTCTCTATTTTTAGTTTAATACCTGTCCCAGCTGTGCTGCCTTGCTGTATCCAGGCTCCAGCTTGGAATCTGCGCTTAGAGTTGCACTTGGGGCCCATGTTGCTGCTAGACCCACATGGCTGCTACACAGAGAGAACACACAAGCACATGGATGAACACAAGCACATGGGTGAGCACCTGTTATCAAGTGAGAGAGAGAGGGGGAGAGCTTGCCTTTGTTAACCTTGGATTATATTATCTGGGGTTTGGCAAGGACCAGGTGTCCTTTCAAACTAACCAATCAATTTCCAATCCTTCACAGGTTTGTGCTGGGCACTCCCTCTAACCAATATGTTTCCTAGATCTTCCGGGCTTCTCTGTCCCTGACCCAGATCAGTCCTTTTCCCAAGCTAGACACTCTCCTCTCATGGTCACCATCTTAGCTCCTCCTGCGCATGCCTCAAAGTAGAAGGATCTCGCCCTGCACTGTCTTGGCTTCTATTGTGCATGCACTCAGTAGAAGAATTTCCCCTTTATTGTTTCATCTTTCCCTTGGTAATTCTGGATTATGACCAGAAATGATCCTTCCCGCCCTCTTTGGGGGTTAGGTCCCAAGGTTGGAGAATGGAACAGTCCTCTGGAGAGCCTATGAATGCTGAAAGTTTCTAGTGAAGCAGGCTTATTGTTCCATTCAGCTCCCTCGTTTATCAGACTTCATAATGTCCAATTCCCTTTGCTCCCTTCCTTTATTAATATCTAGCTACCTGTGCTAATACCTTTATCTGGTCTCATGGGAAAGAAGCCAGTGGGTCTTTGCACCTTAGGGCTCTGAAGCTGAAACAACTTAGGTCAAAGATGTTATCTTTAGCCTGCTGGAGGTCTGGACCTTGTGACCATTAGTCAAGCCAGGTTGCTGATTATCCAGGGGAAAGGCTGAGCATTCCAGTCCCGACTCTTCCATCTTAATTGTTAATTGACATTCATGAAGAGACTTGCTTTCCTATCTGTGGCCTTGTATTCTTTCCAATTACCTTTTCCCTTCTAGAGTCATCTGTTAGAGTTTTCTGAATGCTCATCTGGAATGAAAACTTCAGTTAAGCTTGGTATCTCAGCTTTGATTTCTAAAAGGTCAGTGTCTATGCCTACAGTGGTTTCTGTTCTCCAGGATGTAGGGTCATTTCGATCTCCTGTTCATTCCATCTCTCCCTAGTTTCAGGACAGGTAATCAAACAAGTTTATAAGGAACAACGTAGGCACTGAGTCTGCTTTGTTTAAAGCTATTACCCCATTCCTATAAAAAGAAGAAAAAAAAGACCTCATTTGAGTGTAACTTGGTTTTTGGTACAGTCTTCACAGGAAGTTAATTCAATTGAGAAATCTGCATGCAAATGTGCTTTCTGGTTACTGTCTTGGCTACTCACACAGGTTTTTTTTTTTTTAATAACTTTCCATTTTTACAGGGCTGCGCAAGGGTTCAATAAATGGAAACCACAGCTTCTTTGTTAGTTGTAAAGGCTTTGGAAATCTTAGTGGAGGTTATAATTGACTCACTCATAAACAACACACTGAGAAAAAGGAAGTTGAGCAGTCATCTACAGCTGTAAAAGGAGCACAGACAGTCTCTGTTTTTTCAATCTTTGACCTGTTGGACAATTTTATCATGTTCATCATCAATTATCATCATTCTCAACAAAACCATAAGTTTATTTCATTTCACAAAATAAAACTGATAGCAATTGAATCCTTTGAACCCTTGATTTTAGATTACATTGATCTGACTCTGAAGCTTATACATAATAGCATGCATTAATATTGACATATGTTAATATTAATATGAAACAGGCTTCACAATTAACAGAACTAGGGCCCAGAATTGCATTTGCAAGAAACCAAGACAATCTTACTTGGTGACTTTACCTTATATAGTTATTGGCTTCAAATCTGAACCATTCCCATAAACGCTGCCTGGTTTTGTTTCTTCAAGATAAAACAAAACATTTGCTTTACAAACATAGTAATCAGGTTACAAAAAACTCCTCAAATCAAACATATACAATGTAATTGTACTGCAATAGCTGTTTGTACAGGCATTTTGACTGAAACCACCAAATAGAAAAAAAAGTATTATTGTATGAACTTTCTATATTAAATAATTTAATTACAACAACCATCTAGTTGGCTCCATAATCTGGCATAATAACTAAGGGAATAAATTGCTATTCAGACATTTCTTTTAGTGGCTTCAGTAACATAGATATGATGAGCATAAAGAAACTTAGATTGCTACTTCAAACTTAAAAAAAAATCGTCTAAACACCAAATCCTTCATTTGGCTGTTGCTTTGTTAGTAGGTTGCTTTTTAGTGTGGCAAATGATTAATGTTTTATCCCTAAATGAAGAATCCCAATTACAACAAAATATAAACTCCAGGTATGAACTCTGGGAAGCATCTTTTCAATGCCAATCTTGTTTATTTTTGGAAAGCCTTACAAATTCTTTACTATTTGTGATGGGAGAGGTTTAAGTGATTTGAGAATAGTGAACCACAGTAAATAAAATGCACTTCTGTAAATAGTGCACCTTTGCTTTTTGATGTTTCTGAAGTTTATAAAGAAAAATGTAAAACTAATATCTTTTCATCTACAGATATGCTCATAATTATGTGATGTTACATTAAATTAGCTTATGTTTATATAAATCACTTATATGCCAGGTACTTTACACATACCTGTTTCTTAGTTAGTTGATGTTTTATTCTTTTTATAAAAAATATATTTTATTGATTTTTTACAGAGAGGAAGGGAGAGGGATAGAGAGTTAGAAACATCGATCAGCTGCCTCCTGCACACTCCCTACTGGGTATGTGCCCGCAACCAAGATACATGCCCTTGACCGGAATCAAACCTGGGGCCTTTGAGTCTGCAGGCTGACGCTCTATCCACTGAGCCAAACCGGTTAGGTTGATGTTTTATTCTTAAGAATAATGACTAAAGCCCGACTGGCACGGATCAGTGGTTGAGATTCGACCTATGCACCAGGAGGTCACTGTTCAATTCCTGGTCAGAGCACATGCCCTGGTTGCAGGCTTGATCCCCAGTGTGGGGCATGCAGGAGGCAGACAATCAATGATTCTCTCTCATCATTGATGTTTCTATCTCTCTCTTCCTCTCTGAATCCATAAAAATATATTTAAAACAACTACAACAAAAATGACTAGGGTCCCTGTTTAACCCATGAGTAAGTTAAAGTTGAGGAATCTAAGGGAGTAGCCCCAAGTCAAAAAGTAGTAGAATCAGACATAAATGAGTCAGACTACAAAGCTCATGCCCTTTCTCCTAGACTAGGGTATGTATTAAGTATCTTTTAAAAGTCTAAATTGCTTAAATGTAGGCATAAGAGTCCAAGTATATAAAATTTTAGTTCCACATATTTGAAAACCAATTAGTGCATTTCCACAACTGAGAGCATAATGGTAAAAGTGAAACTTGATATTTTCAGTTTCCTTTATAAGTTCAAACCTGAACTGATTTTTTAAACATTCCAAATTTACCAGCATGTTGTACACTCGGCAATTATGTTTTGGTACAGTGCCTTTTACCTGCAATCTCTATTTTTCTGAGAGACATTTTTGTAAAAGGAAGCAGGTTTTAATGAGTAAGCTACACAGAAGTTTTTATCTCACACATAACAATGAATATCACTGTTCTTATAATTTGCACTTCTCAATCATAAGACATCCCTTTGTGGTTGTCATAATTGGTCTAATGAATTTCTAAAAATAAATGAAAGACTAATTTGATCTGGTGCCCATGAACAATCCCCTCATTCACATCGAAATCACTGACCTGATTTGAAGCCTAATCATGCCAAAATGAAGTCATGCTTTTCGGTTAAGTCTGTGGCCTCAGTGAATGCTTTTGAATGGCCTGTTCTTTGGGTTTGAAGTGGGGATTTCCAGTAACAAAGAAATGCGATTTGATCTCATAACCTTAGACACCACAGACTTACTTTAAATGATAGAAACTTCAGATAGGAAGGAAGTCTGAGTCATCATCCAGTAAGTGTTTTTCACCTAGAGGAAGAACTTACTACTCACCTTAGATTTGAACAGTTTGGGGATGTGGCAGGATACTCTACAAGTGGCAGAGTTCAGATTCAAATAATTTCTCCAGCTGGGCAAAGATCAACACATCTTAATATCTAACACACCTTATCACAGAATTATTCATTCAAATAATCCAGGGAAATGTTCCCTTCCATTGAAATTTTCTCTATTGAAAATTATTAAAGACATTCAAAAGAAGGACAATTATATTGTGTTACAACACTAATCTCTGGTTAAGTTGACTGTGTGTGTGCGTGTGTGTGTGTACTTGTGTGTATAAAGAATATGTATGTGCTTGTAATGCATAATAAAATAATAAAGTTATAAGAGAGTTTTACCCACAATCATTTGTATTTTCCTTTTTACCTCAGTGGCTGATGAAAGTAAAAAAAAAATGTCTTTAATACCACATTTTATCTTTGGGTATCAACATATTCACATTGGTTATCATATTGCTTATGAATACTAGTTGTCTAATGTAAAAGATGAGGATTCATTGAATATTTTCACTTAGAATAAAGCTTTCTTATACTAAACAGAATTGTGTCAATCATTTCCTCTAGTGACTTATCCTCATCAGAAATCTGTCAGCACTTCTCAAATCAGATTCCAAAACATGGCATTCTATATTGCAGTCACCCATCAAAAACTCTAAGAAGGGATAAAATGTTAAGGCTGGGAGAGAGAGAGGGCATAATAACAATAAAACGCTTAAACACATTTTTCTTGGCAGTTGTGGAAATAGGAAAATTCCACATGCTTATCTTTATTAATTAAAACATCTCTGATGACAGAATTATAAGAAAATACTATAAACAATTGAAAGCTAAAAATTAGATAACCTAGATCAGTGGTCAGCAACCTCACTAGTCAACAGAGCCAAATATCAACAGTACTTCTTCAAAATAGACTTGCCCAGGCCGAAAACTGACTTCTGCGCATGGGCCACGAAGTTTCAATCACACTGTACATGCGCCTGCACGTGGTATTTTGTGGAAGAGCCACACTCAAGGGGCCAAAGAGCCGCATGTGGCTCGCAAGCCGCAGTTTGCCGACCACAGACCTAGATGAAGTGAACAAATACTTAGCAACACATTGATTATCTAATGTAACTCAAAAAAAAGAAAGAAAGAAAGAAAGAAAGAAAGAAAGAAAGAAAGAAAGAAAGAAAGAAAGAAAGAAAGAAAGAAAATTTCAACCTACCTATAACAACTAAAGAGACAACTAATCATCAAAAACTTACAACAAAGAAAAGCCCAGGTTCAGATGGCCTCTCTGGAGAATTCTACCAAACATTTAAAAAGGAATGAACACCATTTCTTCTCAAATTCTTCTGAAAGAGAAGGAAAGTTACTATATGAGGTCAGTATTACCCTGATACTAAAGCTAAATAGCAACACCATAAGAAAAGTAAATTACAGACCAATATTCCTTGTGAATATAGATACAAAAAATGAAATTAATAAAGCAATTACATTTATAGCCCCATATAAAATAACAAAATATCAAGGAATAAATTTAGCCAAGGAGGTGAAAGAATTTTATACTAAAAACTACAAAACATTGCTGAAAGATGTTAAAGAAGACTTAAATAAATGACAAGGTTGGAAGTTTTAATAATGATATGATTCACTCAAAATGAATAAAATATAGATTCCAGAATTAACAATGGAATAATATGGATAGTCCATAAAAAGCCCTTATATATCTGTACAATAAATTTTCAACAAAGATTCCAAATATACTCAATGAGAAAAATTAGTCACTTCAACAAAATGGTGCTAGGACAACTGGATTTTCACATGCAAAAGAATGAAGCTGAATCCCTGACTCACAGCATATAAAAATAATTCAAAATGGGCCAATGACTTAAATATAAGATCAAAACCACAAAATATAAGGGTCAGTTTTCTTGATCTTTGATTTGGCATCAGATTATTTGATATGATGTCAAAAGCATGAAAAAAAAAAAGAAATAATACACAATTGGACTTCATCAACATTAAAATTTTAGTGCATTGAAGGATATTATCCAGAAAGTGAAAAACCAACTTAGAGAATAGGAGAAATATTTTCAAATAATAGATCTAATAGGGGTTTAATATTCAGAATCTATACAGGGTACCTACAAAGTAACAACAAAAAGACAAACCAATTTAAAAATTGGTAGGGTGTAGTTAGGTATGCATATGATAGATACCACATTTTTATAAATTTATCTACAGTTTTGATAGCAAATTAAACACAATCAGAGGATTAACAGCAAGATTTAAAACAAAATCTATTTTATGGCAAGGTAATACTTAACACTTAAAAATATTAGAAGAACACAAGAAGTTACAAAATAAAAATCAAAACTCTACCTTTCTCCCCTAGGCAACTAGGGATTCAACCAGCATAACCAGCTTTCTGTGTAGGTTTGCCTGTGTGTACACTTTTAGATACTTTTGTAGAACTCCTACACATGTAAAAGAATTTTTAGCCCTAGCCGATTTGGCTCAGCGAATAAGAGCGTTGGCCTGTGACTGAAGGGTACCTGGTTCTATTCTGGTTCATCAGTTGCAGGCTCCTCCCCTGCCTAGGCCCTGGACAGGGCTCCTGCAATAGGCAACCAATTGATGTGTTTCTCTCTCATCAATGTTTCTCTCTGTCTTTCTCTCTCTCTTCCTCTCTCTCTAAAATCAATGGAAAAATACCCTCAGGTCAGGATTTAAAAAAAATAATAAAATAAATAAATAAGTGAATTTTTAATACAAATACTTTCACTTAGCATACAATGCTCTGAAACTTGTTTCCTATCATCTACCTCCCATCAACTGAACACTGTATATTAGCAAAACTTACAACTGAACACTGTATATTAGCAATACTACATAATATTATAGTATTCTGCAATTTCATTATTATTTTATACTACATAAATTTTTTTAAAGGTATATTTTTTTAATATTTTATTGATTTTTTTTTTTTTTATAGAGAAGAAGGGAGAAGGATAGAGTTAGAAAAATCGATGAGAGAGATTGATCAGCTGCCTCCTGCACTCCCCCTACTGGGGATGTGCCCGCAACCAAAGTACATGCCCTCGACTGGAATCGAACCTGGGACCCTTCAGTCTGCAGACAGACAGATGCTCTATCCACTGAGCAAAACCGGTCCGGCTATATAAAATTTTGATTTTCATTGTATATAATAACATTTGTTAACAAAATATCCTATGGTGAATTTTTAGGTTTCCAAACAAGGCATTAATGTTTTTATCTTTTTAAAACATTAATCTTAGAAGATTTATCTCTTTATCTCGATTTACTTATAATAATGTTAGTAGAAAAAGTATGGGTATAATATATTAATAGTCTTCTCCAAATCTACTTCCCAAATACAGCAATACAGCATCATGCTACCTACTGCATTAAAAATGTCATTGGAATACCTTGATTCTGTATTTTGTGTTTTATTTATTTCTTTTGAAATTTTTATTGTAATTTGCTCTTTGTCTCTTTGCATAAATAAGTTTGATTTTCCAGACTATCCTTTCCATTTTACTTACTTTCACTGAAATATTTAAACACTCTCCAAAAAGTGTCTGGGAATTTTCATTTGCTACAATTATTTATTATGGCTATATTCTCCTGTTTTCTTTCTTTATTTATTTTGCAATCGCTGAACTCTCAATTAAACCTTTTCATTCCCTATAATTATACCTTTTTTCTCATTAAAACACATTCCTTAATTTTGATCAAAAATGTTATGCCTAAAGTGGCTTCTGTTGAAAATCAAAAGCCTCCAAGAGTAAAACAAATAAAAATAAGCACACTGTTCACCATTTATAGCTCTGATGGAAGGGAAAGGTCAGAGGAAATGGAAAACATGAAACCGGCACACTTCGAGGCTGAAATTTGTATAATGATTGTGTCAGGTTTCTCGTTCCATTTATAAGTGGAAAGTATGTTTTAGTCCCACACAATACTAAGTAGAAGCTGAAAACAAAGTACAGATGTGCCCAGGAACAAATACACACTTGTGTTTAATTTACTTGTATATACTCTCTAGTGTTCTTGGTTGCTCCATAGTCTTAAGCTCAGTTTAATATTTTATAACAGCAATTATGGATTTTCAAATGCACTGGCTGAGTTAATCCTAATGTGTTAACAGTAATTTCAAGGAAATCTCTTTGGATAACCAATCCAAAGTATTTACAATGTGTGAAAGACTAGTTAGGTAGGCTAGTTTTACTTTATTAGACTTGTGGTGTCTAAGTTATTCTACACAATGAATTATACTTACTGAATGCATGTATATTCATAATATTGGATGATTTGTTGGAAAGAAAGCTGAACATTTATTAAGCTTTTACTGTATGGTTAAAAGTTCTATATTCCTCAGTTGCAGCACAGTTTTTTCTTGTTGCCAAAGAAGAAAGAACCAGTTTAACAAAACGAATGCTTGCTTTTAAGTTGTTTTGCTTTTGTACTCAAATGCTAATTTTAAAGGTTTTTTTTGAATTAAAAAAAAAACGAGAATCTTGTGACATAAGATTTTCATACTATTTTCAGGTACTAGTACTTGACAGCATGCACCTTGATTGGGATTTTTCCTGATGATTTCCTCCTCATTAGATAGGAGTTGTGAGTTTCTGGGAGGAAGACTGCAAAGTAATGTGAAGGTGGCTCCATCCTTACCCAACCTGGCAACTCCTGCTTTCCTGCACTGCTCTAGTCCCTACCAAAGGGGGGCAGGAGGGAGTTAATATTTTTTAACTACTAAAGTGAATATTTACTTAGAATAATAAAAGAAGTCATACAAATGACACATTTAAGAAAACTGACAGGAGAGGAACCAAGATGGCGGCATAGGTAAACACCGGAGTTTGCTGCCGCACACAACCACTTCAAAAATACAACTAAAAGACGGAAAAGACATCACCCAGAACCACAAGAAGGCTGGCTGAGGGGAAATTCTTCAACTAGAAGGAAAGAGAACAGCATACCCGACTCAGAGGAGGCGCAGTGCAGAAAATACAGAGGTGCGGAGGTGCGCGCAGAGTGGGCTGGTGGCTGAGGGCGCGGTTGTCTGTTTCAATCGGGAGGGAGCCTCAGGCTCTGAGCTCCAGTTCTGGGTGAGTCTCTAGGGACCCAGACTCAAACGGGAGAAATGGGACTGTCTGGCATCGGTCGGAACTCCAGGGCAGCTTTCTCTCCGAGGTTTGCTGTGGTTGCTGGGACTCTGAGAGGCAGAGCCTCTGGGGACAGGACTGAGAGCATCCATAACTGCTTGCTCCACCCACCCTGTTGATCCTGTGTGACCCATCCCACACCACCCAAGCCCTGCACAGAGGCATTTGCTGGATAGCCTCAGGCAAAGGCTAGATTAGCACCTTCCCAGAGGACAGAAATTCTCTCACTGCAGACACAGCTGATTCTCACAGCCAATTGGCCTGGAGGCCAAATCCCCCCCAGTAATACCTACAACAATCAAGGCTTAACTACAACAAGACTGTGCACAAAGTCCACTAGGGGGTGCACCAAGAAAGCATAAAATATGCTGGGACAAAGAAACAGGACAGAAATGACAGAAATGGAGGATATAGAGCTCAAAACCACACTTTTAAGGTCTCTCAAGAACTGTCTAGAAGCCGCTGATAAACTTAATGAGATCCTCAAGAGATCTAATGAGACCCTCGGGGTTGTGATAAAGAACCAACTAGAAATTAAGCATACACGGACTGAAATAAAGAATATTATACAGAATCCCAACAGTAGACCAGAGGAGCACAAGAATCAAGTCAAAAATTTGAAATGCGAAAAAGCAAAAAACTCCCAACCGGAAAAGCAAAATGAAAAAAGAATCCGAAAATATGAAGATAGTGTAAGGAGCCTCTGGGACAGCTTCAAGCGTACCAACATCAGAATTATAGGGGTGCCAGAAGATGAGAGAGAGCAAGATATTGAAAACCTATTTGAAGAAATAATGACAGAAAACTTCCCCACCTGGTGAAAGAAATAGACTCACAGGTCCAAGAAACACAGAGAACCCCAAACAAAAGGAATCCAAAGAGGACCACACCAAGACACATCATAATTAAAATGCCAAGGGCAAAAGACAAAGAGAGAATCTTAAAAGCAGCAAGAGAAAGAAACTCAGTTACCTACAAGGGAATACCCATACGTCTGTCAGCTGATTTCTCAACAGAAACTTTGCAGGCCAGAAGGGAGTGGCAAGAAATATTCAAAGTGATGAATAGCAAGAGCCTACAACCAAGATTACTTTATCCAGCAAAGCTATCATTCAGAATTGAAGGTCAGATAAAGAGCTTCACAGATAAGGAAAAGCTAAAGGAGTTCATCACCACCAAACCAGTATTATATGAAATGCTGAAAGGTATCCTTTAAGAAGAGGAAGAAGAAGAAAAAGGTAAAGATACAAATTATGAACAACAAATATGCATCTATCAACAAGTGAATCTAAAAGTCAAGTGAATAAATAATCTGATGAATAGAATGAACTGGTGATTATAATCGAATCAGGGACATAGAAAGGGAATGGACTGACTATTCTTGCGGGGGAAAGGGGTGTGGGAATTGCGGGAAGAGACTGGACAAAGATCGTGCACCTATGGATGAGGACAGTGGGTGGGGAGTGAGGGCAGAGGGTGGGGCGGGAACTGGGAGGAGGGGAGTTATGGGGGGAAAAAAGAGGAACAAATGTAATAATCTGAACAATAAAGATTTATTAAAAAAAAAAAGTAATGTGCAATTCTCATCACTATAGTATCGAAAGTAGATGCTAGCTAGCCCTAGCTGGTTCCCAAGTAGGGGGCGTGCAGGAGGCAGCCGATAAATGATTCTCATCACTGATATTTCTATCTCTCTCTCCCTTTCCCTTCCTCTCTAACATCAATAAAAATATATTTTTAAAATAAAGTAGATGCTATAAATACAATTTATCACTGTTGATGTTAATCTTTATCAGGGAAGACAGTCTTTTCAGATTTCTCTGCTTTAAAATCATCCTTTCCCCTCTCTACCTGTACTCTTTGGAAAAAAGTTACTATTTGCAGGCTACACTTAAAAAATGAGCTCTACTACGTAGGCTCAGATTATCATAAGTGCTAACACTTATGCTCAATGTGCTCAATGTTTACTATAGCTATAGGTGACAGTTGTATCAAATTCCTCTAGAGTTCTTGTCTTTTCTTCCAACTGGATTCGAAACTTTCCTCGGTACTCATTGTCAGAGAGAGTCTGTGTCTTCCAGACATTTTACCTATAACCCACTCTATTACACTGGAGCTTTTTCATGTGGTGGTAAGGTATGGGGAAGGGAGAATAATCTTCCAATTAAATCTTAGACGTTTAGTGGACCTGCATCTCAGGACCATAACCTTCACAAGTTTCTGCCAGTGTTTCTTTCTTCCCTATCCTACTTTCTTTCTTGGCTTCAGTGTTCAGTGTACATTTCTTCAAATTCTAACCCCTGTTACCAATTTTTGTTCCCTTTAGTTGAGGGATTAGGCCTTAAGGGAACTGGAGTATGAGCTTTTGGCAGAACATTTATCTTTGGAGTATACTTTTTTTTTAAGGATCTAGGTCTATGTCAGAGTAATTAATCTTTCCCTATCTTTGCCATACGCTTGGAGCTTTTCTCAAATGTTCATGGGAAGAATTTTATAGGGCTCTTGAAGGTAAACCCATGAAAACAGGGGTGGCTCCCCTGAGAGTGGAGGTTCCCTTGAAAGTTTTTTACAATCATACTAAATGCACACTCAATTTTACCATTTAAATGTTCTTACCAGTTTATTGTTCTATCAGCTTCCTTTCCAGATAAAAACATGTTAGTGTGTTTCTCCAGATTTGGGGGTGGCAGTTTGCCCTGTGAACTCAGTTCTCTGATGTGTCTAAGATAAACTGTTAAATTTCAGATTTTCTAAAACTTATGTTTTGGTGAAAATGGGAGTAGTGTCTTTCAGCACTTTACATATCAGGTCTGAAATCAGAAGCCTTATTCATATTTATTTGTATAATCTATTATTTTTTCTGTCCATTCTAAAAAAATATTTAACTTTTATCAAGCTGCTAATTAAAGAATTATTAACCATGAAATGGTTATTAAAATAATTATTCTCAAGTATCCATGAGACATTCCTCTCTTAATTGTTTCCCCTTTAACTCAGAATAGTGAAGAATATAAATCAATTTCTATTTCTGAAGCAGTTGTCATTAGTTGGACAATTGCTATTTGCTGACTCACCAACATCAAACCTCACTCCCATGCTAACACTGGGATAATCTATCACTTTCTCCTACCCCACTTCAAATCTCAGTGCTCTATTTTTTTTTCAGCATATTGAATGAAAAGATCCACTTCAACTCTTATTCCTAAATTGGTTACAGTGATTCACAGCAAAGAAGCCATATCCTCACACATTTCCTGCCCACAATTTCTCCAACACAGCAGAGGTCTTTATAGTCCTTCTCTAAGCTTTCTTGTTTCCTTCCTCCAAGCATTTTAGCAAGATGACATTTCCATGTGCTTGCAACAGCCTTTAATAAATTTGTATTGTCAACAAAATCTGCCTATGAGAGACTTCTGCTATTTACTGTAGAAGAATTCCTTATTAAATACTCAACTATGTCTCTTGACATATATTGCAGTTGTTTCACTCTCCTTAATATGATTGCTCTTTGGTAGTATGTATGTCACTGAAATGCAACATAAAGAGTGAATACCTTTTTTTTTTGCAAATATATTGCATTAAAAACTATATACCAGATTCTCAGCTTGACATTTTATTTTTGGAGTAAGACCCAAGTAATAGCACCTCTTTCCCCTGCTTAAAAATTGAGAAATTAAGCAAAAAGGCTAGACCCATTTGGGCCCTGGATGTAGCCTTCATAATTGGTCAAGCTTATATTGCAGATGTTGCTGATGTCTCTGGGCAAGTGCTTTTCTAAAGTAAACCATGGCCTTGGACAAACATTCCCACCCAGCTGGCCTTTGAGGCTGAATGGCATGAGGAAGAAAAGGAAAGACTCTCTTCTCCTCAGGAGCCAGATTCAAGGAAAGGAGAAGGAAGAAGCTGTGAATGTTAGGCTCAATTTCTTGTCCAAACTCTTCCAGCAGTTTAGTCCACAAAAACAAGAGAACAGAGTTCCCCCATAATACCTATGTGGGAATAATTTAAACACCTATAGATTGAAATACACACTTTATTAGCGAAAACCCTTTTAAAAGTATGACTTTTATGATGATTAAACAATAAAAAATAACAAATATGACTTCCATTCTTACTATCCAGTAGGTATAAATAATATCACATTCATACAAAGGAAGTACTGATTCATGAGCCAACCTACATCACAGCAGACAGTAAGTTTCTGTGGAATCCAACTGCTAGGTATTCTCGAAGTCCTCTCGGTGCTGTTTGCCTGTGTTCATTCACAAGTTTATTCTGAATGAAAGCTTCCACTGTGTCACCAGTTGTTACAGTATATATATATATATATATATATATATATATATATATATATATATATATATATATTTTAATTATGCTGCTTTGTTGGCCTCTGCTGCTATCCCATCAAACAGTACGGTTTCCATTGAGGATTGGTGTCTGCTACATTTCCTTGTAGATGCTACAGATTTTGCGAAAGACCATCATCTGTGTGGGGTGTCACCGTCAATGCATGCTCATGCCTCCCAGAAACAACATTAGTTAGAATAGAGTCAGGCTAGGCTAGGCTACCCTGCAAAAACAAGCATCCTTAAATTCCAGTGGCTTAACACAAATGACATCTATTTCACATTCACTTTGCAGTCTGATACAGGACTTGGAATTCTAGCTCACTTCCATTTTAGGATGATGCCTACCTGCAAATGAGGCCTTTGTGGTATCCATGGACGGGGATGAGAGCATGGGTGGTCCTGTATAGGGTTTAATGATGACTAATTTTGGAGTCACAATTTTAGTGATGTGTAAATTTTGTGTATGTCTTCCCAACTCCAAGTTTACTGATGCCACAATGTATTTACAACAGGAAAGTTGGCAAACATTACAAACAAGGTATTTTTTCCCATCTTTCCATAAAGCTGGTCTACCAACATGCCCTAACATAATTTCTGCTGTCCAGAACACAATCACATGGTTCCATTTAATTACAAAGGAGGGTGAGAATTATAGTGTTTCTACATGTCCAGGATGAAGAAATGGCATTGGTGAATACTTGGTTAGTCTTAGGTATAGTGTGCCTAAACTGTTAGACCAACTGTTATGTTGAAATGAGGGAGGAATGTACTGCTATTGGTCTGTTTCAATTTGTTAGGATCAATGGTTGTCCATGGAGTTTACTCACATCACAGTGTGTTATAGAGTTTTGGGGGGGGGGGTGTAGTTGTTGCTTTTTTTATCGATTTTAGAGAGGAAAGGAAATGTATAGAGAGATAGAAACATCATTGATGAGAGAGAATCATTGACCAGCTGCCTCCTGCACACCCACTACTGGGGACCAAGCCCACAACCTGATCATGTGCCCTGCCCAGAGGAATTGAACCATGACCTCCTGTCATAGGTCAATGCTCAACCACTGAGCCACTCAGGCTGGGAAAGATTTTTTTTTAATGAAACATCTTTTTACATTTTGTCCTATGTCCTTGATTCATTGAGGGTTCCATGAAGAAAACAGACACCATTTAAGGTGTCTTAAGCAGAAAAGAATTCAATAAAAGTAAATAAACAATGAGTTCTGTCCTGGGAGTGAAGTGAAGAGCATGGCAAAATCTAACACCTTGTAGAGATTACATTCTACATTAAGTGTGATAGGAAAATGACACAGTCCTGAGAGATGATCGGGCCCTACTGCCTCACTTGGAAATGTGAAGTCCCCAGCTCTGCAAAGGTAAAAGGACTTGACCAAGTCAAGAGCTATATAGGAGCCCATCAGGACTGGAACTTAGGTCACCCAGATTCCTAGTGAACTGAAATGGTAAGACAGCACATATAAACTTGAACAGGTCATTATATTTGCTTTGATTAGTTTTTGTATGTTCATGTAGCTATTTTAAAATTAAACAAAATGCTTTAGGACCTATGGGTATTTTTAATACCTTGCAATGATTTAGTTAATGGAGATCCTTTAAAAACATAAGGCAGGTCACATAACTCTATTAAAAACCTTGCAATGGCTCACTGTTTCTCTCAGGCAACAGCCAAAGTTTCGGAAGTGCCTTATAGAGTCCTGCTTACTAGTAATCTGCCCTCTGGACTCCCTTTTATATCTTTGACTTCTTCTCATATTACTCTCCCCTTTGTAATTCTAATGGGGCCACGTTTTCCTCCTTGCTTTTCTCAAGCACACCAGTTACACTCCTACTTCAGGCCCTTTGCACTCCCTGACTGTTCCCTCACATGGAGAGTCCTTTTCTGAGACCTGTGCAGGGCCTGCTTCTTCATAGCCTAAGTGATTGCATTTTAAAGGGTAGTATAAATATTTATCTCATAGCCTCAATGTTACCTTTTGACCTGCAAAGTAGAAAATGTGCATTACCTGGTCCTTTAAGAAAAGTTTGCTGATGCTCCTGATTTACTACACTGAACTATAATTAATGATGTTTTCATGTTTTCCCTCTCACTGAGGCCAATCCTGAGGACCTGTGTAAAACTCCCATCTCCTCCCCCTCACAACTCCTTATCCTGCTTCCTCTGTATTAGTTCTTCTCTATACTAACTATAGCTACCTATACTATGGTGTAATTTCTTATTGATTATTTTACTATTTCTGTTTTCTATTGTGTTTCTTCCCCAACTAAAATATAAACTCCTCAAGGACAATGTTTTATTAGTTCTGTTCAGTGATATATTCCAAACACCTAGACAAGTATCTGGAATGCTGTAAACATTCAATTAACATGTGTCAAGTAAATGAGTGTTGATGTTATGCTTATTATATAGTGCAGAGTATATGCTAATATAAAGGAGATCTAAGGGATAGTGAATGTGGCTCTTCTCTCACTCATCCCACACAGACTGACTCATAAAACCTGTCACATAACACATACATACATACACATAAGCCTACGCACATCCAACTCTGAAGCTATTAATGGTTATATTAATAATTCTAAAAGTTTTAAGGAAAGATGGAAGAGGGGATTACTTTACACTAACACACTTTCTATGAACCCCCTTAAGTTTTTTTCTCTTTCCCAAGTGTTCATTTCTTATGACGGCTGTCATATCTATGAGTTCTCCAATATTTTTCAATCATCTTTTCAATCTTTTCTCTCATTCTGATTGTTGGGAGTCACTTTGCCACATCCTGTGATTAAGTCCTACAACCTGTTCCCAATTGTCTATCTATATTTCATCAAATTCAGTAAAACAGAGTTTTGCTAGGAATTCTCTCTCCTTAGCATGCCATTGGGGTTTTCATGGTAGAGAAGGCTATTATCTTGTTGGTTTATGTGACTATATCTTTCCAACAGAGTCTTCAGTAATTAAAGGGTATTATTTAGACTTCTTGGAAGCAAAAGAGAGCAAATATCTTATGAAATAAGCAGTTTTTGGTCCATATAAAAGGAATCTGACCAATATTTTTATCTTTCCACCAAAATACAAGAGATTTAAACCAGGATAATATAAGAAAAGCAAGTCAGATTTAATCTAACAGAATTGTAGAATTGGATTGCGTTCAAAGCCCTAAGAAAAAACTAATAAAGGGAGATATAAACCAAAAATCAAATAAGTAAAAGACACCAAAAAGTAAAAAATCCAGAAAGACTCAGATAAAATAAATCAGAAAGAAAATCACAGAATTTCTCTGTCAGCCAACAGAGAAAGAAATAATTAGTTGAATGTAAAAATAAAAATTCATTCAGCAGTAATCCATAGACATAAAGTAAAAGCATGCAAACTGCTTTTTATTCTAACAGTGTTTGGTTGTTACTTGGCAAACATTCAAACCTGCAGATTCTCTGTGCTTCTTGCAGTGTGAGTTCAGGTGTGTAGGTCATCAGAAGGGTACCTCATGCCCACAGCTAACCTTGTTAATTTCCTGCATTCCTGGGGACTTGACTACAGAAGCACATGAAGCAAAGAGAGAATAACTCTAAAATTACTTTGGAAGAAATAGTAGCTTGCAAGGAGGCCATCCTGCACCTACTTCAAAGTTCAGTGCATCAAACTTTGATATTCATATTGACTATTGAAAGGATTTGTACGACATATACATGTATAAATGCATTCTACACTTGTTTCTCTCATATTACTCCCAAGTATATAAAGTAAATTCTTTATAATATTCAGAGCTGTGGTATTAAAACTGTGGATAATGAAGAAACTAAGGGATAAAGTTTCCAAACTGTAGCTAATTCACCTTTTCTCTTTTATATGTGAAGTTCACAATGAGGTTCATTGAGAAACAAAAAGCTTTCGTTGTTTCAATGTATTTCCATCATTTCCCTCACTCTGTGTTAGCATCTCCAGAGAAACATTTAAAATCTAATGGTAAGTAGATTAGCATTTGTGACCATTTCTTTATGACTATTTCTTTACCTTCAGTTAATGAAAAGGCATTCTTTATATTCTTCAGGAACTATGACTATGGGCCATATGCTATTTTTTTTCTCATTTTATCTCTTCCTTTTTTCTCCTGTCATCAAAAGTTTGCAAATAATATAAATTACTTTTTGATACCAAGAAATATAAAACTAAAAGATGTGCTGTTGTTTTCATGGAGCTTGTATTCCGATAGAGAGGACAACTCTTACCCAATTAATTGCATAAAATCACATCTAGCTACAAAGTAAAACATAAGCTATGCAGAAAAAGAATGTGTCACTTTTGCCAAGAAAGCAAATAACTAAAAAAGTGAAGAGAGGTTCTCCTCTTGGGGAAGATTTCAATAAGAAATTGATAAATGACATGGAAGCTTTAGGATGTTTGGAAATTATGAAGGCAAAAAGTTAGGGTTTGCTAAAGAAGAAAGGTGCAGTGGTCCTGTCAGGATTAAATGTTCCTATCAATAGTGTAATGTGACTGCCCTTTTTCACTGCCTACAACTCTCTGCACTAAAATGTATAAATATTTGTTGGTTTTGGTGCACCCTCACAGGTTATTGCCCAGGAATATAGAAATCCTTACTCTTTACCTAATTCTGGGTAATAAATCTAGAAAGCCAGTGAGTTTAGAGAAGAAAAATTAGATGTGGTCTTGGGCAATACAAGACTGGAGAAGAAGGAAGGTGAGATAATGCGGGGTCTTATTTAGCATGAAAAAACTTTGGTTTTCATTCTAAGAACATTTAACAGTCAATCTATAAATATGTATTGCCTGCTTACTACATTCCTTGTTCTAAGCATTTGCAAATGTATATCAGCAAAGACGATAAATAACTAAATGATACTGTCTGTTTAAAGATGAAAAATAGCCAATGTAGATGAGGAAAAAGAGTGAGGAGTAGGTGGAGTGGGGGCAACGATGAGCAATGGCATCCTCTGCCTTGTTAGGGTACATGTCTTGTTCCAAGATGGAAAATGAACTAGACTGGAGGCTTTTGCAACAGTCCAGTCCAGAAGCAATGGCTTGGCCTATTAGTGGTGGGAGAGGCAATAATACATAAATACATTTGAGAGAAATATAGCAGGTAAAATTGGGCGGAATTCATGATGGTTTTTATATGAAGGATGACATAATAAGAGAAGAGTATCAGGAGTGTTTCCTTCCATGCAGAATAAATTAATGTCAATTTCATTTTTGGGAAAGGTAGTGATGCCAGTGGAATAATCTGGGTTTTATGTAACAGGACAGAGGTAAAGGGAAGACTAGATAACATAGGCATGCCATTTATACAGCTTTGCCAGGAAGCTGTAGTTAACATTCGCCAAGTCTGTACCATGAGGGAAAGGACTGGACAATAGACACATGTCTAGTAAGGTCCAGGTAGTGCGGGAAGGTGCTTGTCTGTCTGTCAGTCACACCTGAGAACAAATCAATGGCCAGAATAGGCATGGTCACACCAAGCACACAGAATCTAAATATTTAAATTCCTAGGCAAAGGGAGTTCAAGTTCTTGGCTCTTGACCCTGTAGCTTTCGTGGGACTCCTACTGCAGCGGGTACACTCCCCTGCATTGGCTCTCAGCCACATGGGACCCACACAATGGACTAATGGACTTTAATTAGCCTGATGCTGAACCGGACCAGGATGCAACATGGAATGGAAGCTCTGGACACGGGCCCTGCTTCTGGCTTTGCTGAATCCACAGCTACCCCTTTTCAGGACTGGTTAAAGGGTCACAGAGCTTTGGAACCTGAGGAATGTGACTCCACACAAATAAAGTCTTTTACCACATCTCATTCTCCCACAGGGGCCTCTGAAAATGCTTATTTCAGTGGCACCCGAGAACCCCACTGCCATGAGCTATCTCTTTGTATGTCTACATATCAGAGAGAGAGCTTCCAGGCCTTTGAGGCAATGTTGCAGGGTAGTAGGAGACTTACATCTCAAGGGGACAGAGAAAATATTGATAATTGCAAGTTTCAAAAGTAAATGTTCTAAGAAAGGTAGGTCAGTGGCATATAGTTAAGTTTTGACTGGAACAAACAGCAAATTCTTTGGCAGTGTTTTTCTTTTTCAAGCAGTTCATTTGAAGAGGACTGGACTCATCCTAGGAACGTGGTCTTGAACTGAAGAAGTCAGGCTAGCGTTTGGTCAAGTCTCAGTATGGGGGCTTACACAGAGTGGTTTGTGCCAAGAATTTTTTATTTTGTCTTAGGAAATTGCTATTCTTTATTTCCAGAATCTCTTTTATTTTGTCTTAGGAAATTGCTATTCTCTTCCCCCTCCATGCTGTCTCTCTTCCATTGGACCCATTCCTTTATTTCCAACTGACAGACCACTGTATTAGTATGTCAGAAGGAACCTCAGTTTTGAATAGGATTCACACCTCTCATTGATGTGAATAAATCTACTGATATTTTGGGAAGGACACCTTACCTGATTATACTCTTCATATAAGGTCGCCTGAACCTCAGCTTTAATTCAACCAACATTCCTGCCACTATTTATTTCTGTGCTTGTAGAACTCATATTCCAGTGCAAAATTAACATTTTTTTTAATATGGTGATTTTTGTGAATGGACTTTCAGGCATTTCTATTTCACCTTTTAATTAGTCTGAAAACCATAACACCTTGTAAAATTGACAGTGAAATCCAGTCCAGAGAGAGATCTTGTTGACACCTCAGCGATCTTTCAACTATGCTTTGGTTTCAGTGCTGAATTCTCTACGTATGCAATGGAGCTCTTTGTTAACTGCTTGAGCTTGTCAAGTTATACACTATGTCATGAGTAAGACAAATTACTACTATTATATTCATGTTCACATGTTTGAAACTTGATATAATCTCTTATTTAAGTGAATCTTGTTTAAATAGTTAATATTAAAAATTCTTTATTCAGGAAATTTTATTAGTGATGAAAATGTTAATTGACGACTAGACCCATATTCTGTAATAAGAAATGTACCCTTTCAAAATATAAAATATAAAATATTGTTATTGCTAGTAAGTTATACTTTTTAAAGTTTTTAAAATTTTTATTGATTTCCAAGAGTAAAGGAGAGGGCGAGAGGGATAGAAACATCAATGATGAGAATTATTGATTGGCTGCCTCCTGCATGTCCCATATTGGGGATCGAGACCACAACCCAGGCATATGACCTGACCAGAAATTGAACCATGACCTCCTGGTTCATAGGTTGATGCTCAACCACTGAGCCATGCCAGCCAGGCAATAAATGTAACCTTTTATTGACTATTTAAACTGAGTGTAAGTATATGTAAACAAACTTTGACTACTGTAGTGTGTTTTTGGTATTAAGTTCCATACCTTTCTCACATATGAAATGCTACTTCCTATGCTCTAGTGCTGAAAAAATATTGTTTTAGTCTTACAGAATGAAAATGAGTTAGTGTGAATTATTAAGAATAAACTCCTCAGTTTAGGCTTTTTTTTATCTCTATGACTTATGTACACATTTGATGTTTTTCAGTGTGCCCTTATAATAAGTCTTCAAATGATGTCATTTGCTTATAAATCCAACATGAAAAACCTAAAAGTTGACTCTCAGCATTTTCTTAGCTTTTTTCATTCTGTGGTTGATTCTGACCTACATAAATTCCCTGAAATGAGTCAGGTTCCTTCCAAATAGTTCAGGATTCCAAGCCCTTCCTATAGGCTGCACAATACTTGTTCTTTGCTCATTTCAACTGCCAATGGGCTTTGTTATAAAAACGAACCACATTTTTTTTGCCAGTAATAACATATTTGCTATAAAGGTTATATTGCAAATTTCACCAGGTTCCACACAGAAAGTGATATATTTTTATCATCACAATTACTGTTCCCCCAAAGAAATAGATGTAAGAAAACTGTAGAAGGGGGAACGTTTTTAAATACTAATTGTATGCGCTGATAGTTGTGAGTGCTATCCAGCAAAAGCTTGGAATAATTTCTCAGTTTCATTCACCTACTTAGTGTGTATTCCAGGGTCAGTCATAATGAGGGAAAAAAATCTCCCCCAAACACAACCACAGCTTCATTTTTCTTGTCTTCTCTGCAATGGAGGAGGCTCCAAGTTGACACAGATGGTAATAATAAGAAGGAAGGCAAGTCCTGAAAACTGCCAACTGCGTCATCCTGAACGCTTTCAACACACCTCATCTGAAACGATAACGATAATTCCTGTCCTGCGCTGCGCTCTGCTGCAGTGCCACACATCTTTTAAAAGTATTAGGGAAACAATTCAGAGAGCATTATTGGAAAATAAAAGAGGGCAAATATTCTGGACAACCAAATAATGAGTTTTAATACTTCCCAGAAGTTACCTAAAATCCCAGCTGAATTCAGACTTTAAGAGGTAAAGGGGAGAAAGGTCTTGATGGCAGGGGTGGGAAGGGCTGAGGGAAAGAACCGATACATTCCATCCCATGTATCCCCTGCCAATTTATCTGAAATATTTTAACATATATGAATTCACTTTAGCATCCATGGAAGACCCCAATATTAGGTGTGAAAATCTTTGAGCAGAAACATCCATGTAAAACTCTGATTAGGCAACAACATATGACACATCAGAGAATGCCTACTTGGACAAGTAAAATCCTATTTTACTTTATCTCATCTATAACATGATAAAAAATAGTAGGTAGTAGTAACACTTAAAAATGAAATCAGTCAATAAACATTAACTATCTGTTTGAGCAATAGAATACTTAAATAAAAATTTTGTCAAATGCACTATGTGCATAAAATATATTTTGCTATTTACTGTAAAAGCACTCATTTTTGTGCACTGGAACTGAGCCATGTTTGCACAACTCCAATGTTAAAACCTACAATGTAAAAACCTACAGCCTGTCACACAAAAAATTATGTAATCAATGTATTGTTAAAATAAAATATCAGAAAATAAAAAACAAAATGTCATTTATTATTTAGTCTCTCAGTCCTGCAGCAAACAGAATCCAACTCAAATAGTTACCACCCAAATAACTTGTATTCATATATGCCTTACCCATGTACACAGACAATAGGGGGGTGGAGGCCTGGGGTGGGGTGTGGGGGAGGGCTATAAGGGGTCAATGGGAGAGAAAAGGGGACATGTGTAATACTTTCAACAATAAAGATTTTTTTTTAAAGAAACTTTACCATGGTAAGAGCACAGACACTGGATGCTGAGGCACCCAGAGATCAGCAATTGTGGGAAATTGTTACCACCCCTTGCCAACAGAACAAAGGCACATAATAGAACAACAGTAGATGGAGCCTTAGCATAGGAGAGTCCATGATTAAAGCCACAGTCATGGGGGTACCAACACTAATAGAAAATGCTTCCAAAAGTGATAGGGAATGGAAAAAAAACATCCCAACCTACCCCCGTGGCCCTGTGATTACCCTGCCCATGGGAAAGCTGAGGTAACACAGTCCAAGGAGTCAGCCTCCCAGTGCAGAGAGATGAGCATGAAAAGACAAAGAGTAGATTGAGCTCAGAGGGCTGCTAGTCATTTTATTGATAAGTATCATGTTTATTTTCTTGTATATGTAATGCATATTAACTTTAAAGAATTCAAAAAATGTATAGTCACAAAAAATGATATAACAATCACTCCAAATCTTTTCACAATGAAATAAACATTATGAACTATAAGTGAATCTCATTCCACACATTTTTCTAAGAATATATGTAGATATAAAAATATATGGAAAACAGATATAAACTTGTTTTTAAAGAAAACAGGACTGTACCATGAAAGCATTATAGTAAAATTATTAAAGTTTAATTTTCAATAATAAAAACCTTAAAAATAAAACATAAATAGATTATTAGAATTCAAATAACTGTTTCCATACCGAAAAACTGAAAGTTAAGATAATATTTTACTCATTTGATTAAAGGACATGAGCAATAGTTTTAACCACAGGTTTTCATTTTTTAAAATCTATTAACTTGCTGCTATAAACAAAGAAAATGATAGTATGCCACATATTTCAATCATTCATCTGCCTATATTCTGATTGTAAAATATATTATTACACTATTCAGTTTTACATTTTTATGTTTTTCAAGGTTTCGTTTTATTTTTAAGGGAAATAGATTTTCATTAGTGGTGATTTATAAGGCTTTCTATACTTGAATATTTTACTCCATTTGAGTCCCATATACCACTATTTCTTTAGATTTTTCATGTTTTCAGTTGTCCCCATGATGTGTTTATACTTGAAAGATATCTTAGCTGGCTATAAAATTGTTGGGTTATACTCCTTTTCCTTTTGAACTTTTAGACATTACTCCATTGTCTTTAAGCACAACATACTTCTAGAGAGAACGTATGGAACTTTTCTGATTTTTCTTCATTTTTATTTTGTTTCTATTTCCTAGATGCCTGATGAATGATTTCTTTACCTTGAAATTTAACAGCCTAAATAGGTAATATTCTAATATTGAAGAAGCTGAATTAAATTTTTCTGGTACACTGCATGCAGGTTAATTTTTCTCCACTTCTTTCTTTTCTCATATAAAGTAAAAATATGTTCCAAAGAAATCATTCTGTCTACAGAAGCAGGCCTCATGTTTCTCAAAATTCAATTGAATGTTGCAAGATAGCGCATGACACTGTAAGCATCAAGAATGTTAAAAGGCTGAAATCAACAAATGACTTAACAAAAAAACAAACAAAAGAAAAACCCAATGTTGTAACGAAATAAAAACAGTTTAAAATTTTATTGATTTTTAGAGAAAGAGGAAGGGGGAGAGAGATTGAGAAACATCCATGTGAGAGCAAAATATCATTGGCTGCCTCCTGCATGCTCCCCAGGGATCTAGCCCACAACCCAGGCATGTGCCCTGACTGGGAATCGAACCAGCAACCTTTTTGTGCACAGGATGATGTCAAACTAACTGAGTCATATCATCTAGGGCTAAATGAAAACACTTTTGAGTTATATTTCAGGCTAAAAGGTGATGAGTTACTGTAGTTGCTTGGATTTGGTGATGAACTATTACCTGGTGATAGAATATAAACAGATGTGGCTTAAGCAGAAGTGGCTCAGTAAAAGGCGGGTTCAGAATGAGTAGAAACCAATAAGATTAAACTTGTTTTCTTTTAATGGGTTTTTAAGTTCAGAAAAATATAAAATATATCTTGTTTTGGAACTTTGATAAATTACTTTACAATGTCTTACATTTTGACCTTTAGGATGTAGAGTTCAAGCTTGATATTAATTAACTAAGGTATGTCTTCACTTTATCACAAATATTGCTTACCATATACAGTGGGTGCATGACTGTTAGACACTATAAAACTACATCTTCTGTGGTCAAAGTCAGGTGATCTGGCTTGCTCTGCTTTGTCCTTTCACACTTTTATTGACAATCTAAGTTCTTGTAGGGACATAGTTTGAACATTAGTGCTGAATGTTTGCTTTTTCAATATTTTACAAAAAAATAATAATTTTGTGGTGATAATTTTATCTCATTACTTTCTCTGAAAATTCAATTATTTTTATATTGGATCTTCTGGATTGATAGATCTTTGAACATTTTAATTTTTCCCTTTTGATAGTCAAATCCTTCAAGTTGATGTGAGATTTCTTCAACTTTATTCTGCAATGTTTCTATTGAGGGTTTCATTCCTACCATACAAATTCTTTGAGCTCTCTTGTTTTCTGGTGGTTTTAGCATTCAAAACTCTGCCATTTGGGATATTGATTTTAAGCTGGTTATTTTTTTAAATAAGGTTTGCTCAGAAAGAATATTTTCCCCTCCTTTCCCCTCTCCTGCCTAAGAGATGCAGATGGAAAGGTCTGCTCCAGGAGGCGAATCTTAACTATTCCTCTCAGTATGTTATAGAAAGGCTCCAATCAGGGGCCTGTTAACTAGACAGCCCCATCCCTCCTATCTCACTGTTTCTGGGTTGCCTAGCAAGAATTTGCCTGCCATGTGTGTTCCACTCTTCCTTCATGACCTATAAGTTGCCTGTATCCTCTGAAATCTTACCTCCTTTCCCTCCTTTCTCTTCGGTCCATAATAGCATATAAATCTCAACTCTCCAATGCATGTAGTGCCATATCTTATGACACTTCTGGCATTTCATTTGTAATAAACGTTATACATTTTCTCCTGTTACCCTGTTTTTGTTAACATATTATTAGCCCAACTAGAAGAACTTAAAAGGTGGAGAAAAATTATTTTTTTAGCCCCCACATTAAAAATAGCTGAAGTACCATATCCTTTGAGAAGCCTTGTACAACTTTCTCAAGCAGATTAGTTGTTTTGTTTGCTAAATTTCCAAAGATGTGTGATTATCTCTCTCTATTGTGTTTATGTTCTATAATAGTTCATCCATTATTTAAGGTTAACACCTACAGTTTCCCAAGCTAAAAAATCTTAGCAGTATTTGCATCATATTTATATTAATGTTCTTCATTAAAATCTAAAAGTTAAAAGTCATAAGTTATCTTTAAAAAATTTAATAAGACATGAAAAATTAATACCTAATGTATGCTTACTTTTACCTTTATATTTTTATCCTTAGAATTCAGCAAAGTGCATGTCATTCTGTGTATGGTCACAATATATCTTACAAATAAAGATATTGGTGGGACTTGAAAGGGATTTTTTTCTTATAAAACATTTTGGTTGCCCTAAATTTTCAAGAATATGTTGTGTAAATGGGGAGTAATTCACCTACCTATTTGGTAACAACATTTCTTGCCCATTTAATCATCAAATTACATGTACCTTATCACAAGTACATGTAAATCTGAGTTAAAGAAATAAACAATTCCTGAGGACCAAGAGTCTGTTAGTCTCTTGTAAATAAACTTATTAGCTCTCATGGCATATGTTTATTGTTGGACATTGTTTTTCTCTGTAGACCCAGAGTCTTGAGTAGCCAATAAGCGGATGTAGACAAAGTAAAAAGGTAATACAATAAAAGAAATACAATAAAAACATCCCCTCATCATGTTTTAAACTGTGGATTATACAAATTACTTCTTTCCTAAATACTGTTTGTTACCCATTTTTCTTGACAAATAACATTTACACAGATTATGTAACTCATTGCTAGGAAAATTAATGTTAGCTCTGTGTATAATAGAACATCAGGAATTAATACATTCCTGATGTTCTATTATAATGATAGCCTCAAACCAAAGTATTTTCCTCCAGTAATCCCATGTCCTCATCAAATCTACTTTTTCTTTTCTTTTTAGATATTAATACTTTAATATATTTTTATTGATTTCAGAGAGGAATGGAAAGATAAAAACATCAATGATGAGAGAGAATCATTGATTGCTGCCTCCCACTGAGGACTGAGCTCGCAACCTGGTTCATAGGTTGACATTCATAGGTTGACTGAGCTATGGCACTCAGACTCTACTTTTTCTTTTAGAAACAGTTATATTAGGGAGAATAATGACCCCCCCCCAAAAGATATTCACACCTTAAACACTGGATATACTACTTTATATGGAAAACAGAACTTTGCTGATGTAATTAAATCCTTGATACGGGAAGATTATTCCAAATGACCTGGGTGGGCACAATATCATTATATTGTAGGGAAGAAAATAATTATTTTTTCTCTACCCTTCTAAATTCTCAGCTGGGAGCCCTGCAACCAAAGACAGGTTAAGGTAAAAACAACTTTTGTACAAGTTGTGAACAAAAGTGGGAACATACTAAACTGACAGGCTCAGGTGAGCCCACATGGAAGGCCTTATAAGCTCAGAGACCAAAAGTAAAGACAGGATGATCTGAACATAACAGTTCTCAACTAAAAGTGGGTCATAGTGAGTTGTCATGTCCTAGGCCTATAGCTTCCTTGACAAAAGTCAGTCTTTACATTATGGGAGCCGTGTCCACTGTTCTTCTGCATCTAGGATAAAATACCTTTGAAATGTCCGAGTCATTTTCTTTTCCAGGCCCCTCAAGTCACAACCACTGACACCAGAGCACAAGATCATAGAACCCCTCATTGTTATCTTGTTCCGGGGATATCATCTCTATGTGCTGTAAGTTTAAATTATTAACTATCTTGTATTTACCAATGTAAAAGAAGCATGTGTCTTTTCATTTTGCTTTTTATCCAGTTCCTGAGATATCCCTGCTTTGCTTTCCTCCACCCCCTTAATCTACCACCCATGGAGTTCATGGAATCCTCCTTGTGACTTCTCCTTTGATTCTACTGTATAAAGTAAGTTGCAAAACTGCCATTCATTGAAGCATTTTCTCAATCTGTTGAGATTTTGCTTCCTGACAATTGTCATCAAATACACTCTCGTAAAACTTTTCTTAGACTTGACTTTCTTTAGTCAACAAAGTTTGTTAACTGGTATACCTCATGTATACATGGGAGCTACCCAGTAATACTCAGAGGTGGCTTAGAATTCAGGCTTACACCAAAGATAAAGGAGAGAAGTGTGTAGGGTCAGTCATGAAGAGATGTCCAAGAAAACTACCTTAGCCCTGATCCATGTGGCTCAGTTGGTTAGTGCTTCATCAGTGCACTGAAGGGTCTCAGGTTCAATTCCTGAGACCCTTCAGGGCACATACCCAGATTGCGGGTTTGATCCCCAATCAGGAGACCAGGAGGCAACCAATCAATGTTTCTCTCTCACTCTCTCTCTCTCTCTCTCTCCCACACACATACACTCTCTACCACCCCCCAGCCCCTGCTCTCCTCTGGTATCAATGAAAAGCATATGCTCAGGTGAGAATTAAAAAAAAATGTACCATAAACTAAAGTGAGATTTGTTTGGCAGATTAAACCTTCTTTATTGATAAAAGTTCCTTGTGATCTTTGTGACCTAGTCCTCCTTCTCTTCTTGGTACTCTTAACAAATGGAGATTTCCCTTATAAATGTAAATTTTCCTTACAAAAGGGTAACTTCTAATCTGTTTTCAGAGTTTTTCCTGTGTGTGATGTTTCTCAAAGTAGTCAACTAAAATAATATTTATGCTAAAGAGTCATAGTTTGAGGCGGCATATTCTTATAAGCGGGGAAGCTTTCTTGGCTGGGTCAGAGAGAGATGAGAGAAGAAGAAGAAAAGATTTTTAAGAGTCAGAGTGACAAGATATGAGGTCGCTGGTTTTGTTATCAGTGGAAGTGGAGTTCTTGGGGTTCCATGAGGAAAAAAATTTCCTGAGGCCCCCACAGGAAAATGTTTTCTTTTTATTCAAAAACGTTATTGATGATGTAAAATTAAGGGGGTTCCCCTTCAATGTCCCATCTCCACCTTCCTGCCATGGAACAAGACCAACCCTATCTTCAGCAGAGCCAGAATTAAGGCCACTGACCAGAATTTCTGGTTTGTATTAAAGTACAATCTAGTCCAGCATCTGACTAGCTTAGCTTGCATTCCCAGCTGCAACCCATTGCATGTGGGGTCCACATGGCCATGGGTCATGTAGCTACTTAAGGCCACATGGCTATGGAGAAGAAACAGGTGAGCACAAGGGCAAGTGCACATCATGAAGCAAGAGAGAGCAAGCGCCCACAAGAGTGAACAAGTGAGAGGGAACTGTTTGTCAGGGGATTTTAATTAGGAGCTTCTTCAAATGAACCACTTAACCCTCCAAGATTTCACGCACTTCTGATGGCATCCACCTGCTAGCCAATACACTGCTCCCCAGGCTAGACTGATAAGCATCTCTCCTGCATCACCCTAACTTCACTGCACATACGCCCATCTGCCTTTTTGTTCTATCCCTTCTCCCAGTGATCTGCAGGGAATAGATCAGTGGTTTCCTACAGATGTGAAGTTGTAGCTTCCTGGTGAAGCTGCCCAGGTGACCGTGCTTATAGTATTTAACTTCCCTTTGCTTTCTTTCCTTTACAAATAGTAATAAACTAGCTAATTACAATAACAGTTTGAAAATGGAAGATGGTGAACAGAAGTGGGGGAATAGGGTGGCCTCTGAAAGCCAGAAATGGCCCTCATCTGAGAGCAAATCAGGAAATAAAAACCTCTGTCTTACACATTTATTAAGACATTGAATGTTGACAATAACTTGAATGAGGAAACAGATGAAGAAAATAGATCTTATTCCAGAGCCTTCAGGGAGGAACACAGCCTGCCAACACCTTGACTTGAGTCTGATAAAAACAGTGTCAGGCTTGTCATAACTAATTTGTATTGTTTAAGTCATTAAGTTTATTGTAATTTGTTAGGGCAGCAATAGAAAACTAATACAACACCACAATTTATCTAAGTTCATTTGAACTTGCTGAGCTTCCTAATATTTTTATTAGTGAGAAATTTTATGCAACATTATAAGAAGAATGTGTGTCTTTTTAAAAATATGTTTTTGTTGATTTTAGGGAGAGAAGAAGGGAGAAGGATAGAGAGAAACATTGATTGGCTGCCTGCTCACCTCTAATGGAGATCTAGCCCAAAACTCAAGCATGTGCCCTGACCGGGAATCGAACCAGTGACCTCTTGATGCATGGGTCAATGCTCAAACACTGAGCCACACTGGGTGCCTCTTGATGCATGGGTCAATGCTCAAACACTGAGCCACACTGGGTGGGTAAGAATGTGTAAATGTCTTTTTTTTTTTAATGTTACAAGATTTTGGTATTCCACTTAATTTGGATCTATTTGTCCAAGTATTAAACTATTTGGTGTTAAATGACTACACCAAAGAATTAGATATCCACTATTTAACTCAGAAATTTTGTAAAAGGAGGAAAATGGTGGGAATTTATACACATATAAATTATTTTTATGCTTTTCTTAAAAAAACAGAAAAAATATAAAAATAAAAGAAGTATCAACTTTAAATAAATGTAATGTTATATTCCATTTCTCGAGTAATAAGTGAAAGAATACAAAAAAGTTACACTTAAGCCAAGACAATTTTCTTTCAAACCACTCTTCTAAATTTTGAATTTAATCAAAATTTCTTCTTTCTCTCTTTTTTTCTCTTTTCATTTATCCTGAATACAGAAGAAGCTACAAAATCAATAGCTTGAATCATTTGTTGAGAGCATATATATTTCTTCCCTTCAGCTTTAGTTACAAAATTTTCTGTGATTGAAACTCTGCTCCAAGCACTACTAAACAAAAACGATTCAAGATACCACCAAGCAATGTAAGCATCTTATGAAATACCAAATTCTAAAATTCTCGATTTGTATCTGTTGAGCCCATTATTTTTAAAAGCCTGACCCCAGAGCTCTGGTACTTGAACTCATTTTAGTATTTGTGAAGGCATGAATGTGGCCTTTCCCATCAGAGTAGGAAGTAGAAAACAGTTCTACTCACTCATGTCTATTAAACAACTGGTGAGATTGTGTTGACTTCATACTCACCTTTAAATTGAACATTAAACTAAACATATCAATTGTATTTATTAAATATATTATTTTATTGATTTTTTTACAGAGAGGAAGAGAGAAGGATAGAGAGTTAGAAACATCAATGAGAGAGAAACATCGATCAGCTGCCTCCTGCACACCCCCCACTGGGGATATGCCCGCAACCAAGGTACATGCCCTTGACTGGAATTGAACCTGGGACCCTTCAGTCTGCAGGCCGATGCTCTATCCACTGAGCCAAACCTGTTAGGGCTTTCAATTGTATTTTTTAAAGTCATATATTTTATCCACCAAATATCCAGTTTGGAAATCATTGTTTGCTTCATAAGAAATATGACTTATGCTGTGATATATGGGGCTTTACTGAGGATCAGTTAGAAATGTATTTATATTGCAATGAACATATTTGCTTTGGGCCATTCTTATTTTAGTCCAAACTTTCACAATAACCCCAACCCCAAATGTCCTCCTTTATGCTCTCTTTTTCAATTCTCTAACTTCTACTTTGTACCCCGAATCTCGGGTTAAAGGAAAAGCAGCTGACAGTTTTAGGACTTAAGTTGAGTAGATTTTTATCACCACTCTGACAAAAAATAGAAAGAAAAGAAAACATCATAAAAATAATTAATTTTGGAAAAAATAGTCTGCTGTTTCAGATACAGTAAGAACTCAGGGCCGAAACCGGTTTGGCTCAGTGGATAGAGCGTCGGCCTGCAGACTGAAAGGTCCCAGGTTCGATTCCGGTCAAGGGCATGTACCTGGGTTGCGGGCACATCCCCAGTAGGAGATGTGCAGGAGGCAGCTGATTGATGTTTCTCTCTCATTGATGTTTCTAACTCTCTATCTCTCTCCCTTCCTCTCTGTAAAAAATCAATAAAATATATTTAAAAAAGAAAAAAAAGAACTCAGGGACACAGAAAACAGTGTGGTGATTGGTGGCGGGGAAGAGGATGAAGAGGGGTGGAGTGGAAGAGGGGATAGAGGGAAAATGGTGATGGAAAAAAATAAAACTAAAATTTTTAAGAAAGTGTATCCTCAGGTGAGGATTAAAAAATAAATAAATAAATAAATAAATAAATAAATAAATAAATAAATAAATAAAAGCAGACATATTGTAAACTTGAAAGAAGGTCGTTTTACTAGCACATCCCATTAAGTGGCTGAGTTTTTAGTGGCAAAGGGATGTTTTGATGAGATGTACACAATCCAACACCCAGCAAGCAAACTGTTGCACACAAGAAAAGTATGTGCCTTTGCACACGTGTGCACATATATGTTTCCACATGAAACCACTCGTTTGGACCTTTGAGAATATCCTGACTGGACTTGGTGTTATTAAAACCTCATTTTCAAAATGTACTTTCAGAAACAGGGAACGCTGTGACTCTCCTGGCGGGAAGATCCCTTGCCTTTGGGGTGTCATGGTTGCTGAGCCAGCCTTTCAAAGGGCCACAGTCATTTTACTTCCAGACAACAACATCAGGTCAACAAGTTACATGTTAGTAGTCCCTTTGTTTGCTCAGACCGCCACTTCCTTTGACCTTGGGTGAGCCCAAACTAATTTGGAGTAAATAAAAACAGTTCTTTTCCCCTACTTCTGATCAGTAATGCCCCTGACCGTTTTAATTAGAAGTGAAAGCACAGTTCTACATCAACTCTAGGCAGAGGATGGGCAGTCCTGCCATGGCAGGGGGAGGTGGAGCTAGGGGTGGAAAGCAAGACAATGTGAAATGGCATTTGGCCCTGTTTTCTTAAGAAAAAAGGAGCAAGACTTTGCTTCACTCTTGTTTAAGTTACAACACACCCTTCCCTCTTTATTTTTTGTTACTGTTCTTAGGACTCCAGTGACTCGTCCAACTCTGCCTCTGTGTCCCCAGTGGTCCTTTAAGCCCCTGGCATTTTTCCAACGGGGGGTTTTGATTAGAATCCTTCACTCAACTTGCTGAGCCGAGCATTTGACTTTATCAAAAACTATGTAAAAGCTGAGTGGCAAAAATGGATACCTTCTATTATTTAACTGGAATCAAGATATACACAACTTGTGCGCCGTTCTTCATGAAGCCAGTACGTTTGATTTCCCTTATCATTCTCATGCGCTAGCATTGCTATAAATTAGAGGCAGCAACTATTATTTTTGTTAGACAGCATGTCTCTAAAGCAATTTACTCAAAATATAAGATTTCACACACTAACTAGATCGGTGGTTTCAAAGTGGCGAATGCTGATTTCCAAATTTTGCATAGTATTGAATAAACATTCATTGATTTATAAATGTGTAGAGGTGCATTTTTGTTCATATCGTTTCCAAATTCTTTTTTAGTGTATCTCCCCCACTTTCTTATGAATTGTACATAAGTAACAATTCAAACCTCTTTTTTGTACAATGATCCTATTTTGTTGGACAAAAAGTATTAAAATTCAGATTCCAATATTAGCCAGTGGTAGAGGATACATAGGTTGGAAAGTTTGCACACCCATTCATTAGACACTGGGCAAAGTGGAACAGGGAAAGATGCTTCGCCATGTTTCAGTTTCGTTTTGATCATTTCCCCTACTATGCCTAAAGAATTAGTTTCAACTAGTATCTCTTGCTCTTGGGAATATCTTGACATTATTCTAGCATAGAGTCAGTATGGAACTATTAGCCTATGAATCAGAATACCTGGGTTGTAGTCCTTACACTGTCCCTCACCTTTTGTGTAAGCTCTGTAGCTTAATTTTTTAATCTATATTATAACAATGTTGAAATAATTCCTAAAATTTAAAAAATGTACAATATTATATAATTTTGACTCTCAATGTATTCAACAGATGGTGGAATTTCTCCCCTTTTGTTGCAATATTTTAAAATTTAAAATATTTTCTTCTTCCCAGTTTCTCCAACTCACTACCATTGGCATCAGCATGTTTAAGCTATGCATTGATTGTGCACATGCCAGGAAATTCAGTAAGAAGATATTATATAAATGAGTCAAATGTATAACTTAATAAAGGACAAGGAACCCAATTTTTTAAAAAAAAAACAGTCAAAAATTCATTAGTAACAAGTATTTTTGTGCTAGTGTATAGTTATGGGGTGATCAGTTTTTATGCTTCTCCTCTTTATTTTTCCTCTAGCCACTGAGATATTTTTCTGTAGTGCTGTGACCCTTTATTAAACGTTTAGCTGTCTAAGCTCTTGTGTTATTTTTTTTACTCTTCTCAGCATTTTTTCACTTCTTTCATTTTTCAGCATAGCTAGCTAGCTTTGGATTAGAATCTTTTTATAAGGTTGCTATAAAATTGCCACCAGAAACCAAAGCTCAGCCAGGTGGCATAGTACCAAAAGTGGTATAATTAGTACAAAATGCCCTCACATGTTTGTATGACCTTGCATTAACAAAAAAAGTAGGATCCTCTCTTCCTTTCTCTTTCAAACAAAGGAATTAGTTCAGTTAAGCAAGTGGATAAGGATAAAAACATTGAGAGGGAAGAAAAAATAAAAAGAATAGTAGATCTCTTTCAAAAAACTAAACCGAATACTAGTATATTTGGATTTTTTTATCCCATTTTAACAATCTCTGGATTTTAATTGATTTGTTTAGGTTACTCACAGTCAGTGTGATTATTTGATATTTGGAATTATTCCTACCACTTTATTATTTCTTTGCTCTCTTTTCACTTCGGTTTTCATTCTTCTATTTCCCTTTTCCTGACTTCTTCTGCGTGAACTGAACATTTCCTAGTTGAAGAGTGTTTGGGTTTTGCTGTTGCTGTTTCACCTACAGTACCACAGTCTTCATAGACTATTAGCAGGCCTGTTGCCTTGTGCTCAAAGTGTGGCTAGAGTATCAGAGAGTTTTTATTTTGTGTGTTTTGTCTTTTTCTCAATATTTGTAATACACCCTTAACTTTCATCATCTCTGCAGACCTGCACTGTGGAGGGGATCTCACTCCATGCTCTTATCCTCCCCCAGCGATCGAGTGCTTTAGCCTGTTGCTTGATTCTGGTCTGGTGGTGGCAGCTGGCAAAGGTTTAATGTTATACGCATATCTATGGGCCCAGCCTCATGGGGAAGAAAGCAGAGGGATTTCTCAGCATTCCTTTTCCCAGGTCAGCTAAATTATGCCCATGTAGCTGCGCCAGTCTTCGCTGAGTACTCCATGGGAAGCAAACCTTAATTGGTCATAGATGCAGGATTCTGGGTCCACAGTGGTCTTCTTCCCCTCGACCTACAATAGAAAGATTTTTCTTCTGCTCTTTCCCCACTGACAATGGGTCTTTCCTCTGTCCTTAAGGGAAAGGGCTTCTGTTCCCTCTCCTGGAGCTTCAGGTTTTTGTTTCATAGGCGAGAAATGTCTAAGGGAAGCAAGTAGCATAGCATTCCCCTCCTGCAGCTAAAGATCATTTCCTACATGCTTGTACCAAAAGAGGAGCTCTTCTTGGTCTCTAGCCTGCCTCCAGATTTTCTCTCAAATTATTCGTATTTACTTTTATAGCAGCTTCTAAGCAGCCTCTTCTTCCCTCGAAGCTTTGACCCGGGTGAACTAGTTCTTGTGTCCTAGGTCCTGTTGTAGGGGCATGTTAGTCTTTGGAATTCAAATAATTTAGTTGAATTGCAACCTCAGCTTTCTGATGGGCTCAGGAAAAGCTATGACTTTGTACTTTATTTGACTTTATTTCATTATTAAAATGAGAGCAATGTTCCTTCTGGCTTTCTACATCCTAGCCAGAAGCAGAAATCTCTTGCCTTTGGTCTGGCTCCAGCTTCATGATCTAAAGATTAATGAATTAATGTGGAGCTACAATGAACTAGAAAAATGAACTAACACTTGCTAGATTTCTGCTGATAAAACCTCAATTTAAAGAAGTTAAATAATCTTGGAGAGGACAAACACTGGGGATGATCTGATTTCTAATCTGAATATTTAGCAAAATCAGATAATTAGGTACCTACTCAAAGTATAAGAACATAATTGTAAAGCATAAGCCAATCCTATCCTATATAATTAAAGCTTAATATGCTAAGTGTCTGGTCAACCGGTCAGCCATTCAACCAATCAAAGGGTAATATGCTAATGATATGCTAAGGCCGCTCAACTGCTTGCTATGACATGCACTGACCACCAGGGGGCAGACACTCCAATCCATAGATTAGATTGCTGCTGGGGTCAGCATATCGGGACTGAGCTAGATGGGCTGGAAACACCCTGGAGCCCTCCCATGGTCCTTCCCCGGCTGGCCAACCTCCCCCATCCCTACCTGGCCCCAATCATGCATTGGTGGGATCCCTCGGTCTGGCCTGCACCCTCTTGCAATCTGGAAACCGTTGGGGGATGTTGGAGAGCCAGTTTTGGCCCGATCCCACAGACCAGCCGAGGGACCTCACTGGTGCACGAATTTGTTCACCCAGTCTCTAATAAATAAAGAAAAGCCAGAAAAGACCAAATGCCTTTGTCTCCCAGTTGAAAGCATTGGTAGAATATATATTTTATCATAATGAGGCATAGAAAGAAAGCACTTCCCCTTCCCACATACACACTTTTAATTTTTTTACTTTGAAATTGATCACATGTACAGTTTTTCTTAATATCCCATGAATGTGTAGTACTTTCTCCCTGAAATTTTTCAACAAGCTTGCTTTTAAGGGTAATAGATAACAATAAAACTAGAATGACTACAATATTAAAACACAAATAAACAGGACATTGATAAAGACAATTTTATTTCAGGAATGGTCAATCAGCAACCCATCAGTTGGTGTCAATACAAGCTTAGTCCATTTTTTCAAACATTACAGATACTGTATAAATAATATTATCAAATTGCAAATCATTACATGGAGGGTTATTTATCATTGACTGGACTGTATTTAGGCAAGAAATAGGACACTGCCCCAAGAGGTTTTAGAAACCATTTTGACAATGTAAACAAAATAAAATAGTTTTATCTATTAATGCTCAGTTCAACAGAAATTAAATTACACTAACTAGAAGATACTGTTCCCAGAGAAATTCAGTCAGTAGTGGTTTGACAATAAGAATACTTTAAAAATATTTATAAGGATTTCTTCTGAGAAGGTCACTGAATTTTCATCATTGTAACCTAAGTTAGTCCTCCAAGATGCCTATGAAGTAGAGAAATGTTTTATCATTACCGTTTCACAAATAAAGGATATGAGCAGCTAAGTATCATCACAGGGCACTTTGGTAGAACACTAAGCATAATCCCTATGTGTTCATAGACATTTACATTTGGATTAATTTATAAATGTATATAATAAACAATTTAAGTCATTTTAATAATTTTTTGAAAGTCCCACGAATGTAGAATGCATTTATACTGTCATTGCTGGAGATTAAGTAACTATAAAGATAAGGAACAATCAATAAAAGAAATATTGCATAAGAAACACTAGTGTGTAATTGTGCACACTTATCTAAGAGTAATTCTTCTCTTAATGTTTAATAAACTTTATCTTAGTAGAGCACATCAAATATCTAGTCTTCATACTTCCTTTAAGGGTATTCTTAATTTTAATCTCAGATATAATATGATTTTATGAACAAACACTTGATTCTTTGTCCATGAGACTATCCTGCTCTTACTTAATCCCATCGAAATTTTTTTTTATTAAATTTATTTTTATTGATTTCAGAGAGGGAGGGAGAGGGAGAGAGAGAAACATCAATGATGAGAAAGAACCATTAATCAGCTGCCTTCTGCATGCCCCACACTGCTGATAGAGTTAGCAACACCGGCATGTGCCCTTATGGGGACTTGAACCATGACCCCCTAGTTCATAGGTTGACATTCAACCCCTGAGCCACGTAGGCCAGGCCCCATCTAAATTCTTTACAAAATACTGAACAGCTGTCTTTGTCTGTTTGTGTTTGCTTTTAAACAGAACAGCGTAAGACCTTTTGGAAGCTACAGTGCTTACTCAGAAGTAGTACTAGATGAGAAGTAATCCTTTCTAATGTTTTACTGAAGCCTCTTTCTTACTGGGAACTGCATGATGTTGTGCAATGCCAAGGACTGCTTTAATTCTCTACCTTTCTTTCTGCAAAGGACAGAGTGATTTGTTTTTATTGACATAAGTAGAAAGCATTTCTTTCTGTGTTTCCTACAACCTACTCCTTGAGTTAATGTATATTCTGTGCTTTCTAATACATCTCTCACTGGTTCATTTTGATATCATTGTGCCTGAAGCATAAGGCTCTCCTCCTTTGTTGAACTCTGGGGGATAATGGTGAAGAAAGCAAAGGAATTTTAAATAGTCAATGAAAAAACAAACATGTTACTTTACTCTGTTATAGATCACAATCACACAGAGGCCCTTAGAGCTAGAAAGATTTCTAGTACAGAGAAAGAGTAAGAAAAGTTTCTTATTCTTTGCTGATACACTTCTAGTGATAGGCATCTCACTGACAATTTCATTTATAGACAGAATTAAATAATTTAGTCAATATCTGACTTCCTATAATTGCCCATATTAAGTCCTATGGATCCACATAGGCCAATTTTAATTCTCTTTTGTCATGAGAAGTGTTTAAGGACAAGGCTCATAACCTATCTATAATAATAAAAGGGTTATAGGCTAATTAGACCGAACAAACGACCTTTTGGATGACCTTCTGGAAGAAACCGGTGCTGCAAGTGCCATGCCCCTTGCATGAATTTTATGCATCGGGCCTCTAGTAGTGAATATATTGTTCTCTGCCCACATCCCCTCTTGAGCTTTCTTTGCTCCCTTTACGCCTTGTAGCCTTGATGAGACCATCTTGGTGGCATGTGGTTGGGTGACCAGAGGAATACATTGTCCCCAATACAACTATGATTCCAGGGGCTGACACATGAACAAAGTGGGACTCTCTTTGGTCTTTAAAAATTAAGGTTGAGTCAAGATCTCCCTTTTTTTGCTTAAAATAATATGAGTGATATTTCTATTCCTTCATTAATTATGAATGACCTGTTAATGTACTTTGTCTATATCATACTTTTCCTTTTCTTTCCCCTCAGTTATAACTCTTTCCATTCTTAGTGTCAAGTCCATTCTGAACTCTTTACCATATAGGTATTCTTTCTTTCAAATCATGCACCTTTTTTTTTCCAATGATTTTTTTTTCTGAAAGTGAATTTCTTAGAAATGAGCAAAAATGTGCTACATGACCAATAAAGAACAGTGTGCACCACCACTCTCCTTGTTCTGAATGCTACCTTTCTAGCAATGAAACCTCAATGGGCATTGCTTTGCTGGCACTTCATCACCAATTTGCTTTTATCAAGTTGGTGTTTAGTGCCTGGGGCATCCTCACTGACTCTCAGAGGGATGAATTCGAGTGAAGTTAGGGTATTAAACCCCATGGATGCCTTCCTGTGGACTCGCCTCTAAGAAGAGGTCATTACTCCTCTTACAGCAACTTGTTCTCTATAATTCTTCTCCCCTCAGGTTCTGATAACCTGTCCTAGCCTTTGAGGCAAACTTCTTTGGGGTTTTCCTATACTTTGTCTATACCCTTGTTTACTATTGTTGTCAAAAAAACCTTTCTTACAATGATCCTATTTTGATCGTGTCATTTGTTTCCTATCTCAGGCATGGTGAATAAGTTAAAAACGGAAAGGAGTCCTTCACTTAACCATTAGACATGTCTTTACAGGGTGACATGGATCCTTCCCTCTAAAGATAAAAAAATAAAATAATGTATTGAATCTTAAGCCAAGTACTTTACTAAAGAGCCTTATAGCTACCTTCTGATTCAGTAGAGAGAACTTGGACTTTTATAATCAGGTAGAATTTGGTTAAGGTTCTGATTTTACTACATTAAGTTTGCTTCTTGGATCTATGATTCTCAGTATTCTCATTTGTTCCACAGGGACAGTAGTGTATCATTCTAAAGGTGGCAGTAGGAAGTAAATAGGTTACATTTAAAGAGCCTTGTAGAGAACCTGAAGCTCAGTAGATCTTTCACAGTTTATTCCTCTTTTACTTTTATATATTTTACAACAGATTCTACCATTAGATTCATGGCGCATCCTGGACATAAAAACAGAATGTGCTTGTGAATTTTGAGATTACATGGCCCCACATCTAGTTTAAGTACCTCTCAGAGTTTAGCATATTAAGTCTTATACATTTAGAAAAAATGTCCTGGACTAGAGTTGTGGATTCCTGGGTTCTACTCTCTTCTCTGATATTAGTTATATGACTATCTTTTCTTATTTATAAAAATAAAGAATAAATACCATTGGTGGCATTTTCTAGAGCTAACATTCTTATATAGAATATGTTACTTACCTATATGATATATATTGAAGTGGAACTCACTAAATACCTTTTAGCTTGAATATCAGGAGTTGAAAACTAGGAAAATATTTATATTCTTGTGATTACCAAAAATGAAATGCTTACTATACAAATCATTTTTTTTGCAATTTGATTTTCATAAAAGTTTGCTTCCTAAGCCAATTTACCTCAAAATTTGTCACCATCAAACTGATTTTGTTACCAACTATCAAAATTCCCAGGTACTAGGTCCTTATCCTTTATCAGAAGCTTTGAATACAAACTAAATATTTACATTTTAATCAAGTTGGAAACTAGTGAAAGTAATATAAACTGATTGGTTAACTTTATAAAATACCATAATAAAATACTATTTAATAAAATAATATTTTATTATTATCAATATAATGGAATGGTAATATATGATAGTATCTCACATAGTAATGTGTTAAAATACTCAAATAAAATAATGTTTTATTACAAATATAATAAAATAGTACATAATAATGTTTAATGTAGTAGTTAATAACTTAGTATAGAGGTAAGTTGTATATTATAAATAAAAGATATGAATGAAATATTTTCATAGTTTTATTTCATCAGCAGTGTACAATTGTGTTGATAGCTATATGCTCTTTTCTTAATATCTAATAATACCAAAGCAAGTGTAGTTGAAGATGAAAGGTAGGAAATAATTGTACATGCCTATAAATAGAAATGACTGTGAGCATCTGCTCACAATGAATGTAATCCTACTACTCCTTTGTTTTATTGATTCATATCAACACTGAATATTTGTATTGAATGGGAAGGAAGAAATGATCTAAGTTAAACAAGGTTGAGAGGTCTGACCCAAAGACTTAGGTTCAATTACACTTCTTAAAACCACTTCTCCATTTGAAAAGGAAGTGCTCTAGATTATTTTGTTAGAAGGTACTTGTCTTATTTTAGGAGTTGTGCGTATGTGTGTGTGTGTGTGTGTGTGTGTGCACGAGCGCACATAATGTGAAAAAAAATTTTGATATGCTACCAATAGTGAAAATACTAATGGTAAAAAAAAAATCTCATTGGCTAGATACATTGATTAGCAAGCTAATTAAGTAACAAACTTGAAAGGATGAGTTTGACATTTTAAAAAATCACTCATAATCTACCATTCAGAGATAAGTATTATTATTTACTTTTAATATTTTTCTTCTGAAAGTATTTTTCTTCTTGTTGATAGCATTTTTAGAGTTGAGAATTACAGAATAAAGTGGTATAAATATTTTAAGTTTCTAAATATGTATTTCTAAATTCTATATTCCTAAAGCTTTTTGATAAGATTATATCAATTTATGTTTCAATCAGCAGTACAGGGAGTGCTGCTGTCACACTATGCTCACTCACATCATTGAATCACTCTCTAATTGCAAACCTCTTGGCAGGTACAAAGGCAAAATCCTTGGAGGATGGACAGATTACTTAAAGGCAAGTACCCTGCTTTGTTTAGAAACACCTTACATTTATAATGTTTACCAAGTTAACTTTAATCCAGACCTCACCATCTAAATTTATTAACTCATACAACTTGAGAATCAACATCAAGAACTAATGTTGATTACCTTAAATGGGCCCCTAATATGGCAGGAAGAGGTTTCATATATTTAATTCAGATTTTTAAAATACATTTTTATTTATTTCAGAAAGGAAGGGACACGGAGGAGGAGAGAGAGGAAAACATCAATGATGAGAGAGAATCATTGGTTAGCTGTCTCTTGCACCCCCCAACACTGGGGATTGAGCCGACAATCCTGGCATGTGCTGACCAGGAATCGAACTGTGACCTCCTGGTTCATAGTTTGACAACCGACGCTCAACCACACCAGCTGGGCTACAGATTTTTTTTTAACAAGCTGAAGGGGAGTCATGCATATTTAGAGACAGATGAAAGAGAGGATTAAGATGTTTGTACATTTCAAGTGAGTCAATTCTAGCTGGGGCCCATTTGTCTCAGGATTACTTGTGACAAAGAAGAGAATCTTGCCTCTAGGACATTATTTCATGTGTATTCGAAATTTCATGCAAAAGTAGTCATCCACAGATGGTTTCTCTGTAGCTTGGTCGATTTGAACAAATCGTCCCAGAACTGTTCTGAGCAGTGGCTAAATGCCCACTTCACAAATCCCTCATTGTCAGTCTTCAGGGAGTGGACAGGGATGGAATGCAGATGAGAGAATCTAAACTCGTCCTCAACCCTTGGAGGAGGCCTCTCTCCGGGGCAACATTCAAGTACATCGGCCTTGCTGCAAGGCAAGGTCTCTACTTTATGGGAGATCAACCCAAAAAGATTAAAAAACCCTGCCTGGTACGTTTAAGACCACATTTTACTGACACACACACACAAAAATTATGGTTTTGACCTTTAACCGTGCTTTTTAAATCCTCTATGTTAGTTGTTTTAATTTGTTAAGACCAACTTCAGGTCATCGGGTCCATGACTACCCAGACCCACAGGGAACTCATTTCTGGTATTAATTATCTCTATTGTCATTTATTGCTTCCTATTTCTTTGTTGTTGCCTTTGCTGCTGTAAACATGTCTTGAACTCTAAGAAAATTACAATTATATCAAGGTCAGGGCTGGATATTTTATTTCAGTCTATTTCCTTTGGTGCCTTGGTTCCATCATTATGGACTGAATACTTGCTAACAATTCTCAACATATGGAACATACCAAATGTTTAGCTTGTTGGGACAGTAATTTAACACAATCATGTTGAATGTTTATGGTCTGGTCAGGGAGTGATATTTCCTCCCATTAATTCCCATATGTAGACTACTAAAGCCAGAAATAGTTTTTATTGGACAAAAAGAAAAAGGGAAACCGCATTGAATCTTACTACTAGTCATCATGGGCTTTAATGTTCATGATTCCAGACAGGGAAAATGAAGTTTAATGAATAAACCATAAGCAAACATTACATATGCCTTTAAAACACATTTTGAACCTTTTAAAAGAAGAATATTTGTTAGATAGAGACAATTAAGTGAATTGGGGAGAAAATTGCTCAGGTTTTTAATAATGGGAGATAATTGGCAGTCTTTGGAGTATTTATACGTGCCTCTATAAAAAGACTTTATGAATAGGACATCCATACAGGGTGGGGCAAAAGTAGGTATACAATTGTGAGTATGCGAAACACAGTTTATTCTTATATTATTTATTAATTATTGTATTATTTTACAATACAAACAACTGTAAATCTACTTTTCTCCCATCCTATATATCACAGTGTGGTCAATATAGTTCTGGCTTTTGTCTGATGTTCTGAAAAATTATGAATAGCCTTCTTTTATCCCTTCTCAGGCCCATTATGTCACAAATGGAATAATACATTTTATCAATACACAACTGATGTCTTAGTCAAGATCCTTGCTTTCAAAGCATGGAAAAACACAAACCAACTCAATAAAAAGTATTCCGAGATCAGATAGCTACATAATTATAAGTTTTGAAACACATATCACATAGTAGTCTGTTTAAAATTTATTGTCAGCTTTATTATAGTAAAAGTAGAATATATACATATTTCTAGTCAGGTCCTAAACTAGTTCAATGTGTGCAGACTTTCAAAATAGAACTTGAGGATGTCTGTTATTTGTACTTTGTTGATGCAAAGTAAATTACAATGTGGTATATTGTAAAGCATTTTTTAAAGAATCTTTCACTTCTTTCCCTTGAATTGGAAAAAAAAAAAAGATGCTTTAGAGGGAACATTGTGATCTGATTAAAGCTATTCAAATTGAGAAGAAATAAATGACTTCATCACAGAATGATGGGATATGTGCAGAGTGACATGAAGTCCCAAGACGTGATGAACTTGTGTGTTTGTTTTTTTAACTGTGTTATTCACAAGCAAGTGGCTTTTGGGTCAAGAGCCTGGTTTCCAAAAGGTAAGTCAAACCTCATCACATATTTTCAAAAGCATGCCCATTTAAGAAATTGAATATCATAATGCAAGTTCATGTCAGTCAATCTCTAGTTTCTAGACACCAAAGATATCACATGATCTCACTCATTTGTTGGATATAATGAACAACATAAACTGATAAACAAAAATAGATAAATAGATACAGAGACAGAAGCATCGAATAGCCTGTCAAACTTCAGAGGGAAGGCGGGGGAAGGGGGGGCGGTGCGGGGAGGGGGAGGGTAAGAGATCAACCAAAGAACTTGTATGCATGCGTATAAGCATAACCAATGGACATAGACACTAGGGGGGTGAGGGCAGGTGTGGGGGTGGGGTGGCTGGGGGGAGGTCAACGGGGGAAAAAGGAAACATATGTAATACTATATGCAATACTTTAAACAATAAAAAATGAATAATTTAGTCCTTCGACCTGCAAGTTCCAGTTGAAGAAGGAATCAGTTGTAGAAATAAACAGAAACCAACACAAATAGCATGATGCTCTGGAGCAACTCGCTCCTTCAAAATGCAATCTGTTTTTTCTGCTTCGTTGAAGAGAAAGCAGTTGATGGTTTACACCTAAATTGTTTTCAAATGTTTATCATAAAATGTGAAAATAACAAAAGTGTCTATGAAAAACAGAAGCATCTATTCTGAGTCCTGGGAGGTCGGTGAGTCATATCCCAGGAAGTGAGCAGGAGTAAATTGCAGTTGCTTTGGTTGTCATTTGCCACTGATATTTGTTGTCAGTACATTAATGGCCCAGCAGTCTGGAGATAGAAAGAACTCCTTCAGATGGGCAAGAGATGTGGAATGAGAGTTGAGGGAATGAGAGGGTGGAGACTCATGTATGTTATTGTGAACAAGCAATAGACATGTGACAAAATGTCAGTCATTTCTATGGTTCTGGAAGATGAGTCGTAGGTTTTCCTACTATTAGTAGCAATCCCTAGGCTCAGTTCTCACATTTTCATCATTAACTGTGTCCATTGGCTGAAAACTCATTATCACTTCCTATTTTTTTAAAATATATTTTTATTGTTTTCAGAGAGGAAGGAAGAGGCAGAAAGAGATAGAAACCTCAGTGATGAGAATCATGGATCGGCTGCCTCCTGCATATCCCCTACTGGGGATCAAGCCCACAACTCGGGCATTTGCCCTTGACCAGAATCGAACCCAGGACCCTTCAGTCTGTAGGCTAATGCTCTATCCTCTGAGCCAAATCAGCTATGGCCAGAGACAATGATTTTAAATCTTTTAAAAATAGATGATATTCCCTCTCCTCCTTGCCTTTTGGATTTTTCACATAAGGCTCTGTGATGAATGTGTGTGCATAATCATTTTATACAATGTTTTTTAATGCACTTTCTGAATCACAACCATGAGAATATTAGAGCCAGAATAATAGGATCAAAAACCAGTGAGTCGTAATCCACATTGTCTAAATTTCTTAGAAGAAAAGGACTCACTAGTGCTCCATATTAATTATGTATTTAAAATGTATGTTGGTTTTGAAATATTGAAAATTCCAATCAAAAAGAGAAAGTGGAATACAATTTGTTTATTATTTTGACTTCTTAAAATATTTATTAAAACTGAAAAAGAAAAATCCAGAAGCTAAAATATTTTAATTGCAGCAGAGTACTTCCTTGGGACGTTGAAAGACCTGTAATATCTATTGGAATTCAAAAAGCTCTTGCAGAAGAACATTTTGATAAGTTTAAATGCAAGTAAATGAAAAGCTTAAGTATCGAATTTTCTTTGATACACATAAGAATTTTGAGAAAAAAATGTTTGGAACATATGCTCTGAACTCAGCAAATCAGTAACTATAGGCAAAATGTCCAATGTGAGTTCATGAAACTCATAAATTTCACAAGGAAAAGGTTTCCCAATAAAAAGGGCAGAAAATAATCCTATATAATAAAAGCCAAATATGATAAGTGCCCGGTCGGCTGGTCATCTGATCATCCATTTAACCAATCAAAGCGTAATATGCTAAGGTCCTCAACCACTCGCTATGACATGCACTGACCACCAGGGGGCAGATGTTCCGGCCGGTAGGTTAGCTTGCTGCTAGGGTCCGGCCAATTGGGACATGCCCTGGGGCCCTCCTGCAATCCCTCCCTCAGCTGGCCAACCTCCCGCATCCCTCCCTGGCCCCAATCATGCACCGATGGAGTCCCTCCACATGGCCTGCACCCTCTCACAATCCAGGACTCCTCAGGGGATGTCAGAGAGCTGGTTTCAGCCCCATCCCACAGGCCAGGCTGAGGAACCCGACTGGTACACAAATTCATGCACTGGGCCTCTAGTATCATCATAATATTATTAAATCTTTACAACTTTCTTTTGAAATGAGAGAATCATACACATTGAATCTCATTAAATCAGCTGTATGCAGTAGTTTAATTAAATAGTGATACACATTTTTGCCTTTAAAATGTTTGGACTCTCATCTAAAATCAGATAATAAATTGGTAGCAATCTTTGTAAATATTTACACACACACACACACACACACACACACACACACACACAAAGGGAGGGCCAGAGTGTTGTTCAAAAGTCTTCCTATTGCAATCAGAACTATTCTTTGGCAAGTCACTACCCATGTGCACATATGTTTAAGATAAATTTATATATATCTGATAGGACAGTCACACATACTGTGACATGTATTGTACAGATCCAGATGCTGTAGGGACAATATCAGGACTACAATTGTTCAAATTTTAAAAAGGTATAAAAGATTTAATACCAAACACGAACTTAGTTGTGATTAAATAAATAGACTTAACTCCAAAAGTGCATTCCAATTCCCTTATTTCCTAATACGAGATGGAAGAGGCAGATGGATACTCTCACATTAGGGCAATTTCAACCAGAATGGGCTTAACTGGGCAGCTAATGATCATAAATAAAATTCAACTTAAAAACCAAATGGAACTAAATGTCCTGCCAAAAGCAGCAAAAATATATTTCTGAGTAATAAACGATAATGTCTTTAGAAAACTTCCAGGGAAATAGACATCTTAGTTCTCTCAGCAGGTGATTCTATACTACAGCATAAGATTTCTTTTTAACATGAAAGTCATACTCTGTAACTGCTCAGGAGTTGAGTTTTTGTGTGCCAGGTACATCCAGTAAATGTGGAGGTGTTTTTGTTGTGCTGTCCTTGTCTTATGAAAGTATCACTGAAGAAAAAAAAAAATGAAGAATGGATGCTTATTGTCAAGTCCAGTTCACTTCAAGGTAGCAAGATGGATTCGGGATTTTAGTCAAAATCAAGAATCTATTTTGTATTATTGCTAACCTTTCAAAAGAAGGGCCATTAATCTGCTCTGTAAAGACTATTCAGAGACTAGATTTAACACATATTATAGAGCACTGATGACTAAATACTAGTACTGCCCTCACAAATCCAGATTTCTGAGGTCCAGTATGGGATATACTGTGTTGGGGTTCAGGAAGCTTTAATTCATAGAGCCAAGTAACAACTGAGAGAAGAATGAGACCTTCAAACTTGGTCACACAACATGAAAGTGGAGATACAAATTCAGCTCATTCTTTTGAAAGTATTTAAGAGTCAGAACCCTCTTGGTATCTTTTATACTTTACTCCCCACAATATGAATGCACGGGTAAACTATAATAGAACCTCATTTCTTAGATATAGTGGGGGAGACAGATATGTCTCTTCCAGTAAATTTAGAAATCTGAAATTGTGATCACTAGTTTGAGGGATTATTATCACAACCTAATTTTCATCTGATGTTGCTCAATTTTTAGGAAGTGTATTGTTCTTGTTTTATGAAATTTGTGATTCCATTGTCAAGAATGTATCACATAGGTTAAGTTATTAAAATGCTAGGTCTAAATTTAGTATCCTATATGTGTTGTTATCATATGGCTTATTTCAAGAAAGCAAAGTGCATCATCTATTGAAGAAAATCTAGAACACAAGTAAATTTGTAAAGAAAATTAAAGATATCAAAGTAGTTAAATCTATGAAACTAGCTGCTGCCTTTATTGTCTTCTTTTCTAAATGTATTTTTTATATATTTCACAGAAATTATTCAGAAGTAGAAGCCAATCTTGCATGCAAATATATAACCAGGTAGAGGGCAAGATGACTATACCTGTAGTCAGCCATTGGCAACTGTCTCTAACAGTAACTATAATCAAGGCATTTTTTAAAATACATTTTTATTGATTTCAGAGAGGAAGGGAGAGGGAGGGAGAGATAGAAACATCAACGATGAGAGAGAATCATTGATCGGCTGCCTCCTGCACACCCCAAACTGGGGATCAAGCCCACAACTCAGGCGTGTGCCCTTGACTGGAATCGAACCTGGGAGCATTCAGTCTGCAGGCTGATGCTCTATCCACTGAGCCAAACCAGCTAGGGCAAGGCATTTTTTATAAAAGAAAAGTGTTTCTCTCCATATTGGCTCTCTGCTTTTGTCATTCATTCATTAAAAAATGTTTGTTTTGTACTTACCTTGCGCTGAAAATTTAAAATTGAACAAGTGGTTTCTGAATTATTTGGAATAAGATTAGAGATCAGCTTTACAGCTATAGACTCATTCAGCGAGCACCTTGAAGAAAACATGGCCCCTTTCTGTAGGTTCTGTCTCACCTAAACCAGTGCTTGGCGTGCACTCATGGTTCTCCTAACACTTGCTGAATGAATAGGCAATTGCAGGGACTTTTCTTGGAATGGTGGGATTTTTGTATGCATCCTCTACATTTCTATACATTCCACAAGTCTTCACCAATTCCCAGGTAAATGGTGTTACTTTCCCCTTTTGAATGAGTTTGATGAGGTGTCACTGAAAAATATTCTTGAAGGCAGATTATAATGCTCTTTCTTTTACAATATGAAAATCATACACCACACACACACACACACACACACACACACACACACGCGCGCACACACACACACTGAGAAGTGCTGGACCTCTTCAGATGATCACAGGCAGCAGACCTTGAAAAATACCTGAACATTGTGCTTTCCCCAAGGGAGGTGAGCACATCATAAGATGGCAGATGTGTTCTTAGTTGTTGCTTTGGTTTTATACATGTGCACAAAATACATATGTACTAAATAAAACAAACATAAATGTGCTCTTTATTTTGAAGACACCTGGCTTTGTGGGAAGTTAGATGGGTGTGTGATGTCTTAGAAAATACCTAAAAGGAACTGTAACTCAACATTAAATTCAATACTAGGAACTCTTGATCTTGAACTCTAACTTAAGTTACTATTTCAGTTAACATGCAAGTAATAATCATATGCCTAAGTTTTCTCAAGACCCATAAGCCTGGAAAGAGCCAGTCTCATGACCTGCAAGTATCTACGTGAGCAGTTTTGCTTCACAGAAGACAGGGTCAAAAGGGGAACAGAGTTAACATCTATTGAGCACCTTGTGTATTCCAGGCACCATGCAAGTTGCTTTATTTAGGTCATTGGCTTCCCTCTCAATATGAGACTACAAATGATAAGAGGAGAACTAATAATAGTATAGATTTTAACAAACTATACATTATTCTTTATGATTACCTGTCCCTGTAAGGGTGTTTTTGGATGAGATTAATATTTAAATTAGTGGACTTGCAGTAAAACAGATTGCTCTTCATTAAGTGGGTGGGCCTTATCCAATCAGTTGAAGACCTGAATAGCACAAAATGACCAGCCCCCGCTGAACAACAGAGCACATTCTAATATGCTCTGGAGAATATATCCCTGGACTTATAAGGTGGTTTTTACTTTTCCAGAAATTTTATGAGATATAAAGAAATGTCATATTCTGCCTCATTTCAATTCCACCAATCCTTTAATCTTATCATTACCCATTGGTCAAAGCAATATGAACTAATCTCAGGAGAAATTATACTGAAAATTCAAATGAAATAGGGTTTTCTTGGGATAGATCTAAGAAATATATTCTTGCTCTACATGGTTTGGCTCATGTGGATAGAGCATCAGCCTGCAGACCAAAAGGTCCCAAGTTCAATTCTAGTAAAGGGCTTGTATTTTAGTTGCAGGCTCCTCCCCGACCTGGGGCCTGGTCAGGGCTGGTGCAGGAGGCAACCAATCAATGTGTTTCTCTCACATGGATGTTTCTCTCTGTCTTTCTCTCCCTCTTCCACTCTCCTTAAAAACCGATGGAAAAATGTCCTCAGGTGAGAAATAACAAAACAAAACAGACAAAACAGAAATATATTCTCTGTTCATACATATCTGATTATTTACAATAAGATCAGTAATGGCAAATTGAGTGATATAATAACTTCATACAGAATTCATATTTGAAAAATTCATTTTAATTGAAAACGATTTACTTAATTGTGGAATTAGAAACACTGGTACAATATATAAAGAGTTTATACTTGCTCTGTTTACTTATTGTGATTATTACCACAGCTTTTCTTTTTTCTTTTTTTTTTTTTTTGGCCTGAATCCCTATGATGACAGAGATGCCATGAGAATTAAAAGAGGTAATCCACTTAAAGCTTTTAGAAAAACACCTGACCTGTAGTAGATAAGAAACTGTCATTATGCATTAGTTGTGATTATTATTGTTACCTTTTTTCTTCCTCTCACCATGCTCTCTGAGAAGCCACTAAGTATTTATGACTCCTCCCTGCTGCTGGTCCACTAATGCTAACAATTTATTACTGTCACTGTATGTCAGGCCCATTCTGTACATCACTCTTACCTACCCCAACATTCTGCTCTGGCCTTTCACGCTATTGCAGTTACCACCTGACTTTTCGCTATGCCATGAGTTGCTTCTTCTCCATGATAGCACACATACCACTGTCACATTTTATCTTTCAAAAATGGCTTTGGATATTTGACCCTTCTAAAAAAACCTTCCACTTCTTCCAATTTCTGAATTAAGATCACACTGTAAATTGGCATTCATGACATTCTACTATCTGGAATAAACTGTCAGTTTTACCATACATGTTGCCTCCAGATGAACTGGATTATTGTTGCCTTTTTAAATACATATTATTATCTTTTTAAGTAATTGAATAGTAACTCTCAGGATTAGGGAAGTGATCACATTTTCTCAGAAATCTCTCCTTTAGATCCAATGACACATCATTTTCAAGAACTTCCTGAATCTCACAGGGGAACTGTCTGAATCTATGTGCTTTGTTTAACATGTATCTTATGATTCTTTGTACTGAGGATGCTTGCATATCTCCTTATATCAATGTGATAATCATTCTAAAAGTCATAGGGCCTTTAAAAATGTATATGGATATAACTAATAAATGAATAAAAAGTACATTTAACGCTTACAAAGCAATTCCACAATGAAATATTCCTTGTTTTTTAATACTGTCAAAGTAATTGGATAAGAAAAGTAGAAACAGTAATTACATACATGTTTTATATGCATAATACAAATAAAATAATATTTTAAAATAAAGGCATATTTGATATCACATATACATAAATTAAGCCATGACAAATTTAAGAAAATTCTATCTCAAGTTTTTAAATTAGATATCAATTATTGTCAATCTTTATCAATTTATCTGAAAAAAATGCACATGAAGCACAGAAAGCTCCTCTCCGTATTACAGGGGAAGCAAAGAAGAAATAAATTTTGTTCTTGTGAAAGACTTAATGAGGGAAAAAACAGATGGAAAACCCGAATCTGATTTTCAAACAAAAAAGTTCTTTGAAAATAATGCAGTGAGTGATTTCCTTCCCTCTCTCGGCAATGCCATTTCAATCTCTAAGAATTTCCTATTTACTCCTTGACCTTTCAAATGAGGTCATCACTAAAGGAAATGTCTTCTTTTAAGAGTAACTTCTTACTTTAGAGATCTTAGAGAGTTTCAGAGTATAGACCTTGTTAGATCCTGTTCTTATGAAGAGGAAGAGTAAGCAAGAGCTATTTGTCAATGAAAGCACTTGCCAATGAATGTCAGAGCACATGGGTGTTTCCTGAATGTACAACTGTGCTATATGGAACCAGACTCTATGTAATGCTAACATTTTAAAATACTTCCTGATAGTTTGTCTCTAAGTGACATTTTAGAGATTGAGGTTTTTTCCATTTAGAAACTAAGGTTATAAGAGCAAAATAAAAGTTGAGCTGAAAATACAATTGTCAAAAAATATGGCGATACTATTCATTTTATTTATGGTTCTAGATGAGTACTTGAAATATTGGGGGACTCACTTTGTAAATTTTATGATTGTCTAACCACTATGCACACCCGAAGCTAATATAAAATTATATTGAATATCAACTGTAATTTTAAAAAAAATAAAAAGAAACACTACTCACTACATGGCTTCATCAAATTCAAATAAGACACTGATTTCCTAGCAATCTATTTTTGTGTGTGAAATTACTTGAAAACTTTAGAAAAGATGTATATGTGTTTTAAGATAACTTATAGTGATCCTAATAAAATAGATATAATGTTAAAAGTCCATTATGTTATCTTTACCTTGTTTATTATATGCATTTGATTTATGGTGCCTAAAGCTTAATTAAAACAAGGACTTAGTATAATACATTTCCTAAAACATAGCTAAATGTATAAGTAAATAATGACAAAAAATACTCTTTTCATGAAAATATTAGTTTCAAAGATTTTAAATCAGGAAATTCAGTTGAGGACATAACTATGTTTTAATTGCATCAGCTTTTTCTTTCCTGATAAGTCAGATCTAAATAAACATTATTGTTACATGATTGGTTAACATTTAATTGAATGTGCTCATAAATAATTTTGAAGCCATCTTAGGTCAAGTTCTCTCAGAGGACCTTGAGAGTTACATGTATTCAAATGAGCTGAGCACTCGACAATTGACTTAATAAGGAAATTCTTCCAGGAGAAACCTGTAAAGAAGTGTAGGAAACAGGGTAGGAAAAGGGAAGAAGTCAAGCAAGGCTATGATTTCAGGGGAAGTACAGACTCAGCCTGATCCCCTAGGAACTCTGTAGAAGAAATTGCACAGTTTGCCCCATCTGGAGTCAGGGGAGCTGAGTTGTTCATTACCTACGGGCCATCTCTTTGAACCTAAGCTATCCGTATGGTCAACTCAGTGATAAGACAAGTGCATACCTCTGAAGCTTGCCATTGCCAGTCTTTAGCAGCAAAGCGCATAGAAGTTAAGGAATGAGCACACACAGTTCCCAGAAAGGAGATCCAGGGATTTTGGGATGAGGCTCCAACACTGTCCATTCTAGGAAGTATGTTAAATCTTAATCTGCAACACTAAGAAATTCTAATAATATTGTTGCAGACTGCCAGCCATGCACCCCAAATTCATTCACTCCCCCCGTCACCACTTCTAGTTCTCTGATACCTTGCTGAAAAATCTGATGTGATTAAAGTCTTCCCTTACACTATTCAATTCCAAAACTCACGGGTTAAATCAGGATTGTGTGGGGCCAACCTTATAAATGGCATTTTCTTTGACAGTGATTGGTTTAGACATTGGCAAGACACTTAATCCTGTCTAATGAGATTTCAGGGAAAAGACGTTCAGATGTTCAGATGTTCACCCTAATGAGAAAAGCTGCACAAAAGGAAATGTCCCTCGTCACCAAATGTCACTGAGGCTGCATGCCATGCGGGAAATGCTAAGGCCTCTTGCCATCTTGAGTGGCAACAAAAGGTACAGGAGGGGGGTGAGAAAAAGGATGGAAAGCCATTGAAGTTTGTATGGGATTTCTGGGCCACTGTAACCTCTCCATATCCAGATTTCTAAATGTGTAAGATAATAAAATTAAAAGAATTATCATTTGCGATTTCTGTTATTTGAGACAAACACATTTTAATTACTATAATAGCTAGCTATCAAGCTACTTGCTTTGACAGATAGATAGCATGTAAAGCTTGTAATGGGCCAGATACATTTCTAAGAACTTTACATATGTTAATTCATTTAGTAATGTTGCTACTGATGGGAGAAGACACATCCCACAGCTGCTAATAAATATCATGATTGCCAGACAGAATCAATGTCCTTCCATCTTGTTGAAAAGGTTCACACCACATTGTGTTGCTCACTGAAATTACTATAGTTTCCATCACTAACACCACCAAAACCACAGTGAAGGAACACTAGATTTTGTTCTTGGTTTTTATTTAAGAAACGTAAACAAGCATCTTTGCAAAACCATGAAAAATACTTCTTCATGATTTTCTTAACAATAGTTCTTTTAAAAATGGTTTGTAATTTATAAGTATGCTAAATTAACTCTTGCTAACATTGGATATGCCATTTTCCATTCGCTGTGTTATCCCAGGAAATATTAGCTGAACGCCACCCAGAAAGTTTTCTAAGCCATGTGAAATGCAATCAAGATGTTTGCGAAAACAAAGCACACACACGTATACACACATACTGTCAATAGATGATAGATAGATAGATAGATAGATAGATAGATAGATAGATAGATAGATAGATAGACAGACAGATAGATACTTGTTCTGTATAGTTCTCTCTTTTTTATTATGTTCACCATTACATAAGATATATCAGATAATAAACTATAATATTTTACTTAAGAAGGGCATCCTCTTCAAAATATGATTGAGAATAGTTAAACTTGGTTCAGCTCACCTGAGCAATTAATTAAATGGAAATCTTTGATGAGTCCTTGTTGCTAGATTTCAATGAATAAACTATTCAACATCCTATATTTGCCTGCTATCACACTTCCATATTTATCTTTATTAACGTCCTAGGGTTATGAAGACTACAGATTAGATATGAGTTCTGGGAAAGACTTCGTGTGTAGCCATGTAACCACCTCTCTGTGCATCTTATATGTTACCTAACCCTGATAATGCAGAGGAGCAATCCGAGCGTGTGTAGTTTCATCAGAGATAGAGGAAGAGTAGGAGAATAAGGTTAACTCCAAGAGTTTACATTCTAATGCCCTTTAGTCATATGACCTTGACAAAATGAGTTAATCCTTCTGAGGTTTAAAGCCAGTACACTTTGATGGAGAACTGATATTTCTTCAGATATTTGTATCAACTTGATAAAGAGTTCAAGGATGATTATGAATGAATATGATTTCTGGACACTTGTGGTACAAATTCTTAATAAATATTTGTTCCCTTTTTTTGCCTTTATGATTCAGATTAAGAAACCATATTAGGTGATGTTAAGTTCTCTAAAGGAGACCATTTCTGCTTAAAGGTATGAACTTCAGCATCTTGCAGTAGCTAAAATTTTTATTTATGCTTAAGGTGTTTTTTTGTTTTGTTTTTTTTAAAAATATATTTTATTGATTTTTTACAGAGAGGAAGGGAGAGGGATAGAGAGTCAGAAACATCGATGAGAGAGAAACATCGATCTGCTGCCTCCTGCACTCCCCCTACTGGGGATGTGCCCGCAACCAAGGTACATGCCCTTGACTGAATCGAACCTGGAACCCTTCAGTCCTCAGGCCAATGCTCTATCCACTGAGCAAAACCGGTCAGGGCTATGCTTAAGTTTTAAAACATGGGGTTGATGTATTTTATCCTGCAAGTGTATTTGAATTTTAAAAAGAAGTTATTAATATGAATGTTAATTCAAGATACTCAAGGGCTGACTAGAAATATTCCAAGAGAAAGATGCCCCCCCCCCAAAGTAATGAGGCATAACCTTCTATGCTGAGAATTTTTGTATAACTAAGTCATAATTTGTGAACAGGATATGAGGCAAGTCAAACAAAGATTAGGGTTTGAGACTGAGGGCCAAATATTCAAAAATCTTCTACAAAATAAAATAAAATAATAATAATAATGATTAACATATATAAATTTCCATACTTTTAAAATAGTAAAAACAGGGTGCCCTTTTGTAGAATATCAGTTTTAGTCTAGGATTTGGGGGATAAGTGTATGGAAGTAGGAAATTCATAATATACATCCTATCTAATAAAAGAGAAAAATGGTAATTGGCGTACGACGATACTCTTTTCATTGGCTAATCAGGGCTATATGCAAATTAACTGCCAACTATGATTGGCAGTTAACTGCCAACTAAGATTGGCAGTTAACTGCCAACAAGATGGCGGTTAATTTGCATATGTAGGCACAATGCAGGGAGGTGAAAGGGAAAGCAGGAAGAAGCCCCCTGCCACTGACAATGATTGGAAACCCAGGGGGGAGCTAAAAGCTGGGGGGCAGGGCAAAGGCGGCCCTGGGGCTGCCTTTGCCCTGCCCCCCAGCCATGATCTGAGAATCAGGCGCCTTTGCCGCCCTGGCCAGTGATAGCAGGAAGTAGGGGTGGAGCCAGCGATGGGAGCTGGGCACGGTCGAAGTTGGCAGTCCTGGGAGCTAGGGGTCCCTTGCCTGGGCCTAAAGCGGAGCCCACGATCGCGGGGCCGCTGCAGCTGCGGGTCCCCGCTGCCCGGGCCAGACGCCTCAGCCAGAGGCGTTAGGCCTGGGCAGGGGCAGAGCCTGCAACCGCGGGGAGCTGGGGGGTCCCCTGCCCAGGCCTGACACCTCTTCCAGAGGCCTCAGGCCTGGTCAAGGGGCCGATCCGGTGATTGGTGATCAGAGGGTGATGAGAGTCAACTCCTCTGGCCGAGGCATCAGGCCTGGGTGGGGGGCGGAGCTGGGGATTGGGGGGATATGATGGTCCCCTTGCCCAGGCCTGAAGCCTGGGTCAGAGGCGTCAGGCTTGGGTGGGGGGTGGAGCAAGCGATCAGAGGGAGATGGGGGTCCCCTGCCCAGGCATGATTCCTGGGCCAGAGGCCTCAGGCCTGGGCAGGGGCCATAGCCAGTGATCAGGGGGAGATGGGGGTCTCCTGTCCAATCCTGACACCTCTGGCGGAGGCGTCAGGCATGGGCAAGGGGCCGATCAGGCGATCGGAGGGTGATGGGGGTCAACGTCTGAGGGCTCCCAGTATGTGAGAGGGGGCAGGCTGGGCTGAGGGACACTCCCCTCCCCACACACACCCAGTGCACGAATTTCGTGCACCGGGCCCCTAGTATGAAAATAAACAGATATATATTGAGGAGTAGGAATGAGAAATTAACTTGAAAAGGATAAGACTTCAGATTTTTGTATCAAGCTGCTAAACTTTTAACCTCCCAGTCTCTGGGAATAACCAACTATTCTCTCATTTTGTATTTTGATGGAAAACTTGAAGAAACATTTGTCTATGCCAAGCTTATTATTTAATCCAATTACCACAATAATTATAGAAGGTACAAATGAAGAATCTAAGACTTAGATGGTGAAATAGTTTTACCAAGATTATGTAACCTACAATTTACAAAGTGGGGACTCTACTAACTAGAATTAAACTTGGTTTTCCCCAAATGCTTTACTTCCTTAAGTAAATAAAATTTTAGACAAAAGTGACAATTCATTTAAGCATTTAAAATAGTGAAAGGCCACAATTACACACACACACACACACACACACACACACACAACAATATGATGAAAGAAGGAGGAGCCATTCAGATATTTGAAATCATTCTGCTAAGAAATGATCGGGGTCAGGAAAATTATAAAATTATATCTCTTTACTATCCCAGGCTATATTAATCTTGGAAGTATCACTTTTTTAAATAATGAAGTGAATACCTCAGTGTGTAATTGTTGTCCTTCACTATTAATAAGGACTTGTAAGATATATGTGAATAAGTCACATGTTTACTTCCAAAGATAACTCATGATAGTGACAAGATGTGGGGAGACAAATAAGCCAATATTTTTTTGCTTTCATATATTTTAAATGTATGAAGCATTCAATTTATTTTGATATAATCATTGGTGAAAGTAATGCCATCAAGCGTGAGTGGAGACTTTTAACTAGAATCATGTGCCATGTAAAGCTGTTGGATAGAGTTAAAAGGATCAGAACGTTGGGGGATATTAAAAAAAAAAAGGCAAGTGCTCAGTTGCTTTTGTAAAGATTTTTAAATTAAAGCAGCAAATTCTTTAAAGCATCACACAATGGGTAGAATAAAAAAGAAAACTAATTAAACTATTTTATAGTGGTGCAGCCTTGTAATAATCTTCCATGGAGTTCATGACCACAGGATTACTAGACCTTGAGAAGTATTTGGAAAAGAGGTCAAGGTGAGAGCAAAAGCAGCCATGTGAAACTCAGCTGGCCTGCTGGGGCATGTCTGAACCAGACATCCACTCCTGAACCACATGTAGAAATAGATAGAAAATAAAGTGCTGTGTGCACATATCTATGTTAAAAATATGTGTTCTTATGAATATATTCATGTAATGGGTATGTTATAAGTATATGAAATAATATGTACTAATCACAGTAGAGGATAGTTTGACAGCACATTTCAAAAGCCTTAAATATTCACACTACCAATTTATATTAAAGAAAGACATCATCAGAAAGAAATGTGCATATTTAATAATATACTATTTATTGCAATATTATTTATAACAGCAAAATACTTCAATAATCCAACAGTCTCATGTTTTTTTTTATTTAAAAGAATGTATCATCAACATATTATATTAGTTATAGGTATACAAAAGTATAAATGTATACTAGAGGCCTGGTGCACAAAATTCGTGCATGGGGGGTGTCCCTCAGCCCAGCCTGAACCCTCTTCTATCTGAGACCCCTCAGGGAATGTCCCACTGCCACAGGTTTTGGGCCTAAACAGGCAGTCAGACATCCCTCTTGCAATCTGGGGCCACTGACTCCTAATGACTAACCTGCCTGCCTGCCTGATGCTCCTAACTTCTCCCCTGCCTGCCTGATCGTCCCTAACTGCCTCTGCCACAGCCCTGCCACCGTGGCTTTGTCCAGAAGGACGACCAGATGGTAATCTGTAAGATGTCCAGTCTAATTAGCATATTACCCTTTTATTAGTATAGATTCATATAAACTGCAAAATAATTACCACTAGAAGTCTAGTTAACATCAGTCCCCATGTATAGTTATAAATCTTTTCCTTGTTATGAGAACTTTTAAGACCTACTCTCTTAGCAACTTTCCAATGTACAATACAATATCAATAACTGTGGTCATCATGCTGTACATGATATCTCCATGACTTACTTATTTTATAGCTAACTGCAAGTTTGTACCTTTTGAACCCCTTCGCCCATTTTGGCCACTCCATTTTTTGTCTGTGGAAGTAACTTATCTGTTCTCTGTATATATGAGTTATTTTTTTGTCAGTAATCTTAATTTTCAATAGTAGAAAAATGATAAAATAAATAAAGCAATATTCATAAAATAGAATGTGTGCAGAAATGCATTAAGTGAGTATTTAATGACATAGGTTTAGAATAACAACACAATAATTAGAAATAATTGCATGTACCAACAGATAATATATATGCTCAAATAATTATATGAATATTATATATGCATATATAGAAAGGCTAGTAAGAAATACACCAAAATATTTAGTTTATATTAAATAAAATAATACCAGAGTTGTATGTATGTTCTTTGTTTATGCTATCAGAAGGTTGCCATTTTTTATTAAATAAAACCCTTTATGTATTATACTAAAAAAACATTGTTTCTAAATATCAATTTGAGAAAAACAAAGTCATGTTAGAAATGGGTTTAAAGAAGTATTATCAACATAGAAGAATACAATTTAATGAAGAATACATTTTAATGCAGCCTAAAACTAAGCTCATAAAGTTCATTAACTGAGGGAAATCAGCAAGCTCATTACATTTCCTTAAGCTGCAAAGTATGTAAGTCTGAGTCTTTTTTCCTACTGTGCTTTTATTAAAATATTCCCTTTGATGTTCTTTAATATATCAATTTTCTTTTAATAAAATTGTGTATGCACCAACACATTTTTATATATTGGCACATGATTCTTCTTATTCTAAGGCTGAAATAAACTCAGAGACCGAGTTCTGCCCAAGCAGGTAATTTGAGTCCCACATGGTGACTCCAACCTCCCATTCCTGAGAATCTTCTGGAATGCTTCCTTTCTGCAAGGTAAGTTAGGGCACAGTTTACTATATAACCCTCCCAACACCAGAAATTATCTTTGGTAATATTTTTTTAATTATAAAATATACTTATTGAAGTTATTTTGAGAAATATAAAGATACATATTCTATCATTGAGAGAGAAATCCTGATATTATTTTGTGATAGAAAAGCACTACAGGGGAAAAATTCAAAATGGTAACAACTTTGTATTTAATTTAAGAGTGTGTGGAGGAGAAAGGGAAGGAGAGAGAAAGTTGGAGAGATAGAGGTAGATAAAGGAGAGAGAGAGAGAGAGAGAGAGAGAGAGAGAGAGAGAGAGAGAGACTGAGAGAGAGAGATGGAGTGAATAAATGGAGAAAAGGAGAATGAGACATTAAGCATAGAGGAGAAAGACCTTGTTGGTTGGTTGATAATTCAATTAGCAAACTATCCTAGAGGTATAAGATATACTCAGTGACATGGAGCATCACACTCATTGAAAAATATCCAATGGAACATAATATCTAACACACTCTGACCCCATTTATCTGCCCGATAAGTCCTAGGAGAGAGAACATGAAGGGAAGGGGAAACCCCTCCTCCTGACTGGTTTCCAGGGATTTATGAATAAAGGCAGTGGAGCAAGTACCAAAGTCACACTGGGTCTTTCTTTGTTTTCCATGTTCCAAGCATTTGTGTGAGAACCAGGTGCACCAGAAGGGCATACTTTGGAAATGGCAATGTTGGTCTTATCCTTTCTCCTTTAAAACTTTTTATTGGAAGAAATGGCTTCCTTCGATTTATCCTTATACCAGTTATATTTGAAAAAACATAAATTATTGGTTCCCCCGGCCAGCATGGCTCAGAGGCTGAGCATCAACCTATGAACCAGGAGGTCATGGTTTGATTCCCAGTCAAGGCACATGCCCAGGCTGGGGGCTCCATCCCCAGTGTGAGGCATGCAAGAGGCAGCCAATCATTGATTCTCTCTCATTAATGATGTTTCTCTCTCTCTCTACCTCTCCCTTCCTCTCTGACGTCAATTAAAATACATTTTTAAAAATTATTGGTTCAACTTATTAATGTAAATGTAATTAATGTAAAAAAAATACAAAGTTGTTTACTCATGTAGTTTATAGTGTAGGGATGCTACAATGAGAGATAATATTTATTTTAATGTATTGAATTGAGTTTGGGTTAGGACTATAAATTGAGAGGGGTCACAGGACCTTAATGAATACAGACAGAATTTATAAGTAAAGCAATATGTTTATTGATTACTTAATAGTATTATTCATATATGTAATTTATAACATTTATACATATATCAATACCTATTAGTGATACTTGCATCTTGCTAGAAATATGAAGTAAAAGTCAAGGTGATTTTTCAATTAAAATCAATGAGATAAAAGTTGATAAAATGGTAATGGGCTTTGAACCAACTTAAACTAAAACTTCACTCAGGCTTGGTCCAAGATCATATACTGGACAAGAAAATAAAATTGCCATTTTGACATGTTTTTTGATCATTTGAATTTGACTCTTAAAAGTGATGTTTTTGGAGATTAAACACACACGTACACACAAGAGCAAAGGTTGAAATGTAAATAACTACCATTCTGAGAAACAAAATTAATATGCCAAACTTTTCTTATACTTTATTTAAATCTAAATAGTTTGAACTTTTTATTCATCTGTTTAGTAGGAAATATATTGTTACAGAAATTATAAAAACTACCAAAATACTGATGTAGTATATACAAGATTCGTATTTTATTATTTATATAAAATGATGTTAAAATAACCTTCTTGAATACAGCATCATCAATTTAATGATTAAAGACAAATATATTTTACATTATTCAGAACATCCTATCTAATAAAAGAGAAAAATGGTAATTGGCGTACGACGATACCCTTTTCATTGGCTAATCAGGGCTATATGCAAATTAACTGCCAACTATGATTGGCAGTTAACTGCCAACTATGATTGGCAGTTAACTGCCAACTATGATTGGCAGTTAACTGCCAACTATGATTGGCAGTTAACTGCCAACTATGATTGGCAGTTAACTGCCAACTATGATTGACAGTTAACTGCCAACTAAGATTGGCAGTTAACTGCCAACAAGATGGCGGCTAATTTGCATATGTAGGCACAATGCAGGGAGGTGAAAGGGAAAGCAGAAAGAAGCCACCTGCCACTGACAGTGATCGGAAACCCAGGGGGGAGCTAAGAGCTGGGGGGCAGGGCAAAGGCGGCCCTGGGGCCGCCTTTGCCCTGCCCCCCAGCCATGATCAGAGAATCAGGCGCCTTTTCCGCCCTGGCCAGTGATAGCAGGAAGTAGGGGTGGAGCCAGTGATGGGAGCTGGACACGGTCGAAGCTGGCAGTCCCGGGAGCTAGGGGTCCCTTGCCTGGGCCTAAAGCGGAGCCCACGATCGCGGGGCCGCTGCAGCTGCGGGTCCCCGCTGCCCGGGCCGGACACCTAGGCCAGAGGCCTCAGTCCTGGTCAAGGGGCCGATCCAGTGATTGGTGATTGGGGGGTGATGAGGGTCAACTCCTCTGGCCGAGGCATCAGGCCTGGGCGGGGGCGGAGCCGGGGATTGGGGGGATATGATGGTCCCCTTGCCCAGGCCTGAAGCCTGGGTCAGAGGCGTCAGGCTTGGGCGGGGGGTGGAGCAAGTGATCAGAGGGAGATGGGGGTCCCCTGCCCAGGCATGATTCCTGGGCCAGAGGCCTCAGGCCTGGGCGGGGGCCAGAGCCAGTGATCAGGGGGATATGGGGGTCCCCTGTCCAAGCCTGACACCTCTGTCAGAGGCGTCAGGCCTGGGCAAGGGGCCGATCAGGCGATCGGAGGGTGATGGGGGTCTACGCCTCTGGCCGAGGCATCAGGCCTGGGCAAGGGGCCGATCCTGCGATTGGAGGGTGATGGGGGTCAACGCCTGAGGGCTCCCAGTATGTGAGAGGGGGCAGGCTGGACTGAGGGACACTCCCCCCCACACACACCCAGTGCACGAATTTCGTGCACCGGGCCCCTAGTCCATATATATAAAAGGCTAATATGCAAAGTGTCCCCTCGGGAGTTTGATCAGGAGACGGGGAGTTCGATTGCTTGCTATGACATGTGCTGACCACCAGGGGACAGCATGGAATGAAGGAAGGCCCCAACTGGTGGCCTGCAGCCCTGATCACCAGCCAGGTTTAGGGACCCTACCCATGGATGGGTTTTGTGCACCGGACCTCTAGTTGATAATAAAATGTGAAGTTTTATAGTGGTTGATATAATATCATAAGTAAAATATTATCTGCTCTCTTTGCCTTTTGCTTGCTTATTCCACACCATCATCATAAATATTATGGTACCTACTAGTAGCTATGCCTCACCAAAGCAAGTAAATACCATAATGTGGAGGTGGCAAATTTATCATTTAAATCAGACAAGTTCCAAATGTTGGACTGACAAGACTATGAATCTTTGGGAAGCAATTAAGATAACATTAATATCAAATTTTAATCTTTAAAGAAACAAATTAGTATATCTATGTATCTTTAGAATGTTTTTTAAAAAAGACTAATTTCTGAGTGTTTTCTACAGATTTGCACCACTTAAAAATAACATTTAGAGACTTTGCTTAGCCCCACTCTGTTTCAAATGACTACTTCTGTAGGGTTCCTAAATATACCATGTTCTCTAGTTCAGTGGCCTTCAAACTGGATATAGGTGGAATACCCCTCTCTGTGAGGGCATCACTGGTGTGGATGATGTTAAAAGGATCAATGTCCAGATCCCAACTTTAACATGACTTCTTTCCAGAGGCACCTGTTCTGTAGCTGCATGTTCTCCTTTCCCAACTGCCCTTTCCGGTCTTCCTTCTCTCTTTTATGAGAGCAAGACATTCATCCCTCCCATTCTGCCTCTAACTGTTGTCCTGGAGTGTACAGACTCTGCCTGGATTGTCCAAAGGACAATGTGCAAGATTGGTGAATGGCTCAGAGGATCAAGAAACATTTTTTGTTTTTTTGCCTCAAGCTCAAGGAGCTTCCAATATTTGTGGGGGGAAAATGAAAAATATATCTATATTATAGGTAATTGGGAATTTGGGCATACATATTTTAAGATTAAAAAATTACATATCCTTACTATAATACACTACTATTCCCAATAATTTATTTATATGAATAATGCTAATTATTTATAACTATTAAAAATAAGAATCAAATATTTTTATATGGATGATGGTAGGGATCAAATTGCCATGGTATTTTTTTTTATTCCATAAAATATAAAAACTTGTAATAATTTTATTTCAAAGTACCATATTTACAATATGCCAAAATTATATACTGTTTACACCTTTTATGATAAAAAAATTAAATGTCAACCTAAAAAAATCAGTCTATTTGACTGAAGTATAGAGAAGAGATTGGAGAAAAATGTTAGTGAGAGGCCAATCAATAGGCTGTCACATCAGTACAGATGAGAAAATTATTACTTGCACTAGGATAGTGGCTATAGAGCGGGAGATAAATAGATTCAAGAGGAATTGACAGGTAAAAGTGTCAGAATTTATTGGTGAGTGCAAATGAGAGTGATGTGCAAACACCCAGATCTCTGTTCTCAATGGTTACCTGGGTGACTTGCTATAAAACAAGAGAGGCAACCCTGGGAGAGACTCAGGAGAACTAGGTTTGACACTGAACATCATGATTATGGTTTCAGACAGGTTGAACGGAGCCAGACTTTGGAACATGGAAGTAAATGTGGGATAGCAACGAGCTATGTCAGTCTGGGGCTGAGACAAGACGTTCTTATGTTATACAATAGTCCCCCTTATCCATGTGGATATGTTCCAAGACCCCCAGTGATATTTTAAAGCACAGATTTATGATAAAGTTTAATTTATATATTAGGCACAGTAGGAGATTAACAATAATAACTAGTATAAAATAGAATAATTATACAATACACTGTGATAAAAGTTATATGAATGCTCTCTCTCTCTCTCTCTCTCTCTCTCTCTCTCTCTCTCTCTCTTTCTCTTTCTTTCTCCCTCTCAAAATACCTTAACAGTTATTGTACTGTACTCATCCTTCTTGTAATAATGATGAAATGCCTCACTAAGTAGGGAACTTTCATATTTTCCCTTAAAGGAAGAACTTTACAGCTTCTCTTTGGCATATGCAAATTGCTAGTGTTACTACTCTTGGGCTTTGTGGCCATTATTAAGTAAAATATAGGTTACATGAACTTGAAAGCAAACCCCATGAATCTAACAGTCAATCTAATAACTGGAGGCTATATGTATACAGCAAGGATATTCTGGGCAATGGGATGATTCATGTCCCAGGTGGATGGAACAAGATGGCACAAGATTTCATCATGCTTCTCAGAATGGCATGCAATTTAATTCTTATGAATTGTTTATTCTGGAATTCTCCATTTACTATTTCTGGACCACAACTGACTATGCGTAGCTAAAACCATGGAAAGTCAATGGATAAGAAAGGACTACATTGTCCGCTAATGGAAAAGTCATATTCATAGGATGCTCTGATGGTTTTTACTGAAGCCATTTGCATGGTGAGGGTAAAGGGAGAGAACCTGAGGTGGAGAATGGGTAAGTTTGGAAACAGTTATTGTGGGAGGACATATTACCCAGGGTAACAGAATAATTGGCAACCCTCGACCTTTATTCAGAGGATACTATAAACAAAAATATTTTAATGTTGTTTCCCATTCCTAGCGAGCTCACATTAATAATTACTGTTGTATTTTTGAGACTCTAGGAGGCCTCCTTGAACAGTTAAAACAAGCAAAAATCTCATTGTTAGCTAAAGCTTGGTAATAGAAGATATGGATTTATACTTGAATACTCTCAATATAGGTTTATAAATGAATGGTACTTCCCTATTCCCCCCTCCAAAAAAAAACACACACACACACAATAAAATAAACTTTGTGTTCGTGAGTGAAAGTGAAGCATAAATTAAAGGGAACCAGGAATTAAAACAAACAGAAAATATAATATCTTCTAGGAAATTAAAAATATCATAAGCTGATGTGTGTATATATGGGAAGTAAAAGGAATTGGAAGTAAGAGAGCGGTGTCAACAGTCTGGATCAAGGGGCTTGCAATCATAGCAGTTGGAGGAAAGATTGGACCGGAGCTTTGGAGTTCTATTTCTGTCTCTTGACTTGGAGAGGATCAATGTTGCCATGAGAGGGTAATTGCCCTCCCACATTATGGAAATGTCAGCAGGAGGCCAAGCTGCCCGGTCTTACTGAGTAAAATCAGAACAGCAGAAGTTACCCTGCCATTGAAAGGAGCTGGTAGAAACCATACTCGACTGATTGGCTTCCCTTCCATGATTTCCTATGGGTCCCTTCATTCTTTGCATCTCGAGGATAATGGATCAAAGGAAAGGAGACTTCCTCCTTTCCCAGGGCAGGCCCAGGAAGCGGATTGGGGACTTGGAAATCTGTGTGGGAAATGCTCTCTGAAACGCCATCTAGAAAAGAGCCAGGGAAACAGAATTCTGTAGAAAAATAGAATGAACTGCATTTGTAATGCTACAGCAAGGTCAGCCAGTCCTACAGAAAATTCTAGAGCTGGGTGGGAGATATCTCTAATCGAGACCTGGGAGCCAGGCCTTTGAACTCTGCAGTGACACCTATCACTAGGGATGGGGGAAGAAGTGGGGCAGATCCCTTAGGATGAGGGTAATTTCTGGAAAGGGATGCAGGCTGCATGGCTAGCTATGAGAATATGTGCTGCAAAACTGAGGGGAAGAGGAGCAGCATCCCATAGCAACTACTGCACTTCCCTCAGTGCCACTCCTTTCAAAGAAACTCAAATGCAAGGTAAATATTTGACCCAAATAGTTGCCTGGTTGATGAGGCAACAAAAGAACTGTTCTCAAGGAATGAACTTCCACCCAGGTGCTACTTAGTTCCTGTCTCTTCTCTCTCTCTCTCTCTCTCTCTCTCTCTCTCTCTCTCTCTCTCTCCCCCTCTTCCTCCCCCCTCTCTCTAAATTAATCCTTAGGAATGCAAATGACAGCTAGGCTTCCAATCTTTCCAAATACACATTTAAAGAGAGACTAACAATACCCCCAGGAGTTATGAACTCAAGGTGATTTTGACCGAATGGATGGTCAGCAAACTCTTTCTTAAGGGGCAGATAATATTTTACACCTGGCAAGTCACACAGGCTCTGTCCCCAATTACTCAACTCTGCTGATGTGCCCAAAATCAGCCACCAACAATGCATAAACAAATAGATGTTTCTGTGTTCCACTAAAACTTTATTTAAAAATACAGGTGGAGGCCTGATTTTGGCCTGTGAGCCATCATTTGCCAACTCCTGAACTAGACACCTAAAATATATAATTACTACAAAACAAAGAAAACAAAGTCAATCATAAGTCATTCACCATCTAAAGAAAAACTATTGGAATAGACTTACAACAAGTAAAAGTTGACATATTAGATATGATTTAAATAAGAGTTTAAGTGGAGTTTGGCAAAGGGGGGGACGGAAGAAACACCTGTATTAATGTCAACATTAAAATGTTTTAATAATAATAATAATAAAGAATACACAGGAGTAAAAAGACTCAATAGATGGAATAAGTAGAAAGATGAACACAAAATACTAGTGCACTGAAATGTCAGACAGTGAAATTTTCCCCCCAAAAGAGAAAAAAACATAGAAAGAAATTATACAAAGAACACCTAAACGATGTTTCAGATGGTAGTTAGGCCTGTGATATCTTGGGTGACAGAGTACCAGAAAACAATGGGGAAAACAAAGTCACTGAAAAAAAAAAAAAAGAATTTTTGGAAAAAATAATACCACATTTCCTAGATTTAAAGGAAAAAGAAAGATTCCAGGTTGCAAGTCATCATAGATTGCCAAGGAGTTAGCTAGGAAAGCCCATACTAGACGCATAAAGAAAGTTAAGAACATAAATTAAAAGGAAGAAAGTCCACAGCTTCCAAAAAAAAAACGCAAAACACCAATAAAGGTATGAGAAAAAAATAGCCACCACAATTCTTAAAAGAAGCTAAAATGTACAAAACCGATAATGTAATATTTCTCACATCAGAGGAGAAGATTATAAAATATAAGTTTTCGGTGGAGCCAAATTGTCACTTAGATGTCAGTGAGCTAAACATTCAAACTAAAAAAATAAAGTTAAAAAAGCAAAGAAAGGCAAGAGGTTTTTGTTAGGTCTAATCAAGTAATTGAATGGATACCCCCTCCCCTGGTATCTGACCTTTAGGCCACTTACAACTGACATTCCCTTTCCCTTCGACCACATTCCACTTGCTGAGACCATTATCCTTCCCCTGGGGGCCTTCTGAGGACTCAGACCCCCCCAAAGAATTCTCCGCCCAGAAAAAGCCCACCTAGAGTCCTGTAAAACCTCTGACTCCCGGTCCCTGGGTGCTGGCGCCATCGGTATTCAGATGACCTAATAAATTCATAATCCCTCACTACTTCGGCCTCATGCATTCCTCCTTCAGCGACCCTAACAGTTTTAAAAGCAAGAAAGAAAATAATAAGGAATGAAACAAAAATAATACATTAAAAATTGACAAAATTGATACCCCAAACATTTAAAGAAATTAGTAAGATAGAGTCTGGAAACCCAATTTTAAAAATAGAAGAGAAGATGCAAATACAAATATAGGATAAAAGAAATGACTAACTAAGCAACAGAAATTTCAAAAAAATAATAAAAGGGCAGTGTGCTGAACAACTCACTAATGTATTTGAATGCCCAGAAAAAAATAATGTTTCTAGATTATAAAATAAGAAAATGGCACCCAAAAAAAGAAAATGTGAAAGAGCAAACTGAATTAAGTAGTTTTAAATGGTAACTAAACAACAAATTTCCCTCCCCAGTGCCCCAAGGTTAGATGTTTTTACTCCCGAGTTCTGACAAAGTTTAAATAATAATTAATTCTTATATAAATCATAAATTATGTTCAGCTTTTTATTTTTGTTGATGACAGTATAACTGTTCCCACAACTAGGAAATGAGATATAAGATAAAATTCAGTTAAAAATGTAAATGTGAAATCCCTAATGGAACATTAGGTAATTGACTCTGATGGCATATGTTTAAAAAATCAGGTTACAGTACAAATAATGATTGACATTATGAAATTCTACCAATGTAATATGCCAATTGGTAGACTTAGAGCAAGCATTCTATGTAATAGAGAAAATTTAGTAATATGAAAAACAAACAAATAGCATTGCCCAATCACCAACCACTCTTGAGCAAAAAATACAACATGGTCAACGCAACAAAGAAAGCAAGTGGGAGACAAATGTTATGTGAGTCTCATAAAAAATGTCACTTTGGCCGAATGTAGCGACAGACCATTTAAAACAAATAAGAGACTTCAACAAAGTGGTTTAATTCAAGATAAGTTTACAAGAATAAAGGCATTGTTTTTCCACTAAAAAAAAAAAATTCCAAAATATAAAAAAATGACTGAATTTTATTATTGTTGTTCATGTAAAACTTCCTTTGGAAGGTTATCTTACCTGGGGTCCATGGTTTTCAAATTAAAAAGTTGTTTTTTTAATTAAAAAAAAGGTCAATGTGTTTTTTTCATTTCCAAAGAATTACATTACAGCTTATGAAAATGCATATTGCTTTAACATGTATCCAAATTGTCATTTTCAAGCTTTTGGAATTACCAGGAAACACACCAGCTAAAGGTCAAAATGGACATCACCCAGAACCACAGGAAGGCTGGCTGAGTGGAAATTCTACAACTAGAAGGAAAGAGAAGAGCACACTGAGACTCAGATGTGCGGAAGTAAAGTGCAGAGGTACGGAGGCGCACAAGGAAAGGGCTGGAAAATGAGGATGCGGTTGTCTTTTTCAATCGGGAAGGAGTCACAAGCTCCTGACTGCTCTGAACTCCAGTTCCAGGCGAGTCTCTGGGGACCCAGATTCATACGGGGAGAAACTGGACTGTCTGGCATTGGGCCGAAGTTGAGGGTGACTTTCTCTCAGAGGTGCTTACAGTGATTACCATGGTACACTGAGACCCGGGGCCTCTTAGGGCAAAGCTGAGGATCAGCCATAGCTCTTTGCTCCGCCCTGCTGATCCTCTGAGACCCAACCCCACCCTAGCTGTGCGCAAAGGCTTTTGCATATGAATAGCCTGGCCCTTTGCAATCTAAAATTACCTAACAAACTGCAGCTGGGTCAGAGAGACCTAGAACATCCAAAAGAAGGCCCAAGGCCCCACAGCAGCTTGCATTGCTTCACAGCTGGGCCTCATCTGGGCACCTCCAAACCCCAAACAAAGAAGAGGAATCTGCAGATCTCTCCATAGCTCCTGCTGGGTAGCCTCAGGCAGAGGCTAAATTAGCACCTCCTTAGAGATCCAAGAGCCAGTGTACCCAGTGGTCAGAGTGGGACCGTCCAGATTACAACTCTTCACATTCATAAGGGACACACTCAGGTGGCAGACTCAGTGAGCACCAAAGCCCCACTGAAGCAAGTCTTGCCCAATAAGGGTGTCTCCAGCACAGAAGTTCTCCCACCATAGACAAAGCTGATTCTCACAGCCAATTGGCCTGGAGGTCAATTCCTCCCAGTGATACCTACAACAATCAAGGCTTAACTACAACAAGACTACAACAAGACTGTTCACAAAGCCCACAAAGGGGTACACCAAGAGTGTCCACCTCAGGTAATTGGGGAGGCTGAGCCACTGGGCCCTATAGAACACCTAGCAAAAAAAGCCACTCTATCAACACAGGGAAGCAGCCAAAATGCAGAGACACAGAAACAGGTCACAAATGACAGAAATGGAGGAAAGCGAACTACTCAATATAGAGTTCAAAACCATGGTTATAAGGTTTTTCAAGAATTTTCTAGTCACCGCCGACAAATTTAGTAAGACCCCCGATAAATCTAGTGAGACCCTCAAGGATATGAAAAAGGACCAACTAGAAATTAAGCATACAGTGACTGAAATAAAGAATATTATACAGAGATCCAACAGCAGACTAGAGGATCTCAAGAATCAAGTCAAAGATTTGAAATACGAAGAAGCAAAAAACACCCAACCAGAAAAGCAAAAAGAAAAAAGAATCCAAAAATATGAAGATAGTGTAAGGAGCCTCTGGGACAACTTCAAGCATACCAACATCCAAATTATGGGGGTGCCAGAAGAAGAGAGAGAGCAAGATATTGAAAACCTATTTGAAGAAATAATGACAGAAAACTTCCCCTACCTGGTGAAAGAAGTAGACTTACAAGTCCAGGAAGCACAGAGAACCCCAAACAAAAGGAATCCAAAGAGGACCACACCAAGACACATCATAATTAAAATGCCAAGAGCAAAAGACAAAGAGAGAATCTTAAAAGCAGCAAGAGAAAAACAATCAGTTACCTACAAGGGAGTACCCATAAGATTGTCAGCTGATTTCTCAACAGAAACTATGCAGGCCAGAAGGGAGTGGCAAGAAATATTCAAAGTGATGAATGCCAAGAACCTACAACCAAGATTACTTTATCCAGCAAAGCTATCATTCAGGATTGAAGATCAGATAAAGAGCTTCACAGATAAGAAAAAGCTAAAGGAGTTCATCACCACCAAACCAGTATTATATGAAATGCTGAAAGGTATCCTTTAAGAAGAGGAAGAAGAAGAAAAAGGTAAAGATAAAAATTATGAACAACAAACACATATCTATCAACAAGTGAGTCTAAAAGTCAAGTGAATAAATAATCTGATGAACAGAATAGACTGGTGAATATAATAGAATCACCAGCATAGAAAGGGAGTGGACTGACAATTCTTGGGGGGAAAGGGGTTTGGGGGGGTGCTGGAAGAGACTGGACAAAAATCGTAGACCTATGGATGAGGACAGTGGGAAGGGTGAGGTAAGGTCAGAGGGTGGAGTGGGAACCGGGTGGAGGGGTGCTCTGGGGGGGAAAAAGAGGAACAACTGTAATTATCTGTACAATAAAGATTTAATTTAAAAAATAGGTTTTCTGTTAGGTCTTTCTCCATTATTTTCACTGAAGTATAAATGACAAAGTTGTGGCAAAAGCAAGAAAAAGATACTCTCAACCAGGGTAAACACAGAGTGAGCAAGTGAATACATTAAAACTCACTGCAATCTACTATGTACCTCTTCTGTATTTTTAACCTCATCATCCAAACAAATAGTGCAAATAACTAAGCCCAGAGCCATGTTTGTTACAATTTCAATGCCATTGTTCACTAGGGAACGTGCAGGCCTCTGAAGAGCCTTGAGTACACTTCAGCAAATCTGCATAATGGGGGCGGTGGTGAATTTAAAATTAGAACTTGGCACATTGATTTCCTTTGAAAGAAAAGCAAGAGAAAGAAAAATGTGAAATTTAAAAAAAATGAATTCTATCAAAATTCTTAATATTTGAAAGAGTATGCTCCGTTGTTATTGTAGGCAAATACCAATACAATGATTCTAAGCAGTTGACTGGCAACAAGCAGGAAGAATAGAAGGACTATTATTCAGCTTCAAATTTAATTTTTTTTTTCTTTTCAGACAATCATATTATAGTCACCCCTCCCAAAGGATTTCCCACTTTAAGACCCAATATTCCATATGAGAAGTATACGGATGTAAGAGCATGTAAAGTTAAAAATAAGAAGTACAGAATCTGCTACAGCTGGGGATAATTAGTAAAAAAACAAGTTTTCGCCAGAAATAAAAGGAAGTTGGGTAGACAGATTTTTCTGTAGCCAGGGTTTGGGAGATCCATGGAAAGAGAACATATTTACAACCCCTATCCCTTCTCTTTCATCTCATAGAATTTGGCAAAAGAAAATCCGTTGTATAGAGTGTAAAAAACCACCACATATTCATTATTTAATTGGGTTTCTCTTAATGAAACAGGCATGATCCTGAAGCATTTGAGAAATCAATAACTTCTGAGGCTCTCAGGATCTTTTCATGCCAATTCTGAAGCATACACATGACATTTGAAATTCCTGGGCAGTCACTCCAAATAACCAGATCCTTTTAAAGCTTTTCTTTTCTGTACCTGAACACTCGGGACTGATAGCGTAGTATTACTCTCCTACCCGTACTAACTACTTCCTTTAGTTTCTATAGAAGCAAATATTTCCCCAGGTTATGAATTTAATGTGACAATGGTGGTTTCATGAAACTGACTTTAGCATGATTTTACCCAAGTCAATAAGTAGTGATTAGCCTTTGCTCAGAGTCATGCAGGTGGATTTCCAGGGATGTAGATCTTGCTAAGACTCGATTCCTAGCCCCAGTTCCCTTGCAGTTTAGCTAACAAGAGGCAGGCTGTCCTTCTTAATAATTAAAATGTTCCATGGGTTGGAAATGCTGTGCATTAGATGTAGTCTGGACTTTATATCTATCATCCAAGGATATTTCCCAATGGTGAACTGAGAATATTTCTAATTGTATATTTCCTTCCCATTGCCATTGAAACAATGTACAAACACTGAAGGAATTAATAATGAGGATAACTGATCGAACATATTGTATACATATAAACCAGAATATTTTTATAGATTTAAATGAGTCAAAAGGAGTTATGCCCAGTCTTTCCATGGACCAGAGAAAACTTAATTTGTTCTTCTGAAGCCAACTGAGATTTATGCAGGCTTGTATGTATTTTTCATTCAATCCATTTGCTACTCATTAAATTGCCAAAGTATATTAACTTAAAAGGTTGAAACTACATTAATTTATGATGTCTGCATAAAGAGTTTGGTCTTTGGCTTTTCTTGATAGCTGGAACTATTAATCTAGATATTCAAACTTCAAAATTTACCAAAGGACATTCTCACAGGTTGAGTAAAGGTTAATGAATAGCTAATAAGTCAGCACCTAAATGTGAGGTAAAGAAATGTACATCTTTTGTAAAATTTCTGTTTTGAATTTTACTCTTTATTTTTTCCTTGACATTCTACCCTTCCTGTACTAGCATACTGTTATCTCCCTTAGTTATAAGTACTTCCTCTTCCCATTGGATACATTCTTCCAGCTAATTTTTAATGTTGACATTAAGCCTAGACCTGAGGCATGTCCTTGTTTAATCTTCAAGAATCAGGAAAAGAATAAACAAAGGTTAATATAATGTTGATTTAGTGAACTGCTTAGATATGACCTCAGGGCAGTTAAACTTTGTATGCATTTCAATAATTTAACACAAGAACTGAAAGAATATTCTAATTCTGAATCTATAATGTTCCTGAATAGTTAAAGAAAGAAGTCTTACATCCAACATCATTTTTAGAAATTTCTAAACTATGTGGCGGGGGGCAGTATAGAACATCTTTGGGTATAGTTTTAATAAACTTATCTTAGAAATTTTTTAAAACATCATTTTTTCTCATGTATCAGTGATACTGGAAAGAGACTCCATTACATTCTAGTTTCTTGAAAATATTAGAAAAGGATGTATACATCTCATTTATATGCTCTTTGAATAGAATTACAGACATACTCAAAACTATACAAAGCCTAGTATTTCTCTCCTACAAATATTTAGGAAGTGTCTAATTTGTGGACATAAACTTGGAAGTTTTCAAACCCAGATGTTGAAGTCTAAATATGCTTTTTTTCATAAATTAAAATTGTGATTTTAAAAATATTTAGTCCTGCCCTAGCTGTTTTGGCTCAGTGGGTAGAGCGTCGACCTGTAGACTGAAAGGTTCCAGATTTGATTCCAGTCAAGGGCATGTACCTTGGTTGCAGGTACATCCCCAGTAGGAGGTGTTCAGGAGGCAGCTGATTGATGTTTCTCTCTCATCAATGTTTCTTTCTAACTCTCTATCCCTCTCCCTTCCTCTCTGTAAAAAATCAATTATATATATATATATATATATATATATATATATATATATATATATATACATATATATATATTAGGGGCCCTGTGAACGAGATTCATGCACTGGGTGTGTGTGTGGGGGGGAGTGTCCCTCAGCCCAGCCTGCCCCCTCTCACATACTGGGAGCCCTCAGGCGTTGACCCCCATCACCCTCCAATCGCAGGATCGGCCCCCTGCCCAGGCCTGACGCCTCTGTCAGAGGCGTCAGGCCTGGGCTGCCGGGAGCCGGTCCATCCTTGCTGTTTCAAGGGACCTGACATATATGGCATACGGTTCTTAATATGTTTGCTCACCTTCTTGGCGCTGTGTTTTAACCAAGGTCACCTCTCCGAGAAAGGTTGAATCCCCAGGTAGGGATTTTCCCCTGAAGTTAGGGAGGGAATAAAACCCCTCAACTAAGTGCCAGGCGGGTAATTAATCCCTTTAACTACGAACAATCATGCTTAAACTACATAATCTTTACTCCCTGGAATGGAGATAAGAAACGCCCTAACCTTTGGAATAGAGATTGATAGGATTGGAATCAACTGGTATAAATACAGATGCAACAAGACAACAACTGACAGAATTCAGAAGACAGCAAGACACAGAACTTATAAGACAGAATTTAGAACACAGAACTCAGGAGACAGAACTTCAGAGACAGAACTTATAAGACAGAATTTAGAACACAGAACTCAGGAGACAGGGTTTGGAAGACAGGACCAAGAGAGACAGAGCCTAGGCACAGAACCTACACAGAACGTCCTCTAGAGACAGAAGAACTTCGCTGGCGAGAGCATGCCGGAGGATCCTGGACAGAAACTGGCCTCAGAACCTAGAGACAGAACCTAGCGAGAGAACATGACAAAAGATCCTGGACTGAACCTGACTACAGAAATTGGCAAGAGAACCTGACTAGAACCTGGTGACTGAACCTGGCTGGAGATCTGAAGCAGAACCTCTCTGGAGATCCAGACCAGAACTTGGTTGGAGATCCTGGCTAGAGATCCTGGCTAGGCTGCTGATCAACTGAACACTGTCTCCGTGTCCTTCCTTCTTCGCGGACTCCGTCTACGCCTTTGGGAACCCCTGGACCTGCTGGGGTTGGACCCTGGCACTGGGCAAGGGACCCTCATTTCCCCCCATCACTAGTTCTGCCCCCAGCCCAGGCCTGATGCCTCGGCCAGAGGCATTGACCCCCATCACCCTCCGATCACCTGATCGGCCCCTTGCCCAGGCCTGACGCCTCCGCCAGAGGCGTCAGGCTTGGACAGGGGACCCCCATCTCCCCCTGATCACTAGCTCTGGCCCCCTCCCAGGCCTGAGGCCTCTGGCCTCTGGCCCAGGAATCATGTCTGGGCAGGGGACCCCCATCTCCCTCTGATCGCTTGCTCCACCCCCCGCCCAAGCCTGACACCTCTGACCCAGGCTTCAGGCCTGGGCAAGGGGACCATCATATCCCCCCAATCCCCGGCCCCAATCCCCGGCTCCGCCCCCCACCCAGGCCTGATGCCTCTGCCAGAGGAGTTGACCTTCATCACCCTCCGATCACCAATCACCGGATCGGCCCCTTGACCAGGCCTGAGGCCTCCGGCAGAGGTGTCAGGCCTGGGCAGGGGACCCCCAGCTCCCCACGGTTGCAGGCTCCGCCCCTGCCCAGGCCTAACGCCTCTGGCCTAGGCGTCCGGCCCGGGCAGCGGGGACCCGCAACTGCAGCGGCCCCGAGATCGCGGGCTCCGCTTTAGGCCCAGGCAAGGGACCCCTAGCTCCCGGGACTGCCAGCTTCGACCATGTCCAGCTCCCATCGCTGGCTCCACCCCTACTTCCTGCTATCACTGGCCAGGGCGGCAAAGGCGCCTGATTCTCTGATCATGGCTGGGGGGCAGGGCAAAGGCGGCCCCAGGGCCACCTTTGCCCTGCCCCCCAGCTCTTAGCTCCCCCCTGGGTTTCCGATCACTGTCAGTGGCAGGGGGCTTCTTCCTGCTTTCCCTTTCACCTCCCTGCATTGTGCCTACATATGCAAATTAACCGCCATCTTATTGGCAGTTAACTGCCAATCTTAGTTGGCAGTTAATTTGCATATAGCCCTGATTAGCCAATGAAAAGGGTATCGTCGTACACCAATTACCATTTTTCTCTTTTATTAGATAGGATATTCCTCAATATGGTTTGATTATAGCAAAAGTCTAGAACAAAAAATCAAGTATCTCTCATTCTAATTCCCAACAGGATCACAACTGACAATTGACATTTATTCCAGTTAAAATCCACTAGTAGAACATTCCAAGATCAAATACTGCTTACTGTTGGGGAAATTCCTTTCTTTCTAACACAGCAAGCATTCAGCCCTGACACATGCATGGCAAGGACATCCAGGTTGCACAATGATCCAAACCCAGCCAGTCCTTGGCCCCGGACTCCTGAAAACTTTACGTGCTCCCATGGAACTTGGCCCCGGCCATGGTCTTTAAAACAAAATAGTCCTGACTAACTGAATTCCATCTCTAAAGAACAACTCTGACTCCAGGCAATCACTCGTCATCCAGGTCTTGTCCTTATCACCACCATTTGTCCAAAACAGAGACCCCTGTGTCCTTCTGGTTCCTCATTTCATCAGGGACAAGTTCCAGACTTCAACCTTTTTACATTTCCTCCTCCCATCTTGGATACCTGTCTCTATTAGTTATGGTTAAAGTAACTAACAGAATGTTTCAATTTCTTGCAATGTAAGTGACAGTTTACCTATAGCAATCTTTAATAGGCACATTTCCTTATATTCTTTCACTTTTAACAGAAAAGAGTTGGTCATTGTTTATAAAGAAATCTTGCTGTTACCTTAGGAAAATCAGTCTAGGTCAACTTTGACCCATTCTATATAATAAAGAGGTAATATGCAAACTGTCAGACCCTTGCACAAGATGGCCTCCATGTGGTCACAAGATGGCCAGCAGGGGAGGGCAGTTGTGGGTGATCAGGCCAGCAGGGAAGGGCAGTGAGGGGCAACCAGACCCACAGGGGAGGGCAGTTGGGGGTGACTGGGCCTGCAGGGGAGGGAAGTTGGGGGTGATTGGGCCAGCAGGGGAGGGCAGTTGAGGGCAATTGGGCGGGCAGGCAGACAGGCGAGCGGTTGGGAGCCAGTGGTCCCGGATTGAAGAGGGTGCAGGCTGGGCTGAGGGACACCCCCCCCCCCAATGCATGAATTTCATGCACTGGGCCTCTAGTAATTTAAAATAAATAAATGGAATTGTAGAGAGTTGCATTGTGATAGATCTGATTATTTCCCAAAGACAGCATTAGTAAACAATTCTCCTTTTTGGGGAAGAGTTAAAATATATAAACTTCAAGTGTTCTACCTTACTGAAATGTTGGCCAGAAATATTTCTCTCCCCTTCATTTTGAAAGGTAGAGTCTAATTCCCCTCCTGAATGACCTGTTTGACCAATAGAATGCAGAAGTGACATTCTTAAACCTCTGAGGCTACTCAGAAGAAGCCTGAAAGGTTCCACTAGATTTCTTAGAACGTGGGTCTCAGATGTTTGAGATGCCATGTAAAAAGTTGGACTATCCTGAGATCCGCAGCTGGAAAAACCACATGGGGTATCCTGAAACTAGGTGAAGAATTAAACAGAGTTGTGCAAACAGCCTTGTTGGTCCAGCCCTTAGAATTTTGAGTCTTCCCAAAGATTGGGGCCAGATATTAGTCATCTTTACTGAACCCTACATAAAGTGCAGATTCAAAAGCAAAATCAACAAGTGTTGTTATTTCGAGCCATAAAGGATTTATTTCTGGGACAGAGAATGTTACACAGTAATCAGTAACTGAAACATTTTCTATTATCACCCACTAGTGGCCCAATGCATGAAATTAATGCACATTAAAAGGGAATTGATTAGAGGAAATATTTTAATATTGCTAGTTGCCCTTTCTCTATAATAGAAGTGTTAGAGATGAAAGAAAATTAGTAAAACGTATATGAAAATCTTCCTCCATTCAGAATCTGGGATGTGCCGCGGGACCCAGAGTCAATTTCCACCCACTTGTGCAAGCCTCAAAATCACATGATACCCAGACCCAGCCAGTCCCACCCCCATCAAGCCCCGCTGGGTGGAGGGTGCAGCCTCAGGCCCCCTGGCCCAGTGCAGGCAGGGGGTGCAGCCTCAAGTCCCCCGTCAAGCCCTGCCAGGTGGGGGGTGCAGCCTCAGGAACCCCATAGCCCCACCAGGTAAGGGGCACAGCCTCAAGTCCCTGCTGATCACTTGTTACAAGAACCCTGCCTCCACTGTGGGTGCAGTCATCTTGTGACGGTGTGATGGAGTGAGGGTCAAATTGCATATTACCTCTTTCTTATATAGGATTGGTTACATGAGGTTGAAATCGTGAAAGTTGTTGAGAGTTTCTTTATCCCATCTTCTTCATGTCATCACATAATTGGAGCCACCATGAAACCAAATTGTGAGGCAGGTAGAGCTATTATAACTTTAATGTCTCCTGACTCAAACACCCATTCATTTATACATTGATGGCAGTTCCTACTACTCTGCAATTTACAGGGACCTAATGTTCCCCATAGACTGCTCCAATCTGACTTTAACAAATAAATCCGACACTCAGGAAATGTAATCTTAAATTTATCTATTTTTATCAATTTGTAGTTGTGATTGGTAATTCCTACTTGGTTATTTCTTCTAGAATTGATTCCTCCAGTCTACAAATGTCATTTTCTTTTCTTATCATCTTTATATCAGGTCTGAACTAGATTATTTCCAGATTACTTTTGTTTACCCTGCCCTGCCCCATATATTCTCTATACCGCAGCCAGGAGTCTTTCTGAAATGTAAATCCTATCACTAACCTCTTATCCCACCCCCCTTTCCCATACCTCATATACCTCACCACACACACACACAAACATACACAGTCTCAACTCCTTAAAATATTCGATGTGGCCCTAGCTGGTTTGGCTCAGTGGATAGAGTGTCAGCCTGCTGACTGAAGGGTCCCAGGTTTGATTCTGGTTAAGGGCATATGCTGGGGTTGCAGGCTCGATCCCCAGTAGGGAGGGAGCATGCAGGAGGCAGCCAATCAATGATTCTCTCTCATCATCTATGTTTCTATCTCTCTCCCTTCCTCTCCCTTCCTCTCTGAAACTATGAAATATTCATAACTCTTCAAATTTAATGTGTGCACTCTCTTCTCTAGGTCTCTGCAAAGAGTTTCTTCTATCTTTAGAACTCGCTGATTCTCTTTACCTTTCCTTATACTTTTACACCTTTCAATTTTCCCCTATACCTCGGTAAAAACAACTCTTGCAAAAAGACTTCCTGGACTCCTCCCTCAATATTGATTATTTAATCTTTCTATCAAGACATGTAAACATAATCAAGGCATAAAATAAACTTTTGTATTACTCCTGAGACACCCCCTGTGGCAACTAAGATATTGATCACATGGTAAACCTTAAATATTTGTGATATGAATAACAGTTATTAGTTGCAATTTTGTGTCAATTACTCATCAATGGATAGCATACCCACTTTCATTAATACTGGTAGCCTAGTAATAGGTAGTTCAAACTAAATGTGTCTAAAACTGATTTCATTTTTTAATGCATAATATTATCCTCCTGCAGCCATTTCTACTTTAAGCATCAACAACTGTATCCTTTCAATTCCTCTACCTTCAAAATACATATTTCTGGATTTAATCCCTTTTCACCGTCTCCAATGTTACCACCTCGGTCCAATACTCAGTCATCTCTTATTTAGATTGTTGCTTTGGCCTCTTGGTTGGCTTTTGTTTCCACCCTATGTCACCTACTCTTGGCATAGCCATCCAGAGTGATCTTCAAAAAATCCAAGTCAGATTATGCCATAGTTGCTGTATAATGGTCTTCAATGCCCTAAATGGTTTAATATTGATGGCATTATCAAATGAAGTTAAGATGAGAGAAATGAAAAGAGGCAGATGCTCTGTAACTCAAGTTCTCTCAATATAATTAGAATTTGATTAAAATACAAGAAAATTATGCTTTGTTAACTTGGATTTCCTTTCTCTTTATGCTTAGTCTACCTCCTACTACTCCCCCCAGTGCTCACTCCTCTGAAAACACACTGGCTTGTGCAACATGCCTTCATCATACCAGTCAATTTCCAACCCAGGCCCTTGAACTTGCTGTTTTCTTTTGCCTGAAACAGCCTCCTCATAATCATCCACACCCTCATTCCCTCATTTCTTTTAGGACTTGACTCAATTTTACCTTTTTTGAGAGGGCTTCTTTGACTTAACTATTAGGTTAACTACCCATTGCTAGCATTCCTTATCCTCCTTTATTACTAATTTATTGTTTTTTCTATCATACTTATCACCATTTATCATTATATATATATATATATATATATATATATATATATATATATATATATATATCAACCCCACAGAAAATAAACTACAGACATATTTGTTGATTTTGTTAAAAAAAAGAAAACTATTCTCACCAGAACCTAAAACAATGCCTGACACATAAGAAATACTCAGTGAATGTTTGTTGGATGAGTAAATGAACATCAGGAAAGTCTAAAATTGTTATTGCTCATTCTATTGCTGCACTTAAGGCAATAGCAATTCTTTGGTTCACCCAAGAAGCTTTAGCAAGGCTGATACCTCTTGCCAGAGAAGCACTCAAAGACTGACTAACAACATCCTTTTCTTAGCATCTCCTCCTGCCTCACCTCATCACTCTTTCTCCTTTACCCTCCTCCTCCCTATCTTTCCTCCTAATGAAATGACTTGCTTAAACTCTGAATACAAGACCCACAAAAATAAGTCAAACAAAGTGTTTCCGGTACCCAGCGTCTTCTACTATTCTGGAACTTCACTTGTGCTATAGTAGATTCCTTCCACACTACATTTTAATGAAATATTAACCAGAATATCCAAAAAGTCATCTTTGGTATTTTCTTCTTTGAAAAACATATGAATAGCTAATCTCTAGACTAGAGACTTTGGCTTTGGTTTGTTTTGTTCTAATGAAAGAAGAAACAAACACATTGAACAATCAGGGTCTGTGTTAAGCACTTTGCGGGCATGATTTCATTTAATCTACACAATGTCATGAGGGGGAGGCTTATGATTATCCTCTTGGTACTAAATAGAAAAGGGAGCAGTTAAATATCTTGACCATGGCAACAAAGCTAATTAATAAGCAGTGGAACTTGGCACTATAACTCCAAATTCTGTTCTTAACTCTTAAAATACACAATGTGAGTGTTTTTAGCCTTTTTATTTGAAATATTTCTGGTTTTTATGTGTTTCCCCATGGTGCTGAGCTGTAAAACTTTACAATGCTCAGAGACTAGGTCGTTTTTCTAAGGGGCAACCAGGGAGTGGGGATTAGGGCTAACTGCTTCCACTCCACAGTCTAATTGCAGAGAGAGGTCACAGGTGAAAGATCTTCCAGCTGAGAAGAGTATAAAAGAAGAGGAAAAGTGGGTAATAATCCTAATTTTAAGGGAACAAAAGGAAAAAAAAGACAAAGTTTGCCTAGGCCTAAAGACTTTCCCCAGCAAATACAAGAAATTTGAAAATAAAATAATAATAAAAATTCTCCCCTTGTTTTTTATTCTTTTTCTTGAAATGCCGAACATATTATATTGCTAATATTATTTATTACTTGCACTGGAAAATGCTGTTTAAATTAAGACCATGATAGTAATTCAATCCTTTACATATAGCCATGTTCCAATTTCCTTTATTGTCACCAAATCAAAATGCACACATATACACACACTTACTTAAATTTAGTGAAAAGAAAAATATGATCTGTTGCAGTTCAAACATTTACCATTTTTCTCATGACCTCAAATAATTTGTGAGCTTATATTGTAACAGTATTTGATTACAATCCAATAAATATTTTTGGGGAAAAAAAGGTGTATTAGCATTTATAAATATTTTGGAATGATTAAATTAGGCTAAATTTAATCACTGGGTATGTTGTGGACCTAATTATTTTCTATTAAACTACAGGTGAGCTATTTTGCCCTGCATACTAGCTAATAGATGGTGTTTGTATGCAAGTCTTGGGACTCCCTTTACTGTAAAAATTACCTCACAAGTGGGATTTTTGAGCACAAAAGTAATTTTCTCAAAAGGGAAACTTTCTTATATTCTCTTTAGTAATGAACTGCTAATTTGAAGATACAACCTATAATAAAGGTACTTTAAGTACACTTTTCCTAATGAAAACACACAAAAATTTGTGCTGACATAATTTTGATTTTACATTTATGAATTATAACATGAAGGAATAAATTTGTAGTCTTCCTGTTACACTTTTGTCTTTTTTTCAATCTAGAATTATAGAGGAGTTGCAAGGCAATTAAGAGTGTTGTGTGGAGCATTCAGGTGCAGCACTGGAATTTTAAAACACTTTAAAGGCACTTTGAATAATAATGTACAGTAATACACCTTTTAAACTCTACATCGGCTTTAAAATTTTTCATGGAAAATTCCCAAGTTACCACGATAAGGTAAAGCTCTGTTTTCTTTGGGGAATATTTTTGGGAAAAATAACTTAGTTTTATTTTTATGGAAAAAATATCTAAATAGTAGTATTGCTGTTTAAATTTTGCCACATTTCTTTTTGTGGGCGTTTTGAAGGATTATGAAAACATTGTGTTTTGGCTTCCGCTGAATGTGAGAAAGAGGCAGTGTGTAAGTCCTGACGTACGTGGGCTTTATGTAAAGAGATTTTGCCATTTTCCAAGCCAGATATAGCTTTTGTATCAACAAATGAGACACAAATCCCCAATTTAGACTTGGAGAGAAATAATCCTATAATATTTACATAAATTATTTGTATTATAAGTTTGTTGATGAGACCACTGTATGTAACTAATGCTACCAAAAATTTAAATTTTACTATGTATTTAAGTTAATAAAATAAGTAACATTTACCTGTAGTAATCATGGAAGACAGAATTGTTACTATGAGGGATCTTCTGATACAGATATCTATAAATAAAAGTGAAGGTAAATATCTGAACATGTATATGCTAAGTAAACCAAGGTCTGAGAATGATTTCCATTCAGAATGTTGAGTGCTATTAGATATAGACAGCAACTCAATCGTGAAAAATATTTAATGGAGCTTCTTATGTTTTAGTTATAAATTCTTTCATCAAAGATATGATTTTACTTTCATAGTAGGCTTCCACTCAAATATACTACTAATCTCTTCTCAACTTTCTGTGCAATTCTCTGGTCTTTCAATACTTTATCTTGGGTCATGTTAGTCTTTCATTTCTATTTACTACGACACGATTGGTTGCCTTCCAGGCACACCAGGAACCCTTCTACAGACTCGAAATATATTCCTCACTGCTTTCAGAGTTGATTATCTTGAGGTGGCCAGGTAAGAAAGGGCCACTGTCAGTATACAGGTCATTCCCAGGGTGAGCTGCTAGCATGATTCGGTTTGAGAGTCCCTTTTTGTGCATTCACACTCAGACTTGTAAGCAATGATGTCAGCATTACCCCAGAGATTTAAAAGAAGTAAAGGGCATGTGGAAAACCCAGGTAGGGTTAAATTCCACGAGGTATTTAGACATTCTTAAAATAGGACAGTTTTGTTTGGAGAAGCCAACAAAATGGAACTCGTAAATCCATCTCACAGCAGTCCAACAAAGGGTCTTCAGTCTAAACACTATTTACGATGGAATGAAATTCCCCAAATCGTGTGAAACAACCATTATAAGGAAATGCAGGTAGCTAGAAAATAAGAAAAATGTAATGGCTCTCTGCAAGGTAGACCAGATGTCTGCTTCTGCATGCCTCTTTCTTTTTATCTCTCGGGTAATGCTGAAGTCGTTGCTTACACGTTTGAGTGTGAATGAGAATGACCATTTCACACCAAATATTTCCAACCAGTCTGTCATCTGGCAAATAGCTGAGAATGCTTCTTGACATCTTGTTTTGCGGGGCGGCAATAATCTCTCACCACCCGTCAGTTCCACAGCGTCTCGTCACCTGTCACTGGTGATTCTGGCCGTCAACAGCCAGTGCCTCTGTGATATCACTTCTGTCTGTTGGGAGTGCAACACCTCAAGCTGTCCTGTTGCTTAGATAGGAAATATGTTGACTGAAATAAAATTCTAGAGGTACTGTTTACACACTGTCAACAGAGATAAAAACCCAAACTACACAGACTGGAAATAAAGGGGGCAATGGGCATAATAAGGATCATCTTTACTCCAAAATTATGTATATGCTCCATTGACATATGCTCCTTTATATGAAAAGAAAACATTTAGCTTGTACAGAATATTAATGGCATTGTTGGTTTAGATAAAGAACAGCAAAGAAAACAGAGAAATTTCAAATGATGCATTTTGAACTTAGCAAAGTGTATTTTATTACTAAGGAATAGCAAGTGAAAATCAAACTGCTCAACAATGTTTTACCCCGAGAAAGGAAAGATCAATAAATAAATGAGTTTTTAATACCATCACACATTGGTTAATGAGGAAAACATGTCTTGACTTTAGGTCTTGACATACATTTTCCCCCACCTCATTCTTGGAATTATTTCTACTTATGATTCATGTATCGGCCACCTCTGAATGAATAGTTTCATAATGGGGAGGATATTGCCTGTATATATTTTGAAGCTCTTCACTTTCTTTGAACTTCCCTAAGTACTCATGTCCATTATCCAGCTAGCTCTAAAATTCACATCTCAATTGTTCATTCAGTTTAGTGAAAGATGATTGAAGAAGTATCCTCATACCCTTTATTTTAAAAAAATCTAATAACCTTCATGAGAGAATAAACCCACTAAAATTATATTTGAGTAATATAAAAATTATGTTTCTTATAGTAAGAAATATTTCAAATCAAATAACATATAGCATAAATGAGGGGCTTGTGTAAATCTAATAATTATCATGAAAGTACAAATGCCAAGCAGCAAAAGCTAATTACAAGTCAACTTTCTCATTATATTTGGAAAAAACCTTTGATGATTTACACAGCCAAAGGATTTGTTCCGATTTTTTAAAAAAGTGAGACAATTTGAAAATTCTCATTAAATTTTGAATTTAGTTATTTATAGGTAAATATTAACTATAAATATCAATAAATGACCATAAAAATAGGATATTTTTATTGTATGAAAATTTGTTGTATACATGTTATAGCACAAACCTATTCCCTCTGAAGTATATGTGTTTAGAGCACAAACAAATGTAGACATGGCTGGCTTATGTATAAGCAAATAATATGTATGTGTCATAATACCATCCTATACTAATAAAAGAGAAAAATGGTAATTGGCGTACAACCGATACCTTTTTCATTGGCTAATCAGCGAGATATGCAAATTAACTGTCAGCCAAGATGGCGGCTGGCAGCCAGGCAGCTGAGAATAGGAGGCTTGGTTGCCCCAGCGATGGAGAAAGTCAAGGATCCCCGCAGCTGCGGGGCTCTGAGCTCCTGAAGCCACAACTCCAAAAGATACAATGTTTCAATTATAGAAGCTAAAAGATGGCGGTTAATTTGCATACTCAGGCTCCAAGCAGAGCGAAGCCAAACAGCCCTAAAGCAGCAGGGCAGAGAGGCCTCAGGGCCTGGGATCAGCGGAGCCGAGAGGCCTCCCGCCCCGGTGATCAGCGGAGCCGAGAGGCCTCCCGGCCCCGGTGATCAGCGGAGCCGAGAGGCCTCCCGGCCCCGGTGATCAGCGGAGCCGAGAGGCCTCCCGGCACCGGTGATCAGCGGAGCCGAGAGGCCTCCCGGCCCCTGTGATCAGCGGAGTCCAGAGGCCTCCCGGCCCGGTGATCAGCTGAGTCCATAGGCCTCCCAGCCCCGGTGATCAGCGGAGTCCATAGGCCTCCCAGCCCCGGTGATCAGCGGAGTCCAGAGGCCTCCCGGCCCGGTGATCAGCGGAGTCCATAGGCCTCCCAGCCCCGGTGATCAGCGGAGTCCAGAGGCATCCTGGTCCGGTGACCAGCCGAGAGGCCTCCCGGCCCCGGTGATCAGCCGAGAGGCCTCCCGGCCCCGTGATCAGCGGAGTCGGAGGCCCCGCGATCAGCGGAGCCGAGAGGCCTCCGGGCCAGGGATCAGGGGAGCCGAGAGGCGTCCTGGCCCTGGGATCAGCGGAGCAGCGAGGCTTCCCAGCACCGGGATCAGTGTGACAGGGTGCGGAGCCCCAACCCTCTGATCGGCCCTGCTCTGTGCATGACAGGAGTGGCGCTGCAACCTCCCTATGGACCCTGCCTTGAGTGTGACAGGGGGTGGTGCCCCAACCCCCCAATCGGCCCTACCCTGAGCATGACTGAGGGTGGCATGGCAACCTCCCAATCCGCCCTGCTCTGTGCATGACAGGAGGCGGGGCCCCAACTCCCCAATGGGCCCTGCTCTGAGCCCGACCAGGGGTTACACCTAGGATTAGGCCTGCCCTCTGCCACCCGGGAGCAGGCCTAAACCAGCAGGTCCTTATCTCCTGATGGGTCCCAGACTGTGAGAGGGCACAGGCCAGGCTGAGGGACCTCCTCTCCCAACCCCGAGTGCACAAATTTTTGTGCACCGGGCCTCTAGTATATAATAAAAGCCTAATATGCTAAGTGTCCAGTTGTCAGTTCAACCAATCAAAGCGTAATATGCTAATGATATGCTAAGGCCACTCAACCACTCGCTATGACACGCACTGACCACAAGGAGGCAGACAGTCAACCAGTCAACCAGTCGCTATGATGTTCACTGACCACCGGAGGCAGATGCTCCGACCAGTAGGTTAGCTTGCTGCTGGGGTCCGGCTGATCTGGGGACTGAGGGAGACAGGCCGGACACGCCCTGGAGCCCTCCCGTGGTCCCTCCTGGTTATCCAACCTCCTGCGTTCCTCCCTGACCCTGATCATGTACTGGTGGGGTCCCTTTGCCTGGCCTGCGCCCTCACAATCTGGGACCCCTCGGGGGATGTCTGAGAGTTGGTTTCAGCCAAATCCCGCAGTCCAGGCCAAGGGACCCCACTGGTGCATGAATTCATGCACCAGGCCTCTAGTAAATTATAAGGCTGGAAATGTTTTCTCAAATTGCAGTTATCCAAGGTCAAACTTCACATCTGAACTTTAATCTCATCCACTTCAAAGAGCCTGTCACATGCACTGACACCCCTGGAGTTGCTTGGTCCTACCCAGCAGCCTCTTTGAGTTGGGTTCACAAGGAAAGCTCTCCCCTGACTACTTCCACACATTCCCCAGTCTATGCCGGGCCCAAAGTAAAAGTCCAGGGGGTACCTGAACAAGCAGGCACTAATTTTTTATTTCCTGGACCACAGAGACCCACAGTCAATTCTCCAAAGCATTCTCTCACATAGTTTTCTTACCAAACTTGGATTAAAGAGTAAGAAGCATCCACACCTTTCCCTCCCCCCCTCCACTTTCTGTTAGGCAGACAATTTTCCTCAAAGAAAGCAGTACTTGAACACTCTTGGAAAATCCAGCATAGATTATTCAGGTATGTGTGTATAGAACATATGCATACCTATCAGCAACATCAGCTATGTTTCAGTTTGCTTGAGAGTGGAGATAATGGGTAAAGTCCACTTTAATAACCCATTAGATAGAAAAAGATGATAGATGATAGATGATAGATGATAGATAGATGTCAGAGTGCACACACACATGCACACACATGCACATACTAAGTTTAAACACTATGTTAACTAAAGACATTTTTATACTAATAATGAACATTACATATTATGTCACACAATAAATACTTATTTCAAAAACTGGGTAGATTTCTTTACATTTTACATTCTTTATTCATTTTTTAAAAACACAGAAAATAAGCTAAAACTTTAAAATTACAGCCTCATTTTCCCTTTTGCCCTTACCACCCTCCAACCATACATATCCTATATAATAAAAGCCTAATATGCAAAGTGTCTGGTCGTCTGATTGACCGTTCAACCAATCAAAGCGTAATATGCTGATGATATGCTAAGACCACTCAGCCACTCGCTATGACATGCACTGATCACCAGCGGGCAGACAGTCCACCATTCGACCAGTTGTATGATGTGCGCTGACCACTAGGGGGCAGATGCGCTGACCCATAGGTTAGCTTGCTGCTGGGGTCCGGTTGATTGAGACTGAGTGAGACAGGCTGGACATGCCCTGGAGCCCTCCAGCAGTCCCTCCTCAGCTGGCCAACTTCCTGCGTCCCTCCCTGGCCCCAATTGTGCACCAGTGGGGTCCTTTGAACTGGCCTGAGTCCCTCACAATCCAGAACCTCTCGGGGAATATCAGAGAGCTGGTTTCAGCCCAATCCCACAGGCCAGTCCAAAGGACCTCTGGTGCACGAATTCATGCACCGGGCCTCTAGTAAATTTAAAAAATTAGAAAGATAAATGACTTAGGAAAGAGGAGTTATGTGGAAAAGAGACAGGTTCTTCCTGGAAAAGACTGAAGCCATTTTTAGTTAACTAAACATGAGCTATTCCTAAAGCAAAGAAGACATATTTTTCAGCACTATACTACAGTTACTTGTTTCTTCATCAGTGGCTAAAATAGTTAGGCCTATCAGAATACAGAGACACTTGGAAAAAGAATCTCAGGACAGTGGCTCCAAAGAAGCTATCACCTTCCCTGGAAGCTTCCAGTGAGCTGAGATAACTCTCCTGCAGCAGTGGGGGGCACCCAGACCCACGCTATCATTCCTTCTGTTTGTCTTTCCATTCTCCTCTTCCAGGCTGTTTCATACAGCAACTATTCAAATGTTTTTTGGATACTTTCATCAGCTATGGCTTCCAAAAGTTTGGTTAAAATAGTAAGTTAGCTGAGCAAGCAGCATTGTGGCCTTTTCCTTTTATTGGGCACACCAGTCAATTGCCGCCCCTCCCCCATTCTATTCTCCTAGCACCAGGACAGAGCCTTCCCTGGATGGGTGTTCTGCAGCCTGGCCAGGGGCCATTTCCTTGCAAGCCACACATCTGTGCCCTTGGAATCTGAATCGTTGCCTTCATTTCAGGGCATCAGGGATATTTCTGCCAAACTCTGAGCTGTTTCTTTCCTTTTTGTTCTTTAATTCCTCCTTGGGTTTTTTCTTTTTTTCTTTTTTCAATTCCTGAGAGCAGTCTGTGCTACTCACATAGCTGACACAGCTGACACCACTAGAAAATACAAGAGTGATTTGGAGGGTTTTAATTCATCTCCTCGCTGCCTCAACTGGCTGACTTTTTTATTTTGGAGAAGTTATTTAAATTCTTTCAGTTCCTTGTAAATTTATCTGCAAAATGAGGTTTGTTATAGGACTGTGTGAGGAGCAAATAGCTGGTATTAGTCTTACTCTTAGGTCAGAGGGCCCCTCATCCATGACTGACCAAAATGCAGGGGGTTGAGCTGAAAGGCTTCCTTTTACCTAAATTGTTCCCTTCTCTTCTTAAATTTGGTGTTTTCACAATGGGATTTTTAAAGGCCAAATAAAAACAATGATGCCTTGTGAAGGCTCCAGATCCATTAAAACGGCAACAACAAAATTATGAAATGCATAACAGTGCTCAGCTAATATTTTAATCTATAAAGCAACATTTCAGAACCCTTCGCTCTGTAAGAGATAGCCATTGTACATATTTATCTTTGCAAACTTAGAATTTAATGGCTTCTAATCTATGCTCACAACCTGGAGAATGTTATCATACTTGAGGCCCACATGGAAAAGTACTTTTAAGACATACCAGTTACAGTTTATATACAAAAGTCAGTTCCTTTTCAAATGTCATTTCCATTAGTATCTTATATCAGAATTACAAGTGAAATGAACACACTGTAACCTAGTATTTTAAAAGGTTATGTTGAAGGAGGAGAGAGGCTTAAATTAATTTTCCCCGTTCTTATCCAGTAGGTCTTTACCTCAATAGGATTTCCTATAATTCTATCTTAATCCATGTCTCTACGGATGAACCAAACAGACCACAACATAGAAGAGCCTGCCAAACTGGCTCCCTGCCAGCAGCCCTTTCTACCCTTTAAGAGAGACTTCAGCTTAATGATTGTACAGTTATCCAAATCAATCAAGAAAGCAAAGAGCAGACGTGTATCTTATGCTCTGCAAAGATCTATTTGTTTAGTCATGTGCAAACACTGCCCTAAAATGGTCAGAAGGATAGCACGTTAATCATTTACTATGTCTATTCAATTTTCAAAATTAATGCTAAGAATAAATCATTTCAAGGAATTTTTCTATATAAGCAATATTAATTTGATATTTGAGAGGACTTGCACTGCTGGTTTTATTGCTGGAGACTTGAAGTAGAAAATTATTTGTAAGGTCTAATGGAATCCATAATTATATTTTGGGGACTATGAATTAGCCAAAGATAATAAAAGTATCTTCTAGCAAAACCAGTGAAATGGAAGGATAAAATTTATATGTAGGCTAAAAGCTCACACTATACCACCTTGCCCTAAGCGTTGCTCTATACTATTGGAAACACATTATAGAGGTTTGATATGTATTCCCTAATGAACAGTTTTACTGGAACTATTTGTTCCACAATCTTTCTTTTCTCTGCATTTTGATTACTGTTAAGAGACTGGAAAAATATGTTATTTATTTTAAGGCTAATATATGATCATACTGCGTAAAATGTAGATAGTTGGATATCTATCACAGTAAATATTCAACATTTATATCCCTTAGAAATTTGAAGTCTAACTTTCAGCTTGATGGAATTCAGTATCACTGAATTTACAATTTTTTTCATTAGAAAATTATCTTGGTTATAAATCCTAGATAAAAATACCCAGATGAGAACAGATTTTTTTTTTTATCAAATAATGAACAAAAGGATTGATTCAAAAAAAGTTGTCTTCTTTACACAGGACATAGAAAATGCAAAATGCAAAATGTCTTATCTAAATTTGAAAGTTGGTATTTAAATTTCTCCATATGAACTTTTGTCAGGGTTTGAATGGATAAAACAAATGAAAAGTGTTTACTTCTTATCTAAAACTTATTACTAAGCCAAGAATGAGTCCTCTGTTAAATAGACTCTTAAGAATCTATACAATAACTGCACTCAATCACTTGAATATTTACCAAGAAAAAAAATAAAAATTTTGCACTCTGTGTATTGTGAGAGACTTTTAAAGTATGAGATATACCATATTATATTTTATTTAAGAAAATAAAACTAAAGTGCAGAAAATAAATTAATTAATTCTGTTATAGTGTCCTCAGTGAAATGCCTTCTCCTTCAGTCTAGGAACTGCAGGTCCCCTAAGGAGAACTTGCTCAACTTCTCAAGAATTCACCTACAAATAAAAATATTTCTAGGGTGGAGACTTGCGCTTCCTCTTGGTCTGATATCTGCGAGGCAGTGGCTAAGCCCTACTCTGAGTCTCCCAGTGCTGCCCAAGGACCAACAACAAGGAGAAAGATGCTGGAAAGTCAGGCAAGACAGACGAAGACCCTGTGAACAAAGTCCAGGGACAAGGCCAAAAAGAAGTGGTCCAAAGGCAAAGTTCCGGACAAAGCAACGTATGACAAACTCTGTAAGGAAGTTCCCAACTATAAGCTTCTAACGCCAACTGTTGTCTCATAGAGACTGAAGATGTGTGGCTCCTTGGCCAGGGCAGCCCTTCAGGAGCTCCTTAGTAAAGGACTTATTAAACTAGTTCCAAGGCACAGAGCTCAAGTAATTTACACCAGACACACCAAAGGTGGGGATGCCCCAGCTGCTGGAGAAGACACATGAACAACAGGTCTCACAGGCCACACATTTTGAAAAATAATACTATATCTATATATATAAAAGGCTAATATGCAAAGTGTCCCCTCGGGAGTTCAACCAGGACACGGGAGTTCGATCGCTCGCTATGATGTGCCCTGACCACAGCGGGGCAGCACGGAACGAAGAAAGGCCCTGACTGGCAGCCAGGGGAGGAAGGCCCTGATTGGCCCTGATCACTGGTCAGGCCTAGGGATCCTACCCATGCATGAATTTCATGCACCAGGCCTCGTGTGTGTGTGTGTGTGTGTGTGTGTGTGTGTATACACATATAGTATGTATATATTTCTAGGTGCATATTTACCTTGCTCCTATTACCTAGAGCAGAAGATAGTCTCTGGAAATATTCCTTTGAATTTAATTTCTGGGCCAAGCCTCAATCCTTACCCTGTTCTTGAAAAATCAACAGGTGACATTCTAATATAATTAGAATAACAGAAGTTATCCAAAGTAATTTCCTTATAATCTCTCCTGAAGCCATTTAAATTCCTGTATCTTTATACATAATGTTCTTTCTATATCTAGCATTCTGCCTATCCATTTACCTACCCATTTTTTCATCTATTTAATATTTATACATCTGATTTTGCTTTCATCTATGTATTTATACATTTATCATAGATATCACTTTACATATTTATCAATCTATGTTCAATGGTCTAATATCAACTATCACTTTCAATCTTTAATTTTCTGTTTCTATTTTATTTTTATCCTTGAGTATATTTATTCAAAGGCTTTTAAAATGCTGCATTCAGTTCCTATATTTCCTATTCTTGAACTATTATACTCCGAGTGTTAATTCTAAAATCCCTGCCAGTTTAAATGCAACACATATTCTAAAAACCCATTGAAATTGACATTTTCTCTCCTTGCTTGATATTGTAACTTATTTAGAAATCTTTGCATATACATTATACAATTGTATGCATTCCCTTTTTTTAGCTATTTGTATTATTCTATTAATAAATGGAACCCTTCTTGCTCTTCTTGAAGGTTAGGTCTCTTGCTATATTCTTTGGCTTTGTACATCATATAATGTCAAACACAGACTTCTGTAAATAATGAGAATTTAATACATGTTGACTGGACAATATAATTGATGTGCAAAAATTAATTGGGGTGGGGGTGGAGATTACAAGTTAGATTGTGTTGCTGGGCAACCTAGATTCAAGCAAAATCACCAAAGATCTCTGATAGCAATCCAGGAACACATTGCTGTAGAGTTGGCTGAATAATGGAGATGTGTACATTGAAAAGATGTGAATATACAATATTTCCAAAAATAGGGTGGGATTACATGACAATAGATCTGCAGAATGAAAGAAAGTAAAATATCTAAGATGGGTTTTTTTTAATTTATCCAACCTGGAAACTGGTTAAGCAGTACCACAATGGGTAAATCTATTTGGGGCAGGTAAACCATATACCATTGCAATAACTGGGTTCAGTGAAGGGTAGAGTGTGGACTGAAAGGAGACAAAGTGGGAAGGCATATGAGGAGAAGCAAAAGACCCAGGAGGGAAGCCGGCAGAGGAGTTAAATTACTGTTTAAGGAAAGCTGGGAAAGGGACATGTTTTCAGAAGAAGTGAGTGATCAATAAGAAAGAAGCCAGACTGAAAGAGTAATTTTAAAAATGTGAATAACTTGATATTAGCAAGAAGGTGATCACTGCCAAGCTCATTAAGGTATTTTTATTGAACAGTAGCATTGTTTTATCCTGTTATTAAATATAATTATATTTAAGAAAACATGATAATGGATCTTCATTGTGTAGATCCATTCTGTCATGTAATTCCGTCCTATTTTTGCAAATAACTTATATATATATAAAATATCTCCCTTGGCCCTTTTTTAATGTATGACTTTTCACATGAAATATTCTTCTCTGGAGAGCCAAATAATAAAGTAGTCTTATATATTAAACTGGATTATATATGGAATAATATATAAAATAAAACTGGTTATATATTACAAAATTCAATATGTTTTATTCTTCCATTTATGCTCTGAAAAATTTTATATCAAGCAATATGGTCCTGCTTGTAATCTCATCTCTGAATTCTTTCTTGATTCAGAGTATCATTACATATAATGTTTAGGTATTCAATTTACCTACTAAGGTTTAAAATAACTGACTTAAAAAAAACACTAAAAAAAATGACTATGACTTTTGATAATTTGCTTTATTTGCTTGTTTTTTGGGTTTTGTTTGTTTGTCTGTTTATTAATTCCCCAAGAGACTCACTTGAGTAAAATAGAAAATCTATGTGTTTTTTCTTTTCTCATCCTCAGTCTATTACCTGGGTAGTACAATCACAAGAGGCCCTCTTCTTCCTGCTTCGTATATATCTAACATTTTCTAGCTACTTAGTGATAATTAAATCTATCCTGTTGCACTATATCTTGAATCAATGTGACTTACACTGAGATGATAATGAGTACCAAGGAATTAAAGCATCACTCTCCAGTAAAATATAAAAATTGAATGCATGGAAGAATGGAAGAAATTATACCTACTGGGTGGTGATAACTTTGGCTAGAAGAGTTATTTAGAACAATTTATATTTATAAAACAGCTAAACTTGTTACCTGGGGTTCTCCAAAGGAAAAGAACCAATAGGCTGTGTACATATACAGTTGAGCCATGAAACAATTCAGTGAAGTAGGGCAATTGCCTAAAGGATGCAGAGTCACAACACCAAGTCAAGAATTCAGGCACCGAGGAACCAGTGGGGACTTTTCTTGAAAATAAGCCATAGGAGTTAAACTGGTCTTAGACCAGGCAGAAGCTAAATCACTAAAATGGAAGCATAAGGGCAAATATTTACTATTAGCAGAATTGATTTCATTAATCATTATATCTTCTGAAAAAAAAGACACATCCCTAAAGATGGCAGCTAAGCCTGAACATCAAAATAAAAAAAAACTCAGAAAATGGGAGACATGAAGCAAGGTGGCAGGAAATGAGGACCTAGGACTTGAGTTAGGTGTGGAACAGCGAAGGTTCAGTCTAGTCAGTCAGTGATTGTACTTTGACTTCAACATGCTGTTTAAAATTTATTGTTTTTAACTATAAAATAACAATACCTTAAATAATTTATAGAGGTAGATATTGTTTGCCATCCGCAGACATATTTGCCTTTTATTTATTTTTTTTATTCTTTTAAGTAACAACCCTTCAAAGGATTTTTGTTACCTTGGACAGGAGTATTCTGATTAGTGCAATATATTTTGTGGAAAATCGCAAAACAGTGAGTACTTCCTCATTCCTAAGATAGAAAATATTACACCTATAAAGGAACTTACATATCTACCATATCTAAATCTACTTAATGATAGCATAATTTGACACTATGGATGCTATATAACATATACAGTCATAAACATACTCCCATGTACGTTGTTTTTTAGTTATACCTTTCTGTACTGGCTATCCCCTTAAAAAACTTTTAGTAATGTATACCTCACCGCCACAATTTTCCTATAATTTCAATTTCTATTAAAGATTAAATATATCACAATTTATAAAATTACCCAGACTATCAAAACCTATAATAATGTAGGTTTTGGACATTCTGAAAAGATTCAGAGAACTTAATATAATCCAAAATTCACAGAGCGTATAATTTTCTCCATAAAATAAGGACTAGACAAAATAGAGCACCACAAAATCAAGTCAAGATGTAGAACCTGGCAGTTCCTTTGCATACTTTTGAGCTAATTCCTACAACTTCTTACAAGAATATCACAGTTTCTCATTCAAATTAGTGCCTTGGAAAAATTCAAATAAAACCCTAGGGTCTTCAATGACTAATTAAATGGCAAACTAAAAATGTTCTTAATCTGCTCTGCAGATTTCTAAAGGCATTTTTAATTTCTCACAATCCTTTCCTTATTCATGCTATCACTTTTTAAAAGTAATGCCCATTGCTTCATCCAAAAAGTTCTTTTCTCCAATATATTAAAATATATATTAGGTGTATAATTTAATCTTAACATATGGTAAATGGAATTTTCATTGGTAGTTACCATTACCATAATTTTTACTTACAGGTAATATTACTTTTTCACCATCTTTTGAAACAATTCATATCTGAAGAAACTAAGATGATAAAAAATCAAAGGAAGATAAATGAAGTTAATTTTATTAAAATTAAAAAAATACATGTTAAATTTGTACTAGTATGTATATTTTCATTATTAGGAAGGAAAAAAATATCAGATACCACACAAATATGAGTTTAAGATTTGTTCTTAGCTGTCAGTGTAGATCTATCATCTTATCTCTTTTTCCTAGTTTATGTTACAGTTTGATGAGAACCTCAAAAATTTCTTCATAACAAATGAGTTTTTAACCAACTGCTAATAATTATAGTGTTTGCATTTCTCAACATCCTCAAAATTATTTACCTAATATTTAAGAAAATGCTAGTATTTTCTCCTTAGACTAAAAGTTAAAAAATTAAATGCATATAATTCCTCAATCTTTTTTTTCTTTTAAAATAGGTTTACATGACGTTATTTTTAATTGTATTTTTTATTGATTTCAGAGAGGAAAGGAGAGGGAAAGAGAGATAGAAACATCAATGATGAGAAAGAATCGTTGAACGGCTGCTTCCTGCATGCCCCCCACTGGGGAATGAGCCCAGAATCCAGGCAAATGCCCTTGACCAGAATCGAACCTCGGACCCTTCAGTCCACAGGCCAGTGCTCTATCCACTGAACAAAACAAGGTAGGGCTAATTCCCAAATATTAAATTTCTCTTCAGGTAGAGAAACCACCTTCATTTGATATATTATTACTAGATGCCTGGTCAACAAAATTCATGCACAGGAGTGGGGATCCCTCAGCCCATTCTGTACCCTCTCCAATCCAGGAACCCTTGGGGATGTCCAACTGCCTCTCACAATCTGGGACCACTGGCTCCTAACCACTCACTTGCCTGTCTGCCTGCCAGATCACCCATAACCCCTCTGCCTGCATGCCTGATCGCTCCTAACTGCTCCCCTCTGATTGTCCCAACCGCCTCTGCCTCACCCCGCACCGGGACCCAGGATTCCCTCCTCTGGCCAATCACAGGCACCCGGGACCAGGGTTTCCCTCCCTCTGGCCGGCAACAGGCACCCAGGACCTAGACTGGCTTTGCCCAGTCTGGCCACAGCTGCAGGGGACCCTGGGAGGGCAGGCCACAGCCACAGGCACCCAGGATCATGGGGCAGGCAGCTTGTCCCTCTCCCAGGCCACAGCCTGGCTGGTCCCCATTCCTCTCTCGCAAGCTCATTTGTGCCTTGCTGGTCCCCATTCCTCTCTCTCCAGTGTTGAGTGTCTGAGCTGTTACGGCGTGAGGGCATGAGGGTGTGATGACCATTTGCATATTAGCTCTTTATTATATAGGATTTTTCTAAGTAGATAGAAACATAATTTAATATTATTAATATACAATTGAGAATACATATGATCAATTTGAAGGTGATCTTTAATTTGAAATTTAGAATGATTTGTGTCCTCATAAGATCTGCCAGTGTGACTCCAAATTAGGTAATTTACCCCTGAATGGAAAATGAGGCAAGAGTAGACACGACCAATGGAATTATCTCTGTATTCCTGAGGGAAGAAAATCCTTCTTTAGTTACCTCAGCTGCCTTCTGACAAAGATGAGGTTTAAATCTTCCACATTTACCTCTTGCCTAGAATGTAGCTAATGACCCGGGATTGGCACTAGACTTTTCTTTTGTCCCTTTCCCAAATATGAACACACACACAGAAATAATAATAATAATAATAATAATAATAATAATAATAATAAACGATTCCTGGCTTTAGTCTTTCCTTTGCACTCTTTTTGGGATCTGTGACATACTTTCAAACATTCTTAGATCAACTCCAGTAATCAATCCACATTCGTGTAACCCCTGCAAATGGAAGGACCATCAAACACCTACAAGATTCACTTCTCACTTAAAGCACAAGGAAACAAAAGCCCAACCTGTCAGCTGTAGAATCCAATAAAGACCCAAACCCCCTGTCTTCGAATTCAGTACTCTTTCCAAGTCACTGTAAAAGTTCTATACATCCCTGACCTTAGGACCTATGTATTTATTGCTTACATGTTCGACTAAGTTTGGGAGTTGGCCAACCTGAATAAAGAAAATGAAGAGCCTACTGAAGACTATTAGATATGGTTCAGATGAAGGGTGAGCAAATCTGACCCACTTGCACTCAGAGGTTCAAAATATAAATCTAACTCAGTTGCAATCAAGAACATGACAATAGCCCAGCCAGCATGGCTCAGTGGTTGAGTGTCGACCTATGAACCAGAGGTCACACTTCGACTCCCGATCAGGGCAATGTACAGGAGGCAGCAAACCAATGATTCTCTCTCATTATCGATGTTTCTATTTCTCTCTCTCCCTCTCCCTTCCTCTCTGAAATCAATAAACATACTTAAAAAAAGAACATGAAATTAAATGTCAACATACCAAAAAGAGAGAGAGAGAGAGAGAGAGAGAGAGAGAGAGAGAGAGAGAGAGAGAGAGAGAGAAGGCAAATATATGCAAGAAAACTAACATGCTACTTACCTTAAAACACTAAATGTAGAGCAAATCTCATCATGTTTCTTACTAATTTATAACTTCCATACACGGGTCAAGATAAAAAGCCACATGTATGAAAGATGAGATCTGTATTTTATCCAAAAACTCTTTCTGGCAAAAAGTTGTTGCTTTCAATAACCCTGCTACCTGAAACCATAGAAGGAAGCAGGTACTTCCTTTCTTGTTTTATTTTTCAAAACTATCCACTAATCTTTTAATTAAAAGTGAATGATAGAGAGATGGCAAGTGAGCAGAAGAAGATGAAGAACACAGCTCCCTTATGTATTTGCACAACCCTAATCAGTCTGCACATCTCTCAGAGAGTTCTGTATTCATTACATGGAATCTAATCCATCCTCCTAAAGCTGATGCAGTCAACTGCCATGGTTGGCCCTCATTCATCATACTTGTGGACAACAGCTGGTAAAATATATAACCTAGAAGAGTCACTTCTAGGAGGACTTTACATACAATAGAATATTAACAGGCTAGAGAAAATTTGAACTTTATATAATGAAAGAACCCTGATTTTCCTAGAAGTTCCTGAACAGTGCATTTAAGTTAATTGTTCTCTCAATTCAGTAAGTTGTCTTTAATTTTAGTCATGAAAGTACTATTTTGGTAATAATATAAATACCCAGACATACATGATGCCAACAGGTTTACTTAAGCCAAGAAATGAAAGTGAAAATAATACATATGCCCCATCTATATAACAATTATATATTGTTATATAAAATTTATATCCTATATAATAAAAGGCTAACATGCAAATCGACCAAATGGCGGAACAACTGGTAGCTATGACACACACTGACCACCAGGGGGCAGATGCTCAATGCAGAAACTGCCCCCTGGCGGTCAGTGCACTCCCTCTGTAGGAAGCCGGGCTCAAGGCTGGCGAGTACAGTGGTGGTGGCCAGAGTCTCTCCCACCTCCACAGCAGCACTAAGGACCCCTCAGGGGATGTCTGACTGCCAGCTTAGATAAACTGTCAGTGGGACATCCCCCAAGGGGTCCCGGATTGCAAGAGGGAGCCGGCCAGGATGAGGGACCTCACCCTTCCAGTGCATGAATGTTGTGCACCGGGCCTCTAGTATATATATAAAATGAGTGCTTACTATATGCTGGGCACTCTACTAAGCATTTTCGTAAGTTACTGCAGTGATAGTATTAATTACATATTGCAATTTTACTTTTGAGGGGAAAAAGTCTCTGAAATGGTAAATAGCTCACTCACATTTAAATATCTCTTAAAGTCTCTAATACTTAGAAGCCATTAATTCTACCATTATTCTCTCTTCTCTCAACCCCCTCCTGTCCCCATAGACCTCCCGGCCCAACTGATATTTCAAGACTTTAGATTTCTTTTTACAAAGAATTCTTTTGTTCTTATAAGTGCTTGTGCTCTTCTAGGTGCCTAAGTCATTTCCATGAGCAAAAATGCAAGGTCTCTGTCCTCGTCAAGCTTCTCTCAGTTCCTAACTTCTGATCCCAATTCCCATGCCTTGATCCCTTCCTCTTACAAGTCTGACAAAATCCCTACCCTGATTAAATCTAATTTGTGGCTGCTTCCTACTTGTCACCCACACATGGTAAACACCACAACAATGCTTGCCTGACTTCACAATCAATTAGTGGAATACTACATTTGCCTTCTTCCTTGATTTTTTTTTCTTTTTTTAAGATGATTTTCAGTCTTTTCCTCCTTTCTGTACTTACTAACATCTATTTCCATCTCACTAACTGATGCTGGTTTCTTTTTGACAAAGAAAATAGTAAAAGTCAGAACACAACTATACAAACCTCCACCATGAAAAGCATCACTACCTGTATCTATCTCAACACTTGGCTTTCCTTCCTGCTTCTGTGAAAGACTTTTCCAGGTTTCTATCCAATGTGACCCTCTCCTTGCTAGATCCCACGTATATTGTTATAGAATTTTTCCTCATGTTCCTAAGCATCACCAACTATTTTTCCTTTAAAAAATATAATTCCTATAAATATATAGCCGTAACAGCTCACAGAAAAAAACAAAACAAAAACAAAAAACCCTGATCAAAGATCCAAGAACCCTCTAATCTAAAATATATATAAAAGCTCCTCAAATCTGGTCCTGTAGGCTCTCAACTTCATGCCTTCACCGGGAGGGGGGGGGACGGGGGGGGAGCGGTTGTGCCAAGACCATGATTGACCTCAAATTGTTAAATTCAGGCCAGTTTGTCGTTCTCATCTTACTTGACTTCTCAGCAGTGTTTGAATTAGCTGACACTTTCTCTTTCTTAAAACATGTTTTCCAGATGATTTCCAGGATACCGTTTCCTTGATTGTTCTTCTTTCCAGAGAATTTGCTCAGAGTTCTTTGCTTGATTTTTCTTATGTCTCCAGACTCTGACCTTCAGGGTGCTCAGAACTCACTCCATTGGTATCTTCTCTTTAAAAGTCACTGCCCTACTGAAACCATCTAATCTCATCTCACCTATCTACTGATTATTTCCCAGTTTATATTTCCAGGTTGAAATGCCTACTTCTCAATATTACTTGGATGTCTAAAAGGCATCTCGAATTTAACAGGTCGACATTTGGTCTTCCCGTTCCTCCCTCCCTTCAATAAAAGCTTGAGTCATCTTTTTAGTCATCTTTAATAGCAAATATTTTCTTCCACATGCCGATGTGGAAAACCTAGTATTATCCTTGATTTATTCTTTTCTCTCACACCACACGTCTAATCCCCTACAGATAGCACTCTTGCCAAACCTTCATCACCTTTTACCTGCATTACTGCAATCTTCTCCTCACGGGCTGCTCTGTTTGCACTTCCTCTCACATCAATTCTTTTTTCTTTAAATATTTATTGTTGAAAGGATTGCACATGTCACCATTTTCTCCCCATTGGTCCCTTCTAGCCCACTCCTGCCCCTTGCCCCAGGCCTGCACCACCCAATTGTCTGTGCCCATGCGGTATGCATACAAGTTCTTTGGTTGATCTCTTCGCATCCACCCACCCACCCAGGCCTTTCCTCTGAGATTTGACGGTCTGTTCCATGCTTCTGTGTCTCTGGATCTATTTTGTTCATCAGTTGATTTTGTTCAATAGATTCCACATATGAATGAGATCCTGTGATACTTGTCTTTCTCTGACTGGCTTATGTCACATAGCATAATACTCAGCAGCCAAGATGATCATTTTGAAATGAAAGTTAGATCCTATCTCTCTTTGGATATAAATCCTCTTAGTGTACAAGCCAAATCTAACAATAGCACTACATGATCTACATGATTTCCACTTTATCTCCTGACCTCATCTCCTATTCCTCTCCTCCTCTAGCTCCATTTCAGATACCCTGGAATCCTCCAGGACACCAAACTTGATCCAGGCTCAGGGCCTCTGCCTGAGACACACCTCTCTGATAGCTACAGAACTAGACTATTGGTTAAGGTCATTAGCATTTACTGCTCTAAAAGACACACTATACATCACCTAAGTAATGTAAAATAATATAATTTGGGAGTTTTTTTTAGTAGTTTTTTTTATGGTTTTTTGTTTTATTTTTTTTGTTTTGTTCTTGCTAATGTCACAGTTCAGTGAGAGTTGGGAAGTACCCCTGGCCAGTTCTTCCTCCTGAAAGCAGAGATTTCAGGTACCTTTCAGCAACGCCACCATCTTAGAGTCCTTTAACTCTGGTCACACAGAAAACAGGAGATTTGCGTAATTGTGACAGTTTTGAGTAGCTGGCCTGAAAGTGGCATGTATCTCTTTTTTCTACATTCCAAAGGCCACCACTCAGTCACGCAGCAAGAGAGAAAAGTGTCTAAAGCACAGATATACCCTAGATATTTGGGTGATCCTAAAGTCTCTGCTACATTGGTTCCCTTTCTTAGGGAAGATTCCTGAGGCTTTCACTGGCTACCATATTTAAAAATTCAACACCTCCTGAGCCAAATATTGCAATAGGTCACCAGTCTGGAAGAAGAGAAGGCAATGTGCGCATGGAGGAAGAGATGACAATGCAGTATAAGCCAGGAAATGCCAGTAGCTGCCAGAAGCTAGGAAAGGTAAGGAACAGATTCTCCTCTAGAAACTCTGAAGAACTTTGAGCTTCCAGATTTTGAGTTAATTTCTGTTGTTTAAGCCTCCAAGTTCGTGGTAATTTGTTATAAAGGCAATAGGCAACTTATACACAGAGGAAAGTGAATTAAAGTCATAATTACAAGAATATGCTCAAAATGAATACATAAAAACTCCCTTTTGCATCAATATTAATTCTATATACATCCTGTTCAAATGAATTAACACTGTGTCTAAACTCATGGGGAGAAAGTGGATTTTGGCAAGCCTTCATTAACCATTTATTCTTAGTAAGAGCATTGTAATGTACTAGAGGCCCGGTGCACGAATTCATGCACATTGAAAGTAAATTAATTAGAAGGTGGCCAGGGAAGTGGGAGTAGGCGAAATGGGCCAGACACGCCCTGGAGCTAACCTCCCGTGGTCCCTCTCTGGCCAGCTGCACCTGGGGCAGTGCAGGGGCTCAAATGGCACCAGCAGAGTGAGTGGGGTCCCTCCTGCAGGTGGGGTCCCTTGGCCTGGCCTGCAGGGATCAGGCCAAAACTGACAGTCTGACATCCCCTGAGGGGTCCTGGAGTGCAAGAGGGCACTCTACAAAGTTGCTGTCACTTGGAAACTACTGCATTGAGTGTCTACCTCCTGGTGGTCAATGAGCAGCATACCTACCAGCCAGTCGGCTGGTCAGCCAGTCGCTTAGCCATAGATAGATAGATAGATAGATAGATAGATAGATAGATAGATAGTAGCCCGGTGCACAAATTCATGCACTCGTGCACAGGAGGGGATGTCCCTCAGTCCGGCCTGCACCCTCGCCAATCTAGGACCCTTTGGGCGATGTCTGACTGCCAGTTTAGAGCCGATCCCCTAAACTGGCAGTTGGACATCTCCCTCGTAATCTGGGACCTCTGGCTCCTAACCACTCGTCTGCCTGCCTGCCCGACCACCCCTAACCACTCTGCCTGCTGGCCTGGTTGCCCCCAACTGCCCCTCCCCCTGCTGGCCTGATTGCCCCAACTGCTCCCCCACCTGCCTGATCACCCCCAACTGCCCTCCCCTCCTGGCCTATTCACCGTCAAACACCTCTGCCTCAGCCCCGTCATCATGGCTTTGTCTGGAAGGACATCCAGAAGATCTCCTGGTCTAATTAGCATATTACCCTTTTATTAGTATAGATATAGACAGTTTGTTCACTTTATTGATGAAATTAGACATATTTGGGGAGATTATATTAGCACTTCATAAATTATTTGCTAAACAATCTATTATAAGATATTAGATATGAGAGCCAGAAACAAATCCTTTTTCTTTAACATATTTAAGTAATTTTCTGAACTGCGTTGTTCTATGACCATAAATTATTGTCAAATAAATATAATTAATTGCTCCTGAAAAATGAAAAATGTGAATGTCTTTACTGTGTGGGCTGAGCATATAGAAATATTTTCTTCCTTAATTAAATGAAAAATCATGCCCTGATCAGTTTGGCTCAGTGGATAGAGCGTCGGCTTGTGGACTGAAAGGTCCCAGGTTCAATTCCGGTCAAGCGCACCGTACATTGGTTGCGAGCACATCCCCAGTAGGAGGTGTGCAGGAGGCAGCTGGTCGATGTTTCTCTCTCATCGACATTTCTAACTCTCTATCCCTCTCCCTTCCTCTCTGTAAAAAATCAATAAAATGTATTTTTAAAAAAAAAAGAAAGAAAAATCATGGGAGGAAGGTCTCTGCTTCTCTTTCAGAGGATATGATCATAATTGTGTCTCCCTGAATGCCTGAGGTTGCTGCAGTCATTTTGGAAATATAGACTTGAACACAGCTGATATGTTGAGTTGAGCTGACGGCAGAGATGGAGAGCATGAATACATTGATCCCACCATTGAGCTGTTGAACCAACCATGGAACCACCCTGTGTTCTCTGATATAGTTAATTTCCACTTTTAGTGCGTATTCAATTATTTGAAACTGAAAATCTCTCAATTTAGGCAATGATCGTTACAATAAGGCCACTTAGGTTCATCGCTTCTGAATAATGTGTCTATTCAATGAAAAAATGATATTGTAAAACCCTTAATCATGTTCAACAATTAACCAGGACATGATTAAATCTATTTTAGGTTCCAGAGAAATAACATGGAAACTGAGATATTAAATAGCCTATCAGCAGTTTGGGGATTTTTTTTCCACATAAGGAATCAATTTGTGTTGCCATGACAGTGATTTCAGTTGATGCCTTTATTGAGCACTGGCAGTGCTCTCTAAATGGTACACTGAAATGGATAAATGGGCAGCAGATTTTTTGTAAAGAGCAAATGTATCCTTGGTTTGCTTGGTCACTACTTTCATGCTGATAGCAGAAAAAACTGGATTTCCTCTGTTGTAAGATTGATCTGAAAATAGAAAGCATCTTAAAATTTTAGCATACAGTCAATGAAGTGGTGATTGCACAAAATTTAATATTAAATTAACAGTTTTATAAATAATGGCATCTTTTATTCTATGAAATACATGAGCCCCACACCAGACTGACTGCCATGATGGCTCAGTATCTATTAACCAAACAAATAAAGCGTTTGTGTCTGGAATTTTGCAATGAACAAATATCTAAATATGAGAACACAATATCTCTACTGATTCTTTAAGTAAAGCTAAAATTAAATATTTTGCATACTGTTCTTACCTTATAAGAATACATGAGCTCATGTAAGAAAATTAATGATTCAACAAAAGATAACATTAATAAGTTAATTTATCTTAAAAGATATTTATTGTCATTGTTTTGTAACAGACAATAAAATTTCCAGAGGAAATCAGCATTGTTTTCTTGTACTTAATTTTTCCAGAATTCTTTCTATAAAAGAATAATTGAACCTTCTACTTTAGGAGTGTATGGTTTATACCATTATGCAATAGAAATGTTTTGAAATTTATAGTATGAAACTAGAAATTCACTCTCAATTCTACTTTGTTCAGAGTAATCATAATGATATCTTACCTTCAAAAGTTGTTTTGGGGATCAAGTAATGAAATATGTGTAAAAACTTTTTATGTTCTTTGGTTTTTATGACTGTTGTCAAAATCATAACAATTAAATAAATGTGGTGAGAGTTGATGTCTTCTTTATAGAGAAACTGAGCAATAAAAAATGTGTTCTGATAATAGCACAACATGACCAAATTGGGAAAAATAAAGATATTTATAAGTATCTATATATATAAAAGCCTAAGAAACTGTCCAACCATTCAATTGGTAGCTATGATACACACTGACACCAGGGGGCAGACTATCAATGCACAGGCATAGAAACATGCAACAGACAGATGAATCTCAGAGGGAAGGTGGGGGGAATTGCAGGAAGAGATTAACTAAAGATCTTATGTGCATACTAGAAACCCGGTGCATTGGGTCCCTTGCCCTGGCCTGTGGGGATCAGGCCAAAACCAGCTCTCCCACATCCCCCGAGGGTCCCAGGTTGCGAGAGAGCACAGGTCAGGCCGAGGGACCCCACCAGTGCACAAATCTGTGCACCAGGCCTCTAATCTATCCTATATAATAAAAGAGAAACATTTAAGTCGACCGCCCCTCCACTACACTCACCAGCCAATCAGGAGTGAGTATGCAAATTAACCCAACAAAGATGGCTGGTTAATTTGCATACACAGGCGCAGAACAGGAGAGCTGGTGGAAAGTGGAGTGGCTTGGGGAAATTGGTTCCCCAAGCCGCCAGACAGAGAGCAGAGAAGGAGAGCTGGTGGCTTGGAGAACTTGGCAGAGTGGGAAGCCATGGGACAGAGACAGAGCAGGAAGGGAAAACCAAGATCACAGGGAGCACCAGGAATTCTGGGAATAGTAGTTTTGGTGGCCGCCCCAGGACCGGAAGCCCAGAGCATGGGGAGCACCAGAAATGCTGGGAATCATAGTTTTGTTGACAGACGGATCTCCTAGACACTAGAGCAAAGTGAGCCTGGAGCAAGTTACTCTTGAGGTGGGGGATGGAGGGAAAGCAAAGGTGAGAGACATAAGTAAAATCAGAGTGTATAGGAAAAATTAAAGGGAAGATATCCTAAAACTTCCAGGAAATCTCCACCAATGAAGCAAAGAAAAAAAAATGCCTCTATTATTCTGTGAGCAACAAACCAAACTGAGTTGGGGTCTCAAACAATTCACTCATATGATTGCAAAGACAGACAGAAACTCCCAGATTGGAGAGGGCTCCCCTGAGGGATCCCATATTGGAGAGGGTGCACAAATGTCATGCACTGGGCCTCTAGTATATATATATATATATATATATATATATATATATATATATATATATATATATATATATGAGCTTAAGAGACCAAAAAGCCTAATGACTGGTCAACCTGTTGTTATGATGTGCACTGACCACCAGGGGGCAGAGGCTCAACACAGGAGCTGCCCCCTGGTGGTCAGTGCACTCCCACAGCTAACCTCCTGTGGCCAGCCAGCCAACCTCCCGCAGTCCCTCCCCCTGGCCAGCCCCCCCCCCAATCGGCCCCAATAACCAGACAGGCCAAGGGACCCCACCCATGCATGAATTCATGCACCAGGCCTCTATTCCTATGAAAAATCATGGGAGGAAGGTCTCTGCTTCTCTTTCAGAGGATATGATCATAATTGTGACTTTACAAGACAGTTTTCTTTCTTTTTTTTTAGTAAGAAAAACATAAAACAATAATTGCATATTCTCAGATTGAAGTTTCAAAAGTAATTAGAAATGGTTCCTGCCTTGAGGACATAGCATAATAGTATTTGGAGAGATAATAGATGCTAAGCATTAAGTGAGATAGAAGAAGTAAGGACAATGACTATGAGAATACAGAGAATGAATGCCTCATCAGAGAGATGGAAAATGCAGGTTCCATTCCCCAAAGTTATGTTTCCATAGCTCTTCATGTCTTGGACAAAATGAAATTCTTATTTCCAACTTTCATGTACTCAGGTTGATTTGGGTGCCATATAGCAGGCATCATGTTATACAAAATTGCAAAAAATTGAGGACAAGGCACAATCCACACCTCTTCACTGTAAGCATTCATAAGCACTCCTATGGCTCCTCAAAATTGTGTTTGCCTCATTAAATTAGGCATGTTGATGCTCCTTAGTAATTATGCACAGATATATTTTTCTTTATCTTATTAAAATACCTAATTGATGTACTCCTTCAAATACTTACTGAGCAAATACTATGTGCCAGACACTGGCCAGGGAGATAAAGATATGATGATGAACAAGATAAATAATATTTGCCCTCAGAGATCTAGTAAAGCAGTGCATCTCAAATCTAAATGCTCACTCAAATTATCAGGGATCTTTTATAAAATTCAGATTTTAATTCAGTTGGTCAGGCAAGGATCTAATAAGGTCCAAGGAGATAATGTTGCTATTGGTCTATGAATACCACTATGAATAGAAAGGTATTTAAACATACAGACAGGTAAACCAGTTATTGTAGTACAGTAGTTAATGGGAGACAGAGAAAACAGAAAGGTCAATAAGATAAATGGAAAGAAAGATATGCTTTGAAAATAGATCTTCTCACGTAAAAAAAAATTTAAAAAATATAGACCACAAGTATATGTGGGAAAGTAGGAATATTCACTAAGTATGTAACAATAGCTAATCCTATCTAATAAAAGACAAACATGCAAATTGACCATACCTTCACTATGCCCCCAAGCCACACACACCAGCCAATCAGAGCGACTGTATGCAAATTAACCCAACCAAGATGGCAGCCGGCAGTCACAGAGCTGGAGCAAGCAGGAGGCTTGGTTGCCCCCACGATGGAGGAAACCAAGCTTCCTGCCTGCTCTGGCCTCTGCTGAAGGAGTGGCTGGGGGCCTGGGCCTTTGGGAGCAGGGCGTGAACTACACAGCTGGGAGAGAGGCCTGGGTTGCTGGGAGCAGGGTGGGAACTATGCAGCTAGATGAGGGGCGGGAACTTCTGCCATGTCGCCATGGCAACGTGGCAGAAGTTCCCGCCCTGTAGCTGCTTGCTCATTCACTTACTCGCTCATTCATTCACTCATTCACTCACTCATTATTCACTCACTCACTCAGCAAACCCTCTCAGGTCCCTGGCACCAGGCCAGGCACTGAAGGTGAAGCAGGATAAGACAGAGCTATGTCCTCAAGATGTTAGTAATTCAGTAGGGCGAAGCATGCACATGAACAAGGCAGTTGTACGCACAGATGCACTGTACTGGGTTCGGTGAGGGCTGTAACTAACGCCGACCTTGTTCTCTTGATAAAATGGAGCCTCGGGATCCAGGCTGCCCCAAGCCTGTAGGCCCTGCGCCTAGGACCGGAGCAGCCGGGGTCACGGAACATGACAGAGGGTGCAGGTCGGGCTGTGGGTTCTGGCCCCACCCTTCATCCCCCCACCTCCATGCGCAAATTTTGTTCATTGGGCTACTAGTATATATATATATATATTCTAATTTAAAGCCATTTTACAAAATATATTCCAATTGACTTACAGAATTAAGCATAATTAGAAATAAAAGGAAACAAATAAAAAGTAGAAGTGAATACTCAACTAATCTAGAGTTGAAAAAGAACTTTTGCGTTATTAAAGGAATGAGGAAAATAAGAAAATAAAAATCTCAGTAAGTTGACAACAAAACTTAAACATTTATGCATTTCAAAAAGTGAACAAAAAGGTAAGAATCTGTTTCTTTTACTCTCCCTTAATAGAAACAGTTATATCCAGACTCTGGATTAATTAATAAAGTCATTTATTTATTAATCTCCTCCATTGATGGTAGATTGACCTTAACAAAACCTTTATGTCCCTTGGATCCTATGCACACACTTAAAATCTGCAATGAGCCCGGCTGGTGTGGCTCAGTAGTTGAGCATTGAGGTCACAGGAGGTCACAGCTCAATTCCCAGTCAGGGCACATGCCAGGGTTTTGGGCTTGATCCCCAGTGGGGGCATGTAGGAGGCAGCCTATCAATGATTCCCTCTCATCATTGATGTTTCTCACTTTCCCTTCCTCTCTGAAATCAATAAAAATATCTTTTTAAAAAATCTGCAATGAATATGCTACCAGTACTGTTTAGCAAGCTCTGAAGACTCTTGACAATAAGAGCTAATTTCACCTACCATTCCACACTTAATCATATTCTACTCCATTTATGAATTCCTTACTCTAGCGCTTTAATAAATCTAGTTCTTCCATTGTGTCTTTATTAAACTGTTTAACAAATTGATGCCTCCACCTTCCCCTCTGTTTTACTAAACCCAACAATGCATCTGAGAGCAACTTAGGTTTCACCTTTTCAACTACACCAAAGAGGTCCTTTGGACTTCATGGGAATGTCATAGCATGTGATACCTGTATTCACTTTAAGGAATTGAACAGGATGCTTTGATTTAAAACCATTTTTGAAAAAGTTATGTGGTCCAATGTTAATGCCAGTTTACATAGAGGACAGAAAGTGCCAAATGCTTAGCATATTATGTTGCATCTTTGAGCTACAAATAAATAACCACTGAGTTAATGGCTAACTCTGTGGGTGAGATGCTCATCATAGGGCTTTAAGTATTTTTAAGAGCTTTGATTATGTCTTTTACTAAATCACTTAACAGCCTTAGAATCTCTATATCAAGTTACTATAGTTAGGGTGGGGCTAAAAGTAGGTTTATAGTTGTTCATATGGAAAATAACACAATAATCCTATATAATAAAAGGCTAATATGAAAATTGTAGCCTCAGGAGTTCAACCAACTGGGAGTTCGACTGCTTGCTATGCTATGTGCTGACCGCCAGGGGGCGGCAAGGAATGAAGGAAGGCCCGGCTGGCAGCCGGCCACCAGGGGAAGGAAGGCCCCAATCAGCCCTGATCACCAGCCAGGCCTAGGGACCCTACAGGTGCACACATTTCATGCACTGGGCCTCTAGTTAATAGATAATAATACAAGAATAATCTGTTTTATGTACAACTGTAACCTACTTTTGCTCCATCCTGTACAAGCAGATGTTTCCTAAAAACTAAGATGCTCCAATGAATTCCATTGGTGCACTATATTTCATAAAATTAGGTAATGTTTATATCACTAAATTTGTCTTCCTTTGGATTAGAAAGAATTACTGCATTTTTAATAAAAATTTTAAATTCCTAACAGAATTTTAGAAGTTGGCCATATTCTAAACTATACATTAAAAAAAAACCTTAAAAACTGTATTATAATATATTAATCTAAAAGTTAGAGTTGTTATTATTTTAAATGTTACTTTTTATTAATATACATTGACTTACCTTATAAAAATATTTCTAGCAATTATTTATTCTCTATCTTATGTATACCTGGATTCAATGTTCATCATTCAGTTATTTTACAATGATTTCTTCATTTGTCTCTTATGTGGATTCACTCTAAGATGGGATGAGGCATAGCATATTCTCTGAGTTTTTATATGAATAAGTATACCAGTATTGCCATTTTGTACTTGAATAATAATTTTCCTGGTTATAATATTCTTGAGACATACTCTTCCCTTAGAATTTTGTAAATATTGTTCTATTATCTTCTGGCACACCATTTTTCCATGAAAGTATTTGAGCCCAACCAGATTTATTCCCTTTGTAAGTTCTTGGATAGCTAATGAATTCTTTCTTAATCCTTGAAATTCAATCACTTTTCCAGAATGTCATGAAATCGGTTATTCTAATGAATTTCTTAAAAACAGTGCACTTTTGATCTGTGAGAATTAGTTTCAATTTCAGAAATATTTTCTAGTATTATGTATTTTTTTAAATTCCATTTGTTGGATTTTCACTTCCATCACACCATTTATCTTTATTTTGGATCAACATTTCCCATATATTACGAACCTGAACATCTCAGATTACTTTATCATTTTCCTCTTCATTTCACTGAGACTGCTAGATGGCTTTCTTCTGTTACCATCTTAATTTTCCACATTGTCTAATTTGCTTCCTTCTACTTAACTAACTCTGTAATGGTGTCACTTTGGTCCTCTAGTCATTTAATTCTACAATCTCTTCTTTCAGCTCACTCACACATTTAATCATCTTTTATTCAAAGACGTCTCACCAGGCCAGCATGCTCAGTGGTTGAGCATTGACCTATGAACCAGAAGGTCACTGTTCAATTCCCAGTCAGGATACATGCCCAGTTGTGGGCTCAGTCCCCAATGGGGAGCATGCAGGAGGCAGCCAATCAATGATTCTCTCACATCATTGATGTTTCTATCTCTCTCTCCCTCTCCTTTCCTCTCTGAAATCAATAAAAATATATTTTTAAAAAAGACATCTCATTAAAATTACATTCTCTTTAAGTTTTTCTGTAGCATAAAACATTTGTGGTAAACTTGATTCTGTTTTTCTCTTTCGGTTTTATTTTCTTCAAATGAATTATTTTGTCCTTTCTATGCTTTAAGCCTATCTTTATTTTTGCTTTGGCATTCTGTATACTTTCCATGTTTACTCCATGATTAACTTGGTCTTTCTTAAGATATTTTACTTGTTTTGACATAGGATGGAAACATTTATGTTTATATTCTTCCCAACTTACCTGAGACTTATTAAAATTTTGTTTTAGTTTTATCAAATTTATTGGGGTGAGAGTGGTTAATAAAATTATATGTTTCTAATGTACAATTCTATAATACATCATTTGTAAATTTCATTGTGTTCATATAAATTTTTTCTTAAGACTTTATTCAAGGGTTGACAGAAGGTATTTTAGGCACATTTTTATAACCTAAAAGCCTATAATATAGGAGAAAAAAATCAAGTGGATATACTAGTGTCTTGGGTTGAGAATTTGATCTTTGGATCATGATTGGATGAAGAAAATTCCCTAACTACCTAATTATGAACACTATAACAACTCATCTACAGAGTACTTAAATTATAACTTCTTTCTAAGAGATTATTTTTCCTATTAATTTAATGTCTCTCTTACCACTTCCATCAGGAGTATTTATCAAAATATATCCTTAAAACACATTTAAAAAATAAAAATTTGGGCTACCCCAGCAGTTGGGAGGCGAGCAGACCGCTATGTCTCTGACAATGAGCCTAAAACACTACACTGCTGCAGTGCCTGCTGAATACCTAGGCCCTGTGCACCCTGGGGCGACGCCTGAGCACCTGGGCTGGAGCCTAGAGAACCCTGCTTGAAACACCGTCCTCTATGACAGTGGTTCTCAACCTTCTGGCCCTTTAAATACAGTTCCTCATGTTGTGAACCAACCATAAAATTATTTTCGTTGCTACTTCATAACTGTAATGTTGCTACTGTTATGAATCATAATGTAAATATCTGATATGCAGGATGGTCTTAGGCGACCCCTGTGAAAGGGTTGTTCGACTGCCAAAGGGGTCGCGACCCACAGGTTGAGAACCGCTGCTCTATGAGGTTGCGGCGCCAAAAACAACTGCCAGACGGCATTCCCACAGAGCCAGGTCTATTGGCAGATTGGCCCACATTCAAACCGGTGGACATCTGAAGGAACAGACACCCCGGACTGTGCTTGAGAACATCCTCCTAACCGCCCGGAATCTTCCAGGGCCATACCAGAGTCAGTGGTGAAGCCAGTGCCAGCACCACAGGTGGTCCAGTTCTCCAGCCCCACAGCCTGGAGCTGCAGCTTCCTGAGCTCAACCCCCCCTTCCCCCCCCCCCCCCCCGCCAACACACACACACACACACACACACACACACACAACCCTGGCTCCAAGTCTGCTAGCTTCTGGCAAGAGGAAGCAGAGGCTGAGATTGTCAGTTTCAGCAAGGATTGAACCCAGGGCTGCTTCTCTCCCAAGGTCCTTTTACCGAGCCTCCTGGGAATTCTGGTGCCTCCTCCCTCACCAGCTCCCTCAATCTGACCTTTGCCATGCCTCTCCTGGTTTGGCTAGCAGACCTCTTACATTCCCTCAATCTGACCTTTGCCACGCCTCTCCTGGTTTGGCTCGCAGACCTCTTACATGCACGCTGAGCTGTAGATGTGGGTGTATTTTTGTATTTTTGCAGGATCTGCAAGACACTACTGTGGCCATGGCTCATCCAGGTGACAGAATCCCTGTTGCTACCCTGCGAATGGACACAGTGTTGGAGGATACCCAGCCTTTGATTGGTCATTCCCCCAGTGTGCATCATTCTCTCTCTCTCTCTCTCTCTCTCTCTCTCTCTCTCTCTTTCTCTCTCTCTCCTGAGAGGACTGTCAGTCCCAGAACATGTAGCAGTGGGCCTGGGCTGCAGAATGACAATCCTGAGAAACCAGCCCAGCTTCTGGCAGGAAAGGCAGAGGAGGTAGATGCCTTTGCTCTGCGCTTCCCAAACACCAGCAATAGTATCTCTGGAGAAGATGAACTAGAGCCCTTCCAGGATGGAGCTGGTGAGGAGGCAGAGGAAACAATGGGAGAAAGCATGAGTATGAATGAAGGGAAGGGGGCAGCAGGAACACAAGCATCTGCCAGAGCAGAAGAGCCCGAGACACACACAGAAGTGAGAGAAGCAGAGGGATCCTGGGGGCTACTGAGGCCAAGGAGCCAGAAGGATCTTCAAAGGATAAGGACTCTGCAGGTAGGACATTAAGTCCAGAGTTGGCCTCCAGCATCCCGGAGTTTCTTCAGGCCGGACAACTTGAGTTCCTTGAGCCAGCCCCACCAACCAGTACTACAGTCTTATCTTCAGAGCTTCTGGAGCCTCTATTGGCCAGGCTTCCCCCTCCTCCGGCCCAACTTGCTGGCCCCAGACTCCATCAAGATCCCTACGAGACAGGACTGAGCCACCATGCTAAGCTCTTCAGCTTCTATGCTAAAATGTCCATAGAGACAAAGGCTCTTGAGATGGTGGAGAAGTGCCTGGACAAGTATTTCCAACATCTTTGCAATGACCTAGAATGCATTTGCTGTCCATGATGGCCGCAAGACTGTGAGGTCAAGGACCTGGATCTGCTGATGCGAAGGCAGGGCCTGGGCACAGACCGAGTCTCCCTGCACGTGCTTGTGGAGCAGCACCTGCCCCTGGAGTACCGGCAGCTCCTCATTCCTTGTATGTTCAGTGACAACACCGTCTTCCCTGGCCAGTAAAGGTCAGACTTCAACACCTGCTCTGCTCCCATAGGGGTCCCCTTGGCCCCACATCTCTTCCAGGTCTCCTCACCATGCACCACCATCAATAAAGTGTCACGCTCTGGCCGGTCCATTCAGTGGTTAGAGCATCAGCCCACAGAGGGGTCCTGGTTCAATTCCTAATCAAGGGCACACGCCTCCCTTGTAGGTTCCCCAGCCCCGGTAGGAGCGTGTGTAGGAGGCAACCAATCAATGTGTCTGTCTCTTGGATGTTTCTCTCTCCTCTTCCTCCCTCCCACTCTCTGGAAATCAATGAAAAAAATATCCCTGGGTGAGGATTAAAAACAGAAAGAAAGAATGTAACAAAGAGAAAAAAATAAATAAAATAAAATTCCTCAGAACATAGAACTGCCTGATAAATAAAGCTAGATCAAAAGTTCACCAAAGAATTACCAGAAGAAAAAAATAAACAAAAAGTTCCCCCTTAAGTTCACTTTCAAATTATTTAAGTCATTATGGCCTAAAATTATTTATGTGACATTTATGCCTAACTTTACCTATCAATGCCAATTTGGTCTATATTCTAAGATATTTCATTTTCTTACTCCCATCATTATAACAATTAAAAACTGAACAAACTAAAAATAAACAACTTTTCTTGGACCCATCAGAGAGCCGAGCTCACAGAGTTAACTGACTCTCTGATATTTGAGGAGACTGGCAAATGCACAGGATCAATAGCCCAGATCTGCTTACTTGGAGCAGAAGCCACTGGAGTCATAAACTGGTAGGAACACTTACATGGGAATTTTGATGACTCACTGAAGTTAGGTTATGAGATGAGTGAGAAATTCTTGAGGGGCCCCAGTCTTAGGAAGATGCTCCTGATTTCCAAGGTTTTACCTCCAGTTGCCCCACCATGATCTCCCATTCAAGAGTCAAGAAAGATTCCTTGGTAGCTCTCGTATGGAGGGGAGGGGGGGATAAACCATTTTTTAAATGACCAGAGCATTTGCGCACTCTTCAGCAGAAAAGACTTTAGCCACAGGCTTACAGTACATGTCCCTATTCCCTTTAGCTATTTTCTCACCTGGGTAGGTGGGGGATAAATAAGAAACACTGGTAACATTTACAGCTCAGGGACATAGGCTCAGTCCCCTAAAATAATAAAATGTACTCCTTTCTTTTATACTTTACATCCACAAAAACAAGACTCTAGTACAATAGCAAATAATTACAGGTAAAAAGCTGAAAACCTCAGGCTGTGTCTGAGGAGGCTTTCTTATAGGAGTCCTAAGCCAACATATGAGACAAAATAAAGTCACTAGAGGAATTTGAGCCTCTGGCAGCTGAGGTTACAGCAAACTTTATATAAACACTAAATCCTAACCAGATTATCATAATATTTCAAACTAAATGCGTTTTACCTCACTCTTATTGTCAATTACATCCTACTGGTTTTTAAAAATTACGAAAAATTCTAAAGGTAAGGAATAATGTCAGCCAAAAGATACAAAGCAAGCATTACTTCAATCAATAAATAATAAATAAATAAATAAATAAATAAATAAATAAATAAATAAATAAATAAATACTAGACTCAGATATTACACCAATTTTGAAATTATTATACTGGACATTTAAAGTAACTACGATTCATATATTAAGAGTTCATGAAAGATGGGGAAAATGTTCTAAAGAGGAATTGTAAAATCCAACCAGTTTAATTTGCTGTACACAACAGAAAATAGGAGTAAATAAGCAGAATAATGGAAACTGTAAGAAAAATAAAATAACTAAGAGAAATCAAGTGGAAATGACAGTTCTGTTTGTCTCATAAGCATTGTACTCTAGTTACCTACTAAAGAGGAACAGGTTAACAATTCTGAAGTGATACACATGTATACTGGAACTGAGAAAATTAATTTCAGATATTGGGAGTTAGGTTTCTCACTGTTGAGAGGTACTTTAAATATTTTTATTGATTTCAGAGAGGAAGGGAGAGGGGCAGAGAGATGGAAGCATCAATGATGAGAATCATTGATCAGCTGCTTCCTGCACTCCCCCTACTGTGGATCAAGCCTGCAACCCAGGCATCTGCCCCTGATGGGACCCCGGAACCCAGGACCCTTTAGTCCGCAGGCCCATGTTGAGTGGTACTTTAAAGATAAGCAAGGAGAAGAGGCTAGAATGATCTTTGTGGTGATTCATTAGGGTTGGAGACATCAATATAAACTCACACACAGCTTAACACAAATACAGATGCTACACGTAGCAATATTTATACATATAGTATACAAATAGGTTAGTATGCACACATATATTTTTGCTCTGTCAGCTGAGATGGCCTAGAAGCAAGGCCTCTTTTGTTACGTCTTCTTCTCCAACTTCTCCACCTAGGAGCCAGGACATCCAAGTAGCAATAAGTACTGCTAGCACCTAGATCTTGACTTTTAAGACCATGGTTTAATAAAAGGAACCATGACTTGGGCAGGAAATGTAGTGAGCATGAAACATCTTTTAGTGGCAGGAAGTTAGAAGGTCCCCTTCCCCCCCCTCCCCCCAAAAATAACTAAAAGCTCAAAGCTCACAGAAGCCCACTAAAAGAGCTCCTAGTGCCCAAAGTTCCAAATTTAAACAAAATAAAGTAGTACTGGATTAAAAACCAAAGTATTTAAATAAATAAATACCCATGAGCCCATGCTGATATAACTAAATAAGTGAATTAATATATCAGTGGAGAAGAGAAAAGAAACCTCCCAATCCAAAAACTCCAAACGTTCCCTCAAGTTCTTAGAATATAGCCCTCACTCTTTAAGTGTGCGTTACTCTCTTCCCAACAGAACAGAATGGAAAGAGGTAATAAAGAATAACTGGCAGTGAAGAACCTGAAAGTCACCACATCAGCCTGGTGGTTAAGATCAACATCTGTAGTGAAAATTCACGTTGATAGTATGCAATGAAACCACCTTTGATTTTATGCAATGAAAATGGTCCTTTAACGATCTTACTTTCAAATATCCATAGCCAGTCAAGTCATGAGACAAAAAAGCAGGTAAATTCCAATAAATGAGAATCCTCCACAAATACCTGGCAAGGAGTTCTCAAAATTGATAAGGTCATCAAAAACAATGAGAGTGTGAGAAACTGGCATAGTTAAAAGGAACCCAGAAAAGAATGACAACTAAAGGTCATATCCTGAATGGGATGTGGAGAAGAAAAAGATCATTAGATTTTTTTAAAAAAAGAAATCTTAATACCTTATGGATTTCAATTAATAATTTATTGATATGGATATTAGATTATAACAAAGGAAACTGGGTGTGGAGTATATGGGAAATCTTTGTACTATCTTCACAATTTTTCTGTAACTCTACAACTTTAAAATAAAGTTTATTTTAAAATAATTTATTTTCCCTGAGCGTAACATGTAAACTGCAAATGAATTATTATATTTGCTTTGTTTGGACCATCCATCACTTTTATACATTCAGCTTAAATAAAACCATAGTTACCAAATTCTCTCTCTCTCTCAAAGTAAATGTTTTATAGTAGATATTTATATTTAAAAAAATGGGCTCTAATTTCAATCAGTTTCCAAAACTTAAACTTAAATGATTTTATTAATAAACATACTGAGTTGAACTTGCATGCTTTTCTGAGCAAGAGTGTAGGAGAAAAGAGGCGGGTAAAGAAATTGAAAAAGAGTTCCAGAGTTCTAACATTACCAAGGTAAAAGTGGTCTAATTAGAATTTGGACATAGTTGATCTCCACCCCACTGGATATAAACACTCTCACATGGTGAGCCATGTCTCTTAAGACCGATACCTTCATCTGGATAAACCACAAGAAATGAAAACATGCACACACACAACACATGCACCTTACCAAGGTAAAAGTGGTCTAATTAGAATTTGGACATAGTTGATCTCACACACACACACACACATACCTTGAAATAAGGAAAATATAAACCAGCTTATTTTCATTATTGGCCTTGCCAAATATAAACTTTAAAGACAAATTTTTAAATAAAGCAGCAACTATAAAAACAAACAATGAGATCCTTGTGTACAGGATTACGTAGTTGGGGTGTGCATATTTAAAATCAAGCTCTGCATAGAAATGAAATCAGTTTTCTCTGCCTTCCTTTACTTTTACTTTTTAAGAAGTGGCCACAAAATTCCTTATTAACAGGAACCTAAGGTGCAAACATATGGTTGTTGGGGAGTAAAAGTTTGCTAAGAAGTATGTGGTCAATTAATCATTGTAAACAATTCTATCAGAAATTCAGTTACTTCAATGAATTAGAAAAACCAACAAAGTTGTTTATTATTTTGAAAGAGTCTTGAAAACTAAGACAATCTAAAGACAAAACATAACCTGAATACCTCAACACCCCCATAATTGCTAAAATATAAATTTTCTTCATTGTTTCCTCTTTTATACTTAAAATATTTCTTATCCTACCCTATATGGTATATCACACATTACAGATTCATCATATGAAAGGCTCTAAAATATAAAGCAAAGAGCTTCATATTTTAGTGCACTAACCTATGTAATGAAAGGCTAATATGCAAATTGTCCCCAGGGGCAGGAATTCGACCGACCAGGAATTAGACCACCAGGGGGTGACGCAAAACTAAGGAAGGCCCTGGCCAGCAGCTGGCAGCTGGGGAAGGGTGGCCTCGGCTGGCCAGCAGCCACTAGGGACACTACCTATACATGAATTTTGTGCACTGGGCCTCTAGTTTAATTATAAGAATATGTTATTTCAATGTTATCTTTAACACTATTTTTCTACAGCAGTACTTTCAATATTATTTTAATATAGAAAAATCAAAATGATTTTAACATAAAAATTAATTTTTATTTTCTTCATTAAAATAGTTAACTTAAAAAAATAAAACTACATAGTCAGAGTGTTACAGTGTTTGAGAAAAACCGGCCCCACCTTTATAACTTTATTCAGAATTCATTGATATAAGAAAATATGTATAAAGAGAAGAGATTCTTTATTATTGTATGTGTCAAAAAAGTTATGAATATAATGTTATATATGTGTACATATAATACAGGTGTATGTTATATGTGTTCAATATTACATATACATAATTATATATACATATATGTCTTATGTATATATCATATACTACAGAGAGGTTTTTATGCTAGTATGGTTCTTAATAATAAAGGCTATGATTTCTATTTTATAAATTTTCTCTTGATTCAAAATTGGTTTTGTGGAATGGTGGGTGGAATGTTTTACTTTTTCTTCTGCAAACTTTGTTAGCCTTCCTTCTACTTATTTTGGCTCATTACTGTTTATATTTTGAATTATAGGTTGAAAGGAATCCTTTATCTTGCCAATCAGCAGCCCGAGTCTGGATCCCGTCTCCTTTCACTTCCTTGAAAATTTTATTGGTCAACTTCCCCCTTTTCCTATCTTCTTATTCTCCTTTCCCGCTAAGGCAGGCTTAGCCGATTCTAAACATTCAGAAGTGATCTTGCAATTCTCTTTGTGCTTATATACCCAGTTTTCTTTGTAGACCTTCCTCTTTCACTTACTAATTTCTGAAATGTCTCTGTGCCTAAAGCCAGATGCTATTTCAATTTAATGCAGTCTTCTTGAGCAGCCTGGTCTTCTTCCAGTGGCTTCAGCTCTCACTTATCAGTTACTAACTCCCAAATTTATAACACTCCTCTGAGATCCAAATATATATACAACTACCTAATGGATTAAGGCCTCCAATCCTGTTCATCCTTAAAGTGGTAGTATCTCCTTTTCTTTACCTCCTGAGTTAATATGTTTCTCACTCCCCAAGCAAAAACAATAATTCTGGATCAAATCCTCTTCATTTTCTGTAGCTTTTTATCCATGTGAGTCTTTTGAATCCACTCCGTCTCTTTGTGACAAGGACACTGCCTTATGCTAACCCTAACCCATAATAACCAATTAAACTTTAGATCCCTCAGATACAACTTGTACACGGGAAACAGGAATATCTTTATTGAGCATGCAGCTAATTATGTTACTCATCTAACTTTAAATCTTCAAAAACACATTATTGCATATACCAAAAAAGAAAACTTCCAAACTCCTCAGAATGGTTTACATGAACCTTCATAAATTCACACTAACTGATGAAAAATTCCTACTCTTATAATCATACATATACTACTCACCCACCATCAATTCCCATTTCAGGAATAACCAAACTTCTTGCTATTTAAAAACAAAAACAAAACAAAAAACAAACAAACAAAAAAACACAAAAACTGTGCTTGGCCCAGCCAGTGTGGCTCAGTGGTTGAGCATCAACCTATGAACCAGGAGGTCACGGTTCAATTCCTGGTCAGGGCACATCCCCAGTAGGGTGTGTGCAGGAGGCAGCCAATCAATGATTCTCTCTCATTATTGATATTCCTCACTCTCTCTTTCTCTCTCTCTCCATCTTCCTTTCTCTCTGAAATCAATAAAGATATATATATTTTTTAAAAGAGTGCTTGCCCACCCAGCATGCTCAGTGGTTGAGGCCTATGAACCAGAAGGTCACAGCTTGATTCCTGGTCAGGGTACATGCCTGGGTTGCATGCTGAATCCCCAGTGTGGGGCGTGCAAGACACAACAGATCAATGATTCTATCTCATCATTGTCATCATTGATGTTTCTATCTCTCTCTCCCTCTCCTTCCCTCTCTGTAATCAATAAAAATATATTTTAAAAAAATAAAATAAATAACTGTGCTTGCTTTTCCTTCTCAAGCAAAGTCTATACCATTCCCATGGCCTGGAACCCTTATCCATCCTCTTAGACTGAATTCACTACTGACCCCATGTGTAAACCATCCTTGCCTCTTTTTCTAAATTATAAGTCCTTTTTATGGTTTCAGAATACTATTATAATATTTTACATCATATTTTAATTTTGAAGGTGATGCTAAATTAAAACTATTAGTTCATTAAACATGTACAGTATGCCAATAATTTTTCCAAATGATAAGTATACAATATTCTATTGAATATTTGCAACCACTGCTTGTTAGGTATTTTCACTGCACAGACCACAAAACTGATACTCACAGATGTTAATATACCAGATTTACTCAATTCGCACACAGTCAAGCTGGTATTTAATCCATGAGCTTCCTGAGTCCAAATCCTTCGATTTTTTCCCCTATTATATGACTCCCCCCCCCAATAGTTTGAATTCTGGGACTTCCCTGGGTAATTCTGGGTAAAGGACATAATTACTGCCCAAGGGAGGCTATAGAATCTTTTGAAACCACTTACATTAACCGTTCAGATTCCTGAAGTAACACATTTCAGTGGATGAGGTAGCCCTTTCCTTCTGTATGTTTTTGACATAAAGTATGTATATGCATCAGGTGGAATAATTCTATTGACCTGCATCTTTAATGCCTTGTGTTTCAAATTTTTCCAAACCACCTTAAATATTGAAGCTTACAAAATTGAGTATGAGTAACTTGAAAAATTGCAAGGTAGTCTATTTTGTGGTCTCTGCATGACATCTAGTGGTTGAATTTGAAAATTTCTAGGAAATTATCATGATTAACCAGTGCCAGGGAAAATAATCTATCTTGGTCTGGAGTCCACATTCTTGACATCAAAAGGAAGAGTAATACAGAGATCTTTCACTTCTAATGTTTTTTTGTTTTGTTTTGTTTTTTAAATATATTTTATTGATTTTTTACAGAGAGGAAGGGAGAAAGATAGAGAGCCAGAAACATCGATGAGAGAGAAACACTGATCAGCTGCCTCCTGCACATCTCCCACTGGGGATGTGCCCGCAACCAAGGCACATGCCCCTGACCGGAATCGAACCCAGGACCCCTCAGTCCATAGGCCAATGCTCCATCCACTGAGCCAAACCGGTTTCGGCACTTCTAATGTTTTGTTGTTGTTGATTTTTAAAGGGGGGAGAGGGCCTTTCTTAATTATTTCTTTTACTAATTCTGCATGTCAAGGAAAAAGAATCTGCCCCTTGTGTCCAACAATCCATGCTTACTGGGGTTTTGAAACTTTCATATACAACTGACATCTGCGCCTACATTTTATAGATATGACTTGGGTAACCATCATCAAACTAAAAGTGAATAAACCACTTTAATAGTTTTCCTCATGCTTTGTATGACAATAAACATTCTATATACACACATACTGCATGTAATATAATGGTATGAAAATCAATGACACTGTTATGCAAAACTATTTTTTTTTAATTTTATATGTACCTGTTGATGATTCAGGGAAGGCTACAAAACCATGAAACAACTAAGATTTGAGTCATGGGATGACATTAGGTCATCATGATTTAGGTCCTTCATGATTTGGGATTTGTCCAGTAGAAGCTCTTAGTGCACTTGAATAACTGACAGTGGAAAATGGAACGACATAGGTTTCTAATACAAGACATGGTCAATGCCTCAGGGATGCAGCCAAGGACTTGGGGTCCTAGCGGTCAGAAAAGGGATCACAGAGGAGCATGAGTTTGTTGGTAGGTGGGTAGCGTAACATGCTGTAAAGAGAAACAGCAGCTGAGTGGGAGTCTTGCTTCCATGGTTTGCTGTGATGGGACCTCGGGCAGGCTACCTCACTAGTTTTTTTTATCTGTACAACAGAGTCAAACTTAGTATCTATTTAATGTGATGAAGATTAGCACAGTGCCTGTCATGTGGGGAATTGTAAGTCATTTTTATTACATATAAACAAAAAGGGAAAGTGTTCAAGTCAAATGTTGTTTCCTGAGAACATACACAAAGGGAAACATGGGCAAAGAGAAAGTAATCTATACTAATAAAAGGGTGATATGCTAATTAGACTGGATATATCAGATGTCCTTCCAGACAAAGCCACAGTGGCTTCGAGGGCCGAGGAGGGCCAGCAGTGGCAGCAGCAGTTGGGTGATGGGGGCAGCATCTTCCCCTGATCGGTCTGGTTGCCTCCCATGGGGAGCGGGCCTAAGCCAACATCCCCTGAGGGCTCCCGGACTGTGAGAGGGGGCAGGCTGGGATGAGGGATCACCCCCCATCCAGTGCACGAATTTTTTTGCACCGGACCTCTAGTAATAAATAAATATGATATTGCTGACACCAAGTATCTCCAAGGTAATTGAAAAGTGATTATAAATGTTTTATGGCCATCTATTTAAATTCTTTATTGTTTAAAGTATTACATATGTCTCCTTTTTCCCCCATTGACCTCTCCCCTGACACCCCCACCCCCCAGTACATGCCCTCACCTCCCTAGTGTCTGTGTCAATTGGTTATGCTTATATGGATGCATTCAAGTCCTCACGGCAATCTATTTAAATTGCACATTCTATGGGTTCTTGAGATGTATTGTCATGGATCAGAAGTCTTTGAAACCCAGCCATCGCTGATAAATACTGCCTTTTTCTATTCCTACAGAGTACTGTTTTAGCCACAATATGAACCAAATTAAACAGTTCCATCTCCTGAATTATAGGCTTTCATAAAAATCAACACCTAGGCCATAACTTGAATCACACTAACTTTGTCTCTATTCATTTTAAAGGAAAGAAGGTCAGCTGTAAGTGTTTAGGTTGCATTCTCTATTGTTCAAGATTATTGTATCAGAGAACCCTGAAATTAACCTCGGGGATGAAGAGTATAAAAAACACCACTCCACGTAGGCTGAAAGGCGACTTTTGTTGAAGAGATGGTTTTTCCTGTGGTCTTTGAAGAGGGTGAGGCCCGCGCTGGTGAGGCCAGGGTCCTTGCGATGAATGACCTGGGAGAGAGATTGCTGACAGATCTGGATTCCCACAGTGCGTGTTTTGTCCCTTGCTTTCAGAAGGTTGGTGATCATTAACTCCCGTGCCAATGTGGTCTTTGTTGCTAACCCAGGTATTCCATTTGAGAAGAGCCAACTTGGCTAGGCATTGTTTTGCTTCCACTGAAATTGCCACTCTCCTATCTTCCTCCATGTTAATGTTCCCTGAATGTGTATGTTGGCGGTTGAAGAAATTATTTCCTGAGAAGTGACTTGGGGCGTATGTATGTGTCTTTATGGATTTACTTCCAGGGGGCCCAGCCTCCACCTTCTCATGACCATTTAATTGAAAATGTCATCTTTGCCTCTTTGGTATTTATCTATAAAGATAGCTGACCGATTTCAGTGCTGAACTTATGCAAGGCTGGCATCTCCACCCTTGATATTTAACAGACCTGAACTAAACAAATCAAATTCACTTTGAGTCATTTTCAATATTCGGTCACTTTTTAACTCTGCATAAACTTTCTGGTTAAACCTTATTTCAAATAGTGAAAGAATGATAGCCTGAAAATAGTGCCTGACCAAACATAAGTATTTTTTTTCACTTTCTATTTGCCCTTTTATTTTTCTTAAATCTTTATTGCTGAAAGTATTACATATGTGCCCCTTTTTCTTCCCAATTGACCCTACTCCCTTCTCCCACCCTAGGCCTTCACCACACTATTGTCTGTGTCCATGGGTTATGGATACCAGGTATACGCATACAAGTTCTTTGGTTGATCTCTTCCCACCTCCCCACCCAGCCCCACCTTCCATCTGAGATTCATTGGTCTGTTCCGTGTTTCTATGTCTCTGGACCTATTTTGTTCAGCAGTTTATTTTGTTCATTAGATTCCACATATGAGTGAAGTATTTTTGATTGATAATTCTAAAAGGAGGGGTATGTTTGCCCTTAGGGGACTGAGTCAAAAGGAATATATAATATAATTTCAAACCTGAACCAAATAATAATATTAAAATTACTCTGTACTGTTTGTCTTTTTGGCTGCCTTGCCCTGTTAATTTCTGCTGCTATCTTTTTTTTCTCCCCTTAAATAAGTAGGACCAGATTTGTGAATATCCATTACCTGCCTTGCTAGAGATACAATAAGTAGTTTGAGCTTCTTGACTCTTCAAAAACAAACTGTAATACATTAGTAAAATTAAATATTTTAGATACACTCAGATATTAAAATGTGTTTATATCTTGATAACATATAAAATGCCTTTTCACTGAGAGTTTCTGTATGTTTTCCTTTTTCTATTGTGTTTACAGTGCAGTTTTAGTTTTAGAATGTATTATGTGAAACAAAACATTTAAACCCCTAACATTTCAATAACCTTTATTTTTTTAACAGAACAAAACTAAGGTTTCATAGAAAAGTACCACATTTTATTCAATGTCTCTCTCTTGATGTGTTTGAGTTGTGGAATAATCTGGTTGAAACATTCATGGACTGAGCAAGCACTTATCTTCGGCATATTTGGCATAGATCAACTGGTTGATAACACCATATACATTTGATGAGAGGGGAAAAAGAAATTACTACCCTCCAGCGTTTGTAAGTGCCAAAACTCAGACATATTTTGTATACGCAGGGTATTTTATTTGTATCTTATAGAAACAATACTTTAACATCGAGGTGTTCAGACACACTCACATGAACCCTCCCTTGGTGTATTACCATGGGTGTATTACCATGCAGAACAAACCAGTATTTTTTTTTCTCTGTCCTAAATCTATTTAACATGTGTGCCCCCTCTAACTCAGTCCTGAGGTCCTAGGAGCCTATAGTGACATCCTCTCCCTCTCCTTACCTTACCTTGCCCTCAGGAGGACCCAGGTAAGTGATACTGGAATATTGAACATAGGCTTATGTGTGAGATACAGTTGTGTCACGGTGTTGGTGCTCTGTGGACTTGGTGAATGCTGAAATAGACTTGCTCTTCAGTGTGATGTTACTGAAGATTCCTCACAGATCCTTTCTGGCGTCTTTCAGCTACTACTCTTTGAAGCAGGCCTCTCCTCCTTAGAGTTCCATTTGCTCTCTGGATAGCCCTTTTGATCAAGATCTTTCTGACAATAACAGAAGCCAAGCATGCTCTTAGAGCTTGGAAAATTCATTTATTTGCTGTATCATTATAAAAAATGCATGAAGAGCTCTTTCATCCTTGTTCAGCATGCTATAACATGCCCAGTGTCTCCTGAAGTCCAACAGTCAAATAAAGTTCTCAGAGTTTTTTGCTTTTCCTCCCTAAGTGTTCCCTTATCACTTGACTGAAGCTAAAGGAAAAATGTCTTCTTCCGGTCCCCCATAGATGGTGGTGGATGAGTGAAGTGCCAGTCACAGTGATAGTCCCTCAAAATAAACTCTCTGTCCCTCTTGCTCACTTCTATCCTTTGTCTTCTATAATGGGTAACGTACGAAGGTCAGCAGCATAGGTTTGGGGTCATCCAATGGCAAATCCTGTATGAATGGTCTAACAATTGCTTTAAGAATGATGAGAGTAAGGATATGTGTAATTTAGGGGAAAGTTTTGCAACTCCTATTTTGTTCTTTATAAGGGGAATGTGGATATTATATAAAATTATGTTTTAGGAACACATTTTGGAAGCTACGAAGGTATCTATATTTTATCATTATCTACAGACATACATACATATGGGTATTCAATCCTGCACTCTTCCTGTGATAAACACATGTGGGCCCAATGTGATTCATTCCTGTTTTCTGTAGAGAATCATCCTTGACACAACAAGTTAGAATTACCCATGATTTAAGGCCTTTCCAAGAGAATCCGCAATAATGGCATCTGCATTATTTGAGCTTGAGAAGATCAAAGCAACAAGGACACAGACCCTTGTACAATTGCTGCATATGTTGAAGGATAATGTTCACAGACCAGTAACACATCTCTGCAGGTTGAATTATGGGGAGAAGGTGGAGAAAAGAGAATGAAACTGACTCAGTCTTGAACAGTGGGAAAATATAGCAAATTCCATAAAGCAGGCAAGTGCTAGAGAGCCTGAGTTTCTGATATGAAATAACACTAAAGCAGCATATGAAGGGAATATATTTACCTTATATGGAAAAATGTCTTCATGTTGGGTTTGAGACTCTAATAACATTTGGATTCTTTTCAAAGGCAAAATTATATATATATATTCTCAAATGCCTTTTTCTTTAATATCCAATATCTCTAGAATTTTAAATAAAAGTAGAAAATAAAATCAATTAAAACATAGGTACAATATTTTAAAATTAAAATCTGTAATTCTCCCTCCCAAAGGGCTACTCTAAAATGAGCACCCCCTCAGATCTTTCTCAGATCACTCAATAACTGGCTTATATATGAGACACTAATAATAATGATAAGGAAAGATTAATTGTTCTATACCTGATTCTCTTTGAATGTTAGGGTGACTTTCAACACAAGCTATTGTGAAATTGACTGGTATGTTGGAAATTTCAAAGTATAAGTAATACTTTAATATGAGTTACTTTTACATATCACTCATTGGCACTAATTCAATCCTAGCATTTTCTTCTCTCAAATAAAATCATGCCATAAGGATTAATTTGAATTGCAGCTAATATTCAATTTTCAAAAATAGTCTATTACTCCAAAGTCAGTTATTGTATTTGCTATATATATATATATATATATATATATATATATATATATATATATCCAACTATGAAAAGACACATTATTTGCAGAATAACTCATGATATTTTCTTCGACTCTGAATTCCCAACTATATTAATGCTAAAAAAAAATCTCAATCAAAATAATGATTCTCAGTACAATGCAGAATATTACACATTGTTTTATTGTGTTTTTCCATTAATATTGCTGAATCCTTGAAAGAATTAGCAATGCTTTAAGATTTAGGACCTCAGCTATTTATCATTGGAAGCAGTAGGAAAGTCTTTTATGAGATAACTAGAGGCCCGGTGCACAAAAATTTGTGCACTCGGGGGAAGGGGGGGTCCCTCAGACCGGCCTGTGCCCTCTTGCAGTCTGGGACCCCTCGGGAGATAACGACCTGCTGGCTTAGGCCTGCTCCCAGGGGGCAGAGGGCAGGCCCAATCCCTAGGTACAGCCCCTGGTCGGGCTCAGAGCAGGGTGATTGGGGAGTTGGGGTGCCTTCCCCTGTCATGCACAGAGCAGGGCAGATTGGGAGGTTGCGATGCGACCTTCAGTCACGCTCAGGATAGGGCCGATTGGGGGATTGGGGCACCACCCCCTGTCACACTCAAGGCACAGTCGATGGGGAGGTTGCGGGGCCACCCCCTGTCATGCACAGAGCAGGGCCGATCAGGGGGTTGAGGAGCTCCCCCCTGTCACTCACAGAGTAGGGCCAATATTGGAGTTGGGGCACCACCCCCTGTCACACTCAGGGCAGGGTGGATCAGGGGGTTAGAGCGCCGCCCTCTATCACCCACAGAGCAGGGCCGATCAGGTGGTTGGGGCGCCGCCACTCTCATACTCAGGGCAGGGCCAATGGGGAGGTTATGGCTCTACCCCATCACACACAGGGCCCGTGGGGGGTGGGGAGGTGGGGCCCCACCCCTGTCACACACAGAGCCACAGGGCGATCAGGGGGCTTGGGCACTGCCCCCTGTCATGCTGATCCCGGTGCCGGGAGGCATATTACCCTTTTACTATATAGAATAGAGGCCTGGTGCATGGGTGGGGCTGGCTGGTTTGCCCTGAAGGGTGTCCTGGATCAGGGTGGGGGTCCCCACTGAGGTGCCTGGCCAGTCTGGGTGAGGGGATGATGGCTGTTTGCAGCTGGTCACACACCCTTCAGGGTGGGGGTCCCCACTGGGGTGCCTGGCCAGCCTGGGTGAGGGGCTGAGGGCTGTTTTCAGGCTGGGACTGAAGCTCCCAACTGCTCCTTTTTTTCTTTTCTTTTTTTATTCTGGGCCAGCTTTAGCTCTGAGGCCTCGGCTGCTGAAAATAGGTTTCTAGCCTTTGTTTACCGTCTGTATTTGATACAATGTTGCGGTCCGTTGGCTGAAGCTCTGCTGAGTAAAGCAGGTTTCTGGGCATTTTTTAGCTTCTTTATTCGCAACATAGTTGCTTAGAGTTGCAGCTGAGAGGCCGGCAAGTCAGGCGGGGAACGCTGGAGTCCTCCATCACTGAAGCAAGCAAGCCTCCCTGTTCGCATCAGCTGCCTGGCTGCTGGCCGCCATCTTGGCTGCCAGTTAATTTGCATATCTCGGCCCTACTCTGTGAGTGACAGGGGGATTAGCCAATGGGAAAGGTAGCAGTCATACGTCAATTACCATGTTTCTCTTTTATTAGTGTAGATGTGAAGTCTTTACAGATCTCACATGTATTATGTGGGACTGAGTCCAGCCCTAGAAAAATCAGGCCATTTGATTATGAGTGAGTTTTCTATGAATTTAGTGGTTCTAATAGTTTTTATTTTGGCTGCAAGAGATCTGATCCAAACTAACAGTATGGGTTCTGTTTAGTGCTACTTGGATTCCTTTATGAGATTTGTCTACATTGGAAACGAAACCAACCAGAACACTTCAGAGTGGCTTTGGTGCTGGATTCCACTTGGACCTGCAGAGTTTTGGAGGAGAGTCTTCAGTGCTGTGCGAGTAAAAAGGCATGTCTGAGGGAGTGCAGACTCATTGTTCACACATTCCAACATTGCCTTCTCACAAAGAAAATACTGCACATCCCCTATCTAAATATCTCTTTAAAGAGGTATTCCCTCCATTTAAAAAAGCACGACTAAGTGTTTCTTATTGTCAATGAACACACATTGTTTGCTTAATCTGTTATAATATCTCTCTCTCTTTCCTTTTCTTCCCCTCTTGCACTCTTTGTATGTTTTTTTTAATTCAAAATGTCTTTCTTTTTTTGGAAATATTATTTTGTACATGTTTTTTAATTTTTTTATTGATTTCAGAGAGGAATGGAGAAAGTGAGAGAGATAGAAACATCAATGATGGGAGAGAATCATTGATCGACTGCCTCCTGCACACCCCTTACTGGGGATTGAGCCCACAACTGGGCATGGGCCCTTGACAGAAATCAAACCTAGGACCCTTCAGTCCACAGACCAACACTTTATCCAGAGCCAAACAAAGTCCTTTTTTTGGGATAAAAAAAGGAAAGAAGGAAAAATTGGATTTAAATAAACGGACTCCAGAAGTATCCTAACACCAGCACATGTGAGATGTCTCTGCTATAATATTTCCTATCCTGTATAATATTATGTCCATAGGAATATTGGGTTAAATTGATTTATTTTATGTGCCCCTTTAAAGATTGACTTTGGAAGTCTCCTTCTGTTGGGAAACTTTGGCGTTATGTTGGAGAAATTTGGAATTTCATTAACAACACAGTCTATTCAGATTACTGTGTTTGGTGCTCTCTCAGAGCAAAGATGACCCAGGAGAGATACAATCATCTTGGTGTGCTTTATGTAATTCACATGAAATCTAACCCTTTTTGAGTTTTAGTTAATAGCAAATACCACTTCCTGTTTTTGAGGAAAAAAATGGCATAAAAAGTCATTTAAAGAGACTCATAAGGCACTTGGACATCAAATAGCTTTTAGTAAACAACATTTTAATGAATTAAGTGTAAATGAATCAGAAACATGTGGGTTGAATTTCCCTTGAAATACCCATGGGCTTAAAAAAATTTTTTTTTAATTGTTTGGCAAAGGATCGTGTACATTTTATTGAGCTCAAGCCCTCTGAAAAAGAAAAAGAAAAAGAAAAGGAAAGCAACCTTGATTTGGTTGACTGAATAAAATAACACTGCTATCACTTTTATTTATTTAGTTTTTATGCTGCAAAAGTCAGATCTAAGATGCAATTATGTTTTTTCTTGGGTGCTGGATTCATTTATGTTAGACCATTTTTTTAAGTAGAGTAACATTTTGATTAACCAGAACCTTCAAGTCATGGTTGCCTTTTTTTGCAAGGGCAGGCGTTGCAGTCAGAGGAAGAACTGAACACTACAGTTCAGATAAAGTTCATTAGAGCTGAGGTAAAGAAAACAACAGTGCTCCCCCGGTTCACTAACTGAGAAGAGCCTACGTGCAGAGGAGTGATGGGCCTGGTTAGCTAACCACTGAACAAAAGACTAGAAAAACTGCGTCATTCAGGGCCCAGAGCTCAGAAGATAAGGAAAGCTGAAATAAATGGAAAAGTCTGTGTTCTGAGAGGAGGAACTGGACACACGGAAATGGTGGACAGAAGGAAAAGAAAAATTACAAAGGGCCAAAAACGGTTTGGCTCAGTGGATAGAGCGTCGGCCTGTGGACTGAAAGGTCCCAGGTTCGATTCCGGTCAGGGGCATGTACCTGAGTTGCAGGCACATCCCAGTAGGAGATGTGCAGGAGGCGGCTGATCGATGTTTCTCTCTCATCGATGTTTCTGACTCTCTATCTCTCTCCCTTCCTCTCTGTAAAAAATCAATAAAATATATTTTTTAAAAAATTACAAAGGCTGAGAAATCTTGAGTGACAGCTAGAAATGGCGAAAATGCAGCAGGGGCGTCGGCTTCGGAAAACGTTTAGGATAGGAAAGTCAGGGCAAGGACGGCTGCTCAGGGCAATATGGTGAATGCAGATTTTACCATGAGTGTAAGTGTGAGATGTGGGCCTTACCACTTTCCATGTAATAGAAGCCATGTGATTGCGATTGTACCTGTAAACGGCTGAAGTTAGTGTGTATTATATGTAAATGCACTCAAGGTTATGTACTGCTGCTTTATTTTCATAGATACATTTATATTCAGATATATTTTACTCAGGATCTTGGAGGAGTCAAGAATTTAAATTGAGAGAGTCTAGGAGGTGGAGATTACTGATAGAGAAAGTTTTGTAATTTCGAGAGAAGAAAATCTGTACATTTGAAGATCTGAAAAATTAAAATCTTAAATTAAAGATTTGAAGAAAGATGCCACATAGGAAAGAGAGGTTGGTGGGATCACTTCTCTACTTAGGGTAAAAAGAAACTCACTTTCTCTCTTTAGGTGTTAGTTAGGTCAATTGAAATGAACATTCAGGGGTTTTTTTAAACACATTTTCCCTAAACTCTTATATTTTAAAAAGTAGCTTTCTTTTGTGAAGCAGAGTAAGTCTGGTAAAAAGTCTTTTTGTCTTGTTTTGTTTTCTTTTGTTTTGTTTTGTTTTGTTAATACTCACCGAGGGATATTTTCTCATTGATTTTTAGGGAGAGTGGAAGAGAGGGAAAGACAGAGAGAAACATTAATGTGAGAGAAAAACATAGATTGGTTGTCTCCTGCACAAGGCCCGACAGAACCAGAGCCAAGGAGGAACCTGCAACCAAGGTGTGTGCCCTTGACCAGAATTGAACCCAGGACACTTCAGTCCACAGGCCGATGCTCTATCCACTGAGCCAAACAAGCTAGGGCTAGTAAAAGTCTTCATAAAAATTATTTTTCTTCCTGGGAAATGTTACTAATAAAAACTTCATTGATATAAGCATTACTTACTGGTGTTACCTATAGACAGTACATGATTCAGATTATATAGAAAATATTTTTGAGAAAGTTGATCTTATTATTTAACAACTAGAGGCCCGGTGCACAAAATTTGTGTGGGGAGGGGGAGGTCCCTCAGCCTCGCCTGCACCCTCTCACAATCCTTAGGGATCAGGCCTAAACTGGCAGTCGGATGATATCTCTCTCCTAATTCAGGACCGCTGGCTCCTAACCTATCTCCAGCTTGCCTGCCTGCCTGATCACCCCTAACCCCTCTGCCTGCCTGCCTGATCGCCCCTAACTGCTTGCCTGCCTGTCTGATCACTCCTAACCCCTCTGCCTGCCTGCCTGATCGCCCCTAACTGACTCTGCCTGGGCCCCCACTGTGGCGGCTTCGTCTGGAAGGATGTCCAGAATGACATTTGGAAGGTCGTTTGGCTGTCTGGTCTATTAGCATATTACCCTTTTATTATTATAGATATTTATAGAAACATAGACTTTAGTCAAAAGGTAAATGTGAAAGTCTTAGCAGATACTGTATTATAATATTGTGCCTGCTACCAGTAACAACCCTTCCCCATAAAACAATTCTGAAAAGAAAAAATTGGTAAAATAATAAGATGTTAGCATATATGTTGGGAAGAGTATATTTTGTCTTTGTACCTTATTATTGAAAATAATACTAACAGAAAAAGACAAGTTCACATAAAAAATTAACGTACATATGATGAAAACTCATAGAAAACTTGTGTCCTAAATAGAGTTGATCATATTAAAAATGATAGAATAAATGGAACTTGAATCTAGTCATTGAGTAATAAAAGTCTCAAATACAGACTTTGCATTTTTGCCCTTTTACATTTATATTAAGTAGGTAAAAAGAGAAAATACAAGGTTTTTTCAGGGAATTTTCAAGACTCTACCAGGTTTCTTTGGTAGAAAGCAGTTCTGTCCCATGCATATGAGAGTAGAGAGGTACACAACTTCAATTCAGTAATTTGATTTGGTTTTTCCACAATCACTATTTTCAACTATGTTTTGTCAATCATCCTTTCTTATCTTTTACTGACATATGAGCAACTTCCAAAATGTTTTCACAGCCTTTAGTTATTGATTTATACCCTTTAAAGTTTCATCTCAAAATCAATGTAAGAATGAGCTTCCTTCAACTCATTCTGGATCTGAGCTGAGACCCAGATGTTTGCAGGAAGCTAGGGCTGGGTGTGGCAAGCTATGGCTCTGATCCGTCTCCTCCTGGCTTTCGTAGTGTGCTGGAGTGGGGAGAAACAGGAGCCAAATGATGAGTGTCTTTATTTAACTGTGTGTTCTTGTAATTCTCTCTCTTCTTACTTTCACTGCTTCTCTGACACTGATTAGCCTTTGATATATTGAGTCACTGTATAAGATAGCAGATTCTGACATGTTACTGAAAAAACAAGCTAGTGATTAAAGCTTAAGGGTAGTTTACCCACCTTCTAAAAGCTCTGGTAGAAGATGTAGGTTGCTTAATTTTTAACATTGGCTCCTTATATGAGGTATTGTCTCTTTGGGGGTCGTGATTTTGTTATAAATTTGATGTATGCTTATATTTGTTTAAGACTATTTTCATGAGGAGGTAATTGTTTGTACCTTTCTTTATCTAAATCCGCCATGCTAACATTGGTCAGCTTTTATAAACTCAAGATACTTTTCTAAATAATTTAATGAATCTTGCAACTCAGGATCGACCCAAGAAAGTATTTCATGATGCCTTCTTGTGGTCTTTTGAAATCTATTTAATTTATAAGTTAAATTATAACGGATGACCCTGTGTGTCATTGCAACACTTTAGACAAAGTTATCAGTGTTTATGTGTGCATACACATGAATATATAAACATATGAGTGTCTGTGTGTGTGTGTGTGTGTGTGTGTGTGTGTGTACGCGCGCGCGCGCCTGAATGTATTGAGGTGGATATGTGACAAAGAGAGGAAGCGTAAGAAACCAAGCCAAAATAAAATTATTCTGTATAGACATTCCATGTTAGGATACTTTTCTTTCTCTTTAGCCACAATTGCCTTCTGAAAAATTGCTAAATCTATTTAATATGCTGGAACTGAACCAAATCATCTACTATATGCAAATTTCTGATATTTTGAATCTATCATCAGAGACAGTTCAGCTGCATGGCACATCTCATCTGACTCCTAAGGTTGTTTAAGAACTTGATCCCTGAGAACACCTGTTATTTGCATGGCTTGAAGTTCTCTGTGTTGCTTTCCCCCAATTTTGGATGCTATTTCACCCAGCTGCTGATAATTAGAAAAACAAAGCAAATCCCTCCCATGGATGCTGGCCTTTGCAGAAAGCCAAGGGGACAGAAAGCCAAAGAACACCATAAGCCTTTGGTTTTAAATCAGGAGACTTGCTGCACTATATTCCCCTGGAATGCAAAACCACAGGAATGGATTAATATCACTAACCACAAGAGAGACATTTGTGTGTGGATGTGTGTGGGGGGGAAGAAGAATATTAATCTGTGATGTATGACTTCATATTTTCTGAAAATTTTAAAAAGCCACATGTATTTGAATTGAATCACTGCATTATAAAAGCATTAGCCATACAAGATGAATAATATGGCTAAGTACCAGGACTGAGTTATTTTCCAGAAGTTACTAATTTTAGCTCAGGAGGCTCATCAAATACTAAACAGAGATAGATATTCTGCAAGCAGAGCAGACCAAAAATAAGAATTCAAAAGCAAAGCAAGACTCAATTTAGTCATTAACTTATCTTTGGCTATAGTACATATACATATATGTGTATGTATATAATATAGGCAGTAAATACATATGTACATGTGCAGATATATGACAATCTATATATATAAAAGCCTAAGCAACTGGCCAACTGGCCAACGGGCTGGTAGCTATGATGTGCACTGACCACCAGGGGGCAGATGCTCAATGCAGGAGCAGAAACCACAGGCATGGAAACATGGAACAGACTGATGAATCTCAGAGGGAAAGGGGGAGGGGGAAGGGCAGGAAGAGATTAACCAAAGATTTTATATGCATACTAGAGACCCGGTGCACGGATTTGTGGACTGGTGGGGTCCCTTGGTCTGGCCTGTGCCCTCTCGCAATCTGGAACCCCTTGGGAGATGTCAGAGAGCCGGTTTTGGCCGGATCCCCACAGGCCAGGCCAAGGGACCCCACTGGTGCATGAATCCGTGCACTGGCCCTCTAGTCAATAATAACTAATAAAACAATAAAATTTATATTACTGTTTAAATATTTTAAATGAACTATAGAAACAAAGAAATACATTCCCTGTGTCTGAGATAATTTTTAAAAAGTATATTTTATTGAGTTGGAAGAGGGAGAGAGAGAGAAAAAAACATCAGTGATGAGAGAGAATCATCCATCAGCTGCCTCCTGCCTGTCCCCCACTGGAGATCAAGCCCACAACCTGGCATGTGCCCTGACTAGGAATCAAACTGTCACCTCCTGGTTCATATGTCAATGCTCAACCACTGAGCCACACCAGCTAGGCTGTCCTAGACACATGTAAAAGATGTAAATCAATGTGCATTTTAGTAATTTAATACACTTGCAATATTTCCCTTTGCTTTCTGAAATAAGGAGTTCTTGAACATCTGAAATATGCAAAGTGTTTTGCTAAGTACTACGGATACTAAAGGAAAAACTAAACATGAGAGATAAATCATGTTCACCAGTATTTCTCAATGGTCTAGGATTTAATATTTCACTCAGATTTTATTATTCATCTATTTGTATAAACCTCTCTACTAAAGTTCCCAAAACAAGCACTAGATTTTCAAACAAATGTATACCCTTTATGTTTAATATTTCCTTTAATCCTTAACAGTTAAATTCTGACCAGTCTTCATATGTGATTTTAAAAAAAAAACACACAAAGAACAGTTGTGATATTATTGTAGTGTCAGACAGTGCATTTAGGGTTTGATCTAGGGTAATGAAGCTGAGATAAAAATTAAGTAACAAATTCTAAGGATGCTAGTACAACTTAAGAGGTAGAATGTGGAGACTAACTATTTGTGGACTGGTCAACTTTAAGAAAGCAAGTCAGTAAAGGGGCAGGTGCAGAAGTAGTCCTAGTGTGTGTAATTGAATGTAGAATTAGTGAACAAGTGAAGAGTGGTACTTTACTCCTTGAGGATTTGAAGGTGAAATAAAATCAATGAAGAGCATAATAGCATAAGGGAGACCTAATTAAGACAGCAAATACAATCCTTACCATATATAATCCATTTCTAAAATTGTTTAGGATAGCTCAGATTCCATTCTTTTATTTGGGGAGAAAAAAGCCAACACATTCTAGCCCTATGAGAACCCCAACCAATGTCTCCAAATATCACAAAGATATACTTCAACAATAAAATAATGATCTAGAAAAAAAATAGCTACAAAATATCAAGTGATTAAAATTTAATTAGTTAATAATTTAACATGTAATGAACTCAGTTGGTATATTTGAGTGGTATATAAAATACTATATTGGATATTGGTTGTTTATTAGTTCTATAGAGTAAATACATGTATTATGATGTCAGTACAAATAATATGCTAAAGATTGTCAAGGTAAACCTTTATCAAGGTACATGCCAACCACTAATTTTTCTAGACTGGTTCTCACAGGAAAAGAGAAAAAGGATGAATAACTCAAAGTTAATGATGTTAAAAATATAATAATTGCTAATAATCATTAATTGCTTATTATTTTTAACTAGGCCTTGTTTTATCCTACATTTATTTCTTCCAACAATGCAATGACATAAGTAACATATTAGCCTCATTTTAAAGATGATGAAACCGAGGCCCAGAGAGTTAAAACTGCCCCAAATCAGCCCTAACCAGTTTGGCTCAATGGATAGTGTCAGCCTGCGGACTGAAAGGTCCCAGGTTTGATTCCAGTCAAGGGCATGTACCTTGGTTGCAGGCACATCCCCAGTAGGAAGTGTGCAGGAGGCAGGTGATCAATGTTTCTAACTCTCTATCCCTCTCCCTTCCTCTCTGTAAAAAAATCAATAAAATATATATTTTTTTAAAAAACTGCCCCAAATCATATAGTTAATACATGGTAAAACCTGGATTTGAACTCTGGTATTCTGACATATTCTTCACTTAATCCTTCAGAATTCCTACCTAGTGGAGAAGGAGTGTCTGCTTCTTCTATTTGCGTAGGCCTGTCCTTTTAAAGCAAGGTTAAACGACATAAATCTGGCTCTGCTGAGTTAGGAGGCAATCCTCTGATATAGACGCATTAACCTCTAAACAACAGATTTGGCTGGTGGGGGTGGTGAGAGACAGTGTTCCCCCAGGAGACTTGCTACTGGTAAACTGGCAAACTTGGTGCCTTGAAGGGGACCATTAGTAGCACTCTGCCCAAGATGGGAAGTTTACTAATAAAGTATATTTTCAAATGTTTTGAAAGCATTTGCTTTAATACTAATTATAGGGGGCAGGGAGACGGGGCTAGAAAGCAGTGTATTCTGGAACATTCTTAATGTGATGAAGGCTATGAAGGAACTCAAATAATTTTGAGTCCATGTGGTCAGAGAAGAGCTTATAATCTGATCTGTTGTCTAAGGTAGATGTGCCAACTCCCTACGGATGGCAGGGAGGGTGTTTGGATCCTGATAAGTCAGTTGCTACTGTCTGTAGTGTGGACTACCCAAGTCAAAAACCAAATCTCATCTATTTCTAAAGCAAATATTGGAGCAAGATGAAAGACCTTATGCACCTATAAAGATCCGGGACATGACAATGTGACCCTGGAGTCAGCGATATCATAAAAGGGGCCTTATACAGTAGGAGCAATATAAATAAGAGAGATTATGTGTTTACAATAGTTCTTTGAGGGAGAGACATGATCCTCCTGTTGGCACTACATGAAACTGATTTTAATCACTCTAATAGGGAACATAGATGCTTTGTGAAAGGAAAATTCTATAATAGAACAGTTAGGAGGAAAATTATTATTTTTTCTCTGTAGCTAGAAGGTCTCATAAAAAATCAAGTAATATAGTGTGTGGACTGTGGGTAATTGCTGTTTGATGAAAGATGGGGAAGATGTTCTAAAGAAGAACTATAAAATCCAACCAGTTTAATTTGCTGCAAAATTTTTCCCCATTATAAAGTACCAAAATTCAAAAAGGATACAGTTTGGTCCAGGGAAATCACACAAAATAAATACCTAAAATTCTTGAAAATTGCATTAGCCCTACACCACAATGAAAGCAAAACATTGAGTCAGTGTGAAAATAAATCTATTTCTTACATTATTACTTTTCTTCTTGAAAGTTGGCAAAATGCAATGACAGCATGTAATTACCTCAAAATACCTTGTGGGTTTAAAATGGTTTTCTTTTTTAAAAAAGTAAACTTACATTGTGTCAAATGAGGGATACATATGAAATATGAAGAGATATAGCTATAAAAAATAATTCAAAATTATTTTGATATCCAGATTCTAAATTTATGAAGACCTATCAGATTTTCTAATGGGCAAGCAACTAACTTGCTACCTACCAATCTTGCCATAATGCAAACTTGCAAGATATTGACTATTAATAAGGCTACCTAGCCTGAATCTGGCCACAAAAAAATATCCGTAATAATTAAAAAGAGAGGAGGGATAGCAGAAGATAAATTAGATACAAAAGGATGTTATATCATTGATTTAGGCAGTTACCCTAAATCTTGTCACTTCCATATGTAATCTTGTACCAGGGCCCTGAATCATATGTACATAGATTCTAGCATTATCTGGATTTCAGATATTTGAAATTTGGAGCCCAAAACAAACCTCAGAAGCAAAATTGTATCTTCAAAATATGCTAGAATTTCATTTTGAGTGAGTTCATTTCTACTGGCTTGGGCTAACGTGGTAGAACAAGAAAAGGTTGGTATATTGGAGAGCGAAGACATTAAACTTCTGGAAAGCAGTAAGCTGTACTAGAGAGGGTGCAGGGTGGGTAAGAGGCTCTAAGTTAGTCTATCAGTGGACACAATGAATTTTCAACCAAGTTGACGAAATAAGACTTTCAAAAAGGAAGCGTGCGTACGGGCTTATTCTAAGAGGCAAATGTTAAACACTTTCCTTGGATCTTGACAGGGTCAAAAGTTCCTACAGTTCAAGTACGCTCAATAATCTGTTTTATTGTTTTAGGAAATTAAAAATTAATTTCAAAACGTAAATTTAACAAGATTTTCACATGTTCCCAACTTATCAAGACAGATTACGTTTTAAATGTTAAGCATGAATATGACCGAGTAGAACTAAATACTGGCTTATTGTAGAATCTCTGCCAGTCTACTTAGGAATGGGCATGGAAATAGCTGGTTCACTGATCAGCCTCTCTTGTTGAGTTACTATGACACCCCCTCTCCTCCCAAGTGTGGAATTCACTATCTTTGGAAGAATGCAATTTAGCTGTTTTCGTAAGATACGGGAAATATCAGAAGATTAAAGGGAAACCTCCTAGGACCGTGGTCGGCAAACCACGGCTCGCGAGGCACATGTAGCTCTTTGGCCCCTTGAGTGTGGCTCTTCCACAAAATACCACGTGTGGGCATGCACGTACAGTGCGATTGAAACTTCATGGCCCATGCACAGAAGTCAGTATTTTGTGGAAGAGCCACACTCAAGGGGCCAGAGAGCCTCATGTGGCTCACGAGCCGCGGTTTGCCGAGCCGCAGTTTGCCGACCACTGTAAGCACACTACAGTCTTCACAGTGATCTGAAGAGGAAGCTGATGCAAGAAATATTACTCACAAGCCATGTCAAAATGAAAGAAAATTATGTTGGGAAGGGCAATCAAATGAGGAGCTGCTTCCATTTATATTCATGGAATTATCAAACATGATATTTAAACATGAGTATCAGGAGGTTTCCAATGAAAGTACCAACCTAGAAACAGGCTGGAAAAAGTCTTGATAGAAAACTCATTTTCTTACAAACTTCTTTACTTGGGGATGAGAATATGGAAAGACAGGGTCTTAAGAGGGTATTTAGTCTCTGGGGCAAAATCATCGCACATTTTGTTCCTCAGTATGAACATGAAAGCATTTTAGTCGGTATCGAGAATTGTTTTCACAGGTTTCTGTCCTACACATTAAAAAAAAAAAGATTTTTTAATCTTTCAAATGTAAGTCCATTTATTTGATGTGCATAAGATCGAGTCATTCAGAACTAAAAGTGGAAAGTTTACCTTATAGATGTGATAATACATCAAGAAACGTCTTAACAAGCTAGCATTTTAGTTAGCATAGTAAGTGTTGGTTCAGCTAGTAAATTACTATGTACAAATCATAACTTTTGTTTTGGAGCAGTGTGTGTGAGGAGCTCTGGGTAGCTCTTTCCTCATGGATTGCCCATACCTGAAATATTGCTACTAAATAAGCAACAATGTAATTTAAAAGTTTCTTTGTGATACCTCTGCTCCCTCACTAGAATAAAATAAAAATGTTTTCAAAGGTAAGACAATGTAGATTATCATCCTCGTTCCTTCATTATTCTATCAAAACACTATTTTAAAAGGTATATTCATGATAAAATCATTTTACATGAAATCTTCATGCCAGAATAGTACTCATCACGATTCTGAAGTCTGCCATATGACCATAATACTAAGCATAAACCTGAACTTTATAAGTAAAAAGAAAGCTTCACTCATTTTTATGCTGATCCAGCTGTTTGCAATGACAGCTAAGTAACAATTTATAAGGATACCGAACATAGTTTCAAGTTTCATTGGATTTGAAACCTAATAAAGAAAAATTATGAATGCTATTCATTTTCATTTTAATATTGCTAACAAAGAAACAATAATTTAAGGTTTAAAGGATTTAACTTAGGGTGCTACATGACTCCATTTAAAACACAAAACTTTAATACCCACACAGACTTTTTCATGAACTGCAGCACACCAGCAGAATGAAACTTGTTATAAAGGGGAAAATGTGTATGTTTTATATAAACAAGTTTATACTATATTTGGGTGAATAGCCTCTCTTTAGTTGCTAGTATTCCAGTTTGATTAAATAAAATTTTAAAAGAAGACATGCTTTTATTCTCATACTAGAGGCATAGTGCACAAAATTTGTGCACAGAGGGGTTTGTCCCTCAGCCCGGCCTGCACCCTTGGGGGATGTCTGACTGCTGGTTTGTGGAAGGTGAGTGGTTGGGGGCTCTCCAGCTGGCCCCGCCCCCTGATCGCTGCTGCCGGTCGCCTCCCTCTCAGGGGGGCAGATGCTCAATGCAGAAGCTGCCCCCAGGAGCTGCCCCCTCCTGTGTTGAGCATCTGCTCCCTGGTGGTCAGTGCTCATCATAGTGACCAGTTGTTCCACCGATCATTCTGCTGTTCAGTAGATTTGCATATTACTTTATTATATAGGATCATTATCTGGATTAATATATTAGAAGGAGGTATAAACAACCCAAAACAATAGCTAATAGATATAATTAAAAATACATTACAATACAAGATTTTTCTATTTGAGAGAAAGCAGAGAGAATGCTGGAACATTTTAAAGTTGGGAAAAAAAAACAATTTTTGCTTTGCTTATTTAGTTTAACGGTTGGTTGGTATTGTTTTAAATTTCCTTCCAGATAAAATACAAATAAGATGATGTATTAAAAGTCTACTAAAGAATTCTCCAAAATCATTCAATAGACAAACAATATACTTCAATAAACAAAGTCATTTCAATATACTTGTGAAAATGGGTAAAGGAAACCACATTTAAAATGTAATTTGGAAGTCCTGAAGAGGTAGCTGTCACTCATTACCACTCACCACACCTTGTAGACAACAACAGGGAGTGTCCCTTATATTTCTCAACAGGAAAAAAGTTAATTTACTAGTTCAGGGGAGGAATGTTTTCTTCTTGCCTAGCAACAAGCCCAGCCAATGAGAAATCGCCATGACAGCCAATGAGAAGCCACTCCACTTGGAACTCCAAATTTCTCCAATGAACATTTGGTTTAGAGCAGTTTCTCTCAACTCTCTTCTTCTTCTCTTCACAGCAATGTTCCTCTCCTTTGCTCTCCTGACTTGTTTATGGCTTGCCATAGTTTTCATGCCCTGAATTGCATTTCCTCTGCCATTCTGAAATAAACTCATTTCTGCTGATAAAATAATTGGTTATTTTTTAAGGTTGGCATACTTGACCTATAAAAAAATGTATGAAATTGAGTTTTCATAGTATTAAATCACAAAATTTAAGAGCTTGGGAGGCACAGATAGTTCCGCTAAGGACTTTTATAGTTTTCACTCAATAAAGTTTATATATTTAATGGCCCTAAAGTAAAGAGCAATTTGACAAATCTTCTATCTATGTATATAATACCCTAATATGCAAATAGACCGAACGGCAGAACAACCAAACAACTGAAAAACCAGTTGCTATGATGTGTGCTGACCACCACGGGGCACACGTGGAACATGGTGGGCGTCAACACCAGGAGGCAGAGCTTGGAACATGGAGGGTGTCAGCCGCAGTGGGATGGTGGAACAAGTGAGTGGGGGCACCAGACCAAGGCAGGGGGTGCCAGTCACTGTCATTGGGGTGAGCCTCTGGTTGTTACTGAAATTCTTTGCTCCTGCACGCCGTGGTCCCACCCAGCACTTGCACCTACTGCTGGTACCCGGTGACAGCCCCAATCACTTGGTGCCATCAGCGGTGTGAGTGGTGGCTGACAGCCCCGATTGTCCCTCAGGGTTCCTCCACCTCTCCCTGCTCCTGAGGGGCTATCAGAGGTGGCAGCTGCCTCTTGCACCCGCTGCTGGCACCAGACCAGCTCATACCTGCAGCCGAAGCCAGAACCACCGCTTGCACCTACTGCCGGTGCCCAGCGCTGGTCCTGATTACTCGGCACCATCAGTGGGTGCAAATAGTGGCTGCTGGCCCCAATTGCCCCCTGAGGGATTTTCCATCTCCCCCTGCTCCTGAGGGGCAATCAATGCAGCAGCCGCCACTCGCACCTGCTGATGGCACTGGCCCCACTCATACCTGCTGCTGGTACCGGCCCCAATCGCTCCACAGGCTGGCACCATCAGCGCATGGGAGCAGTGGTGGCAGGAGCGGGGCTGCTGGCAGACAGGGGAGAGGGGGCTGCAGTGGGAGGGGCCAGGTAGGGGCATGGAGGATGAGCCAAGACCTGCCCTGTGCTGCCGGGAGCCGGTCCATCCTTGCTGTTTCAAGGGACCTGGCATATATGGCATACGGTTCTTAATATGTTTGCTCACCTTCTTGGCGCTGTGTTTTAACCAAGGTCACCTCTCCGAGAAAGGTTGAATCCCCAAGTAGGGATTTTCCTCTGAAGTTAGGGAGGGAATAAAACCCCTCAACTAAGTGCCAGGTGGGTAATTAATCACTTTAACTACGAACAATCATGCTTAAGCTACATAATCTTTACTCCCTGGAATGGAGACAAGAAACGCCCTAACCTTTGTAATAGAGATTGACAGGATTAAAATGAACTGGTATAAATACAGATGTAACAAGACAGAAAGACACAGAACTTAGGACACAGGGCTTGGAAGACAGGACCAAGAGAGACAGAGCCTAGGCACAGAACCTACACAGAACGTTCTCTAGAGACAGAAGAACTTCCCTGGAGAGAGCATACCGGAGGATCCTGGACAGGGACTGGCCTCGGAGCCTGGAGGCGGAGCCTGGCGAGAGAGCATGGCAGGGGATCCTGGACTTAACCTGACTGCAGAGATTGGCAGGAGAGCCTGACTAGAACCTGGTGACTGAACCTGACTGGAGAACCTGAGCAGAACCTCTCTGGATATCCAGACCAGAACTTGGCTGGAGATCCTGGCTAGAGATCCTGGCTAGGCTGCTGATCAACTGAACGCTGTCTCCGTGTCATTCCTTCTTCGCCGACTCCGTCCAAACCTTTGGGGAACCCCTGGACCCACTGGGGCTGGACCCCAGCACTGTGCCAACCGCAGCCTTGCAACCCACAGTTCCTTTCAAGGTGCATGAATTCGTGCAGTGGGCCCCTAGTCTGTATATATAAAAGCCTAAGTGACAGAATGCTGGGATGACCTAAACAACCAGTCACTATGATGTGCACTGACCACCAGGAGGTAGACGAGCTGCCCCCTGGTGGCCAGTGCATTCCCATAGCCAACCTCCCATGGCCGGCCAAACTCCCCCATTTTCTCCCCATAACCGGCCAACCTCCCCTGGTCCCTCCCTGTGGCAGGAAGGCCCTGGCTGGCAGCCGGAAGTCTCTGATTGGTCCTGATCGCTGGCCAGGCCTAGGGACTCCACCCGTGCTCAAATTCATCCACCGGACCTCTAATGGGAGTATAAACTCATTGAAAGGAAGACTGTGTCTCCTGCATGTTTGAATGCCTGAAAACAATGGCAGTGCCTGCTTCCAGTAGAGGATTTAATTCTCTGAACTAAGTCTTAAATTTTTAACACTTAGCAGAAACCAGAAAGAGCACTTTACACACACACACACACACACACACACACACACATGCAAATACAAATCAGTATTTTTATTATTTTTTTCTCAAGTTTCTTGATCATGAACATGGCCAACGCAAATGCTTCAGTCATTTCTCTATTGCTATAGTCACCTTTCAATTTGCCCTTACCTTCTCTACTTAACTAACTCTATTCAATCTTCTAGGCTCAGCTCTAAGCAACATATCCTCTGGGAATCCTTGACTGTTCTGTGTAGAGTATGTTTGATGTTATTCAAAGATTTTCCAAAACATAATTATATCAGAGCTCTCCTCTGCCCATTTTCATATCTCTCCCATCCATCTCAAAGCTATCTGAAAACAGGACCATATCTGACTAATCTTTTTATTGTCTGTACTATGCCCTGTGCTAGTAAGTTATTAGATGTCCAAACATGCTTTTTGAGTAAATAAATTAGTTAAGCAGTAAAGAAATATGTAAACATTATGTTTTATTACTGATTTAGTTCACTAACTCCCAACTGAAAGGGAGCATTACTCTTTGCAGGGGGGTGGAATGCATTTTGGTGTATGAGGGAGTCATCCCAATAACTTTACCCTCACTCCTAAATCATTGGCTCTACTTGGAAATTTTACCATGAAAAATGTGTGGTATATGCAAGTGAGATACTCATAGAGGGAGGAAAAACTGTTACGTATTACTGATTTAGACATTTAGAAGAAAAACACTGGGAGAAAATTGTGACTTGAAAATTGTGACTTGAAAAGAAGAAATCTAGTTATAAGTTTAATCCAATTTCTCATGAAAATTATATTAAACATTTAATTTTAATTTGATATATTTGCAATGAGACTTACTTTTCCTTATTAGCATATCCTGAGAAAGTTTTAAACCTTAGAATCACCTTTATTCTCTCATGGCTGTTTTTTCGTTTTTTGGTTTTGTTTTTTTATCGGTTGTTGTTTTTGATCTCAAAATTAGATTTATTTTTTAAGTTTATGTTTACTAGTCTTTTCTTTTACCCAGGGAAACTCTAGTGATGCATTGTTTGTTTGCTTGTTTTGCTTGTTACTGAGCAAATATAAAATAACTTTTATATAATGTAGGCTCCACGAGAGCAGGATTTTGTTTGTTTTGGCCCTTGTTGTATTCCTAAGTGCCTATAATATTTTCTGATTAGGCTCTCAATAAATATTTGTTGAGTAAACTAATGAACAGAAAAAGAACAGTCATTACCAAATACATTTCTCTATTATGTAAATAGTGTAACTATATTTTGAAGGATTTCTACTTTTTTCAGATTATATTTAACCATTTGATTAAAAGAAACTGAAGGCTAACAGTTCTGTATATTTTGGCAAATAGAATGTACTTGATTGACAGTACTCTATTTTATACAGAATTAGTAATTTAAAACTTACTTTAGTCTTCAAAATTTTTCCTCTTTTTTAAAAAATGAATTGTGAAATGTTCAAGACATACAAAAGCTATGGACAATGATACAGCATATACTCATCTGTTCACTCTGTTAAATGCTTATAAATTGTTTCTTCTAATACAGTTGAATGTTCTATGTACTCCTCCCATATCATTTTCTCCAACACACACACACACACACACACACACACACACACACACACACACACTATTCTGAATCTAGCAATTGTCATGTCCATGCACTTCCTTATAATTTATATGGCCCTATCATATTCAATATGTGGTATTGTTCATATCTGTGGTTCTCCACATGTGGTCTGCAATCCAGCAGCATCAGCACCACCTGGGAAAGAGTTAGAAATACAAATTCTCAGACCCCATATTAGATGTACCGAACAGAAACTCTGGGACTGGAGCCCAGCATCTGTACCATTCTGATGCATGCTGGAGAGTTCAAGAGCCACCGTTTTATAGCACTACTGTTGAATTTAACATCAAAGCCTAAATTCTAACAGAAATAACAGTCATTTGTGGACTTACTTATTCATTCTCTTGCTATAATTAAAGAGAATGAACTTCTCAGGGTCTTTATTTTTTTTCATTTTTAAATTGAAGGGATTATTTATTATCTTTTCCATTTAAGCTCGCCTCAGAAAAATACTCCGTTCATGCTAGCTCCAATTGTAGTTAAATAAGAAGTATGGTTTCACTGGTAAATTGCTCCACTTTTACGTAAGACCAACTATTTGACACTGTTCTTCATATTAAGAATCATGTTGTTAATTGAAAGTCTGTTTAAATGGCCTGTTTTATGTAACTACATTTTTTAAAGACCTTATTGAAGTTATTATATAAAAGTTAATTCATACTGACTAGGTTTCTTGGCAAAAATGGAATATGAAATAAGCAGCGCAAATGCATGGAGAAGGATAGAATTTTTATTAACTTGACAACATTTAATAGATTCATCCTGGGGTTAATTAATTCTTAAGTTCTGCTTGGTCTGGTAGCTCCTGTCAGGCAGGAAATTTTTGGCATGGTGAATCAGACATTCTAGATTAGATGATGATGATAAAATGACTTTCACTCCTAAAAGATCACTTACATTATTTTATTTGTATATATTATGCATAATACATTTAAGAAATAAAATATACAATAAAAATATCCTACAGAATAAATATTCTGGCAGTGAAATGTACGACTACAGAAATTTAAAGCCCGTTTTGTAAAATGTGTATTACTTAGCAGGGAACTATAAATTAACATTCTGATGTTAAAACAGAATTCATCATGTGTTAAGATTTTAGGAGTATAGATAATATTATTTCAAATAGTTTTTCTGCAAAGTCATTATTAAAGTCATTATTAAAATACTTTCCAAAAGTTTGATGCAGTTAAAAATGGTAAGATTATAATCTTGATTATTGTCCTTCTAAATCTTACAGTTCAGGGACCTCTGATTAAGCTATGAAATTCTAAAGGAAAGAAAAACTATTGACAAGGACATAGTATAGCCAAAAGCCAATGACTTATCTCTACACCAGTGAGAGAGTATAAAAGTATCCAAAAACACTTGAGTGACTTGTGTTAAGTTACTGAGTACAGACATACCACAATACTATTATTTATTTCATATTTTATAATTCTATAATTGAGAAAAATATTGCCACCAGCAAATATGCTCATAGTCAGGCCTGGCTGGTGTTGCTCAGTGGTTGAGCTTCAAACTATGAACTTGGAGGTTGAGGTTCAACTTCAGGTCAGGGCACATGCTCTAGTTGCAGGCTTCATCCCCAGTCTAGGGTACACAGGGGGCAGCCAATCAATGTTTCTCTCTCATAACGTTTCTCTCTCATCATTAATGTTTCTATCTCTCCCTTTCCCTTCCTCTCTGAAATCAATAAAAAACGTATTTTAGAAAAATATGCTCACAGTCAGACTGAAACTTGAAGCTCTTTTGTAATTTAATCAGGGAAGTATATCAAATTAGAAATTACCTTTGATTACACAAATTGTCATTGTTGTTGCTTTTTCTCAATTTACTGCATTACTGTGAGAGGATCCTGAGGGCACATTCTATGATTTGGTGAACAGAGCTAGGAATTCAGGACCAGAAGACCAATTCCCTTTCTCAGAAATAGTGTTGTTGAAGCTACAGTTATACCTGTAAAATATTAGCTATATTTTTTTCGAATGTCTATGTGTTGTAATAATAGTGAACAAACTTTATAACTGCATTTGAAGAGCATCCTGATCTTCTCATCAAGAAAAGTCTTCTGATAATGCTAACTGAAAAGAACATTTTAAACAAAGAATTCAATATGCCAATTGTAAGACATTCTTATACATAGTTTTAAACATTTTCACAAATAGAATCTATACACAAAACTGATGATGATGATACTTAAATTTTAAAAGTGATGGTATGAGTTTATACTTATTAAAATAAATCTCCTATGACGATACATCTGGTTTTACTTATATGGAGATGATCTTATAAATGTTGTATTAAGAAGAAAGGGTATAGAGCAAATCTCTTTGAAAAGTGTTACATCAGTTTTGCTGCCTTTTCTGAAGGAACTAAGAATAAATCATATATATATAACATCTGGTTGATCCCTAAATTTGGAAACTGAATTTTCAAATAAATTGGAATTGATTTTAGTCCAAGTTTTAAACCTGATTAGACTAAATTCATAGTCTGAAATATTTGAAGTAGTCCATTAAGTTACCTTATAAACAGGGCTATTGTATGCCAAATAAAAATACTTGTATTAGGTATCTCTACAAAAATATTAAGGTTTATTTTTAATGTAATATGGACCACACAATATCAATCCATGCTTTTATTAACTCTTTCAAATTACCTTGCTGCAATGGATCTTTTACTGGTTTTCTCTTTGAAGACCACCCAGAAAGTCCATCTGGTCCAAATATAATCATCATCCTGCTAGTATATGTTCCGTGGTCTACAGCTTATTCTAAATATGTTCATTCACAAAGTGATTCAATATGTTGCTTTTCATTAAAGTAAAAAATAAAATATTATCGTATCAGTTTAGAACTTTATCCTTATGCATGACTATATCCCAGTCCCCAATTCCAACAAATACTCCTTACAGACAGTTTGGGTCTCCTTGCCATGCTATTAATCTCAATATTTTTATTTCTAGAAAACAGAAGCACATACTATTGTCATGCACATAACATAATTTCTGTAGAATGCACTGGCTTGTTTGTGGCATAGCAAATTTGATACTCTACTAAGATGGATAGATGAAACGTAGGTAGATAGATTATAAGTAGATGTTAGATAGGTAACAGATGATTATGATAGATAGATAGATGATAGATTAGATAGATGATAGATAGATAGATAGATAGATGATAGATAGATAGATAGATAGATAGATAGATAGATAGATAGATAGATAGATGATAGATAGTTAAAAATGAATGATAGATGAAGTCAGCCTTCTGATTGTTAGCAAGAACCTGGTCTCATTCTATCATAGTGCAGATAAGGAAATTGAGGCTCAGAGAAAATTAAATAAGTTGTTTAATTGAAGAATTGACCTAAAACCCAGGTCTTCTAAATCCTACGATAGTAGCAACTGGAAACAAAATGTGTCCATCGGCTTTTCCTTTCCCCTTGACTTACACATTGTTAAAACACAATCTGTGATTAATTGTTCACTTATAAATAAATAGTTTTAAGATGAGTGGTCAAGAAATTAATAGGCATCTTTTAATAAGTGTTCTTAAATCTCAAAACATTATAAAAACTTTAAAACTTATTGTAAGAGAGAAGTATTCCTTAAGAAGTTCCTAAAATAACTTTTATAAAATAATAATGATAATGGTATTTATCTCTACTTCCAAAATTTTCTGTTTAGTTATATTTTAAAATACTTTATAAATAGGAACTTTTTAGTAATACTAGCTGCTATTTACAGAATATCATCCCATTTTAGACAAAGTTCCTTGGGGAACATGTGTAATCTCTTTTGATTCTCATGGACCACCATCTCAAGTATGGTTCCTCCCATTTTACACATGAGGAATCTGCTTAAGTCGAAGAAGACAGTCAAAAAGCATGTAGGTGAAGAAAGGTACGTGTACAAGACATCCAGGATGAATAGATTACTGTTATTTTAGTACTAAGTTCACTCTGAGTTCAGAAACTATAAAGAACATCTTAACACACAACATTTATTATCTTCAATAACACTCACAGTTTTATAAGAACACTTATGCAGAATTTTTCTAGCAGAAAGATGTTTATTTTGAGAAATTGTATTTATGCTAGATTGCATAACATTATGGTCAATGTCATTAGATTGATTCAGTTTTGATATCTCTCTGTAAAGACCAAGGATACAGTGGATAATTTAAGACATAAGTTTTAACACAGAGATTAATATTATGGGTCCTCAGTAATGGATAATTAATGGAGCCCTTCAAGTTTTTAAATTATAAAGTTTTCCATTTTAGAAAATGAAGTTTTAGAGAACATGACATTTCATTGAATTCCTTGCTAAATGAACTGTATATGAGCCTATGAAGATAATGTTTTATATTTCCAATCATAGCAAAATTATTTTTAGAATATTTGACCCAATAAGGCTAACATTAACATTGTTATTTTAAAAAGAGACTTATAGTTTTTTTGAGGAAACTCCATACTGTTCTCCTGTTCTCCACAGGGGCTGCACCAGTCTGCATTCCCACCAGCAGTGCACGAGTGTTCCCTTTTCTCCACAACCTCGTCAGCACTTGTCATTTGTTGATTGCTGATGATAGCCAGTCTGACAGGAGAGAGATGGCACCGCATTGTCGTTTTGAGTTGCATCTTTCAGATGATTAGTGACTTTGAGCATGTTTTCATATGTCTCTTGGCCTTCCTTCGGTCTTCTTTTGAAAAGTGTCTATTTAGGTCCGTTGCCCATTTTTGGATTGGGTTATCTTCCTTTTGTTTGGTTGTATGAGTTTTCTGTAAATGTTGGAGATTAAACCCTTATCGGTGATAACATTGGCAAATATGTTCTCCCATGCAGTGGGCTTTCATGTTGTTTTGTTGATGGTGTCTCCCATTTGACCCAGTGATCCCACTTCTAGGAATATATCCCAAGAAACTAGAAACACATATCAGAGAGGATATATGTACCCCTATGTTAATAGCAGCACAATTCACAATAGCTAAGATTTGGAAACAGCCTAAGTGCCCATTAGTAGATGAGTGGATTAAAAAACTTTGGTACATCTACACAATGGAATACTATGCTGTGGTAAAAAAAAAAGAAGGAATTCTTACCATTTGCAGCAGCATGGATGGATCTGGAGAGCATTACGCTAAATGAAATAAGCCAGTTAGAGAGAGACAAATATCACATGATCTCACTCATTTATGGAATTTAATGAACATAAACTAATTAACAATAACAGATCCAGAGACAGAGAAGCATCAATCAGACTGTCAAACTCCAGAGGAAAGGTAGGGGAGGGTGAGGGTAAGGGGGAAAGATCAACCAAAGGACTTGTATGCATGCCTATGAGCCCAACCAATGGACACAGACAACAGGGGGTGAGGGCATGAGTTGGGAGGTCGGAGGGGGGGTGGTATGGTGGGATAAGGACACATAGGTAATACCTTAATAAAAATAAATAAATAAAATAAAAAGAGACTTATAAAAAAGACCATTATTATCTAAAATCCAGGGCCATAATAGCAATATGATTTTTCTTTAAAAAAAGGCTTTCTTCTGTTTAGACACGGGAATAATTAAAACACAAAGATATTGAAACTAAACACATGGAAGAAACCAATGAACATGTGTAGTGTTAGGAAGCAAGGGGGAAAATAACCTCTTCAAGACTCAAAATGATCCCTGAAGATCATCTGATTTCAAAATGCATTGTTCCTGCAGGAGGCTTTGCCGGTCTAACAAGCACCCAGGCGATGCCCCTGCTGGGGGACCACATTACACTCTTAGTAGCAAGGGCACAGCAACAACTAAAATGGCAATTTCTGTACATCGGTTACTGATTAAAAAGTTAATAAGGATGTTCTACATAGAACCTAGGAAAGAAAGAAAACTTTAAAAAAGAAATTATTTAAATAAAAGTCCTATCATCTTCAAATCCTGAAATAATCATTCATATATGGGGCATTCCCTCATTATTTTTCTTTGGATATAGTTGCCTAAGAGACATGGAACTTTATGTCTAACTTTGCCACTTAAAAAGCTATTGGCATTTTCCACATGTAATTGATTTTTTCTAAAGTGGACACAATATTCTGCCATGTAGTTATACCATAACATATTAGACCAGTTTTCCTACTGTGAAATATGTAGATTCTGTCCAGTATCTTATTAGTTTAAGTATTATGTGGATAAATAATTTTCCACATTTTTAATTATTTTCTTATGCTAGGTTTCCCAGAAGTTAAATTACTTTTTCAGAGGATATGAACATTTTAGCACTCGATTCAAGTTGCATGCAATGTATCTTTTTCAGCATTATTACTTAAGTCATATTTACCAATTCCATAAATGGAAAGCAGTGTTCTTCATTTACGTATTTTATTATTGGCATACTTCTAAACATTTCCATTACTACTGCTCTGAGAAACCTATTCTATCTGACATTTTTTCCCATTTATCGCAATAATTTAAAAAAATTTTTCAAGTACAGTTTACATTCAATATTACTTTGTATTAGTTTCATATGTACAGCAGAGTGGTTAAACAATGATATACTTTACAAAGTGTTTCCCCTAATATTTCCAGTACCCGGCTGGCATCATACATACTTGTTATAATATTACTGACTATATTTCCTACGCTGTACTTTATATCCCCGTGACTACTTTGTAACTCCCAATGATTCCTTAAAGCTCCTTTTATCTTAAAGATATATTCTTTGTAAATATTTCCTATTTTTCTTTGTCTTTTTAATTTTGCTTCTGCTTTTTGCCATGCAGAGAGTTGTTATTTTCTTGCATTATTTTGTATGTAGAAAGTCATTGCAATTTCTAAGCCTATTATCTCTTAGATTTTGGTGGTTTAATCATTTCTGTTTTAATCTAATTGTAATTTATCTTTGTATGGTTAGGGCCTAATTTTATTTTATTTTCTAGTTAATTTTCAAACACACATTTTGAGTGGTAAATGTCTGTCTCATTGATTTTGAAGATGTTTAAATAAAGAATATAGAAAAACAGAAGTTATATATGGGCTTTCTAATCTCTTCCACAATACACATAAATTATTGAGACAATAGAACACATTTGTTTACATCTATAAGATCTGTCAGTTCACTTATTTTTTATTCAAACTTTTATTTATGTGTTTATAGCTTTTAAAAAACTGTTCGTTATTCCTAATTACTAGACTGATCATGTTAAAATTAAAAATGCTCCCTTAAGACTCTGACCGGGAATACTTAAATGTCACAATAGTTCTCTATTGCTGTGTAATTCATTACCACAAACTTAGCAGCTCACAGTTCTGAAGGTCAGAAGGCCAGCACACTGTGGCTGGGCTGGCTGTCCAGGCTGAAGTCAAGGTGATGATGGCAGGCTGCATTCTCATCTGACGCTGGAGATCCTTCCCCAGCTCATCTCTCTTCTTGGCCGAATCGGTTCCTTGCAGCTGTCACACTAGAACCCTCATATTCTTGCTGCTTGGCTGTCACAAAGGTATAAATTAATCTAGGGAAAAGTGGACACAGTATTTAGACTTTCAATAAATTGCTTACGCAACATATTTTAATTTATTCAAAATATTATATAAATATATCCATAATTCCTATAAATTTTTGCACAGGTCTTATATTATGTGTTCTGTAAAGATTTACTCCTGTTATGTATTTGATCTGTGTGAAGATATTTTTTTCTAAATTATCATTTACACAGGGAATATCAGCATTTTCTGTGTTCTGGTTAGTAAAACAGACAATGCTGAACTATTGCCTAGATATATGGTAGCCAACCTTCATCTTAATACTTGGTCATGCTTTTAGATATTTAAAAATACACAGTGAAGGAGGTAAGCCCTTATACGCAGTCAGTCAAAGTAATCAAGCATTTGTGCGGTAATGACATAACTGTGTTCCTTAAAAAGAGAACATTGGAAAGAAGAGAGACATTTGTTCCTCCTACGTAGGAAGCAAAAGAAGATAAAGATAAGGGCTGGGGGTAGGAAAGAGAGAAAAAAAGAACCACAGGTGTAACCTTTAACATGCTAAGTCAAAATCACTGTTTATGTGTTTCTCATTCCAGAAATGAACTTTGCAATAGATGAACCCTGACTTAATATTATTCTATCTCTAGCACCTGGCCAATAGCAAGCTCCTCAATGTATGTTTATAATATGGATCAATGGAGGTAAAATGATTCTTGTCATAGATTTCACTGTTCTTGAGGTTGGAGGAAGTTTGCTTCTTTGGGAATAGGGGAATTGGCAGTTAGTGGAGCGATCATTTGAAACACCTGCTGAAAGGAACATGATAATAATTTAAAAAGTAATGAGGAATGATGAGAATAACATGAACTTGAAGTGGATATGGTCAGCATGTTATTTTTTTAACCAACTGCAGTTTGGAGAACAGATGTAGAAAAACCAACAATGGATATAATAAAGGATTGTCAGTGTAGTCAACAGTGGTGTGTCCTAAGTGTTGGAGCCCCTGGAGGCCACGTGTGGGAGATGACATGGCTGTTTTTGGCTTCCTGGCTAGCAATGAAGAAAAGTTAAATCAGAAGTAAGCTTTGCATTTGAAGAATAAAGTAGTAGTAGAAGTTAGAATTGAGATTTTAAAAAACAACAAACCAAAACAGAGTTAATAGGGTGATGGACATGGGAGAAAAGAACTACTGTTCTTATAATTCTTCATTGTGAAGGAGGAGAAAATTTAACATTCAAAATTGTAGAGTGAGATGAAACAGAGATGTGATGACTTCAATCAAGGCTACATTTATGTTTTTAAGTAACAGATAAACTGGAGAGACTGGTTTTATAAGGATTAAAGGACTCTGAGCCAGTGTGCTAGGAGGATCATTGACTTGGATGATGAAACTACTTATAAGACTGAAGTGGAGCAACTACTGAAGAAATAAGAATCTTAGGAGATTGTAAGTTGATGACTGTCAGGCTGAAGAGACTATCTATCATAACAAAAATCACAGAAAAAAGGTAAATTAATTGTCTTAAATGATGCCCATGAGTCAGTCATGTTTGGCATCTCTTTCTTCCCTAGGTGGGATAAAAGGATCTCCATCAGAAAGGTAGTGAGACACTTAGTTATCAGAGAAAACTCACTTTCAATTACAGAGAAGATGTGGAAGAAATTCTTGCACAAAGAGTGGCTAAAAAAAAAATGGTGTGTTAGTACCTACATTTTTCTAATTGATTACATAATTTAAACATATTCACATTGAGCATGGGAGAGGTCATCAAAATATATAATGTTGACAAATGACTAGGAATTATGTTTCCCTAAAAATTGCAATATAGATAATACAGTATAGATAACAGGCTCTGTGAAAGTTTTCATAGCTGCAAATATTTTCTCTCAAACACTTATTAAAATTGCAGGGTTCTTTTGGGTTGCTTGATTTTCCAGAAGAAAACAGGATACTGATAAATAAGCAAACTTGCAGGCATATGTTAAAATTTTCATTCTGTAGGTCTACAAAAGACCATCCACAGGCTTCATCCAATAGGTGCGCCTCCTCTTGCTGGAGTAGAGTGGATGTCAGAGGTCTGCCCAAAGTCTCAGCAGAGGTGCTGACTCATTACTGCAGGATGAAAGTGGAAGGCTGGGTTCTATCTCAGACTTCCTGCTTTAGAAATCATTGGGGTAATGAATGGACATGGCTTTTTCTAAGATTCACCTTGAGAATAGGCAAGTATGGATAAAAGGTCTTTGTCTTGAAGGTTGGTTTTCTCCCAGTACTTTGGCTACAGATAGATAGATAATTGATGAAGATGGATAGATAGAAGATAGATAGATAAATAGATGGATAGATTAGATAGGTAGATGATAGATGATTGATAGATAGATAGGTAGATAGATGATAGATAGATAGATAAATAGATAGATAGGATAGATAGGATAGATAGGATAGATAGATACAGATGATGATGATAGATGATAGATATATGATAGATGATAGATGATAGATAGATAGATAGATAGATAGATAGATAGATGATAGATAATAGAGACCGATAGATAGAATAATCCAAAATAAAAGTGAAGAGTTCCTCACAGTGCCCTTAGCAGTCCCAGATCTGTCCCAGATCCGTCTCTTGCTTCAACAGTGTTTGGATGGAACAGACCCAGGAACTCCCTTTTTCCCAGCCTCCAGCCATCCTCCAGCATCTTATCCAGTCACCAACTTCAGAACCTCCTCCAAGACCAGCCAACATGCCGGGTTTTGTTTTGTTTTTTTTCTACCTTCACTCCTTATTGCTGAACAACTATGAGCTCCCAAATTCATCAGAATTATTCCACCCAAGTGGAAGCTGTGGTCAACCCTAGCCAACCTGGATCTGCGGGCCACCCACACCTACCTCTTGACCGTGAGGATGTGGCTCTCTTTTGTGAGTTAGCAGAGAAGAAGCCCAAGGGCGCTGAGCATCTCTTAAAGTTGCAAAACAAGCAAGGTGGCCGCATTCTCCTCCAGGGCGTGCTGAAGCCTCCCCAGAATGGGTGGGGCAAAGCACAGGGCGCCATGGAAGCCACCTTGGCCTTGGAGAGAAACCTCACCAGGCCCTCTTGGAGCTGCAGGCCCTGGGTTCTACCAGCAGACCCTCATCTCTGGAACTTCCTGAAGGACCACTTCTGGGGTGAGGAGATGAAATTCATCAAGATGATGGGCTATACCTGACTCACCTCCGCAGGCTACCGGCCCCCAGGCTGGGCTGGGCGAGTATCTCTTTGAAAGGCCCACCTTCAAGCAGGACTAGGAGCCTTTGGAGCCCAAAGGCCTTCGAGGGGCCCCTCAGCATCCCCCTGGTGTCTGGCTTTTACCTGAGCCTCTCCCCCAAACTACTCGCCATTCTTTTAACCACCCTGAAGACCTCTCCCATGCATTTGGACCAAATGAAACAATAAAGCTTTTTGCAGCAAAAAAAAAAAAAAGTTTCTGATTATATTGGATAGGATTATTGACCAGCACTCACTTTAAGCCTCCATTCCATGGTATAATAGAAGAAAGCCAAAGATTATTTTTAATGAAAATTCTCCACCATTTATGTAATACAGTATCTGAGTGTTCATCATTAGTTTGACTATTTAACTTTAAAGGAGTTTAACTAATTTTCTTAAATGAGAGTAACCTGCTTCTATATAATATTATCCAACAGCATCCTTTAGCAATTAAATGATAAGTTTTTAAAATATTTTTGTTTTAACTTATCTGAGGATGGGAGTAAGAGGACACAGCTTGAAACATTTTCCAGGTGTAATTATTGTGCCACATTGGCGTAGTGTGTAGGTCAGTGGAGAAATTTGAGGAGGCAAAGGTCAGAATGAGGACACAAAATAAATAGGTATTTCCCAAACATAAGTGTTGCATTAGTATTCAGCTTCAGCATTTTGACGAGGATTGGCCATTAAGTAGGCAACTTTACTAGATGGTCATAGGGATTGAATAAGTAATGAAAAATGTAATAAACACTAGCTGTATCCAAATATTTATTCCCCTTTTCCCACAGTAATAAAAGTTTTAGCTTGAGAAATAGATACTCTGAATAAAGACTATATCTCAAGCCCAGCCGGTGTAGTTCAGTGATTGAGAGTCTACCTATAAGCCAGGAGGTCATGCTTTCTTTTCCCAGTCAGGACACATGCCTGGATTGCAGGCTTGATCCCCAGTGTGAGGAGTGCAGGAGGCAGCCGATCAATGACTCTCTCTCGTCATTGATGTTTTTATCCCTCTCTTCCTCTCCCTGCCTCTCTGAAATCAATAAAAATATATATTTTTTTTAAAAAAGAATATATCTCAAGCCTCCTTCATTTAAGTGTGGTCATATGACAGACATATTGTGATTGGGGTAAAAGTCATGGGTTCACTTCCAGGTAGTGTCCCTAGAGGAAAGAGCATACCATCCCCTTCAAGTTTTTCTCTCTTCACTGGTACATAATGAATCCTGAAGTACAGCATTCTAGGAAGTAATAGAGTGAGTGCCACCACATAGAGGAAACTTAAGCTCCTTTTGATTTAGCAGAAGGGAGCTGCCAGAGAGCTGCTTGGCATTTTATGAGACAACAATAGACTTCTATCATGTTTAATTCATTCTTTTGGGGTTCCTGCTCACTCTCCATTTTAAATCCTAACTAATACAGAAAGTAAGAAAGAATAGTGAGATATAAAAGTTTTTACAGCTTCAGTCTAACTTATCTCTATTATAGAAATTGCTAAGCCAATAGTTGCTGAATTATTTTATAGAAAGTCACAGAGGAAAATGATGAAAAACATTTGCAATTGTTATGCAGCAAATAACCCCATTACTTTATTAATTACTTAGTTACAATTTTCTATATAACCCAAGGAATTTGGGTATTTCTTTATGGTAAACAGAATGTAACTATATTCTAGTTTAAAAATGTTTATAGGATAAACTCTAGGAAACATATAACTTTGAGAGCCATTTTTCTGAAGTTGAAGTTTTGAGTATTAAGTGTTGTGATGACATAATAAAACTTCAATCAGTTTTATTTCTAACCATCAGTGTAAAATGTTAACATTATACGTATATGCTGGAATAAACCATCTATCTCAAGGGCTCTTACTGATAAAAGTTATGGGATTATTTCTTATTTTCCTCAAAACATATATTATGAGCATACTTAAATTATTACGCTGAGAAAAGTAATATTCTTAATGTTGAAAGTACATGTTGTTATATGCTGCCATGTATAAAAAGTACCCCAAAACTTAGTGGCTTACAATGACAATCACTTTATTTGCTCACGTTTTTTTGTGGGTCAGGAGTTTGGAAAAGAATAGACCTTGGCATTTGCTCTCTCCCTTCACTCTGCTCAGAGATCCAAGAAATTCACTCGCTTGTCTGGCATACGTGCGTTCCTTCCTCTCTTCTCTCCGTTTGCAAAGACGGGCCTTCCACACAAATGGTGGTCACCTGCACCTCTTACATGGCATCTGGCTTCCTGCAAGGAGCACACCAACAGAGATGACAAAGCAAATTTCAAGTCTTTTAAGGGCCATGCTTGGGAGTTACCCAGGGTCATTTCTGAGGCATTCTACTGTCAAAATCAGTCACGGGGTCCACCCAGATTCAAGAAGAAGGAAAATAACCCCTCCTCTCAAGTAGGAGGGGCAAAGAATTTGGGGTCCATCATGACAATAAAAAGTTTAATGACAATAAAGCCACATTTCAGAAATGAAGGTAGAAATAGAAAGAAGGTACATAAACTGAAAAATAGAGAAGAAAAAATCTTTCAACGTAAAATTTCCTTCTCAATTTCAGGCAACTTTAAAAATATTCTCCATGAATAGTATGACATTTTTAAAAATCTGCAGGTTGAATTTTCTGTAAATATCTTATTTAAATGGTATATTTCTATCAAAATGCCTTTCAAAGTGACAATAGTGAGAATTTATTTATTTATCTAAAATTGTATTCTTTTTCCCAAGTTAACTGTACTGACTGACATATAGTATAAGTTACTGATAAAGTGTACAACATGATGCTATAAAGTGTAAAATGATTACCACAATAAGGTTAGTTAACTAACATATACATCAACTGACGAATTTCAGAGAAAAAAAAAAAGGCTTAAAGTAAATTGCCCAGATTGTTCAGTCCAACAGTTGTTTATTTATTCATTTGTCCAACAAGAACTGGGTGGGACAAAAGTAGGTTTACAGTGGTGAGTAGGTGAAATGGTTTATTCTTGTATTATTTATTAATTACTGTATTATTTTCCATGCAAACAACTGTAAACCTACTTTTGCCCCACCCTGTATTTCTTCAGGGCTCTTCATGAGACCAGGGACTGTGTTAGGCAAAGAAGCCATAACAGTGAAGAGGCAAATATTGTTTTCTTCCCTTCATGGCACTTACAACTTAATGTAATAAATTAACTGAAAATATCATTCAGCTGGGGCTTTGATAATGTAGAACAACAGTGTTTGTATAATCTGCAAATGAGAACTTTTATGTAAGAAAGGATGAATGTAACATAGAACAATAAAATACAAATTCGTGGATGCTTTCAGTTATTCAATCAGAGAAGCATAATTTAAGATTTTGTTATATTTCCAGGTCATCCTAAATCTTTAGGCCAAGGCATAAACCATGTTTTAACAAACACAGATGCCTCCCAGCACACAGGGCAGTCACATCTGCTCCGTAGTTCCACATGGGAGTGTCTTCTCATTGTTAAGCAGCCCATCCCTAGTTCCAAGAACACATGAGCCTCTTAAAAGAAAACTGAAAATCTAGTGGCTTGCGCGTCAGCTGGCAGCGGATCTGCATTTTTCAGCAGGCTTGGATGTCGGGGAGAGCTTAGTGTTCACTCTGTGACTGACCTCTCTGAGCCAAGTTCGGAGTGGTGTGAGTTATCAAATCTGACAGTCTCTTGGCAAGTCTTTGAAGACTCTCAGGCCGGGCTCCCTTCCAAGCTCAGCTGGGATCAATTAGGATAAATAATAGCCCCTGCAATAACTAGCTCCTACCATGCTTTAAAAAGGTAATTAGTGTGCAGTAAGGCAACGTATGGTTTACCTGTACATGCTATCCATTGAAAAGAAAATGACATCAAGTTGAAGGGTTAAAATTCCCTGAGTTGCAGAACAATACACTGGGGAGAGGGGAGAGAAGAAAGAAGCAAAGAGGCCAACATTTTGAAGACCCCTTAGTCTCTAAACTTATCTAAACATAATTAAACATGTATTCAAAAATACTGTCTTCCCCCACAATCTGAATTCCCACCCTAAAAGCAGTATTTTGAAAGTCTGGTTCAAACACATCTCACACACACACACACACACACACACACACACACACACACACACACACGGTGCACATGCAATCAAGGACTTTGTCCTTAGCAACCAAAGAGACTTGTTGGTACACAATGCCGATTTTTCCTTCTAGGACAAGATTGAATTCAGCACAGGTTGTTGGTAAATAATAAATGGTAGGCCCCCAATGGAGGTTAGTGGTACAACAGCAAATAATGATTTTCTACAGTTGGATTAAAACCACACTTATTAATATTAATTTTCTGGCTTCATGAGAACCAAGTTTTGTTTTTATTGGGTGTTTCTATTTACATGGCCTGAAGGTAAGGTTCGTGGCAGTATCTCACCACTGAAATGCAGACCTTGACCCTTAGCCAAAACTTTTCTTTTTGACCTTATTAGTTGCTACAAGATTCATGAAACTATCATGGCACCTCATTAATGATTGTGTAAGTTTGACGTTGTTCTGCCACAAAATGTAATTGCTTGTTTAAAATAATTGCAAGTTAAAAATAAATAAAATAAAATAATTGCAAGCTAAAACATGGCTCTATTTACCTTGTAAGTGCTTTCTGCTTCATATGGGGTCTCCATTTTTTTTGGTTTCACCTCCTTGTATTTTTAACAAGAAAGTTTTATTGTTAATAAGAATATTTGGGTTTTGGTGAGGTGTTTCTTTTTTCATTCAATGATAAAATGTTACTCAAAGTCCTTTCGATAGAAATCTGTTGAGTAAATTATCATAATGAAGATTATTTTTTCCGATAGATGATATCCATTGCATTAACAACTTTTGTTGAGGTACAGTCACAGTCCAAATGTATGAAGATTGTGGAGAAAATGATTTAATGATGTCTACACATATCCAAACAGATTCATGAATGCAATTGATGTTGGCTCCTGAAATTTGCTAGAGTGTTCATTCAGTAATTTTCCCGCCAGATGTGAAGATACAGCGATGCTCAGACACATCCCTGCTCTCCCAAAGCTACTAGATGAGTTAAAGACTAGATGAGTTAAATTCCCTCTCCAGCTCAACCTTAAAACTCATGAACTTTGTGAATCTGACTGATATAGCGATGCCAAATGGGATTTAGTTCTTAAGAACTATTAATAGATGTTACTTTTAAATATATTTTTATTGATTTCAGTGAGGGGGAGAGAGAGAGAGAGAGATAGAAACATCAAGGATGAGAGAGAATCATTGATCAGCTGCCTCCTGTATGCCCCACACTAGGGATTGAGCTGGCAACCCGGGAATGTGCCCTAACAGAGAATCTAACCATAACCTCCTGGATCATAGGTCTACGCTCAACCATTGAGCAACACAGGCCAGGCAGATGTTATTATTTTGATGAGTATCTAAACACAGTACTTTTTGTAGAACATAGTTTAAAATGGACACAATGTAGGGTTTGGTTAAGTGATGCATAGAGAATTTTTTTTCCATACAAACAATCTGTAATGTGGCTTGTGCATATGTACTAGTATATGCATTCTGTAGTATCTGAATATTTTAGGATTAGAGTATTACATGTTCAAATTATTTTGCAAATGATTTTTTACATTACTGACTTCTAATTGAGAAGTTAGTGAAAATATGTCAAAATTGGGATAACAAAAAAAGAGAAATTAAAAAGCTTAGATTGGCCCTAAACAGTTTCGCTTAGTGGATAGAGCGTCGGCCCAGGGACTAATGTGTCCCGGGTTCAATTTCAGCCAAGGGTATGTACCTTGGTTGCAGGCTTAATCCCCAGTGGGGGGTGGGGGATGCAGGAGGCAGCTGATTGATGTTTCTCTCTTATCAATCTTTCTAACTCTTTATCCTTCTCCCTTCCTCTCTGTAAAAAAAAATCAATAAAAAATATATTTTTAAAAAAGCTTAGATTGCATTATGTTTAATTAAACAAATATTTATTTATAGCCTTAAAGTATGCATTTACTATTTGAAATATGAGAGGCATGGTGGATACAAGGCTTGGGCTCTAGTCATAGGAATATGAAGAATTTCAATGAGAAAATCTCAGTAGTATAAGAACAATGAAATAACAATGCAAGATGACTAATAATCCCAAGTAATTGATACAACAGACAGCTATTAGAGCAAGAAGAATGGAGAGCTGACTTCGGACCAACCTACTCAAGGAAGACTTTGTTGGAAAGTTATGACTTGTGCTTGGCAATGTCTGATGTAGATGTCCAGAGAAGGGAAGAAAAGGCATAACTAAATGGAGCACTGAGAATCTGAACAGCATAGTGAGGGCTAAATGGCATAGCGGTGGACAAGGAACCAGGCTGACTAATGCACAATTGAATAATCATTTTTAAATAATTAAGAGATGACTTTAGTTACAACATTTTGTACCAAATGTCTCTTCTATAAATACAGTATTCATCAGTTATGTTAGCTTGTTTAGCTATACAATTCTCTTGTATTTATTTCAGTAGAAATCAATTATACACCTAGGAAGAATTCCGTTGGTGACACAGTGTGTATTTTGCACAGATTTCCTAAAGGCAAACACCTACAGAAACCCTCTGTAGTGCAAGGCTAACTCCAGAATTTTGCTTTAAAAATATTTGCTTGTCTTTTATTGTCCATTGGTTTGTTTTGATTTTTATAAACATAACAGTATTATACAATTAGGCATATTTTTTTTACCTTATTCATGTTCACTCACATAAACTCTTGAATATTTTTAATAAATTGTCCCAGGTTTTATTCTATTTTCGTTTGGGTCTTAGTGTTTATCTTTCAAATTCATGTAGATTTTTATATAAATGGGTTAATTTGATATTTGTTTCAAATATTTTTTCTGGTGGCTTGGCATTATAGTTCTACTAGAGGCCTGGTGCACGAAAATTCGTGCACTCGGGGGTCCCTCAGCCTGGCCTGCACCCTCTCGCAGTCCATGACCCCTCAGGGGATGTCTGACTGCTGGCTTAGGCCCGGTCATGGGTAGCAGACCTAAGCTGGCTGTCGGACATCCTTTGTGCTGCTGCAGAGGCCGGAGAGGCTCCCACCACCGCCACTGTGCTCGCAGGGCTTGGCTGAGTGGTGCTCCCCCTGTGGGAACTCACTGACCACCAGGGGACAGCTCCTGTGTTAAGTGTCTGTCCCCTGGTGGTCAGTGCACATCATAGCAACCAGTCATTCTGCCATTTGGTTGATTTGCATATTACCCTTTTATTATATGTGTTAATATATAAAAATATAATTTAGTAGGAGTACAAATCTGTGATGTTACATCTTCTGTAATTTACTTTTAAAAGTAAAAATACTTCAGAAAAAGTGGTGGGGACCTAGCCAGTTTGGCTTAGTTTATAGAGCATCAGACTGCAGACCAAAGGGTCCTGGGTCCCATTCTGGTCAAGGGCACATACCTCAGTTGCAGGCTCCTCCCTGTTCTGGGCACTTGCAAGAGCCAATCTATGTATTTCTCTCACATTGATATTTCTCTCTGTCTCTTTCTCTCTCTTCCAATCTCTCAAAAAATCAGTGGGAAAATATTCTTGGGTGAGGTTTAAAATAAATTTAAAAAAATATTTTTTTAAAATTAGAAAAACAGTGGGATATATATAAGTAGAAAAGTTAACTGTAATCTACACATCTTGAGTTACTAGATTATATTCAAAAGATGTTACCTGAAATTCACATACAGAAATAGCTAAGAAAAGCACTTAAGATATTACTGCCTAAATATATACTAGCAGTTTGTGGTAGTTTGTCTTCGAAAGTCATCCCCAATGAACCAGCCTCCCAGCCCATAAAGAATGTTGAGCCAATTCTATACCAATACATTTAAAAAGACTGCTGGTTTCTAATTTTGAGATTTTGTGAACCCTTTCTCTTAAAGACAATGTTTAGCAACTGGAAATTTTACATATTTCTGTTGTAAGTGAAAAATGGTCCATTAACTTTGAAAATTAGTTTGACACTTTTTTATAAAGTTAATAAAATACACATACTATATTATTCAGTAGTACCATTCTGAGGCATTTACTTAAGAGAAATAAAAATGTATCCATCAAAAGACCCATAAAAAATGTTTATAACATTTTTACTCTTAATATTCCCAAACTCAAATGTCCATCACCAACTAAAAAGATAAACAAATCATATGTATATATTTCATATATTTATATAATGAAATATTACTTAACTATAAAAAGAAAAAAACTTGATATTTTCAATTCATTTACGGATAAATCTCAAAACAGAATGCTGAGCAAAAGTCAGACACAAAAGCACATAAAATTAGTAATTCCATATATATTCTATATTACATATATCTAATTCTACAATGGAACTCAAAGGACATGTGTGAAAGAAAAACAGGTCAATACCACCTACATTACATTCCCATGTACTTAGCTAACTTCTATTCCCTGAACTATTAAGGAAATTATTCTTATTCCTCATGCTACAAATTAAATTTTTTATCAGAAATCTGATTTTAATACTTCAGAACTAGAAGGAAAAAGTTAAAATTATTTGTTTTCTGATTACAATGCTTAATAATGCATGGAGTGGAAATGGGGAAATTTTGTGATTAATTTGCTATCGTAAAGTACATCTTTGATTACTCAAGTATTTTCTACTGCTTCATGCTTTAAATATTTGCTATTGCTAACTTTACAACACCTATTTTTAAAAAATCTTATCACTTCCAGAAATATTGAAATTCCTACTTATCAGTTATAATACTTGCCTATTTCACTCAAACTTAGATTTCCCACCTGGCCTACTGTCCCTCCAAAAATAGAATATGATAGAAAATGGGTGCTTCTTTTGACTGAAATTGAAGGTAATCAACACTAATAAAAGAGAAAAATGGTAATTGGCGTACGAGCTACCCTTTTCATTGGCTAATCAGGGCTATATGCAAATTAACTGCCAACTAAGATTGGCAGTTAACTGCCAACAAGATGGCGGCTAATTTGCATATGTAGGCACAATGCAGGGAGGTGAAAGGGAAAGCAGGAAGAAGCCCCCTGCCACTGACAGTGATCGGAAACCCAGGGGGGAGCTAAGAGCTGGGGGGCAGGGCAAAGGTGGCCCTGGGGCCGCCTTTGCCCTGCCCCCTAGCCATGATCCGAGAATCAGGCGCCTTTTCCGCCCTGGCCAGTGATAGCAGGAAGTAGGGGTGGAGCCAGCGATGGGAGCTGGGCACGGTCGAAGCTGGCAGTCCCAGGAGCTAGGGGTCCCTTGCCTGGGCCTAAAGCGAAGCCCACGATTGTGGGGCAGCTGCGGGTCCCCGCTGCCCGGGCTGGACGCCTAGGCCAGAGGCGTCAGGCCTGGGCAAGGGGCTGATCCTGAGATTGGAGGGTGATGGGGGTCAACGCCTGAGGGCTCCCAGTATGTGAGAGGGGGCAGGCTGGGCTGAGGGACACTCCCCCACACACACACACCCAGTGCACGAATTTTGTGCACCGGGCCCCTAGTATATAATAAATTATCTACCTGTATAACCAAAACAAAACTAACACAAGCTATCTAAGAAGCTTAGGTTATAAATGTTATGTTTGTAATAACAAGAGCACCTCTCAGTCCTTACACCCTTTGATCCACATGTCCCCTAAACTCACTGTTAATAAGTCCTCCTAGTAGTCCAGTAAGTTTACATTAAGCACCAACTATAAACACAGCAGGCACTTTAGAAGAGGGGTCAGCAAACTTTTTCTGTAAAGGACCAGGTAGATTTTGGGGGGCACAGAATAGTCTCTGTGATATATTTTTTCTTTGTTTTTTTTTCTTTACTTTTTAAAGAGTCTTTTTAAAAATGTTAAAACTATTCCTAGTTCATGAGCCATAAGAAAACATAGAATGCCATTGCTGATTTGAATAGATTGATCTATTAGAAATGTGTCCCCCTATGTAATTTTTTTATTTGAAATGATGACCTTAAGTTCATCTATACTTTATCAAGGGCTTCTCTGTGGTATTTCAGGTAACCAAAAATCACAGTGATTTTACCTTGACAGCAGTTTACGTTTTACTAGTTTAAATTGACGTCATCAGTTGAGGTTGGGGGGTTGGGACGAGGCATTCAGGGCTCTAAGTTAAAGGAAAGTCTATCATCTTCAACACATAGTTTATAAATCCTGAGAACACCCCATGCATTGACCTCGGATTGGCCAGCTGTGTAGAGAGAGAGAATTGAGTGTGGGAGGTAGATTCTTGTGGACCAAGGGTGAAGATCTACATTCTATTTGACAGACTTGTCATGTGTCTACACCGGTGTCATGAGAGGCAGGATAGTGGGAGTTATACTGGCATTTAAAAGGAAAAAAAAAAAAAAGCAAGTTTGTTAAATACCTAGTACCTGACTCAGTCAGATACATGCAGACAAATATGACTCCTTTAACTGAAATTTGATTTTAAGCCAATTTGCTACTATTCAAACATTTTCTTAAGCAAAAGGTAACTTTATATAAATTGATTAAAATTACCTTTTCCTGATTTTATAATCTGGCAAAAAAAAGTCTCATATTTGAGTAATAGTACTTTCCAGTATCATAAACCAGATGGCAATAAATAGCCACATTATTAATTCAGTGAAGTGGTAAAAGGGACAGAGACTTGCCCAGCCAGCATGGCTCAGTTGTTGAGCATCGACCTATGATCCAGGAGGTCATGGTTCGATTCACAGTCAGGGCACATGTCCAGGTTGTGGGTTCGATCCCCCATGTGAGGTATGTGGGAGGCAACTGATCAACGATTCTCTCATCATTGATCTTTCTACCTCCTCTCCCTCTCCCTTCCTCTCTAAAATAAATTTAAAATTTTTTTAAATTAAAAAAAGGAACAGAGACTATACAAGATCAGTATCTGAAATATCATGAATAGTCCAATAATTTCCATATTCATGCGGAATAATGGTTATTCGTGTTTGATAGATAAGGTTTAACTTGTCCAAAACTGAGCCCTTTCCCTTGGCCTATCAGACAAAAAGTTGCAGTACCACAAAGCTCCATGTTAACTCATTCAGCACTGTGATTAGGCCACCGATTCTGATCACCTGAAAGGCACGGCCCCTAATCCTGATCATGTCAGGGGACAGGCTAACAATGCACAAATGGGGCATATCTCTGTCCTGTCAAATGACTACTGCAGACGACTGGCTCTTCTGAAATCTCGTAGCTTAGAAGCCTCAGTCATGAGATTAGGACTCATCTCCCAGGGACTGACAGCCTGCCTTTCCTATAAAGCTTTCCTTGGGATTTATACTCCTCCCATTCATTCTTCTTCACCTTTCCTTCTTTAAATATTTCATCTTACTGTCTGTCAACTTTTAAGTTTTCTAAAGGGAGCTTTAAGAATAAATGTGAGTAAAAAAGCAAGAACATACATGAAACTGTTAGCATTATGTTCTATTAATACATAGGTATTTTATTAATCCCATTTTAGGGTTGTGTTATAATTGCTTCACCCTGATGTGGCCTCATTAATTCAACAGCAACACCCAACAGCTCTGAATATTACCAGGACTACCAAAGTAGAATGCATCGAGTATCAAGACGCTGAGGTATTTAATAAGTCATTCCACACGCCCATGTTTGAGTCTAAGTTGTTTTATAGAAAATCGCCAGATCAGTGGTTTATATGGAATAAGTCATTCCTATAGCTGTTACTCCACGGCTAGACATAGATAGTACAGATCCGTTTCCAATTCTTTTATCTCTCCAGGGAAATATAAATTCAGTGTTGCTCAAAATAGTTACTAAAAGACCAAAGATGGATAATTTACCTGCATATTGCAAAAAATAATGTATAAACACATAGTATGTATAAATTGTTCTTATACATAGTAATTTTGAAAGATCACTCTTAAGGCCTTCAATGGAAATGCATTTACAATAGGTGTCCTTTTAAAATAAATTGTTTCTGGCATGTAAATCATTAAAATAAGGGGTACACTAATCCAGCTTTTTTTTCATTGCCTTTCTATGTTTTTATGGTTTCACTTTCCTTTGGGTGGTATAGATAAAGAACTTGGAAGCTATACTCCAAGTGGCAACCATCTCACATCTTGGCCTGCTTTGATGCTGGCACGGGGTTTGTCACATGGCTGTGTTGCTATTGGACTATCGACTACCCTTCAAGTCTTCTCTGATATCAGTTTCCATGAGTAGCCCTTGATTAAAATAATCTCAGGGTTTTAACTCTAATATCAGAGAATTAACTCGTAACTATTTTAACACTGAGGATTTGTTTTAATGTCAGGGGTGGGGGTTTGAGGTGTCTGTGTCTTAATCAACTGATAGTAGAGAACAATCATAAAGATGCAAGAGACACAAAACAGCTTCCCCACTCTCCATTCTGATCCTACATGTCACTAGGAAGACATAATTAAGGAAGGAATTTAGCAGAAAAAAAGAAGAGAGTGGCATGAGAGTGTTTTGATCTAATTGTTTCATAATGAAAAAATACACGTATATAATTACTTGTGTGAATGCATATAAGCATAAGCGATGGACACAGACAACGGGGTGAGGCTGAGGGCAAGAATGGGGGGATGAGGGGACAACGGGGAGATAAAGACACACTTGTAATACCTCAATCAATAAAAATTTAAAAAAATAAATAAAGGAGTGCATATTTCTAGATTGCTCTAAGGAACAATGGATATTGACTTATATGCCTGCAACAGCATTATTTATTGGCTAGTCAGAAATGCATGATTGATCATAAAATCCTTCCAAGCACTATATTCTCAGCTCTGGAAGCCTCCATTTTATTTAAGATTTGAGGGTACATTTTTAATTCAGAATTGTTGTTATGAACTACAATTGAGAATTATGTGTTTGAACTTTATTTCACAAGAAAAATGAATCATGCCAAGCTCTGTCTAATTTGGAGAGGGGAAGGAGGCAGAAAATTAGAATAAATAAATCTTTCTAGTTCTCTATTGACTTAAAGAGCATTTTTTATAATCCATAGGAATATGGAGTTCTACTTATTAGTTAGATAAAAATAGTGAAATATTGCATTTACAATAATTTTGATGCTAATGTTTTCTACTTGTCAAATTTGGTTAGAGCCTACATTCTATTTCACTATAAAAATGATTGATAAGCAACAACTATCACAAACATCCCACACTGAAAATACCTACTTCCTAGAAATAGATGTCTACAATGACTGTATGACTGAAACCACATTCTAGTTATAAATTGAAAGAGAAAAGGAAATGTTTACTTGAATAGTTAATTATTATTATGATTAATCCACATCTACCTGGAGTTAGAAGTAGCAAAGTTTAATTTCTAAGAGCAAAAATATTAGAATTATTTTAATAAAATATAACACAGCTATATGCTATATAATGCACTGACTTTAATTAAGTTAATACATCATTTTCTATTAGAAGTCCCAAGAAATATTTGCATATCGCTGAATTGCATTTTGTTTCCAAGTGCAACAATTTGTAGGCAAAATTTGTCCTATTCATATTTAAAATCTCCTCTGAAGTCTCTCTTTCCCTGCAAATTTTAGGTATATGCAATATGTAATATACATATATTAAGGGCCTTGATGATTCAATATAGGCATGTGAACTTCAACTACTAAAATGTGTTTCATGTAGTTCAGTCCTTATGTTCCACTGAAATATGTTTTTTGTCCCTCCAATAGTATACTAAACCTCTATGTTTTATAGCATTTCTGTTTCTTCTCTTATATGTTAAATTTTAATAGTTGTTTCTTAGTATCTTCCTCATATACTGTCTTGTTCTAAAAAATAAAAAGCTAGGTTGATTCAAAGAATAGTCTAATTTTATAGACTATGGTAAGACAGCAGAGACTGAGGGAATCTCCTGTCTGTTTCCATAGACTAATGCAATATAATGAAAAAATCTGGAAGCTTGTCACTAACTAGCTCTGTGGTCTTGACAAAAACATTTACCCTATCTGGCCTTGGTTCCATTGTTTGTAAAATGAGGAAGTTTAACCAACAGTCCAACCAAAGTCCCCTCTTAAAACATAAACTTTTATGATACAACTTTAATCAGACTGAATACAAATTTTAGAATCAATAAATGCAGAGAAAAAGTAATAATCTGGATGGTTTGCTAATTAATGCAAGATAAAAATGAATCTAAAAAAAGCATCACACATCTTAAGAGTCCATCTGACAATCATCACTATTGCAAATGATTGTGTTGTTTAGACTAGCCTGTTCATCTGTGCCATGTCACTCACACACTGGAACTCTGTTTATACCCCCCAATGTAGCACATCCAATGCTAGAAAAAAGTTACTTTATTAAACTATCCAATCCTCAAAGTAGCATTTTCAAAAGTGATTGACCTAGCTCATTGATTTTTTTTTTCAATAGTTCCTTCACGTGGATCACACATAACAACCAACCAGTGGAAATTTCTGCAAAACGCTTGGCTTTCTGGATCAACCTAATAGCGTATCAATATTTCCCCGCTATAGAGGAAACAAAAGTTTCTCTTTGGATAGATTTTCCCATTAAACAAATGTTTGCTATTGAAATCTGTTTAGATTTGGGCTATTGGGAAGTCATCAAGTTAAGTAGATGCTTGCTAAAAGATCTGTTTTATTTTGCTGATTCAGAAACATGTTAATTGTTCTGTAACTAAAGCAATAATCATCAAGTATTATTTTTAAATAATTACTTTGTCAAAAGATGGTACTTCTAATGTTTGATTTGTTTGGCTCATGAAGTAGACTTCAATCTCACAATAACTACTTAAGCCAGCAATTTTCAACTGGTATGCCACAGCACAGTGGTGTGCTGTAAGAATTTTTAAAACATGCAATACCTGACTACTTAGTCAGGGGCATGGACCCCTTTTCTCTTAGGTTGTCAAATAAAAACATGACAACAGCCGACACAACAATAGCCTCCCAGTGTGATAAATCAAAGTATACCTGTTTTTTTGTCAGATTTTTGGGTGTGCCACAGAATTCCAGTAAGTTTATGTGTGCCATGAGGTGAAAGAGGTTGAAAATTGCTGAGTTACATGTCTCTATTTCTTTTCCCTGAGGTGAATCATTTCAACTTTTTGTGTGTGTGACAGTTACTCTGATCAAATTTGCTCACAGAGAAGTACAAGACCAGAAAAGCACATAACTGTTGCTCAGTGGAAAAGGAGGGGGAAGCGATTTTCAAAAGGTCATACCTATATTTATTTTAAACGTGCCTCTACGTAATCTCAGTTTCCTGTGTGTAAAAGGATGAGTTTGCATTAGATATTTACCAAAGTCTCTCCATCCCTAAAGTACTAGGACTCCATGACCCCACTTACAAGCCTCACTAAGCTAATTTACCACAGATGGACTCTTATCCAATGTCAATGCCAATAAACATCAGCATTGAGCAACAGTTAATAAGAAGCTAAATGTCTTTGATGGTGCAAACAGAGATTGGTATAAATAAAAGCACAGTTTAGTTCTCATTAGATAGAACTGGATTTCTTCATCCTTTTTGTTACCTGTTGCTTATAAGGTTGAAATTTCCACGTAATCAGTGCTTTACCCTCACTCTGTTTTCATCCCTATTTTATTCTTCATCTACTATCATATTCTGCAGATTCATATGGATTCAGTTGGGATAAGCACCATTGAAGGGGAGTATTATTTTTCCTCTCCCAGCCTCACCTCCCCCCTCCTCACCCAAATGCTCATATAGTCTGTGTATGGCTGTACAGCGTATGCCTCTCTTCCCTTGTTCTCAGCTTGATGCCTAGAGTTGGAGTTGACATCTCGCAATTTTAAAAAACAAAAACAAAAGACCAAGGAAAACAGTCATGCAGAAATCTTGACATCATTGAATGGCTGAACCCAAACTTGGCGACCATTGATATCTAGTCTTCTTGTCGTGTGAGAGGAAGTCAGGGTGTTTGTGTGAGTGCTATCCTGGGCCGCCTGATTCACCATTCAGGATTTCTCCCAGCTTCTAGAAAGATGATGAACGTATGTCTCTTGAACTCTCAAACCCTCTTCCAGAATGGCATAAGCTAAAGAACACCTCCTCACTCGAAGATATATCCCCTTCCTGGGGAAGCCTGTATCCAGTAACTGGTTGACGTGAGGGTTAAAGTCCTGTGTCTCCCCTCAACACAGGAGAATTCTGAAGAGCCATCCCATCTTGGAGCTCCTCCCAAACTCAGCTGAATCCTTACTGAAAATAAAGCTCAACCAACTCTCCCTCTACCCAGACTCCTTTCTTCACATTCCCTAAGGTGATGTTTCCAAGAACACTGCCTATGTAAACTTCTGATGCTAGTCCCCGTCTCAAATTGATGACTCACAGAAAACAAATTACCATATTGTGTAGTCCTGCCGGGGTCCATCCCCAGCGGGTCCAGGGGTTCCCAAAGGTGTGGACGGAGTCGGCGAAGAAGGAATGACACAGAGACAGCGTTCAGTTGATCAGCAGCCTAGCCAGGATCTCCAGCCAGGATCTCCAGCCAAGTTCTGGTCTGGATCTCCAGAGAGGTTCTGGTTAGGATCTCCAGCCAGGTTCTGTACAGGTTCTCCAGCCAGGTTGAGTCACCGGGTTCTAGTCAGGCTCTCCTGCCAATCTCAGCAGTCAGGTTCAGTCCAGGATCTTTTGCCATGTTCTCTCCAGCGAAGCTCCTCCATCTCCAGGTCCCGCGTAGGTTCTGTCTTCTGAATTCTGTTCTAAGCTCTGTCTCTCTCTGTCTTGTTACATCTGTATTTATACCAGTTGATTCAATCCTATCAATCTCTATTACAAAGGTTAGGGCGTTTCTTATCTCCATTCCAGGGAGAAAAGATTATGTAGCTTAAGCATGATTGTTCGTAGTTAAAGGGATTAATTACCCGCCTGGCACTTAGTTGAGGAAAATCCCTACCTGGGGATTCAACCTTTCTCGGAGAGGTGACCTTGGTTAAAACACAGCGCCAAGATGGTGAGCAAACATATTAAGAACCGTATGCCATATATGCCAGGTCCCTTGAAACAGCAAGGATGGACCGGCTCCCGGCAAATTCCCCCTTTTTTATTTTTTAAAAGCAAGCATTGAAAAGAAAAACCTGAAATGCTCTCTTATATCCATTTTAAGAGTAGGATTGGCGCTTTCCGCTATTACCTGAGTCCTGATCTATCATCCCAGGGAGAGCTTGCCAATCCTGCACTTTCCCAGGGTAGAAAGGCTGCAGTGGGGTTAAGGATAAGGCTCCTTGGGCCTACCTTCTCCCATGCCTCTACATTTACCTTTCCGGCACTTTTCCTTCCTCAGAAAAGCATGGACGTATTTCTTGTATAAAATGTTCCATCTGACTGGGAGTAACCTTAACTCCTCTGCTAGCAAGCATATGTGTTAAAAGATCAATACGGAGTCTTTTTTCTTTAGACTCAGTATGGCACATCTTCTTAATCTAAAGATCAATACAGAGTCTTCTTTCTTTGGACTCAGTATGGCACATCTTCTCAAACTAAGTTCTGTACTATCCACCTTCTTACCCTATTTATCCTCTATAGGGGGGTCTGTAGCACCCTGGTGGAGTCCTATCCGTCCCGAGTGTGGGGGTTTTCAAGGGGGGGGCTTACCTAAGGGAATCCTGTTCCAGGGATTCCCAAAGGTGTGGACGGAGTCGGCGAAGACTATCCACCCTCTTCCTATGGTGGAGTCCTATCCGTCCCGAGTGCGGGGCGCTTACCTAGGGGTCCCTGTTCGGGTGCCAGATGCCGGGGTCCAACCCCAGCAGGTCCAGGGGTCCCCAAAGGTGTGGACGGAGTCGGCGAAGAAGGAAGGACACAGAGACAGCGTTCAGTTGATCAGCAGCCTAGCCAGGATCTCTAGCCCGGATCTCCAGAGAGGTTCTGCTTCGGATCTCCAGCGAGGTTCTGTAGCCATGTTCCCTCGCTAGGTTCTCCAGCCAGGTTCTGTCCAGGCTCTCCAGTCAGGTTCAGTGTCCAGGTTCCAGTCAGGTTCTCCTGCCAATCTCTGTAGTCAGGTTCAGTCCAGGATCCCTTGCCATGTTCTCCCGCTAGGCTCTGTCTCTAGGCTCCGAGGCCAGTCCCTCTCCAGGATCCTCTGGCATGCTCTCTCCAGCGAAGTTCTTCTGTCTCTAGAGAACGCTCCCTGTAGGTTCCTTGCCTAGGCTCTGTCTCTCTTGGTCCTGTCTTCTGAGTTCTGTCTCTTTCTGTCTTGTTCTGTGTTCTGAGTTCTGTGTGTTTCTGTCTTGTTACAACTGTATTTATACCAGTTGATTCAATCCTATCAATCTCTATTACAAAGGTTAGGGCGTTTCTTATCTCCATTCCAGGGAGAAAAGATTATGTAGCTTAAGCATGATTGTTCGTAGTTAAAGGGATTAATTACCCGCCTGGCACTTAGTTGAGGGGTTTTATTCCCTCCCTAACTTCAGGGGAAAATCCCTACCTGGGGATTCAACCTTTCTCGGAGAGGTGACCTTGGTTAAAACACAGCGCCAAGAAGGTGAGCAAACATATTAAGAACCGTATGCCATATATGCCAGGTCCCTTGAAACAGCAAGGATGGACCGGCTCCCGGCATAGTCCGCCATTTGCCTTTCTGTTAGAAATAATTACTTGTGGCCACATTGTTTCTAATGTATATATGAGGATATGAGGCAATTGGGAGCCTGGTGAAATGCCCCACAAATAGCAAACACTGGGTGAAACTGTTTTACACCCCAAACAAAGAATTAGCGGTGTGATGGACAACTCATGACTTTTCATGGGGGTAACATTCAAATCTAGGCCCAATCTCTTAACCAACAAGGCAAATTTAAGCAAAATATTTAAGCCGCTTTAAGTCTTGTTTTTCCCCAAGTGTTAATTGAAATAATAATACCTTTCTTATTATTTTATTTATTTATTTATTGGTGAGTAATAAAATGGTAACACATATAAAGCGTCCAGCACATATAACCATCCCTTAGTCATTTTTAGTGAAGACTCAACAAACTAACACATGAATCATATTTAACATAAATAGTCCACACTATATAAATAGTAGCTGTTACTGTTACAGTAACTTCAGAATTGCTTTCTTGAAATGACACCAGTCCAAAATTATAATTCCTAAAATCTTATATTATATAACTATTTGGCATTTGTTAACTTGCTTCTTCCAATGTTATTTTAAAACACATATGTGGTCCAAGATCCTCCCTGGGATTTACAAAAATTGGCATGAGCAGGGATATTTGAAAATCTGCAAAACACAAAAGAGAGAATCTGAGAATGACAGGGAGCACATCCAGACCTATCTCTGGAGCACCCTCAGAGGAGATCCAATGAAGAACAGCCATGATGCCTTTCACCCAAGAGGATCAGGTCCTGAGACCATAGGTGGACACCTCTGTGACAGTTTTGACAGACATTTGTTCTTTTTTTTAACATAGTGGCTTTTTGTCAGACACTTGTTGCTCACCTCATGCATGCTTACTTTTGCATCTATGTTTGGGGGCACTTAGTAGATACTCAATACCTATTACCTGATCTTGAAACATCTTATCAATTAGTTTCTGTTCTACACTATGCTATATTCTTAACAGGTAAGAACTAATTATTCTGAGGCAGGGGGAGTAGGGGTGGTTGGAGGTGGAAGAGGGCGTAGAGGGGATAAATGGTGATGGACAAAAAATAAAATGACACTGGGAAGAAGAAGAACGAGGAAGAGGAGAAGGAGAAGGAGGAGAAAGAGGAAGAGGAGGAAGAAGAGGAGGAGGAGGAGGAGGAGGAGGAGGAGGAGGAGGAGGAGGAGGAGGAGAAAACTGCTCAGCCAAAAGATTAAAAATTATCTTTCACACTTATGTTTTAAAAAAATAAGTCAACCCAGCTGCAGTGGGTCAATAGTTGAGCATTGACCTAGAAACCAGGAGGTCATGGTTCAATTCCTGGTCAAGGCACATGCCCAGGTTGCTGCCTCGATCCCCAATGGGGAGCATGCAGGAAGCAGCCGATCAATGATTCTCTCTCATCATTGATGTTGCAATCTCTCTTTCCCTCTCCCTTCCTCTCTGAAATCAATAAAAATAGTTTTATAATTAAAAAAAAGTAAGTCAGTGTTTCAAGAGCATCTTCTCTTTGAACATGGGGGAAGAAATGTTGAAAATTCTATTATAGAAGAATTCTTGGTAAAATGGGGCTTATTCATGGCAATTAACATGCTTCAGTTATTGCACAATTTGTGTGAGCAAAGACTTTCCCTTCACTTAAGGAATTCATGGTCTGGTGGGAAAGTTAATGGTTAAAGTGATGCCGTGAGACATTGCCACCTTCGGAATCTGGAGAGATGAGGGCAAGCTGCCAGGGAAGATTTATCAAGGGCCTATTTCTGTTAAGAGCCACAGGTCCTCGGGGAGCAACGATTACTGAGCACGTTGCTATTGTTGTTGGGCTCCAGCTCCAGGTCTCTAGAACAGAGGTTGCAAACTGGCAACTGGCAAGCTGAACCTGGCCAACAGATATGTTGTATTTGGCTCCTATATGGTCTTTTAAAATGTTACGAATGTTTAAAAGTGGGAAATTTCACATAAAAACCCAGATTTCTGGCCTCTTCTGAAAAAATTGAAAGATCTAGCAACACTGACTCACATTCCTGAATGACAACAATTGGCTCAATCTATGTAATGGCTCTCCAACAATAACAATGAAAAAATGTACTCTTCTGTTTACCACAGTCCTCACCACTCCTTAATACTCTGCACTCCCGAACTTGAGTGTCGATTGCCATTTATCATCACATTTCTAGTAGTTTTATAGTGGAGAGAAAGATTTCTCTGTAGAGGATGATGTCTTTGTCAAAAGCAGGATAAAACATAGAATGACAGGTCCTCAAAGGCGCATATTTCATTTTAATTATTTTATAGGATTTGCCTGGCCCTGAATTAATGGAAAATCCCCATTCCTCTTTGGAGTTGCAGAAAGAAATATCGATTTGGTGACAAAACCACCCTCCCCCATAGCCACATAATACTAACTTCAGGGTTGGATTTGGCATGAATGAATGAATTTGATTAGAAAAAAGACCTAGGACCAAGCCATTTCTCACACCAAATGAATCGTGGAGATTCTGAAGGAGATTCTTTGACCTCTAGAGAGTGAAAGAAATGTGTGTATTGAAAAGCCTTGCAGAGATATTGATATCTCTTTACCAGCTGAGAACACCTACACAAAACATGGATGGATCTGTTTCCAAAATGCAGCCAACAGAGTCTTTCATAGTGTCATCTGATGGAGATTTTTAAAGGACGTTCCAGTATTGTATGCTTAACGTGATTAAGGTGACGGCATTTGGGAAAGAATGCCCCCAAGCTGGTTTACAGGTTCAGGACCCATGCCCAAATGTTACCCACACTGGAAATCTAATTCACAGGTTCAGCCCATATCAGGCACTGAGATAAAGACATCATTCCTTGAAAGGAAAGACATGATTTCACAAGAGAACACTTTTTTAAAAAATATATATTTTATTGATTTTTTACAGAGTGGAAGGGAGAGGGATAGAGAGTTAGAAACATTGATGAGAGAGAAAGAATCGATCAGCTGCCTCCTGCACACTCCCTACTGGGTATGTGCCCGCAACTAAGGTACATGCCCTTGACCAGAATCCAACCTGGGACCCTTAAGTCCACAGGATGACTCTCTATCCATTGAGCCAAACGGGTTAGGGCCACAAGAGAACACTTTAGAAACAAAAGTAGAAAAATTCAATATGAGTGAATAGTGCTATGTGGCCTCCAAAGAAGTAACCTAAGTTAGCAATAAAAATATAGAATGCTAGCCTTTCCACACAATTCACTTGTCAGACCTTATTCTCTTTTCATTTCTCAGTATCACAAGTGTGTGTGTGTGTGTGTGTGTGTGTGTGTGTGTGTGTGTGTGACCATGTGTCTGTGGCGGTGTGTTTGTGTATGTTTGTGTGTCTGTGTGTGTCAAAGGGGAATGGCAGAAGCAGGGATATTGAGCCAAAAGAGCACCATATGAAGAATTTTAAAACACAGTTGGACTAATTAAATTGGAAATTTATTTTTTTTAAAATATATTTTTATTGATTTTTTACAGAGAAGAAGGGAGAGAGATAGAGAGTCAGAAACATCGATGAGAGAGAAACATCGACCAGCTGCCTCCTGCATACTTCCCACTGGGGATGTGCCCGCAACCAAGGTACATGCCCTTGACCAGAATCGAACCTGGGACCTTTCAGTCCGCAGGCCGATGCTCTATCCGCTGAGCCAAGCTGGTCTTGGCTGGAAATTTATTTTTTAAAAGTCATGCATATCTTTAACTTAAAAGAGATAATTATTTTTAGAATAATTAGGTCTATTTCCTCTGTAGCTCTAAAAGTAATGCTAAAAGGTTGGTACAGGAAATACTTTTCTCTCAAAGCAATCTGCACTACCCCCTCCAAAAAATAAAATGGACTCTATATAAGGGGAACGCTTTGTTATTATTACCCTTCCATATTCAACTGAAGCTTTGAGAAATAGATGATAGTTAAAGGTCTCCCCATCACTGAAAACTGCTCATTTTGTGAAAGAAAAAGAAAAGAAAAAATGTTGGCCCCCAGCCTTTCATAAAAGTCCAGATCCTTACGAGTTGTCCTCACTTTATAGCACAAAATCTACCTTGGTTTCATGGATGATTTCCATGTTTTGGCTGCTCAGCATCCAAACACACTTCCTTCTTTTGAGATATTTACTCTCCTCACTTTCTTGCAGGCTTTGCCAATCAGATGTTCCCGCCCCGGCCTTTGACTTGGGAATGGGGAACACGGAGCAGTTGAGAACACCGTGTGCAGTTATGAAAAATTCATAGCAGCCATGCTGGCAGCAGCGAGAGTCTTTGGTGCCAGCAAACATCTGAAAGAAGTGTCCTATCTGGATTCCTTGGAGCACTGACCACTTCATGAGTCTGGTTCCTGAGTCCTCATGTCACTTCTGGGCACTTTGGCATGTGATTCTAAGAAATGGCTTGGCTGCAGAAGTTAACTGAAGACAATATCTGTTCCTTGAGGGCAGTAAGTTGACTTAGCAAAACAATTCATGAGAGACTATTTTATAGAAGTCAATGCAAAGATGTTATTAACAAAAAGGAAAACAGCAAGGGGTTGGCATTGGGGATTTATACCCACCCAGTACTTGTCCTTAAAAGAGAAGTATATATTGCAATCTATACTCTAATCAGAAGATATGGGGAACGTGGAATCCATGAGAGAGTTTTATGAGTCACATGGCTACAGCTGACCACAGGATCAAGCAATGGGTCTCTGATCTAGATTCACTTTCATTAGCAGGACTCTTCTGCTATCCTGGCTAAAGAAATATGGAGTTTCTCTTTAAACTCCATATTTAGATGGGCACCATCAACTATTTAGATGGGCACCCTCAACTATTTCCTCTCCGATCTCTAGTTTTTCATATTTCTTGATGATGCATTCCAGTTGGTACATTTTAATGTCAAATTTTCTCCTTTACTACTTCTCAAGTAACAACAAAGCCCATCAACCAACATTCCTTAGTCACCCACTTAATTATTGATGTTCCATGTTTTAATTTTTTTTCTCTGTCTACTGCTAATGCTGTGAGATGTAAACTGCCTTGTATCTTATACCAGCACTTCTAAAACTGACATAAATGTAAGTATTTCATCATTTAGAAGTATAATTATAAAATGTTTTCATTTTTAATAATACAACTTCTTTCTAAGTGTTGGGACTTCCTTTGCTGTCTATTAGGCACATCCTCTGGTTTATTATGTGCTTTTATAAAAACTTCAACACATACTCTAAGATATTGTAAGAATAAATTATGAAAATGTACTGAATGCTTAGAAAAGGGAATTTAAATAGTCAGTGTTCTTTCAGTGAAATGATTTAACTCAACTGCTCATGACATGACCTCTTTTGCAATTAGAATAATTACTCTCTCTGACAAGTACAGTATTACCATATTTTCACTGATAACACCAAGAAGGTTTATAAAATTAATTACTCCTTCTTGTAACATCTTTACTTCTTAAGAACTTTAACATAATGGGATGACTAGTATGTGTGTCAGTTATCAGTTTAGTATAATATTTGCATGAAAGAGGAAAGTATAGCACAGTGGGAAAAACACCAGTTTTTAGAATCATATGTCTTGGACTTATGTTTCAGTTTTGCTACCAGCACCTTCCTTGACCTTGTGTAAGTCAGCAAACACAAACGAAATCTAAATATTATTCTATTTTGTTCCCTAGTATAAGAGTGTTTGTGTGCCTGAAGATCAAAGAGATTATGTGTGTTGAAAGCATTTATAAACTAAAATATTTTATAAATAATCACTAACTTAGAAATTGGAGAGTAATGATTAGGTATTACATGCACGATCTCTCAATGTTAGTACAGTATGTATTTTGGCTTTCTAAAAATTTCACTTCATAAAGCAAACTTTCTTTAACTATCCTGTTGTCTGTCATGTTTTGCGTCATCATTCACAAATGGAATCAGAGTGGTTACTGTATAAAAACACTATAATAAATGCCAGGAATGCCAGAAATTTCTGTTCTGAGATATCAAATTGTATTCTTAAAATAACTTGACATATATTATGAAGATAAATAATGAAACAGCAGAGCACATGGTCAGTTATGCTGAATAGTGTGCAGTCTATGAGCAAAATATGAATTTTAAGGAGACAAAAATCACTGTTGATTCTATTCCTTAGAAAAGGTGGGCATCAACTGAATGAAACTCAAAGGAACAAAGAGAACCTTCATTCTGTGTAGGATCATTGCCAGGAAAGGGGTTTTGCTGGCTATAAGATAAAATGTTTTTTAAAGGCACTGCCATGTGGGAATCTGTTTTGGCAGCAATAGAGAGTGAGATAGTGCTGTAACACATACCTCAAAAGTTGTCAAAGTGGCTTTAGATTGGGCAGGTATTAAGCCTGAATGAATTTTGAGGAGCATGTTGAAAAAGCTGATATTGCCTTGAACATGCTGTTAGGAGGCATGTGGATGCCAATGGCTCTCCTAGCAAAGACGAGAAGGGTGTGACGAGCATGGAAGAGAAAATGTCGATTGCCTTAGAGAATACCTAAATCATTGCAAACAGACTGTTCATAGAAATATGGACATAGTAGGTGCTGTGGGTGAGGGTTCAGAAAGAAACAAGCAACACATTATTGAATACTAGAGGAAAGGTTTTCCTTATCTGGGGCGGCAGAAATCTTAGCAGAATGTCTTCTATAGTTACGTGGAAGGCAAAACTTATAAGTGATGAAATATAATATTTAGCTGAGGAGATTTCCAAGCAAAGGGATGGAGAAACAGCCTGGTTTCTTTTCAATGCTTACAGTAAAATGCAAGGAGAAGGAGATAAATTGGGAGAAGAATGATTAAACAAAAAGGAACCAGGAGGTGATGATTTGGGAAATCCTCAGCCTACCCAGATTGCAAAAGATGCTAAAATTAAGAGATAACACAGCCAGGAATGTACTATCTGAAGAACAAGCTGAGGGTGTGGCTGTAACAATTTTCTGCCAATACTTCAAAAGGATCAGAAGGTCACAATACCCAGTCACACAAGGAGCTCTTTGAAGAGATCAAGAGCGTGACTCTCAGATCCCCTCCATCCCAGGAAACATCTAGAAAGTTTAAGGGTGTTGTCCCTCAGATCATCTCAGCAGAAGCCAAAAATAGAGAACTGACTATCTAAGAAATAGCTGTGGAAGTCCCTTCTGTAGTGCAGCCCATCTCCATGGCATACATGGGAGAGCCACAGGTTCTTGGAAATGTTACGCTGCAGAAACACTGCCAGTTTTGGACAAAAAGAGATAAAGTATGAAATGAAATGAAATGAAATGAAATGAAATGAAATGAAATGAAATGAAATGAAATGAAATGAAATGAAATGAAATGAAATGAAATGAAAGGAGGCTATGGGACCCTTCAAATTCTACTGGCAGGAAACAAGCTGATAAACCTGTGCTGCTGCAAACACCTGCTATATGTCGTGAAAAGGGAAAGATGATTCAAAACCTGGAAGCCCGGAACCTGGAAGGAGCTGCGAACCGCAGAGCATTCTTCACAGGCATTGAAACCTAACGAAGTTTACCCAGCTGGACTTAGACGTTGTTGGGACCAGCGCTCCATTTTTCCCCCTTTAATCTTCTCTCTTTTTTTCAAACTGGAATGTCTATAACTGGTATCCTATGCCTGTTCTACCATTGTATTTCAGGGACAGATATCATGTTTCTTTGCTTTTACAGATTTATAAATGGAAGAGAATTGTACCCCAGGGTAGGTGACACTGAGAGCTTCAACCATACCTGAATTCGATCATTTAGATGATGGCATTTGGGACTTTTGAGCTGATGAGACTTAGATGAGATTTTTGGACACTTTGTTTAGATGCTCATGAATGAGACTTTTGAGGAACTTGGGTTCAGTGAATAAATGTCACATGTGGAACAAATGTAAGTCTTAGGGAACAAGAATGTTGACTGCATTAAATAGGATAATAAGTCCCCAATGATGTCCACATCCTAGTTCCCAGAATTTATAAAGAGGTTACCTTATATGACAAAAGGGATTTTGCAGATGTGATTAAGGGTAAGAAACTTGAGATAAGCAGATTCTTGTTCAAATGGGCTCAGTCTAATCACATGAGCCTTTATAAGCATTAAACCTCTTCCAGTTCTTCTTTTGGCACAGAACCAGAGACATGTTTGTGTGAGAAGAACTTGACCCACCATTGATGGCTTTGAAGATGGAAACTAAGAATTTTGGTGGTCTCTAGAAACTGAAAAAGGCAAGGAAAAGACTCTCCTCCTAGAATTTCTAGAAAGAAAGAACAATCCTACTAGTACCCAATGATTTGGTTAGATTTTCTAGCCCAGGAAGACCTGTCAAAGATTTCTGACCTATCCTATATAATAAAAGCCTAATATGCTAAGTGTCCCGTCATCCCATGACTGGTTGACTGTTCAACCAATCAAAGCACAATATGCTAATGATATACTAAGGCTGTGCAACTGCTCACTATGATGTGCACTGACCACCAGGGGCAGATGCTCCAACTGGTAGGTTAGCTTGCTGCTGGAGTCTGGCCAGACATGACCTAGAGCCCTCCCACAGTCCCTCCCCACCCCTGATCCTGCATGAGTGGGGTCCCTTGTCTTGGCCTGCACCCTCTCACAATCAAGGACCCTTTGGGGGGGGGGTGTCAGAGAGCTGGTTTCAGCCCGATCCCACAGGCCACTCCCCTCAGGAGGGCACCAGACACAGGGTTCATGGCTGGTGAGTGCCACTGTGGTAGCGTGAGCCTCTCCTGATTGGGACTGATTTGGCTCGAGGCCACGGCAGGTGCAGTGGGGCCAGGATGAGCAGGAGTGGCAGCTAAGAGCTGTAGGCAGCATTGGACTTCGGGTTTCTGCCTGATCCCCACAGGCCACCCTGAGGGACCCCACCCATGCACGAATTGGTGCACCAGGCCTCTAGAAGAACCATAATGAATATGCAGAGCAAGGTTTGCTTGTCTCTAAAAAGATAGCTATATGAATATATACATATATCCTGGGTTACAAATTTAAGTATTCCTCATTTTAAAGTTTGAAAAACACTGGTAATGATGGCATTGAATGAGTTTATTTTCTACCCTACATTTCCAGTTACACATCCCAAATGCACCTTATATTATAAGTCGCTATATTATAGTTACTAAAAGAATGTTGCACTTTCCTGAACATGCCTTGGATTCCATGACATTGGGCAAGTTGCTCTTTGCATCTGCTCACTATGACGTGCACTGACCACTGGGGCAGATGCTTCATTATTGACTGGGTGATCCTTTACACATCCTTAACCATATCATTCAAGAGTCAGTTCCCATTGAGAGCCTTCCTGGGGCCCTTCTTCCCACCCTTATCATCTATGTAAAAAGCTATCAGTCTCTATGCATCTGCTATGGTCTGAGTGGTTGTGTTGCCCATAATTCACATGCAGGAATCCTAATGCCCACAGTGATGGTGTTAGAGGTAGGCCTTTGGGAGGCAATTAGGTCACGAAGGGGGAGCCTTTATGAATAGGATTAGGGTCCCCATAAAAGAAACCCACAAGGCTCAGTAATCCACACCCTGTTCTCACACTTATAGACTCCAGAAATAATTTCTGTTGTTTATAAGCCACCCAGTCTGTGATATTTTGTTAGAGCAGCCTGAATGAATTAACACAGAATCTTTTTCTTTAATTAGTAGAAACTGTTATATAATAGCTCTTGAGCTCTACGAAGCCCAGATGAAACTCTAATAAGGAATTGGGAATAAAACAACACTTAAGGAAATATAAATCACCATCAGCCATGGAAAACTCATGTTAGCCTGTCTATATATACATTTTTTTAAGAGAGCAAAAAAGTGTGAATAAGAGAGCATCCGTGTGTGTGTGTGTGTGTGTGTGGTTGTGTGTGTGTGTGTGTGTGTGTGTGTGGTGTTCATAAAAATTATTTTTTACAGAAAAATCACAAGGCTATGAAAAATATTTGGACATAATTAGGGAACTGGCTTAAGAAAAAGTAAACTAAGAGAGAATTCATCTTGGATGAAAAAATACAAACAGGATTCTCCAGGGATAAGTGCTATGGCCAATTTTGTTCCCCATCTTAGTTAAATGTCCTTTGGTGTCATTCAGAAACAGAACACTTGGTTATGCAAGCCATGAATGTGACCCAATATGGCAATTTATCATGAAATTTTCATAGAAGTTGGGTTGTAAAGAGCAACTCATACAAATTGTTAATCATTTTTGAGCTAAAGCCAGTGGGATTAAAATATTTAGCAGAAAAATCTGTTATTAAATATTTGTTTATATGTAAAAATGCATTTTTAAAAATTTAACCAAATTGACTTTCTACTTCTTAAGTTACTGTAGTAAATTATTGTAATTGATATGGACAGCCATCTAATGAATGTTTTTATTTTTTAACATTTTTTTATTGATGTCAGAGATGAAGGGAGAGAGAGAATAGAAATATCAATGATCAGAGAGAATTATTGATCAGCTGCCTTTACACCCCCAGAAGCCTGCAACCTGGGCATGTGCCCTTGACTAGAATTGAACCCGGGACCCTTCAGTCCACAGACCAACGCCCTATTCACTAATCAAAATCAGCTAGGGCATGAATTTTTTTATATATAAACAAAAGCCAAGTTTATTTGTTCGTTTCTTGCATTTGAAGTTCTCCTCAATGACACCCTTTGCCTGAGACTCTTTGCCATAGTCCTTAACCACCACGCAACTGCAGCCACTTTTGGGGGTTTTCCTCTCTGTCGATTTTACAGAGGCCTGCCCATTCCCCTCGTTTCTTGTCGACCTTAATTAGGTTGATTCGGTGTTCAGCACAAAGAGCCTCCACCGACTGGACGTACATAGGCTCGTCACAGTTGGATGCAAGTACACAAAGGTGGGCTTGGCGCTTGTCTAAGGCTTTGGCAGCTTCGCGAGTTCCACGCGTGACTAGGCCGTCGCGGATGAGGGCGGTCTTCAGCACGTCTGGCAAAGCAGTATTAACGTCCATTACACCTCCAGCAGCAACGCCTTTCTCGGCCATGGCCATGGCGGTGAGTGATGGGGAAGCCCAACCTTGAACGCACCCAAGCCTCCGCCTCCGCCTCCGCGCAACTCCGCATCCACCGGGAGAGAGGATGGATTTTATTTTTTAATAATTCATTGTGCACCAATTCATAGGATTTGTTTCAGTTATTCCTTCAATCCGAGTGATGTCACCTATTTCATAGTCTTGAATACCTCCATCTATACAAGCAAAAAAATTAATCTCTATTTTTAGAGGTTCTTATCAAGTTTCTGATCTTTCCCACTTGTAGGAAGATGAGAGATGGAGCAAATCTCAATTATGTTAAGTAAAGGAAAATTATTTGTCTATAACTTTCAGTTTTTGAACAGATTTACTGTTAGTGGGAAAGAAGATATTTTTGTTCTAGTTATCCCTGTGCTAAACCAAAATGAGTGTCTAAGTCACTTCTGCCATGAATATTGTAATTACCATGATATCTGCATGTTTTAAATATGCTTTTAATTGATTTTACAGAGAGAGGGAGAGTGAGAGAGAAACATTGATAGGTTCCTCCCAAAAACACTCCGATCAGTGATTGAGCCATAATCCAGCTATGTGCTCTGACTAGGAATCAAACTGGAAAATTATCAATGCATGGGACACGCTCAACCAACTGAGCCACACCAGTGAAGGCTCTGCATGCTTTAATCCTCACTGCAAGGTAGTTTTTGCATGATATTTCCTAATAATGTTTTCAAGACTTTCCCACAAAATCAGTAGTGTGAGGGGAAAGTATTTCAAAATAAATATTTATTCTTTAAAACAATGTTAGATTATTAAGCAGCTTAGAATTATCTATTTGTATAAAATATATTCAATATGATTATAAATTTCATAATTTACTCTCAATAATCAATATAGTAATATTATGACTTATTTGTCAATGGGTATTCCATGTTTTAGAAAGTATTAAAACAGTATCTCTTTAAAATAATGTTAAATTTTTCTTCAAATTTTCTACAATTTAAGTTTGTAACAATATATAAACACATTTTTTTATTTTTTTCCAGTGACAATTTCACAGACTGTGGATAATAAATGGTAAATCAAAGACTAAGAACATAAACACAAAATGTATAAAATAATTTGTCAATTTTTCTATGATAAATTAAGAATGTCATGGACATTCAGATCAAGGCCATATACTTTATTAGTAATTAATATAAGTAGGGCCATAGCAAAACTATATTTTAAGTTATGGTGAATATAATTTTTTCAAATTTAAGTTCTTTCAACATACAGTGGGCTTAATTGAGGGTTTCAATTCTTTTTATATGTGTATATTATCCATATCCCATCCTTCCATAATATGCATGATCTGTACAAGAGTTTGTGGCTGTGATTAAAAATTAAAGCGTCATACAAGTAACAGGGCAAATGGAAGTCCATGCAAGCAAATAAGCAAATTTAATGAATTTTCATACTTATTAGATGATTTTTCTTTCAGGATAATATTATTCTATTAATGCAAATGAAAAGGAAGAAAATGAATATTTAGGAACCTATTATGAACCAGGTATCTTTCTACCATTGTATTTAATTCTTTCCATCCCAATGTGAATAGTTATTACAATTCCAATTTTATAAAGGGAAAATATTGTCGGTAAAAATGTTAGCTGTCTTGCCCCCAAAATGACATACCTCAGAAGAAAGCATGGCTAGAATCTGGTGCTGAGATCTCTGTAATTCTATGTTCACATGGTTTTTTTATCATGTGAACTAATGAACTAATGAAATTTTTCAGAGACAGACTTAATCTCCTGTCATTAATTGTATTCTCCCCAAAGATACAGGCTATGCCTCTTTTATACTTCATACTATATGCCCTAGCAGGTTTGGCTCAGTGGATAGAACATTGGTCTGTGGACCAAAGGGTCCAGGGTTCAATTCGGATCAGGGGCTCTAAAAGTCAATGAAAAAATATCCTCAGTTGAGGATTAAAGATAATAAAAATAAATATACTTTATACAATGTAATATACTTCCAGATTAAAAATTATAAAAGTGATTTCAGAAAATGAAAGTCTAGATACATTTAAACCGCTATAGCAGAACATCAGATGTCGGAGGTTAACAATAACTAACCCCAGACATAATAATAATGCTAACTGTGTGATGACGACACTGTAGGAACAGCGTAGACTTTAACCATGGAGTTACAGCAAAGGAAATTTTGGAGCATCCATTCCAATTTGTGTTAGTCTGCTGGAAAATAGCACCAGAGCCTGGACATGTGCTCATTTTTCAAATCCCAGAGTCGGTTCTTCTCTAAGAGCTGTTTCGTGAAAGGAAGGGGGGTGATGTGAACATCTGGAAGTAAGATGAACGTAGCAGATGCAGTGGGGGCATAGCTTTGTGCACCGAATAATTTATTTCAGCTTTAGAAGAAACGTTATGCTGAAGAGTATCATTTGGAAAGCCAGTTTCCAATGATCTAGAATAATAGAAGTGTAATATGCTAATTAGACTGGACATCCTTCTGGACTATCTTCTGGACAAAGCCAGGGCTGCGAGGGAAACCCAGGTCCCGGATGCCTTGCTGGCAGCCAAAGGAAGCCTGGGTCCCGGGTGCCTGTTGGTGACCGGAGGAAAGCCTGGATCTTGGGTGCCAGACAGAAGCCAGTACCGGCAGCTGGGGGAAGGAAGGCCTATCCTTGAACAGATTTCGTGCATCGGGCCTCTAGTATATGATAAGAAAACTCTATTTACTATAACTATTAAGTTTAAAAGACAAACCAGTCCATATATACTAGAGACCCAGTGCACAAATGCGTGCATGGGAGGGGTGCCTCCATCTGGTAGGTGATCAGGGCTGATCGAGGTTGTCTTGCCCAGTCCCAATTGGGGCCAATCAGGGCCGGCTGGCTGGGGGGAGGAACCACAGGAGGTTGGCCGGTGGCGGGAGGTTGGCTGTGGGAGCGCACTGAACACCAGGGGGCAGATCCTATGTTAAGCATCTGCCCCCTGGTGGTCAGTGTGCATCATAGCTACTCACCGGTCATCCAGTCATCCGGTCATCTGGTCATAACGGCCACGTAGGTTTTTTATATATACAGATTATATACTTAAAGTGGTTAAGTTTCAAGCCAACCCATATTGTTAAAGTTCCTTACTCAAAATAAATAAATGAATAAATAAATAAATAAAATGTGTGCTCATTAACTAGACAGTGTGAATCCTCTTACAATGTAAATGAATATTAAATCACATGGTATACCCTTTAAATATCTTAAATTTTTGTCAATTATACCTCAATGAAGCTAAATAAAATGCCAATAGAACCTGAGAATAAGCAATGATTTATCTTAATGAAAATAGATTCTAAACTCTGTGTGTATGTTTGTGTGTGTGTGTTTCTTAATTGCCTTCTGACTTTTTCTTTTTGGGAAAATAAAAAAATCAGCATAAATAGAAATGCCTAATAAATGGCTGTTGAATGATTATGGGTTTTCAGTCAAATAATGTTATTACAATTCTGAGTTTGACAAACATTTTATGTACACATTTTGTAAATATTTAATATTTATTTTTGTACCTCAATTTTAGGAAGCTATTTTTAAAGCAATTGTAGTATATTTTATATCATATAATTGCTTAACATCCATTAATTACAAAGATTTGCTGTAAAAAGTAAGGTTCATTTCACAGACTCAAGCATTCTTTTAATACATGTTTAAAAAAGCTTTAAGAAATAAAACAGCATAAAAATGGATTGTATTTATTTGTCAGTGCTCAGTGTCGTCCTGGTAAAATGTGAATAATAACAAGTACTTCAATAGTTTGCCTTGAGGATTAAACATGTTTAGACATGTAAGATATCGAAAACAATGATTGTCACACACAAAAGTGTTGGAGAAATATTAGCAAATATGATTGTCATTGTTTATCTCATTATGCATCTGTTAGTATACTAGAAAAATAAATGTTACACAAATGAGTAGTTAGTGCTTCGGTGCTGATATATTTCTACTAACAAGAATTTCATTAAATGAAGATGAAAATGTTTCAGTGGCTAACAAATATTATTATAACTATTTAGACAGAGTAAATACTTTTTGAGTCACTCATAAAATAAAACAGGAATTACAGAAATACTTCTTAACTCTGAGAGTAGTACAAATGAATACATAAACAGGATGTGTAGATTAAGTACCACTAACAAAGACATTGTTTGCCTTGTCTGTTAAATTGGAATATAAGCACAGAGGATTAAATTACTCAACATTATGCAAAAAGAATTTTTTTAAATCTGACTAAAATATCTAAAAACATTCTTTAGTTTTCAATTTATTTTTTAACACATCCATGAAAACTTACTCTCAATGGAAAATCTTCCTTTTAAAGTTGTTCAAGAAGCCACAAGCAAATTGAATACTAAATTTACCCTGATTTTTCTATACCTAAAAATATTTCTTTATACTTAAGGGCTTTTTTATTTTCTTTTTTTTCTCTTTCTTCCTTTTTGCTTGTTTGCTTTCTTTTTTAAATATATAGCTCTTTCCTTAGACATCTTCTTTTCTTTGTAAAATCCCATAAAGGGTAACTTCTATAACTAGTCTTTCTGTCATCAAAGAAAATACAAAAATGACAAACACTATCTTGGAATCCTCAACCAGCCCTGTTCTGATTATAGAAGTGGTACGAGAAGATAAACAGAGGATGGACTTTATCACTAGCCAAAGCTGTGTCCAAAACCCTATGCAGTCAGTCTTTTATCTCATTGCATAGCATGAGATTCTACAACTCATTACACATATTTTAGAGGTTAACCAGAATATTTCTTGGGTTCCTTTCCCCTGATCCTGACCCCATCTGGCTGATCTTGGCTCTTGGAATCTTACAATTTGATGAGGAGAATAGTTCAAAAAAGAAACCAAAGAAAGATTTCTCTTCAAGCCTAAGCAGATATGATCTCAATCACCTTATCCATATCTTCTATCTTTGGGAGCTCTGCCTGTCTTCCCCAGCCCCAAACTCTCTGAGGCAGGAGGCGCAAGGCCAGATGTCCTACCCTAGCCTCGTTGATAGATTGCTGGGGAGAAAAGAGGGAAGATGATCACAAAGCAATCTTAAAGAAAAACAAAAAGGATCTAAGAGAATGTTCAAAGAGGGAAGAGTCCACTTTCCCTAGCCCTGTTCAATTAAAACCCACTAGAAAAATGCCATTAACCAGGCAGGGAACATTAAATCATTCATTTTTATCACATTTCAGGAAACAACCAATATAGTACATTACATCAGGATAGCGAATAATGCCACCAATGTTATAGAAATTGTAGATAGTACTGGAAGAAATAAAAAATACTCCTCCTTGTAAGTCTCTGATATTATTGTCTTATTAGTATCCCTTATTAGTATTTTTTTTTGAAATATCATCCCTGTTTATTGAGAAATCAATGCCTCCATCCTCAGTCCATCTTGTTTGGATGGTACTGATCCTGCTCCTTCCTCCCTAAGTTGCCATGATTTTGCTCATGACTGAAGCATGGCTGTGAAGAGATGAATACATCACACAGAAGCATTGCAGTATCATAATCTCTTTTGTTAGAACTGTCCCAGAGATGTTTGTTTTCCTGCGATGGTTGGGAACCTAAGAGCTGGAAGCGTTTCACTGACATTTTCTGACATACTGCCTAAGAAAAAGGCCAACATAGCGAGGGGAAATAAGAGCCAGGAAATGAGTTCCTGGACACTTAAAACTTTTTAAATATATTTTTATTAATTTCAGAGGAAGAGAGAGATAGAAACATCAATGATGAGAGATAATCATTCATTGGCTGCCTCCTGCACGGCCCCCACTGGGGATCGAGCTCACAACACTGGCATGTGCCATGACCGGGAATTGAAGCATGACCTCCTGGTTCATAGGTTGACACTCAACCACTGAGCCACTGAAGCTGGGCCTGCACACATTTACTATGACAAAACTTAGCCCGTGACCTGGACTTCTGCATTGTGATATCCAATATATTCCTTTTCCTTTAAATGTTTGAAATATTTTTGTCTTAAGATTATTTAAGCCATCTTAGACAACGAAACCAAAAAGTCATGACTAATAGAATCACCTTACATTTTTACCACTTATTGAAATACAATTAAAACAGAACTTTGTTTAATTTTATAAGATCTAAAGTCATATTGGTTAATTACTGTTTAAAACCAATGATACCCAATACATTTTATTCTCTTATTTTAAGTTCAATAAATACTCATTCACATTAATATGAAATGTATCTTTTGAGAGTAAACAGAATAGTTTTATGTCTTGGGGTTTAATATTTTCCTGAGTTTTCCAACATGCTTCTGGTTTTCAAAACAAGATGTTCTTTTCTGTCAGGTAATTAGATTTGAAATAATCCGTGGGCTATCAAGATTACAACCCTATCCACTTAGTAATTATTTCTGTAGAAGTAACTTTATAGTTCTTTCTCTTTTTTTGTTTGTAAAATAATAAATATCCTGTGACTTTTAATGTTTGAAAACAATTCTCAAATGTTTCCAAATATTTTGAAATTGGCAAAATAAAAAGACTTTTGCCAAAAAATTCTATTGAATTTATAAATATGTGTGTTTTTGATGGAAACTTAATCCATATGTTTCTCATTCATTTGCAATTAGCTGACAAAAATGTTGTTTTGCAAGAGTTTGATATCTGTTATTTTCAAAAGTGTGCTTAAATCGTTTCCTTTTATATACAGAATGTTAGGAGGAAATCCATCTCAATCAATAGAATTTGATGTCTTGAATTTTTTTACTCTATTTGTGGATTCAGATGGCATAGTGCCAACAGATTCATTAAAGATGACTTTAAGAAATATCTTGCAATGCTAAATGGTTAAGATGATACAGATGATGACAGAAAATAAGCAATCAAGGGAAGGCTACACAATGGAAATCAGAGAGGGCAAAACAATGGGAAAAATAGATAATAAAAGATAACAGCCAAGTGACTCAGCTCCAAGGCAATTTTTCTAAATAACTACATGCTGTGAAACTTTGTATCTACACCAGTTTAAGATGTGGAACAAAAAGCCTTCCTAATCATACCACAGAGAGCAAGTACTAGCATTCTGAGCAGAAGCCCAGCCAAGCCATAGCGGGTCCCTGATCTGCAACTTTGCTGTCTCCTTCCATCCACTGCATCCAACAGATCTTAAGCCCCATAGCTGAACCCAAGTGAGTTAGGACCCCCAAGTATCACTAATATGAGACAAAATATCACTTTGTGTCCAAACTATTGAACACATATTGTACTACTTTCTGTAATGCCATTTTCTTTTCTACTATTTAGATGTGAAAACTTAGGAAAGACAATTGTCAAATGACACATTCTATGCGGGTCAGATGTTGGCAGCAATTGTATCTAATATCTTATTTGAGGAATGAGCCTTTGCATCATTTATAAAACAACATGTTCTTAATAATATCTCGCCATTCTGAAAATAAATGGCATTGCCACAAATACTTACAATTATCAATCATCCCCATATGTCAGGCTTTCTTCTTGGCTTCTGTATGCATCATTGCTAGTCCTCCAAGTAGCAGGAAAATTACATCTTGCTATACATGTTTCACAGAGAAAAAACTCAATGAGATTGCCCTTCGCACAAATTCCCACTGGTTACTATTTCAGAAGTGTTGTCTTTAGGAATATTTCACACTTTCCCAACATTTCTGAACTATTTGCTCTAAGAACCATTTCTTAATATGTAATTAATAACAAGTGTTTATATTACAAAGGAGTCTGCATATGTATATGTGAATGTATACGGTATGTGTGTGTCTATTTCTGTCTAATAAACACTAAATATCAGCCCTATTTATTGAGAAACCAATACCTTGTTTGGATGGTACTGATCCTGCTCCTTCCCCCCTAAGTTGCCATGATTTTGCTCATGACTGAAGAATGGCTGAAGAGATGAACACATCACACAGCAAGTTAGCAATTAGCAATGTTGTAGGTCTGCCACCTTGAACACAAGGCTTCCAAGCACACAGTAGGATCCACATTCCAATGGCCAGACTCAGGTATATGATATGGTGGAAACCTAACACTGACTCTTCAACAGTCTACTATTCTGGTCACCAAACTATTTTATTCCTTTTATGTACTGAAGATTCTTGTCCCCTTCCTAAGGATGATCAATTCTATCCATTTCTATCACATTATGGCATATGTTTAAAGACCAGGATCATCAGGGATGTGAAATAGTCTCTCATGGGTCCAGATATGACCCCTGCAGATCCAATGACCTATCAACTAAAATGATAAGTTGTCTGTCCCTACATACCTGATAGAGGGAGAGAATGTCTACAATAAACATGCATGATCAGAAATGAGGAATGTGGAAGACCTGCAGCAGTCGTTGTTTGATAAAAATCTTGAAATCTCACTGGCAGCTATTATGAAAGCACTTTACTTGGAGGTTGGGGGAGATTCTTGATTAGGCCTTTTCTCTGTTTCTCTGGGGAAATAACTCCCTTAGACCTGCCCCCCTAGATGGCGGGTTCTGGGAAGTTACTCCCTGTTCATGGACCTGCTTCAGTCTACCTCTGAAATGGGAATTCCTTAGGAGGTGCCTTTCTCTTAATAATGAGAGCCTAAGACTCAGTGATGGCGAACCTTTTGAGCTCGGTGTGTCAGCATTTTGAAAAACGAAAAACCCTAACTTAACTCTGGTGCCGTGTCACATAAAGAATTTTTTTGATATTTGCAACCATAGTAAAACAAAGACTTATATTTTTGATATTTATTTTATATATTTAAATGCCATTTAACAAAGAAAAATCAACCAAAAAAATGAGTTCGCGTGTCACCTCTGACACTCGTGTCATAGGTTCGCCATCACTGGCCTAAGTCTTAGTTTTGGTGTTAAACAGTCCAGATTTTGGCGATATATTTCTGTCAGAAACTGAGTAGGCTTCTTCTCTGTTTACTTCCAGTCAGTTCCCTATACCTAAGACCATATCCATAGTTCTTTCCTGCTGGAAGCTGATCCACCCTTGCTGCTTGATGCAGTCGCTGCAGGGAAGAAACATCTGCACAGCTTAATGTTTCAAGGGACCTGGCGTATATGGCATTCTGTTCTTAATATGTTTGCTCCCCCTCTTAACGCTATGTGTTTTAAACAGGACCACCTCCCCAAGAAAGGTTGTTTCCGCAGGTGAGGATTTTTATCAGTAGAACCCCTTAACTAAGTGCCAGGCAGGTAGTTAATCATGTTAACTTCGAACAATCATACTTAAGCTACATAATCTTTACTTAGAATAACCTCCTTCAGTTACTTCCTTGTAGCTTAATAGAACAATAGAGTAACCTTGGAATGGAGATAAGAAACGCCCTAACTTTTGGAATAGAATGGATAGGATTAAGATCAAATAGTATAAATACAGATGTAAGAGGACAATAAAAGGAGGAACCTGGCTAAGAGGAACCTGGCTATGATGATCACCTGAACGCTGCCTCCGTGTCATTCCTTCTTCGCCTACTTCGTCCACACCTATGGGAACCCCTGGACCTGATGGGGCTGGACCCCAACATATGGCGCCCAAACAGGGACCCCTAGGTAAGCCCCCCCGCACTCGGGATGGATAGGACTCCACCGTAGGAAGAAGGTGGATAGAATTCGCCAACTCCATCTACACATTGGGGAACCCCTGGACCTGTTGGGGCTGGACCCCAACACTTTCCTTGATTTAAATCGCTAGACTAATTAATTTCCTTGTTCCCATCACCATGTCTACCTCTCAGTTATTTAAGAGGGACTGGGACAAGGCAACACCCTTAAATTCTTTTTTCCTCGGTTCCTTTATTTAGTTGAGAGTTGTATTAAATGCCACAGGTTTCAGTCTGTTCTTTTCTCCATGTGACTCTAACCAATTTATGATCATAAATTGGCATGCAATCTTTGTAATCCCATCCCTTAGTGTTTGAAATCTATCACCACTAGGGGCAACATTGCTATGATCCCTGTTTTCTTTCCTTTATGCTCATCAAACTGTCAGTTGATTTCTTTTGTAATAATTTGTCAAGTACCGTCAATAATAACCACACACACTCATGCTTTCATTTTATCCATCCATGTGTCCTAGCTTTATAGGGTTCCTCTCAAGGAGCTGCGCACCCAAATACTACTAAATGCTTTCTTCCTGTATAATACTTATTACCATCTTTCTGGCCTCCGATACCTACCTGAGTCTTCACCACTTGACTGAATCTCTTCACTATTGTCACACATTTCAGTTTTTGTTTTGTTTTTTTATTTTCTGTATCAATCAGAATAAGGTAGTTATATTGTAATGACAAATACATTTCAACATTTTACTGTGAGAAAAGGTTATTTTTGTTCATGTCACAGTCTAATGTGGGTGTGAGGGTCTCTCAGTTTTACTCGGCAGCTCTTCGCCAAGCAGCTACTCAGGAACCAGGCCGTTTCCATTTTATAATTATGTCCCTTGTTGCAAGTGGCCTCCAGAATCACTATAGGGTGGGAAAGGAGAATCAGAGCATCACATGAGTTATTGCTCTAAGGGCTATGTCTGAAAATATTTTCAACATCTTTCACACACCAATGGTCAGAATTTCATCATTGACACCAACGCATACTCCAGGGCTCTTGGGGATTGTAGTCTTTCTGTGTCCATGAAGAGGAAGCAGGGTGACAAATACATAGTTCTATCTTTGTCATGTGACTGAGAATGTCTAATTAAAAGATATACTCCTTCATCATATATTTTGAAGATTAAAACAAAGAATCCTGCTCCATATAAATTTTCTCTATGCTGTCTATGACCTTATTAATTATTTCTATTAATTAATACCAAAAAGTTCTAAGAGAGATTTTTTCCTTGAAAAAAATGTATTGAAAAATTCACCTGGTCCTGGGAATCTGGAGTTGGAGCAAAATGCATTGGCAGAATTCATTACACTACCATCCCTATGTTCCACCTACAGTCTCCAAGCTGTGTCTCTTTCTGCCCTCTCTTTCATCGGTTAAGGGCTAAACATGCAATGATTCTGGTTGCAGAGATCACCATATGGGAAGCATCTAATGCTTTTAAAAGATTTTTCATGATATAGCACATATGAAAATATTCAATCATTTGTATTAATCATATTATACTGCATTCTGTCCAGGACACATCACATTTATTTTTTAGGGCATGCTCTGACATGGATGCTAGAGTGCACCAGACATGAATGGTAAGGGGTAGAGAGTAGTAAGAATGAATCCCAGGTTTCTCCTTAAATAACTGTTTATTTAAACAAAGATAAAATCAAAAGTTATAGGGTAAAAAAAACTCTGAATGTTTATAAATTTAAAACTGAGTGAACTCACCAGCCTTGACAATACAAATGGACAAATATGACCGTTTATCTACCTATGTGTGCTTTGTAAGACGTGGATATTGAGACCTGGAGAACAAACTATCCTTTTTTGTTTATTTATAAAAGTTTATCATAAACCCCAATTTTTAATATAATCTTCCCTCTTTTAGTTGCAACCTTAAAGCTAAAAATGACATTGATTTCCAATAAACCGAATTATTTTGTAATAGTTTGTACTAGAAACTGTTAATTTCAATCCTACTGAATGCAGAGCAGTAGCTTACCAAAAGGTCTTTAATATATAAGTAATTAAATGAAAATGATCACATCACAAAAAGACATATTTCTGCATTTCAGACATAAGTAGAATAGAGGTTCAGTTAGAGAATAATAATTTATAAAAAATGAAATGATGGTGTAGTTAAAAGAATAAAATTAAACTGCCTGAGGAACATGTAGCATACTGCTGCTTAATATTATTTTAACTCAATATTTTAAGAAAATAAGAAACAAAAATTTGGTTATGTAAATTAATTTGTTTTATCTATTTTTATTCATTCTTTCATTGTTGAACTCTTATTATAAACACATCCTAACAACAGTTTTTTTTCTAACTTGCAATAAATTTGCTACATATGAATTCAAGCCTCTGATATTAACTCTCTCCATAAGACTTACTATTAATTTAAAAAATAATATAAACAGCCCTAGCTAGTGTGGCTCAGTTGGTTGAGTATTGTCCTGTGCACCAAAAGGTTGCTGGTTCAATTCTCAGTCGGGGCACCAGCCCAGGTTGGGGGTTAGGTCCCTGGTCAGGTGTTAATAGAAGGCAACTGATTGATGTTTCTCTCTCATATCCATCTTTCTCTATCTCTCCTTCTCCCTTTCCCTCTCTCTAAAATCAATAAAACATTTTTTTAAAGTTTTTATAAACAAAACTAGTCATTTAGCTTCCCTGAGAATATTTTTTATTTCAAAGACCATTTTAAATAGTTCCAAAGATGGTATACTAACGGGCAATATCTTACCTTTAATTGTGTGTGTGTGTGTGTGTGTGTGTGTGTACATGAGTGTGTTTTAGGGGGAAAACTGCATAATGAGCTTTCCACTTGCCCTCTGACTATACTCCTGTGCTAAAGTGTATGCTTGGCAAAAAGGGGATTTAACCTAGAAAGTTGTAGACTTCCAGAATTATTGGTGATGAAAGAAATCAATGAAGCATTGTGGTGAAACTAAATACTAGTAAATATTGATTATAAAAACAAAAATAAATAAGGTAGATCTAAAAATATATATTTAATTATTTTAACTATCATAGTCAAGAATAGAATAGAGATTTTTTATAATAGAGATTTGTAATGTATCTTAGAGTTTATTAATAATGTGTATATTTTTAAAGTGACCGCTTAAAGAGTGTATGTAGAAGGTGTGACTTGCAAATCACTAAAGAAAAGATGTATGTTAAAAAAAAAATCAATCACCTCAATAGATTACTAGAAAGAAGATGCGGTCGAGCAAATAAAATCAAAGTGTTAAAACAAACAAAAATAAAAAATGGCAAAGAGATTTAAAATATATCCATAAGCATGATAAAAGTAAATGAATTAAACACACTAGTGGATGAAGAAAAGAAAGTCGTTCACTTGAAACCTATATAATTTTATTAATCCATGTCAACTCAATAAATTTAGTTAAAAATGTTTTAAAAGAAAGTTGTAGGATCCAGTGGATAATATGATGTCCTTCATATAAAACTTTTTAAAAATCTATCAACAATTGCTTTATTTTTTAAATTTAAATTCTTTATTGTTTAAAGTATTACATGGGTGTCATTTTTCTACCTTTGACCTCTCCCCGGCCACTCCCACCCCCTAGAATATCCCTCACCCCCCTACTGTCTGTGCCCATTGGTTATGCTGATACGCATGCATACAAGTCCTTTGGTTTATTTGTTACCTCCTCCACCCCCGTCCCGCCTTCCCTCTTAGGTTTGATGGTCTGTTTGATGCTTCTCTGTCTCTGGATCTATTTTTGTTCATCAGTTTATGTTGTTCATTATATTCCACAAATGAGTGAGATCATGTGATATTTGTCTTTCTCCAACTGGCTTATTTCACTTAGTATAATGCTCTCCAGGTCCATCCATGCTGTTGCAAATGGTAAGAGTTCCTTCTTTATACAGCAGCATAGTATTCTATTGTGTAGATGTACCACGGTTTTTTTGTTTGTTTGTTTGTTTTCTTTTGTATTTTTTTCATTGGTAAAACTAGTGACTTTTATTTATTTTAATTCTTTATTGTTTAAAGTATTACATATAATATTACATATGTCTCCTTTTTTCCCCACTGACCTTTTCCCAGCAACTCCCACCCCTCAGCACATGCCTTCACCCCCCTAGTATCTGTGTCCATTGGTTATGCTTATATGCATGCATGCAAGTCCTTTGGTTGATCTCTTACCCTCCACCCTCATCCTCCCCTGTTTTCCCTCTGAAGATTGATGGACTGTTCAATGTTTCTATGTTTCTGGCTCTATTTTTGTTCAACAGTTTATGTTGTTCACTAAATTCCACAAATGAGTGAGATCATGTGATATTCTTCTTTCTCTGACTGGCCTATTTCACTTAGCATAATGCTCCCCAATTCTATCCATACTTTTGCAAATGGTAAGAGTTCTTTCTTTTTTACATCAGCATAATATTCCATTGTGTAGCTGTACCTCTGCTTTTTAATCCATTCATCTGCTGATGGGCACTTAGGTTGTTTCCAAATCTTGGCTATTGTAAATTATGCTGCTATGAACATTGGGGTGCATATGTCGTTTCTGATAGGAGTTTCTGATTTCTTGGGGTATATTCCTAGAAGTGGAATTACTGGGTCAATTGGGAGTCCTATTTTTAACTTTTTGAGGAAACTCCATACAGATTTCCACAGTGGCTGCACCAGTCTGCATTCCCACCAACAGTGCATGAGGGTTCCTTTTTCTCCATATCCTCCCCTCACTTGTCCTTTATTGATTTGTTGATGATAGCCATTCTGACAGGTGTGAGATGGTATCTCATTGTCATTTTGATTTGAATTTCTCAGATGATTAGTGACTTTGAGCATGTTTTCTTATGTCTCTTGGCCTTCTGTGTGTCCACTTTAGAAAAGTGTTTATTTAGGTTCTTTGCCCACTTTTAGATTGAATTATTTATCTTCCTTTTGTTAAGTTGTATGAGTTTCCTAAAATTTTGGAGATTCAACCCTTATCAGATATAACATTGGCAAATATTCATATAAAAATTTTGAATGCAATAAAAATACTATGTTTTTGTTGGACACATATGTTTGCAGTACATTTACAAAGGCACAAACGGGAAAGATATACAGTAAGTTCAAAACAGCAATTACTTATAAGAAGGAAAGATGAATTATTTACAGTATATTATTTTATTCTATAGTAAGTTAACTTTGCTAATTCTGGTACATATAAGAATGTTTATTATATTTTCTCTATTTTTGTGTTTGACAATTTTCGTTATTGAAAAGGTTGACTGTATAAGTTAGACTACAGGCTAACCTCATCTAGCTCTAACAGCTCCCTCTTTGTGTCCCTGCATAATATGAGGATCATAGTGTCTTTATTTTGATTGCTCTGTCACCCCCTTTGTGCATGATATTTGTCTACCTCTTCAAAGATGGCATACAACCAGCAGGAAGAAGTGAAGAAAAAATTAGGGAGTTGAAGCTATCCTTGAAAGACCTGACATTTCATTTCACACATCATTTCTGTTTACACGCCATCAGCTGGAACTTAGTCATATGATCATACCTATATGCAAGAGAAGCGGAGGTCCTGAACACGTGTCCTGGTTAATACTTCGGGGTTCTGTTACAAAGGGAAATAGAGAAGCATAAAGATTGCCAGGCCATAAGCACACTCTTCCGTAGAAGCATTACTAATAAGTGTCTCTAAACCTGTGGCAATGGATCACTGATTGTTGAGATTCTTTTCTTTACTCTTGGGGGAGTGTAGTTTTGTACTGTTAGGTCAGTAGTTAAATAGCAATTTCACAGAGGACTTTATGCTCATCTAAAGTTTACCCCCTACAAAATACACACCCACACAGTTTTAGTTTTAAAGAGAAAAAATAAACAGCAATTGCATGGCTCGAGGGACAGGCATAATTCCTTCTCAAGATATTTCATGAATTAAAACAGCAATCTCATGTTTTTCCTGAGGACTGAACTTCCCAAGGCAGAGTAGAACGAGAGCAAGTGGGTTAGATCCTTTTCCTAAGCAAATGTCCTTAATTTAAATAAAAGCAGTGCCCCTGGACATAAACAGGCATATGGAAGGAATTGAAACAGAAAGATCTACTAAGATCCTTAGGAGGAATGATATTGAAAGTGTCAAGATCAGGTGACCTCAGTTGTTGCTGAACTGAAAACCTCCCTACAGAAGGCTCTCAGCTGGACAGAGTGCTATAGCTTGTTATGCTCCTGACATTATTTAAAAACCTGTAGCTTGACCTTGTGTGTACGTGGTGGTGATACCAGCAACTCTGATTTCAGGCATCTAAATATGAGAGTGGAAAAAAAACTTATAATTTGCTCTTCTAATAGCCATTACTTATAAGGAATAAGAAATAAAGTCTTTGCAGTTCTCATATCCATAACGTGGTGGTAAGATATGACTATCTTCTGAAAGTTATGAATACCATACTAAACATTTGTTAATGTGCTTTTAAAATTTAATTATTTATAGTCATGTTCTATCTTCAAGAAAAATGTCAAAAGCAGAAAATCCACAAAAGACACTGGAGAGCACTGAAGTCTTTCAAAGCAGCCAAGTTCTGCAATTTCTTGTTAAAGTTTTGCGAGGTGAGATTGGCCTCGCACCGATATTTTCCAGAGATGGGGACTTGGCAGGTCTGACACACACTGGATTTTACTAATGAAAAAATAAACTGGTTCAAGTGATTGGAAGTACACATGTGTTTGTATATTATTATCTGTTAATGATCTGAGTGGTATATTCAGAAGCTATGAATGACTTTTACAATTTAAGGAGCAAGTGATTTTCTTAATTTGCATGTGTTACATCATGATAGGGGCTGAGTTTAGAGAGCTTTCTCCTACTTTAAAATAAGAGCATTATAAGAATGTGGGCTTTAAAGAATAAAGTGAAAAAGTCAATGAATGTTAAAGACCTTAAACTTTATACGTAATTATAACACAACATTTCTTTCCAAGCATCCTGTGAAAGGCAATAAAATGAAAAATATTTGTATTAATTTTAGTCAATATGTCTTTACATACAAGTTAAAGCTTCTATGCAATTACCCAACACTGCAGAGTCCTTCACGGTCTTCTGAATGCAATTGTGTAAAATTGTTATAACAGCTTTGGAAAAAAGTATGTGAGAATGAAGCAAAATACAACATTTTTAAAAAAAGAAAAGAAATACTTTTGTTCTAGCTGGGTTTTTCTCAGTAGTTAGAGCATTGGCCTGGGGACTGAAGGGTCTTGGGTTTGATTCCAGTCAAGGGCACATACCTAGACTGCAGGCTCAATCCCAACCCCAACCAGGGAATGTGCAGCAGGCAACCAATTGATATGTCTCTCTCACATTGATGTTTCTCTCTCTGTGTCTCTCCCCATCCCTTCCACTCTTTCTGAAAATTAATGGGGGGGAAATGTCCTTGGGTGAGGATTAACAACAACAAAAAAGACATAGTGTATATTAGAAAACTGAGGACAACGTCAGAAGCATTTTACAATGTCCTGAAAATGCTAAGACAGCAGAACACATGTAACAAATTTTCTTTAATTTCAGACTATTTTAATGCCATATATATGATATATTTATCATATATAATCCCATTTTGGTATACATTGATATTTTGATTCCTGATATTTTGATTTGTATTCATTCCCAGAATTAGCAATGCCTGACTACATAAACATTATTTTGTTTTTGGAAAGCATCAATAATAAAGTCTTCCCTTTTTTTCCAGTGGATGATACTGGCTCCATGAAGCATATAAATTGGCCTTAAATAACATGCTTGGGAGTCTAAATAACTTATGGGACAATAAGTCTTAGTTAACAATGATTTTCCTTTTTAAAAAACACAAATCTTCATGAAGGGTAAATGGCTAAATATTATGTCACAACCACCTTCCAGTTTTAGTAAAAAAAAGATAAGTCCACACTCAGGAAGTGTGTACCTCATTCCAGGCTTTCAGACAAGGAGGGGAAAAACTTGATCATGGACTTAACAGACCAGCACCACAAATCCACAGGATTGAAAATGCACTGTAACCAAGACCGTTACAAAGTCTCGATGCTTAGAAAATCCAGTGGGTTCAACGACTCTTCAAGTATTTCCAGAGAGCTTATCACCTAAGCTCATTATACTGATATGTAACAGGAGGAAACTGCTTGGCCCTTCTTTCTGGAGCCCATTCAAAAGTCTGGAAGAGAATGGTCTAGAAGTTACCACAGTTGGAAAATTTCAAGTTTCTTTGTCTCTAAGTTAAGCAGAGCTGGGAGGGTTAGCTAACCTTATTTCCACTTCAGAATTAATATTCTCAGAATAAAAGTGTTCTAGATAGATGGATTACTTCTATGAGAAGATATGTAGGGAAGATATAACATGGAAAAGTTAGAAACTTTGGCTCGAGGCAATAAAAAATTAAGGAGGCTCATCTTAAGGAGTAAATTATTGAAGATTGGGGCCCTAAGGGAGCACAGAAGAATGTTCTCATATAATTTTATTATTTACCATGTTCCTGCCCTTTGCCCCTACTTAATATTTACTGTGTAAGTTTATGTAAAAAGGAAAAAAACATAGACCTGCCACAGTTTACCCTGGCATAGTTACTATTTCTAAGAGTTCTGATTTCTCAAATATGTAAATTCAAACCTAGTTTTCAAACTAATTTAATAGTGATGAGCTGGTTGTGTTTCTAGCTGCTTAGTAAAGATATTGTATTTCTCATGCTTAAGTCTCATTTAAAATGAAACCCAAACTCTTAACATTTTTTTAACTTATTTTTAGTTGTAAGCACACACAAAAACCTTGGTGAAGCCAAAAACAATTTGGCAATTTTCTTTCTGAGATGCTATAGAAATATTAGTTTTGATGCCAGGATATGAGCTCTCATTTACCAAGTGATTCTAGTGCCCATGCAAAGGTATGTTACTTCCAAAATTTGCATTTGGGGTCCTGAGATTAGTTTCTTTCTATTAAAATGCAGGGCTGTCACTAGTGCTGTAATATTAATGTAATAAGAAAGGAAAGAAGGTCAGTGAGTACAGCAACAACCAGCTCAGTTTAGGTTGCAGAAAATGCTATCTACCTTTGGCTTCATCATGATAAACATTTTATTCAAAATCAAATTTTCAAAATTCTAATTGGTTAAATAAAAGAAAAAATTGATTCTTACTGACTTTGTGGAGGATATCTACACTAATAAAAGAAAAACATGCAAATTGGTGTGACTCCACTGTGCCCACCAATCAGGATGAGCATGCAAATTAACCCAACCAAGATGGCGGCTAATTTGCATATGTAGGCACGGAGCAAAGACTGAAGACTGAAGATGACTGAAGACTGAAGAGGCTTGGCTTCTCTGCTGCAGCCTGAGCAAAGACCTGGGTCCTGGGTGCCAGAGGAAAACTGGTGCCGGCAGCCAGGGGAAGGAAGGCCTATTGCACAAATCTCTTCATGCAATGGGCCTCTAATAATATATAAAACACTAAAAAGATACCACTAGATTCAGGTAATTCACATTCAACTAATTTATTATTGTTGTTATTATTATTATTATTAAATTCATGAACAAATGTTTATATATGTTCTAGCATATTTTATCCTTTTTAAATTTGCCTCTAAGGTAAAATACCAATAATAGAAAATTTCCTGTATATTTGTGTGTATTGTTGGTATCGGGGTATTATGCAAGACACACTTCTAAAAGGATTTGGTGTCTGGCCCTAGCTGGTTTGGCTCAGCAAATAGAGCGTTGGCCTGCGAACTCAAGGGTCCCAGGTTCGATTCCGGTCAAGGGCATGTACCTGGGTTGCAGGCACATCCCCAGTAGGGGGCGTGCAAGAGGCAGCTGAATCGATGTTTCTCTCTCATCGATGTTTCTAACTCGCTATCCTTCTTCCTTCCTTTCTGTAAAAAAATCAATAAAATATATTTTTAAAAAATAATAATAAAATAAAAAATAAAAGGATTTGGTGTTTGCGTAAACCATGTTCACACTGAGAAATCAACATTTCCAGAGGATATTTTATTGGAAAATGAAATAGAAAACATGATAAACACAATCATCACAGCAATTTTAAGAGATGAAGGGTGACATTTAGCCAGGGAGTATAATTCATCTCAAGGTTGGCAGTTCCTTGCTATGATCAGCATGCCCTAGGGTATAACACTCAGCTTCAATCCTGTAAATAACTTTCTTTTTTTATTCTACAATATTTATTATCTTGCTTTATCCTCTCTTGGATTTCTCCTTTTTTGTCTTTTTTATAGATGACTCTTTCTCTAAGAGGTATCCAAATGTTGGACTTTTTATTCCTTTTCTGAGCCCAATTTCACATTTCAGACCCATTTAGTGTTCAGACCCATCTAGTCAGCTTCCTATGAGACAACTTTACTTTCTGAGAATGAGCAAACAAAGATTCAACATTGTAAAAAATTAACAGAATATAAGGAAACAGAATGATGGGGGCATGAAACCTTTATGACAGAGTAATAAAGAAATGTCTCTTTGAGAGGGGCTACTTCATCTGAGGGTCAAAGCTGACATTATAATGCTCATAGGAGGGTTGTGAGCAGAGAAAAGAGCATGAGCGAAATCCCTATGGTAAGAGAATGCCTGGTGCATCCGAGCCACCAGTGAATAAGGAAATTTTTAGAAGTGAAAAGTTAGAGCAGAATTTTACAGACTACTCTTTCTCTATGGATTCTTTTTTTAATATGTTTTTATTAATATTTAAAGAGGACGGGAGAGGGAGAGAGTTATGGAAACATCGATGAGAGAGAACCATCACCGATCAGCTGCTTCCTGCACATCTCCCACTGGGGATTGAGCCCGCAACCCAGGCAAGTGCCCTGACCAGGAATCGAACTGGCGACCTCTTGGATCCTGAGTCAACACTCAACCACTGAGCCACACTGGTCAGGCTGTGGATTCTTGAATCTGCACAGGAAAGGAAGAGCATTCTGCATCAGTATGAGTGCCTAGGGATAAAATCAAGCTCCATGACAAAATCTGCATACTGATTTCACTTGATAATAACAAAATATTGAAAAAAAAATAAAGCAATAGGGGGATCTGGAAGGATCCACCGTAACCACTGTATATTATATATATAAAATTTGTACTTCTAGTGTATGGCCCTAAAATTCATATAGAAAGTGCCTTTCAGCAATCCAACCCTCATTAAATCCATATCAGTTGGTGGCTAAGCCAGAATGATTATTAGATACCTCAGTCAAGTTCCTGCTTCAAGTCCTCCTGTAAGAAACCATGGTTGACCTAACATTTTATAGAAATGTTATTAACATAGGTTTTATGTGTGATACTTTATGCCCACTCTAAAGATTCCACTATTATGAGATTCCCATATCCCTAGGAAATACCAGGTTCTCGTCAATCCCATGCTAACTATCCAATATTTTCCCACATATAAAATGTCTACCCATAATTTGGAGAGAAGAGAGACCTTAACTTTCTGTGAGTTGCTTCTCTGATGCATGGAAGAGAACAAAACCACTGTGAATAAATTCCCTTCGCAAACCAGCTTCCCCTTGGGCTATGAAAATGAGGTCAAACATTATTTTCAGTTTTATAAACGTTACCCATCCTGGGTCCCTTTGGTGGTCCAATTATACTCTACAAAAACAAATAAACAGGGGAGGGTTAATAAGTGCTATTGGAGGAGTCAGCATAGCTGGAGAAATGTTATTTTACTTATTTTGGAGGGAGTTGTATTCATTGTAATACTCCTAAAAGGAAGGAATTGGAGTTGGTCTCGCTTCAGAAAAGCACTCACATATCTAAAATGCAGCCAAGTGTCTTGAAATTCGAGCAAGATAGATAACACATGAACACACTTGTATTGTTGGACATGGATGATTCCCATCCTTATGTAGAAAGAATTAAAATCTTGACGCTTTATAGCCAAGAGCCGTCGGTAGCCACCAGAGCAGTTTGTATGTGTACAGTTGAGAAGTAAGTTGTAGTCCTGTAATCATTTTTGCTTGAATGTTGCTGTCTACTGACTGCCACACTCCAAGAAAGGACTAGCTTGCATGCACAGGGTACACACAGTACAATGTTGTAGTCTGAGCTGGTTAAAAAGGCTCCAATACGCTTCTAACATTCAAAAGCCTTCAAGTTCTTCATGACACATATGAGAAAGGGGAAAGTTAACTTTCTTGGGAAAATAAACACTCCTTATATAAATAAACACAGACATTTACAGTAGTATCAATTGTTTATGAAAATGGTTTTACTTGAGAAGAGACAAGGAAAGGATTAACTTATTGTCAGATTAAATAGTTGCTACTGTACATATTTTTTCTGTTCATCTATATGAATAAAGCAGGCTCAAATATTTGGCAATGTAAGTATTCTACAATATTTAGAGGCTTTTCTTTTTGGTCAAATCTGTTAAGGCACAGATTTCTTAAGGAGGGCATAAAAAGCACAAAGCATAAAAAGAAGACAACAACAACAACAAAAAGATCAGACTCAATCAAAACTAAAGATTCCTATAATGTGCTGTTACAAAATGATAAACCAGCAACAGACTGAGATAAAATATTTTCAGTATTTGCCGATATATTTAACACAGCACTTGATTTTAATTTATAAAGTCTTTAAAATTCAATAAGAAAGCAAACCCAGTTTTTAAAAATTAGACACAAGATTTTAGAAGACAATTCACAAAAGATAATATACAAGGAGCAACAAAGCACACAAAACACCGTTAGAGAGCTAAGAAGTGCAAATCAAAACCTAAATAACTATGAAGAACTTATTAAGATGGGTAAAATTTAAAAGATTGACAGTGCCAAGTGTGTGTAAGAATATGAAACAACTGGGTTTTTTATACATTGCTGAAAAGGATGTAAAATGGGATAGCCACATAGGAAAAGCCATTTGGTAGTTTCTTATAAAGTTAACTATATAGGTATACAAAACATTTAACCCAGTCTGAGTTCATTTGAACTTCTTGGAGCTGTATATAAATGTTAGTTGTGAGGAACTCAGTTAAAAGATGACTTTGGTCTTGTAATAAGAAACTAACAGTAAAGTCAGAATAATGAAATAAATTGAGAATATCATTTGGTGATAAATATGACAGAACTTCCATATGTTTAGAAAATTACTTTCTGTATTTTTATGTGTCTCTGCCAAAGACTAACAAAACAAAAGTACTTCTATTCCAAAATTTATTTATAATCTTTGCTAGATTGCTTAACTCTTGGCCATAAGTTTGCTCTTGTGTAAAATAGAAATTTTAATACCTTTCTATCTTTCTCATAAATATAGTTGTAAAGATAACATAATTGATATGTTTTGAAAAAAATTATATAATGTGTTTTTATTGATTTCAGAAACTAAGGGAAAGGAAAAGAGAGAGAGAAACATCAATGATGAGAGAGAATCAACCCGGGCATGTACCCTGACTCGGAATTGAACCATGGCCTCCTGGTTCATAGGCCAATGCTCAACCAAAGAACCACACCCCTCAGGCTTGAAGAATTTTGAAACTGATTGAATGTAAAATATTATGCTCAAACAACTATTAATTTTATCAATTACATTGATATCATTATTATGAATATCAAAAGGTGTAATATGATTAAAACCTGATGTTTGCCATTTACTATCATGCCTCATTACATAATAGACACCATAATGACTATATAGTTCAATCTGTAGAAGTAAAAGAATAAATATTATTATATAATTAAGAAAATGTTTGCTTTGACTTTATTTCAGTCATCCTAAAAAATATTTCTGTGTAGGGTAAAGTTGCAAAGATATTGAACATTTGCCTTATTTAAGTGCCTTCAGAACATTTTTCTTCAAACCCTGACATTTTTATTATATAAATACTCCCTTGTTTGTAAGAGGTAGTAATCATTTTAATACTGGTCTCAAGTTCTGTAATATATACCATATAAAAAATAGGATGTGTCAAAAACAAAATTCTTCTCAAGGGGTGATTGTTAGATGACCCTTTTTAAAAAAAAAATGCTTCAATATTTATCCATATGCTTCAGAGAAAAATTTGGCACATTCATTAAAATCAGCGAGAGTTACCTAATTTTAGATATGTTGAGCTAGGCGTTTTATAGTTTGCCAATTGTATTAAATCATAATTGTAAAAATAAGAAGAGATCTGCTTTAATGTTTTACAAAATCCATAGACCCACAAATGTTGAAATAACAAAACTGGAGGCTGAACATGATTCTCAAATTATAACAATGAATTTTAAGTTACGTGCTCTGTTCATACTCAATTGGAGACCCTCAGCTGCTGCTGGAGACTGCTTCCTATAAAGGTTCCAGCTGGAGAGCCTGGAAAACCCAGAGTGCATTTACCAGTTTCCTACAAATTCAGCACTAACATATTAATAGTTGGGGTAATGGATATGTGTAGCATAAAATCTTCTCTAACTCCTATTACACATGATCTCCTATAAGTATCTTTTTAAAAAATATATATTTTTAGCCTTACCCGGTTTGATTCAGTGGACAGAGTGTTGGTCTGCGGAACAAAGGGCCCCAAGTTCAATTCTGATCAAGGGCACATACCTTGGTTGCAGCCTCCTCCCAGGCCCAGGCCCTCGTCCAGGTGTGTGAAGGAAGCAACTAATCTATGTGTTTCTCTCACATCGATGTTTCTCTCTGTCTTTCCATTTATCTTCCACTTTCCCTAAAAATCAATGGAAAAATATCCTTGGGTAAGAGTTACCAAATATATATATGGTAACAGAGGAAAATATGTGGGAAGATAATAATAATAAATTATAATTATATCAGTAGATAGATAGATAGATAGATAGATAGATAGATAGATAGATAGATATTTCAGAGAGGAAAAAGAGGGGAGATAGAAATATCAATGATGAGAGAGAATCATTGATTGGCTGTCTCCTGCATGCCCCACACTGGGGATCAAGCCAGCAACTGGGATATATATCCTGATCAGAAATGGAACCATGACCTCCTGTTTCATAGGTCAATATGCTCAACCACTGAGCCATGCCAGCTGGACTGTAAGTATCTTTTTAAATGGCTGTTGCTTCTTACCCAACTATGGAATCCAAACACAGGAATGATGTCCTGTTCATGTTTGTATTGCTATCCCCAGAAAAATTCAATAATTGTCATATGCCCAGGTTCAAAATATTTGAATTGATAGTTATTCTGAGTTGTGTGTTTTTTTAATTTAATTTTATTGTTTAAAGTATTACAAATAGTAGTACATATATCTCTTTTTTTTTTCCTCCATTGATCTTCCCCCAGCCTCCCCTACCCCCTGGCTCATTCTGAGTTTTAAGGTTTCTCCCTAAATACTTCACATACATTATCTAATGTTATCCTTATATAAACACTATAAAATATTATTAATTCTGCGACTTAATTTATGATGTCAGGTAAACATCACTATCACATATGTACTTCATGTTAAACTTTAATAATAATAGGTTTTAACATCTATACTTTAAAAGTCAGTACAATAGCCACTGTGAAAAATATTTTTAAATGATTATAAAGATTGGTTTGAGAAACTATTGCAGAAAGTAGAGGGAAAAACATGGCAAAAAATCAAATGATAAAAGATTATACAAAATGTAAGAGAATAGAGATTGATTTTAAGAAACATACATAAGCCTGATTTAGAAATCACAGAGGAAAAATAAGTACTAATCTAAAATAAATTAAGAAATATCTTAATAAATTAAGAAAATATCTCTGTATTAAAAACTACAAATTGATAAAAAAATATTCATACCATAGCAATAGCAATATAATTCCATTTAAATGATTTACTGTGTTCTATACAAATACCTATAAAATATATTTTTCTGAAATAATTCTTTGACAAAAATTAAGTATAAAGAAAATGTAAAAAGTACCCTATGAAAATCTAGAGAAAATATCAATTTTGTCAAAAAAACAACACGATACTCTTATTAGTATCAGCTATCTCCCTTCCAACATTAAATTTAAGAAAATATGTAATAATCATTAAGACATTTTGAGAGTAAAATGTTTTATACATAATTCTGCTGAAAAATTTTTATGTATTCATTGAATAGTTCTCTATTTCTTCACACAGGCTATGTGTCCCAGGCTCTCTTGCAGTTAGATTGGGGCCATGTGACTGAATCCTGGCCAGTGGGAGGTAGAAGAAACCTGCATAAAGCAATTCTGGCAGGTCAATAACTCTGCTTTCTGCAGCAAACCAGGAATCTGTTCATATGCCTTCCTGCCTATTGGGAGTGACTCAGAATCTCTGAAGCACCATCACACCTGCATTTGTGTTTTAATGTAAATAAGAATGAAGTTGCTGTTTTAGTTTCCTATTGCTGCTGAAACAAATCATCACACATTGAGTGGCTTTAAAATAACCCCACAAATTTGTTATCTAAGAGTTCTGGGAGTCCAAAATCCGAACGGTCCTCACAGAACTAAAATCAAGATGCTGGTCCATCTGTATTCTTTCTGAAGACTTTAAGGGACTGTCTGTTCCTTGCTTTTTCCCACTTTCCAGAGGTTGCCACATTTCTTAGCTCATGGCCACATCATTTCAACCTCTGCTTCTGTCATCACCTTGCCTTATGACTCTCACCTTCCTGCCTCCATCTTATAAAAACTATCTGGGTTATATTGGACCTACTCAGATATCCCAGGATAAGCATCCCGTCTCAAGAGTCTTAATTTAGGGGAGAAACCAAGATGGCGGCATAGGTTAACGCCGGAGATTGCTGCCCTCAAACAACCACGTCAGAGATATAACTAAAGGACAGAACAGACATCATCCAAAACCACAGGAAGGCTGGCTGAGTGGAAATTCTACAACTAGGAGGAAAGAGAATATCATACCCAGACTCAGAGGAGGCGCAGTGCTGAAGTGAAATACTGAGGTGCGGAGTGCGCGCGCGGAGCGGGCTGGCGGTGGAGGGCAAGGTTGTTGTTTTCAATCGGGAGGGAGTTTCAGACTCTGAGCTCCAGATCCCGGCCAGTCTCTGGGGACCCAGACTCAAACGGGCTTAGCAGGACTGTCTGGCTTCGGTCGGAACTCAAAGGCAGCTTTCTCTCTGAGGTTTGCAGCCATTGCTGGGACTCTGACAGGCAGAGCCCCTGGGGAAGGAACTGAGAGCAGCCATAACTGCTCGTTCCAGCCTGCCCTGTAGATCCCCGGGGACCCGCCCCGCCCAAGCCCGGCACAGAACCATTTGCCAGATAGCCTCAGGCAATCGCTAGATTAGCACTGCCCTAGAGATCCAGCACAGAAGCTCTCCCACTGCAGACACAGCTGACTCTCATAGCCAGTTAGCCCAGAGGTCAAATCACCCCCGGTATTGCCGACATCAATCAAGGCTTAAAGGCAACAAGACTGCGCACAAAGACCACTTGGGGGTGTACCAAGAAAGCATAAAAAATGCGGAGACAAAGAAACAGGACAAAACTGTCAATGGAGGATATTGAGTTCAGAACCACACTTTTAAGGTCTCTTAAGAACTGTCTAGAAGCCGCCGATAAATGTAGTGAGATCCTCAAGAAATCTAATGAGACCCTCGATGTTGTGATAAAGAACCAACTAGAAATTAAGCATACACTGAATGAAATAAAGAATATTATACAGACACCCAACAGCAGACCAGAGGAGCGCAAGAATCAAGTCAAAGATTCGAAATGCGAAGAAGCAAAAAACACCCAACCTGAAAAGCAAAATGAAAAAAGAATCCGAAAATACGAAGATAGTGTAAGGAGCCTCTGGGACAGCTTCAAGCGTACCAACATCAGAATTATAGGGGTGCCAGAAGATGAGAGAGAGCAAGATATTGAAAACCTATTTGAAGAAATAATGACAGAAAACTTCCCCCACCTGGTGAAAGAAATAGACTTACAGGTCCAGGAAGCGCAGAGAACCCCAAACAAAAGGAATCCAAAGAGGACCACACCAAGACACATCATAATTAAAATGCCAAGAGCAAAAGACAAAGAGAGAATCTTAAAAGCAGCAAGAGAAAGAAACCCAGTTACCTACAAGGGAATACCCATACGACTGTCAGCTGATTTCTCAACAGAAACTATGCAGGCCAGAAGGGAATGGCAAGAAATATTCAAAGTGATGAATACCAAGAACCTACAACCAAGATTACTTTATCCAGCAAAGCTATCATTCAGAACGGAAGGTCAGATAAAGAGCTTCACAGATAAGGAAAAGCTAAAGGAGTTCATCACCACCAAACCAGTATTATATGAAACTAGGGGCCCGGTGCACAAAATTTGTGCACTGGGTGTGGGGGGGTGGGGAGTGTCCCTCAGCCCAGCCTGCCCCTCTCACATACTGGGAGCCCTGAGGTGTTGACCCCCATCACCCTCCAATCGCAGGATCGGCCCCTTGCCCAGGCCCGATGCCTCTGGCTGAGGCGTCCGGCCCGGGCAGCGGGGACCCACAGCTGCAGTGGCCCTGCGATCGTGGGCTTCGCTTTAGGCCCAGGCAAGGGACCCCTAGCTCCTGGGACTGCCAGCTTCGACCGTGCCCAGCTCCCATCACTGGCTCCACCCCTACTTCCTGCTATCACTGGCCAGGGCGGAAAAGGCACCTGATTCTCTGATCATGGCTGGGGGGCTTGTATTTCCGATGGCTGGGTTTCCAATCACTGTCAGTGGCAGGGGGCTTCTTCCTGCTTTCCCTTTCACCTCTTTGCATTGTGCCTACATATGCAAATTAACCGCCATCTTGTTGGCAGTTAACTGCCAATCTTAGTTGGCAGTTAATTTGCATATAGCCCTGATTAGCCAATGAAAAGGGTATCGTCGTACGCCAATTACCATTTTTCCCTTTTATTAGTGTAGATGCTGAAAGGTATCCTTTAAGAAGAGGAAGAAGAAAAAGGTAAAGATAAAAATTATGAACAACAAATATGCATCTATCAACAAGTGAATCTAAGAATCAAGTGAATAAGTAATCTGGTGATCATAATAGAATCAGGGACATAGAAAGGGAATGGACTGACTATTCTTGGGGGGGAAAGGGGTGTGGGAGATGGGAAAAGAGACTGGACAATAATCGTGCACCTATGGATGAGGACAGTGGGTGGAGAGTGAGGGCGGAGGGTGGGGTGGGAGCTGGGAGGATGGGGGTGGGGGGGGAAAGAGGAACAAATGTAATAATCTGAACAATAAAGATTCAATTAAAAAAAAGAGTCTTAATTTAATCAAACATGGAAATTCCCTTTTAAATGGTAACATATGCAACAGGTTTGGGGAATTAGAACATGGACATCTGGGCGGGGCAGTGGGCGGGGGATGGGGGATCATTATTCTGACTATGAAACTTGTATTTGAACAACCACTAAGATCTAGGGGTATATTTGTTATTGCAGCATAGCCCAGCCTATTGAGACTATATTTTTTAAAAAATGAGTTTTTCTCTAGCAAAAGATTAAAAAGACTTAGAAATGATATGCAACATGAATGCATGACATATTCTCTGCTTTGAAAGCAAACTATTGAAAACATACTGTTTTGTTTGAGACATGGAGCAAGATGTCCAACTCAAGACTTGCAGCCGTGGTTTAAACGGACATTCCTTCTCAGGCATGAACCTCAAACTTAAGAATGCATGTGCTCTGTCTCAGCTCACTGTTGCTCTTCTGCTTTTGTTTCAGTCCCCAAGAAGAGTGCTTACTAGGGTATGTCCTCCTATTAACAGTTTGCTCTGCATGGCTTGTTTTGGCATCTATTAAAAATACAAAGGCTGGCACTTTTCTGTACCCCTAATTGCTAAATCTGGTTGCGCCTTGCACATGGTTGGAACATTCTTCTTGAAGAATTTCTGAATTAGTTTTTTTTTTCCTCAAAAAGTTACGTGCAGTAACATAATGACCATCTCTTTTGTCATCGGACCTAATGATAATACTGCATGTTTAAATCCTGTGGTAAATCTGTTGCTTCTTGGGGGTTCTTGGCACCATCATACGCCCTTTTATTATTATTATCTTTCCACATATTTTCCTCTGTTACCATATTAGTCAGAGCAGGTTGACTGCTTTAGCAAACAACTCCAATTCTTACTTAAAACAATGTAACTGTTTTGCCTATCCACGTAATGGTCCAAAGCAAGTTGGCACCACTGGGAGATGTCTGAATCAGCTCAGGTTGCCTTAAGAAAAACCATAGATGGAGTGGCTTGAAAACCAAAAATTTATTTTCTCATAGTTCT